>NC_087309.1:18542599-19286189 GCF_015220805.1 Pogoniulus pusillus
AAACAATCCTCTTGGAGCAGAACACCAGGCAAGGGGGGGGGAGAACTCTCAGGCAGGCACAAACGCTCAGGCAGGAACAAATCCAAGGCGGGAACCCCAAAGGCGGGAAGTCCCTCAATATTTATACCCTCTCTAGACAAATAGCAGAGTTACCACTTCCTTAGGCGCGAAGGGAACAGCCAATCCCCAGCCCGATTCCAGCGTGGGCTCTGCATGGGCACCCCTCGTGCCAGAAGGGCCCCTGTTCACCCCCTTCACGCCTGCAGGGCAAGCTGGGGAGGTGGAACCAAGTGGCTTTTCCTCGCCCATTCAAGCCACAGAGGGAGAGGAATTTAGGGGTATACAGGAGTCCAGGACACCTGCCTACTGCAAATCCCATGCTTTTCCCAAATTACGGAAAAGAAAGCCTGTAGCGTTGCCTAATATGGTATGGTATGGCTAACTGTCTTTCTGATTGGCAATTAATCTCAGCCCACATTGATAAAAGGAAATACACAGGTGAACAACGTGCTTTTGCTTCACTGCTTTGCTTCCCTGCTCTTTGTCCTGCTTTCTCTGCTCTGCTCAGCTGTGCTGCTATTGCACACTATTTATTGCTTGCCTGGTAAACTCCACTGCCACAGGTTACCAGAAGCAGACCCTGGATGCATGCACACTACCGGCCTGTGTGGCCAGCATGACATTGTGCTGAGAGTGCATGACATCCTGCTTTCAGCTCATGAAGGTCCTGCCTAGAATTCCTGGACGTATATACAGATCGTCCAGAAGTCAAGAGACAAGGTCAGAGATTGTCTGCATCCTTTTCCCAGAAGCTGGGAAGATTCAAGCCTCAATGTCCAACAAGACAGAGTCGCCTGAAAGCATTTGGGCACTGTCTGGACTGTGGCTAGCTCCTGCAAGTAGGTAAAAATAATTTGTGAGTAAATGCTTAAATGCTTCTTTGTAATTCTCTATTGTCTTCTGCCATAGAGCAGAAAAAGTTTGATCCCTTCTAGTGGGCAAGTCTCATATTGACCACAAGCAGCATTTGACTGTGTGAATCTTCTCTTCCAGTTCAATAAATATTTAAATATTTTGTTGGTTATTACTAAATCTAGATATTATCCACAGAATGTTTCCATGACCATGTAAGAACTGAAATATTATTAAAAATAGTGGTTGGGGGTGCCTAGAGTCCTGAATATCAAAATTAATAAACAATATTAATTTTGGAAAAATATCGTCTTTGTATAAATGAGGGTTTTGCAAGAGGGCTCTGCTACCCTCCACCACAGGCAGAGGTAATAGAAATTACAGAGGCATCTACTCACAATTCTTATCAATTATTAATCACCCCCTGGGACTGCGTCAGTCTGTGCCTAGTGTCCAGTTCTTCAGGGTCTCTGCCTGTGGAATTTGAGGCTGAGATCCTCCGGTTTCAGGGGAAATGGCAGTCTCTGGCCTTACTGCTGCTGGCTCCTGATGGCTGCTCTCTCCAGGGGTATGCAGGCAGGATCTCCAGGTGCAGAGGCAGAATACCGTGCAGTCTGAGCACAGGTTTAACATTGACTAAAGGCAGGCATACAGCTGCAAGGAAGTGCGCAGGCAGGTAAGCAAGCATGTGGCAGAGCCGCAAGTAATGTGGGGAAGGGCTAGCACATGAGCCTGTGCACTCCTATTTATTAAATGTGGGCCAAGAGTTAATGGTCTCATTGGCCACTCAAATGACCGATCAGGTTGGCAATCAGCCAAACCTTATCATACTAGGCAAAACCCACAGGCCTGGACTCCAAATGTGGGAATCACATGGCCCTAGCACTAGGCAGGCCTGAACTGGGTGTGTGGGGACTTACACAATCAGGTGTCGTGGGCAACTGACTTTATGGCCCCGGTCTGTTGTGCTCCTTTGTTCTCATTTACCCCTGGTGCAGACAGAGAGACATGTCCAGGCAGAGCAGGCATAAATAACCCTGCTTTCAGACCTACAGGCCCTCCACAACAGCTGTAAATATAGAGCTTCATTTCTTAATTCCAGCTGGCTGAGTCTAATCTGGGTGATTTCATAAGAGTGGGGGAGTGGGTAACACCCAAACCATCAAAAATACAGTCTTCAGCTGCTGGGCATTTCCCTGCAGATTAAGGATAAGCAATTTTGAATCTCATTTAAGTCAGAGAAAGAATTAATTCTGAGTATAACACATATGATTTAATTGTATTAGATTATAAAATGAAACATGTAACCTTATTTTGCTTATTTTTATAACTTATGTTTGTGATATCTTGTGATTCTGCTTTGAAAAGAGCAAAAATATTTGACATTTTTATTTCTCCTGACTGCTGCTCAAAATTATCTCCTGGATTTAACTTCAATTTGGAATTATTTCTAGCATTCTACAGTTGGACTCCTTTCATGACCTTTTCTAGTTTCTGTCTTCCTCTTAAATAAATGTCACTCTAGAAAAATGATTTCAACTCTAACAAGAATGATAAAACTATTGAAAATGGTGTCTTCTACACATTAGGAAGCAGAAACAAAGTGAAATCTCATACTCACAGATTTTCAGGAAAGGATCTCAAAACATCATCCAGTTCAAACCCCCTGCCAGAGCAGGATCACCTAGAGCAGATTACACAAGAATGTGTCCAGGAAGGTTTTGAATATCTTCAGAGAGGGAGACTCCACAACTCCTCTGGGCACCCTGTTAGTGCTCTATGAACACAGTGAAAAAATTCGTCCTCATGTTTACATGAAACTTCCTATGGTCCTACCTCTGTCAGAGTTTGACAATCTAATCTTCAGTATGGGCACAGTCTGTCCGGTTGATATATTCATGGACTCCACAAATTAAAAAAAGCATTAGATATGGTGTCCTCACCAAATATTTGAATCCATGGAAACTACCAGAGAATTGGAGGATGCAACTTAAACAGTTTGTTTTATGTATCTATTTTTAGACTGCCTACAAAGGGACTCGAAGGTAGCTAGGTCAGGCATAAGCACATGATGGATATCTTTATTCATTCAAATCAATGTCTACCAGAGGGTGGGACTACAGTTCAGGCACATATTGTCCAGATTAACAGTCCTGATCCTCCTTTTCTGACCAACAGATACTCTTTAATGCCCCTTTCCCTGATGATATTTGTGGCCATTTAAACTGATTCTCTAGCTCAGACATAGGGGAAAGATGAACATTCCAGGGTTAGGCCATATAATGGCAACAATAGATAAATTAATATAATTTCCTTGGAGCATCAAGAGCTTAATATCTAGAAGCACAGCTTGTTCTGCCCCTTCTTCTGCTGCCTTCCGCTATTTCAGCTGCGCCTATCTTCCCCAGCTGCTGTTTTGGCTGCTGCTGCTTCCGCTGCTTCTCTGCCACTTGACCCCTCCCCCATCTCCCTTAAGGTTATTGTATTGTTTTTTTTTCATCCTTCTCTAGTTATTATCTCTCTTTACATTGTTGTACTGTAAGAAATACAATTTCATCTTTCCCTGACTTTCAAAAAAAAAAAAATCTGTTTTGTGGTGAGTTTATTTCTCCCCGGGGGAGGGATCTGCCCTAACCCGGGACATTAATTTTGGTGCTTTTCCAAACATGGGGCACGATCTTGGTTTGTTTTTTTTTTTTTCCCTTTTGATTGATAATCAGAATAAGAACATCAGGGGATTTTTTTTTTTTTTTTTTAATATATTCTGGCCTATTGTTGCCTCAATTCTGACTTTATCAGTTCTGCAGTATTTTACTCCTATGGTGCACTACCAGGTGTGTTCATTCTTTGCTAAGGCGGTCTGGGACTTGGTAAAAGCTGCACTAACGAAGGTTGGAGATGTTAGGAATGTTTTAGGGTTTAGGAATGTCATTGAGGGTGTGCCGTATGTTACACTGGTGTCAGAGACTAGGAGTTATTTGGAAGAGCTGAGCTACCCAGTAGCCTGCCTAATATGTGTGAACTTCATGTTTTTGGCTGCTATTGTAGGTCTGGTTGTAGTTCGGAGACGAGAGAGATGCAGGAAGAAACAGGCTGTAAGTGAGGTTTTTACCTTCTCCGGAGGCAATAGCAGGGAGCTAAGGGTTAAAGAAACAGTCTGCGACCGAAGTTGGGGAGGGAGGACCACGGCACCGGGCAGATGGACTGCTCGCAGAGCAGTGAAACGTCCTGCCTCAGGACCTTTGAGAGGAGGAAAAATTGTTGGACATGGCCCGTACCCCACTGACCCTGAAGCATGGAGGCAGGAAACAATCTGGTTTCCACTCGTACCAAATAGAACGGAGGAAAGTAAAGGTAGAGGTGATGGAACCCCTGCAGAAGTGCAGTCACAAAGGGCTGCGGTGGTGGCGCCAGATCTGGCTGCAGATGGTGTGGGCTATGACAAAGTCCCTCGGACAGATAAAGTTGAGGAATTGGTTTGTGGAAAATGCGGCTCGAACATTTTGATCTGTAGGAGGGTCGCTGACACCAGAGCCTCTGCCACTAGAGAGGCTGCTGAGGCAAAGGTTCTTTTGCCTGCAACCAGGAGACCGGAAGCAGTACCGGGGGATGCGGTGGAGTCTTTGGAGGCCGAGCCCACTAACACCATTGAGCCTGCTAAACCCACTGCTCCTGCCTTAGCCCTGCTGCTGTTGCTGCTGTGGGGAAGTGTCCTGCCTCAGCCTCAGCTCCACTACCACATGAGGAACAGAGCCAGGCAGACAAACAAAATTCAGATGATTCAATGAAAGGCACCTCCCAGAGTAAGACACAGTTTACTTTAAATAAGGTCTCCCTTGCTCCAATTAAAACGAGGAGAAAAATGGCAGTTAGCCTTGGGGGTCGAGATAGCTCAGATGACAGTGGGGATAAACCAGAGCAGGGTAACCCTTTTGCTGTGGATGAGGAGCTTCAGAAGTCTGCTCAACTCATGAAGCAAAGGGAAGAGGATCCAGGAGAAGGTACATTGGCTGGTGTGAAGGCTAGTACCCTTGTGGGCACAAGGAGTGGAAAGGCTAGAGTGAAGGGAAAATATACTCAGGAGACGGATGATAGTGATGATGAGGAGAAAGCCCCCTTGCCAAGGAAGGAGGTCAGGCATATTAGGCAAGACTATGCCCGGAAAGAGTGAGAACTGCTGATGAGTTGGCTGAACAGATGCTGGGATGGAGGCATGGACACCATAGAAATAAACCCTCGAACAGTAAGACAGTTGGGAGTTTTCTCAAGAGACAATGGCATAGATAAGCACTTAGGACATCTCGGTGGCAACTCTAACCTCTGGTCACACGTATTGACAGCTGTGGTACTGTGGTACCCCAACAGGGATGATTTACCCTGGAGACCCTTACGCTGGAATACAATTGAACAGGGGGCTCAGTGCTTGTGAGAGATGGCCATAAGAGAGCTAATCTATGGAGATTGTACAACGGACGACCCTGAGGAGATACCAATTAGCCGAGCTCTCCTAAAGAAACTTATTCAGCTCACCCCCTCTAATTATGCCCACACATTGTCAAGTAAAATGGTGGGGAAGGATGATGCACAACTTCTCTGACTGTGGGTGAATTCGCTGATCAAATGAGGCAAATGGAGGATAGCCTTACAGTTAATGCTATGGTGTCAGCCATAAATACTATGACTGAAGAGACAAAAGACAGCATGAAACAACTCAAGGAGGAATTTAAAAGGACAGTGAACTTTATTCTTCACCGTCAGAGTGGGTACCTGTCTCAGCCATCAGAGATAGGCGTCCTCCTAGAAGACCAATTCAACCTAACTCACTAAAAAATAGACAAGAGTCACGTGGGTCTCTTTGGCTCATCTTACGTGACCAGTTGTCACGGAGAGTAGCAAAAGCTCTCTAAGCTTTTGCTATATTGTGTAGTTTCTAGTGCCTCACATTCAAGCAGAAAGCATCGAAAACCCAAAACAATCTTTCAGTCCCATGGGAAGGTTTCAGCCTAAGGCGAGTAGAGGGTAAACACTGGCCATGTTTTCCTTTTACTTGGCATCAAAGTGGGATGAGAGTGGCCTTGCTTTCCAGACAAACAAGGTATTGTTTTGGTTAGTAGAAACGACTTTCTCAAGCCTGCCCAACACCTGCAGGTGGGCTGGCCTGAGGAGTGGTCTTTATATTGTTTAGGTAATGTTATCCAATTGTGTAAGTTGATTACTGTTTTTTACCAATGTATGTGAACAACGTAAAAGTGGTCTGAATTGTGGGCTAGTCCTATTTTGGAACATTATAAAAATGGTGGACAGGCCAGGATCGAGGCTTTTGGCCCCCTTGCCTTGCCTTGCCCTTCTGGGTTTTTCCAGCCTTTCTGTTTTTTTCCCGGACTTCTAACAACAACAAACTGCTTGCCGATCTAGCCTCGCCTCGGGCGGACACCCCGAGTCGCAGAGGCGGGAAGCCTGCATGCATGGACCCTCACCGGGAGAAAGGGACTCCCTACCAAGCTACAGACTGTGAGTAGCTGATGAACTGTTATCTCAAACCTCAGAGACTCAAAAAACTCTCTTTAAACATCATAGACTCTTTAATTTGCCATTTTCAGAAATGTTACTTTGATCTCAATCAAAAGAATTTACAAGGGTGGTGTAGTTTCGGGAAGAGGGAACTCGCATTCTTTGCAATAAATCACTGATAAAATAGTAAACGCCTCGCGTATTTCCCCCATGAACTCTGCCGCGAAACTGCGTTCCACGACACCAGTTTGGTGAAAACATGGATAAATGGGATGGAAAACCTTCCTCACTTCTCCTAAAAAGAGTGAGAGAGTTACAGAGTGAGAAGACTAAAAGAGTAGTCGCCTCAGTTTCACCACGTGACTCAGATGGTTCTGGTGATGATTCAACTAACACTATTAAACACTGTGCCAATTGCAATTGTAATGGCCAACATTAGGGGGGCCCCGCCTCTTACCAGGCGGAGGCCAGGGACCAGGAAGATAATAGGATATACTGGAATGTATATGTTAAATGGCCTGGTACCTTGAAAATTCAGAAATACAGGGCTCTAGTGGACATGGGTGCACAATGCAAATTGATGCTTTCAAACTGTAAAGGAATGGAGTCTATTACTATTTCTGGAATTACAGGAGGCTCTCAAGAATTGACAAGGTTAGAGGCAGAGATGAGTTTGACTGGGAGAGATTGGCGAAGGCATGCCACTGTAACGGGTCCAAGTGCACCTTGCATCTTGGGAATTGACTTTTTGAGAGAAGGGCGCTTTAAGGATCCCAAGGGTTTTAAATGGACCTTTGGAATAACAACTGTAGAAGCTATTGGAGATAAACTGAAGTTGTGTGCTAGGCCTGAGCTCTCAGATGAGTCTGCAGTTGTTGGACAGCATAATGTAGAGGATGTGAAGTTGCCAGTTGCCACTCAAGTTGTACACCACAGGCAATATAGAAGAAACCATGACTCGTTGGTGCCCATACATGGTCTGATTCGTCGTCTGGAGCGCCAGGACGTCATTAAAACAACACATTCACCTTTCAACAGTCCCATATGGCCTGTGTGAAAGGCAAATGGAGCATAGTGACTAACAGTTGATTTCCACGGCCTAAATGAAGTAACTCCACCCATGAGGCTGGCTACTGTAGTGGAGCCCTCTGATTACTATCCCTTTTTAGTTATACAGGCAGGGAATGATAAGATTAGTAACAGACGGCTAAAAGCTATCAAAAGGGACATTAAGACACTGGGGAAAGCAGTTGAGGGAGCAGGGGCACAGGTAGTCTTTTCATCTATACCTTTAGTCACAGGTTGGAATACAGAGAGGAATAGGAAAGCGTATTTGATGAACAAGTGGCTCAGAGGCTGGTGCCTCCAACATAATTTTGGATTCTTTGATCTTGGGAAACTTCATCTTGCCACAGGTCTGCAAGCAACAGATGGGATACAACTGTCACAGAAGGGGAGAAGGACCCTGGCACATAAGCTGGCTGGGCTTGTTGAGAGGGCTTTAAACTAGAATGGAAGGGGGAAGGGGTTAAACATGACAGCACTAGAGATAAATCAAAGGAAATTGAGGATGGTAGGCTAGAGATAGGGGTAAAAGCAGCAGCCCAGCTGAAGTGCATGTACTCTAATGCACAAACTACGGGTAACAAACAAGAGGAGCTGGAAGCTCTGGTGCTGGAGGAAAACAATTATACTGTCACCATCACTGAAACGTGGTGGGATGGCTCACATGATTGGTGTGCTGTAATCAATGGCTACAGACTCTTCAGGAGAGACAGGCAAGAGAGAAAAGGTGGGGGAATGGCTCTGTATATTAGGGATGCTCTGGATGTCATGGGGATAGGAATTAAAGGATGATCAAGTTGAGTCATTATGGGTGAGACTTAAGGCGAAGGCCAAGGAGATTGATATCCTGGTTGGAGTCTGTTCTATACCACCCAACGAGGAAGAAGACGTTGATTTATTACTTTTTAAACAACTGGAGGCTGCCTCAAGATCACCTGCCCTTGTTCTGGTGGGTGACTTTAACCTACCAGATATCTGCTGGGACTTAAACACTGCAGAGAAGAGGCAGTCTAGAAGGTTTCTAGAATGTGTGGAAGACAACTTCTTATCTCAGCTGTTATCTGAGCCTACCAGAGTTGCAGCCCTGCTTGACCTGCTGCTCACAAATAGAGAGGGGCTGGTAGGGGATGTGGTGGTTGGAGGCTGCCTGGGGTCCAGTGACCATGAAATTATAGAGTTTTCAATATATGGTGAAACCAGGAGGGGCATCAACAGAACCCCCACACTGGACTTCCGAAGGGCAGACTTCAGCCTATTTAAGGAACTAATTCAGAAGGTTCCTTGGGAAAAAGCCCTTGAAAACAAAGGGGTCCAGGAAGGTTGGACCTGCTTCAAGAAAGAACTCCTAAAAGCACAGGAGCAGGCAGTGCCATTGAGCTGGAAGACGAGATGATAATGGAGGCAGCCAGGCTGGATGGGCAGGGAGCTGCTGAAGGAATTAAAGATTAAAAAGAGAGTGTATCACCTTTGCAAAAGAGGGGAGATGTTCCAGGAAAAGTTCAAGGAAGTTGCTAGGTCTTGTAGAGCAAAAATTAGAGAGGCAAAAGCCCACTTGGAGCTTAGGCTGACCACAGCTGTGAAGGAAAATAAAAAATGTTTCCTTAAATATATGAATGGCAAGAGAAGGGCCAAGGACAACCTCCAGTCCTCATTAGGTAAAGAGGGGAATATAGTGACAAAGGATGAGGAAAAAGCAGAGGTGCTTAACACCTTCTTTGCCTCAATCTTCACTAGTGGGACAGGTTGTCTCTGGGACAGCTGGAATCCTGAAGTGGTGGATGGAGTCAGGGACCAGTATAGTCCCCCTCTAATCCATGAGGAAGCAGTAAGGGACCTGCTGCGTCATTTGGATCCTCACAAGTCCATGGGACTGGATGGGATCCACCCTAGGGTGCTGAGAGAGGTGGCAGCTGAGCTGGCCAAGCCACTCTCCATCATGTATCAGCAGTCCTGGCTCACTGGAGAGGTCCCTGAAGACTGGAAGCTGGCCAATGTGATTCCCATCCACAAGAAGGGTCGTAAGGAGGAGCCAGAAAACTACAGACCTGTGAGCCTGACCTCAGTGCCAGGCAAGGTCATGGAACAGGTCATCTTGGGTGCCATCACAAAGCACCTACAGGATAGCCAAGGGATCAGGCCCAGCCAGCATGGCTTTAGGAAGGGCAGGTCCTGCCTCACCAACCTGATCTCCTTTTGTGATCAGGTTATCCGCCTGGTGAATGTGGGGAAGGTTGTGGATGTAGTCTACTTGGACTTCAGCAAAGCCTTTGACACTGTCTGCCACAAGAAGCTCCTAGCCAAGCTGGCAGCTCATGGTTTGGACAGATTCACTCTGTGCTGGATCAAGAACTGGCTGGATGGCAGAGCCCAGAGAGTGGTGGTGAATGGTGCCACATCAGTTGGCAGCCAGTCACTAGTGGTGTTCCACAGGCATCAGTGCTGGGCCCAGTCCTGGTCAATATCTTTATTGTTGATCTGGATGAGGGGATTGAGTCCAGCATCAGTAAGTTTGCAGATAACACCTAGCTAGGAGCAGGTGTGGAGCTGTTGGAAGGTAGGAGAGCCCTGCAGGCGGACCTGGACAGGCTGGATAGTTGGGCAAAGGCCAATGGGATGAGATTTAACAAGGCCAAGTGCAGGATTCTGCACTTTCGCCACAACAACCCCAAGCAGCGCTATAGGCTGGGGACTGAGTGGCTGGAGAGCAGCCAGGAGGAAAGGGACCTAGGGGAACTGATAGATAGTAAGCTGAAGATGAGGCAGCAGTGTGCCCAGGTGGCCAAGAGAACCAATGGCATCCTTGCCTGCATCAGGAACAGTGTGGCCAGTAGGATGAGGGAGGTTATTCTTTCTCTGTACTCAGCACTGGTCAGGCCACACCTTGAGTCCTGTGTCCAATTCTGGGCCCCTCAATTCAAGAAAGATGTTGAAGTGCTGGAACATGTCCAGAGAAGGGTGACAAAGCTGGTGAGGGGCCTGGAACACAAGGCTTATGAGAAGAGGTTGAGGGAGCTGGGGTTGTTTAGGCTGGAGAAGAGGAGGCTCAGAAGTGATCTTATTGCTGTCTACAACTACCTGAAGGGACATTGTAGCCAGATAGGGGGTGGCGTCTTCTCCCAGGCAACCAGCAATAGAACAAGGGGACACAGTCTCAAGTTGTGCCAGGGTAGGTATAGGCTGGATGTTAGGAGGAAGTTCTTGGCATAGAGAGTGCTTTCCCATTGGAATGATCTGCCAGGGAAGTGGTGGAGGCACCGTCCCTGGAGGTGTTCAAGGAAAGCCTGGATGAGGCACTTGGTGCCATGTTCTAGTTGACTGGATAGGGCTGGGTGCTAGGTTGGACTGGATGATCTTGGAGGTCTCTTCCAACCTGGTTGATTCTATGATTCTATGAGTTCTGCTGTTCCAGACATGTTAGAACTCCGTTATGAGCTGGAATCCAAGAAGGCCAAATGGTATGCAACCGTAGATATTGCTAAGGCTTTCTTTTCTAATCCAACAGCAGAAGAATGCAAGCCTCAATTTGCTTTCACCTGGAGCGAGATCTGGTATACATTTAATCATTTGCCCCAGGGGTGGAAGCACATCTCAACTATCTGTCATGCAGTGATCCATGATGCATTGGAAAAATGTGGAGCTCCAGAGCATCTGCAGTTCATTGATGACATCATTGTCTGGGGGAACACAGCATAAGAAGTTTTTGAGAAAGGTAACAAAATAATTGACATTCTGCTGAAGGCAGGTTTTGCCATAAAGCGAGACAAGGTGAAGGGACCTGCTAGAGAGATTCAGTTCCTGGGAATTCATTGGCAAGATGGTCGCCGCCACATTCCAATGGTTGTGATAAATAAAGCTTCTGCCATGGCAAATCCCACAAATAAGAAGGACACATTGTCTTTCTTGGGAACAGTTGGATTTTGGAGGATGCACAGCCCTGAATACAGCCAAATTGTAAAACCTTTGTATGATGTAACTTGAATGATGAACAACTTTCAGTGGGGACCTGAACAACAAGCAGCCTTTGATCAGATAAAACAGGAAGTAGTTCATGCAATGGGTTTGGGGCCTGTTCGAACTGGCCCAGACATTAAGAACATTCTGTATACAGCTGCGAGTGATAATGGTCCAACCTGCTGCCTATGGCAAAGAGTCCCAGGAGAAACACGTGGTCGACCACTTGGTTTCTGGAGTAGATGATATAGAGGGTCAGAAGCAAACTATACACCAACGGAGAATGAGATCCTTGCTGCTTATGAAGGTGTAAAAGCTGCTTCCGAAGTAATAGGAACAGACTCTCAGCTTCTTTTGGCTCCCAGATTACCAGTTTTGAACTGGATGGTTAAGGGAAAGGGGTCATCGCCACATCACGCAACCGATGTTACCTGGTCTAAGTGGATGGCTCTCATAACACAGCGAGCACGTATGGGGAGTTTTGAACGACCTGGCATAGTGGAGATGATCACCAACTGGCCAGAAGGTACAAACTGTATAAATCCTCCAGAGGAGCGAATAAATCAGGCTGAGGAATCTCCTCCTTACAGTGATTTGTCTAGAGAGGAAAGTAACTATGCTGTATTTACTGATGGTTCCTGCCGCCTTGTTGGAAACAAGCGAAAATGGAGAGCTGCAGTTTGGAGCCCAATACAAGCAGTAGCTGAAGCAAAAGCTGGAGAAGGTGAGTCACAGTATAACAGTATCACAGTATCATCAGGGTTGGAAAAGACCTCACAGATCATCAAGTCAAACCCTTTACCACAGAGCTCAAGGATAGACCATGGCAACAAGTGCCACGTCCAATCCTGCCTTGAACAGCTCCAGGGACGGCGACTCCACCACCTCCCCGGGCTGCCCATTCCAGTATCCAATCACTCTCTCAGTGAAGAACTTTCTCCTCACCTCGAGCCTAAATCTCCCCTGGTGCAGCCTGAGGCTGTGTCCTCTCGTTCTGGCGCTGGCCACCTGAGAGAAGAGAGCAACCTCCCTCTGGCTACAACCATCCCTCAGGTAGTTTTAGACAGCAGTAAGGTTACCCCTGAGCCTCCTCTTCTCCAGGCTAAACAATCCCAGCTCCCTCAGCCTCTCCTCGTAGGGCTTGTGCTCAAGGTCTCTCACCAGCCTCGTCACCCTTCTCTGGACACGCTCAAGCATCTCGATGTCCCTCCTAAACTGGGGGGGCCCAGAACTGAACACAGGACTCAAGGTGTGGTCTAACCAGTGCAGAGTACAGGGGCAGAATGACCTCCCTGCTCCTGCTGACCACACCATTCCTGATGCAGGCCAGGATGCCACTGGCTCTCTTGGCCACCTGGGCACACTGCTGGCTATGTTCAGGCGGGTATCAATCAGTACCCCCAGATCCCTTTCTGTTTGGCTGCTCTCCAGCCACTCCGACCCCACTCTGTATCTCTCCATGGGGTTGTTGTGGCCAAAGTGCAGCATCCTGCACTTGGAGCTATTGAACGCCATCCCATTGGACTCTGCCCATCTGTCCAGGCGGTCAAGGTCCCACTGCAGAGCCCTTCTGCCCTCCAACCCAGTCACATCTGCCCCCAGCTTGGTGTCATCTGCAAACTTGCTGATGACTGACTCAATGCCCTCATCCAGATCATCTATGAAGTTGTTAAAGAGGATGGAGCCCAGCACTGATCCCTGAGGGACACCGCTAGTGACTGGCCACCAGCTGGATGTGGCACCATTCACCACCACTCTCTGGGTCCAGTCCTCCAGCCAGTTCCTAGCCCAGCACAGAGTGTTGCCATCCAAGCTGTGGGCTGACAGCTTAGCCAGCAGTTTGCTGTGGGGGACAGTGTCAAAGGCCTTGCTGGAGTTCAGTTTGCAGAGGTAAAAGCTCTGGCTCATAGTTGAGCCAGTTCGCAGAGGTGAAAGCTATCCAACTTCCTCTTGATGTGGCTGAACGTGAGAACTGGCCCATGCTTTACCTCTATACTGATTCGTGGATGGTGACTAATGCCTTTTGGGGTTGGCTAAAGGTCTGGAAAAGAAATAATTGGCAATGGAAAGGAAAGCCAATTTGGGCTGCTGACTTATGGCAGAACATTGCTACCTGTCTAGAGAAAATCCCTGTAAGAGTATGACCCATAGATGCTCACATGCCCAAAAATAAAGCTACTGACGAACACCAACACAATCATCAGGCAGATTTGGCTGCCAAGGTGTTTCAAACCAATGTGAATTGTGACTTGGATTTAGATTGGTAACACTGAGGTGAACTGTTCTTAGCCCGATGGGCCCATGATTCCTCAAGCCATCAAGGCAGAGATGTTACCTATGGGCACATAGGTAACATAATGGGCACATAATGGGCACAGGATAGAGCAATCAACATCACCATGGATGCTATAACACAAGTTATACATGACTGTGATATTTGTGCTACTATTAAACAAGCCAAGCGTCTGAAGCCTTTGTGGTATGGTGAGCGATGGGCAAAGTACAAATACGGTGAAGCGTGGCAGATTGATTACACCACTCTACCTCGTTCTCGGACTGGAAAGCAATATGTGCTGACCGTGGTAGAAGCAGGCACTGGATAGCTGGAAACCTATCCAGTTTCCCACACTACTGCACGTAACACCATTTTGGGCTTGGAAAGACAGATCCTGTGGCGACATGACACTCCAGAGAGAAATGAATCGGATAATGGTACCCAAGTTAAAAATAATCTCATAAAAACTTGAGCCAAAGAGCTCATCATTGAGTGGATCTACCACATCTCCTATTATGCACCCGCCTCAGGCAAAATTGAACGCTACAATGGCTTGCTAAAAGCAACTTTAAAGGCAATGGGGGGAGGAACCTTAAAGAACCGGGAGAAACATCTAGCTCAAGCCACTCAGGTAGTGAATAGTAGAGGTTCCACCAACCGAGCTGGCCCAGCTCATTCAGAGGTCTTACAAAAGGTAGAAGGTGACAGGGTTCCTGTCATTTGTGAAAAGAATTTGTTGGGCAAGTCTGTTTGGGTATTCTCCTCTTCGGGGGAGGCTACGCCTGTCCGAGGGGTGGTTTCTGCTGAAGGACCTGGTCATACATATTGGGTTATGCAGAAGAATGGTGAAATATAATGTGTGCCACAAAAGAATCTGACATTGGCAGAAAGAATGTAGATATGTTGTTATGAGTTCTTTTGCAGATGATTGTGGTGCCCAAAAACCATGAAGAGCCCGCATGAACCCTGTGAGTGCCAAGAGTCCTGCTCTATTCCACTCATTGAAGAAAACATCTGACTGTTCTAGAAAACCATTGAGCTAGCCAATGCCTGAGACAGACGGAAATGAGAAGATGAATGACCAGAAATTGAAGAAAGATGCTTGAAGCCTGGACAACGACCATCTACAATACTGATGTTATCCTTAGTTACATAGAATGACTTGATGCTGCAATGGTAAATTATATTAAAGGGGTGGATTGTGGCCATTTGAGCTGATCCTCTAGCTCAGACATAGGGGAAGGATGAACATTCCAGAGTTAGGCCATATAATGGCAACAATAGATAAATTAATATAATTTCATTGGAGTATCAAGAGCTTTATGTCTAGAAGCACAGATTGTTCTGCCCCTTCTTCTGCTAGCTTCTGCTGTTTCAGCTGCACTTACCTTCCCCAGCTGCTGTTTTGGCTGCTGCTGCTTCTGCTGCTTCTGCTGCTTCGCTGCTACTTGACCCCTCCCCCATCTCCCTTAAGGTTATTGTATTGTTTTTTTTTCTTCCTTCTCTAATTATTATCTCTTTACATTATATTATACTTACACTATACTTATAGTGTAAGTATTGTTATACTTATACTGTAAGAAATACAATTTCATCTTTCCCTGACTTTCCAAAAAAAAAAAAAAAAAAAAAAAAAAAAAAAAAAAAATCTGTGTTGTGGTGAGTTTGTTTGTCCCCGGGGGAGGGATCTGCCCTAACCCAGGACAATATTGTTCATCATTTTTTTAAATGAATTTTCAGAAAAATGCATTTTCCTCTGTAGAAAACTGTAATTCATACTTTCCCTCTGTTTATGACCTTTTTCTGGTATTTTGTCCAGAGAAGTTTTAAATAATCATAGGATCACAGTATCACAGAATGTTAGGGGTTGAAAGGGACCTAAAGAGGTTATTGAGTCCAACCCCCTAATCAAAGTAATAATCTCAAAACACATTAAGATGGAAATATTTTGTAGAAATAAAGAATTCATTATACTATTCCTGAGTATTCTATATATATAAAAAGATTATATTTATCCTCTAAGACTTCTGACTCTCTCTCTGCTCAGAAATTATGAAGATGGAAATACTGAGATTTGTCTAGAGTTTCTTCAGTGCACATTAAATCTATGGATGGATGTAAATTTATTTACTATATATATTGTCTTGTTACTCTCTAATCTTATTATCTTACTATTTTCTAGTATTTTTTTCAGACAAAATATGCAAATAACATTGACACAGCACTGAAGACTAAGGCATGTTAACCATAACAAATCTCAGTCCACTCAAAACTGACAGATTTAAATAAATGAGTGAAACATGAGGAAATCTGGTGTTATTTCCTGGAAGCACTAAGGACTTTCCCACATGTAGTTTAAGGAAACCAGTGCCTAGATTCTGACATCTAAGAGTTATTTCTTCTCACAATATCTCTAAGAGCAACTTAAGTGCTAACTAACCTGTAGTTGAGTAGTTGATTATTCTTTTGATTCACCTACGATATGCACATAAAATGTATCAGCTACATTTTCCTAATGAGGACTCTCGGAAGAACTTTGAGCAAGCAG
The DNA here is from genome assembly GCF_015220805.1 of Pogoniulus pusillus. Lineage (NCBI taxonomy): Eukaryota > Metazoa > Chordata > Aves > Piciformes > Lybiidae > Pogoniulus > Pogoniulus pusillus. Next base: position 18,558,862 of record NC_087309.1, read on the forward strand.
CATAGAATTATGAATTGTGAGAATTTTTTTTACATTTCCAAAGTTAGATAAGATCGATTATATGGCTTCTTTGTTCTACTTTTGTGAAAGCTTTTCCAGCAAGACTATGAGATATTTACAAGGTGCAGAATCACAATTCACATAGACTTGTTTCAAAAGACTTAGAGGAAAGATATACCTTTCAGATTTACTGGAAAGGTCAAAGTGAGAGAGAACTGTACTGTTTGACCAAGGAAAAGGGAGATGAGGAGCAACAGCATGGGGGAAGACAAGTAGATCAGAGAGAATCCTGTTGTGGTTTCCCGGTCTCTCTTTTCTCTGGACCTTGGTTGAGAAACTTCTATCAGCCTTAATTCAAACAGGCCTGAAAGAAAAAGAGAACAGCAGAGTGGTGTAATCTGTGATTCCACATATGCAATATGATTTAAGCAGGATGGGTTTCCATTTCTTGTTGTATGATACTCAGAAATTAGTTTTCTTACTCTGAGTAAATAATTTTCCTCAGACTTCTTGATTTGGAGAATTTATTACCTACAATAAAACTGTAACCTGCAGTTTGTGAGCTCAAGATGGAAATCAAACTAAAACTAAATATCTGACAGATTTTGATTTGATACCACAAACATTTAATCTGATTTTTCTCATGAAATTCCAAGTATGTTCAAAGAGAAATTATCAGTGGAGCGCTATGGGTAAAATGACTCTTTGTCCACCAATATGGCTAGATGGTCATAATCCACTTTATTTCCATGATACAGTGACTTATATGCACTCTAGCAAGAGACATGCTTCACCAAGATTGGTTGCAATCTGAGGGTACAGGGTTGTGGGAAGCTTTCTCCCGCAGCGGAGCATGAAAGGTAAACATCAGACCCTGTGATGAGAAGTGTCCTTGGAGCCTTGAGGCTCCCAGGGCCTAAGCTGGCAACCATGAGCAACCCACGCACAGCTGTCAGGGGGTGGAATCTGCCGGCCCCCGGGGCGGACGCAGCCCCAAGGGGGGCTGACCCTGGCCAGCCCCCCTGGGTGGTACTCACAGGTTGTTTACCACAAGTAACCTATCTCTGCCTTACACATAACTTGGGGCCAATCTGTACTGTCCACTTCTGCCAGCCCCAGGCTGGCTGGAAACACCTCCTCTGAACACTATATAAGACACTGCACTACCCTAATAAAGCTGTACTGATGTACTGATGCACAGATGCCTAGAAGCTGCTGTCTCGAGTCGTCAGTACCCCGATCTCGCCTCTCGCCAGCCTCCGTACCCCGACAAATGGCGCTCGAACAGGCTAATTGGACCACCGTATCGCTGCGGCCAGGCACTGAGGCCTGCATCGTCACCACCGGCAGGCCTCCAGGCCGCGATCGACAGAACTCTAAGCCGGCCCTTGAGCCGCAGGGGCCCCGAGGAGGGGCCGAGACATCGCTTCACCTCCGTGCGTAAGGAGCTGGCAGAACCGTAAGAGATCGGACGCTACTATACCCCCTGCTGGGGAAACGCGCTGTTTTCCTCTTTTGCTTTTTTTTTTCTCTTTTTTTTTCTCTTCCCCCTTGCTAAACCCGTTACTAACCACGAGGGATGGGTGTCTGCCGGTACGGACGGCCTATATAGATAGGCGTTTATTAAAAAAAAAAAAAAAAAACCCACCACAGTCGCCGCTCATAAATATGGGGGCAAATTTTAATAACGGCAACTGGTGTGACGACAGGTGCGACCATATAGATGGGCACTTCTGGGGGCAGTGATCGTGCATAGTCAGATCCCCCCAGGGCAGTTGCCGCCGGAAAGCAGACCATCCCCTTTCCCCCCGCCCCCCTTCCCTTTTTTACTTTCGGCGGAATAGCGACCGCGCGGCGCCGGTAGCCGCTCCCACCACCCCGTGATGGCGATTGCGGAGGGCCGTCCGGCGGCGGCAAACTGCCAAAGTTTCTCAGCCTGTAAAAGTTTTTCGGGACTGCCGTCCAAAGCGGCTGCTTCCAGCCGCCACTGCCAGCCGCTACGGCGCGTTCCTTCTGCGTTCCATCATCAGGATGGCAGCTCCCCCACCACCCCGTCCCCGATACGGACAGAACGAAAAGCAGACAGAGAAAGCAGAAGCGGCAGCAGCGCTTCCCGAGTCTCGCCGCCGGCGGGAAACGCCCCCGACAAACTGCGGAGCCCGGCGGAACCCAACCCCCCCCGTGCCCCCCACCGACCGTGGGTACAGGACATGAGAACACCAAACAGACAGACGGACGAACAGAAAGACTCTGGGGGACCGGGCTCGAAGACCAGCCTGCGGAGAACAGCGAGAAGTCATCTGGAAGTCCGAGCCGCCCTCCCCCCCAACCCGCCCCCGGCCGGCGGCAGAGTTCGGCAGGGTCCCTTTGTCCCTTTCCCGTCCCGGCTTGGAAAGTTCGAAAATGGCGGCTCCGCAGGTCACGGGACACAGCCCCCACCTCTCCTCCCCCCCCCCCCCTCCCCCTTCCCCCGCCTCCCTCCCCTGGCACGGGCGGCGAGCTTGGCTCACCCCCCCCTCCCTGCACTTCCTCAGCGAGAAACGAACAGCTTAGTTCTTACTGTAACAAACTCGTATTGCTGTATCTTGCTACCTATATGAACTACTGACGTCAGTATTAATGCCTTTTTTTGAGTGTACTGGATCTTACAGGTTAGGAGTGTACTGAATAGGATGTTAAATGATTGTTAATTGTATCAGAATTTCTAGGAAGATCTTTTCCCCTCTGTTCTGATTCTGACTTTCCTGTGGTACCACACTTCTTGAGTTTTTCTTTGCCTTTTTTTTCTCCTATTTCCTTCATTTCCTAGATCTTTGAGCTGTTAAAATAGTATAGTTAAGGCTCAGAGTCTGTAATATAACAATTATGGGATTTTTTTTGATATGGGGAAATCATGGGATGTTTCGATCTTGGGTTCTTTCCGTATATCTGGGTTTTTTCTGGAATAAAAAAAAAAAAAGGGGGGAAAAAGGGGGTAGAAAGACAAGGGAGCAGGTATAAAAATTCTGCAGACAGGATCAATGGATTTGTCAGCCTAGGCACTCAATATGTTTGTGTTTGTTTCTGTATTTGTTTCTGTATTTGTTCACTTGCATTTGTCTCTGTATTTGTTTGTGTTTGATCCCTTATCTTCACAGGCATTGTAAGATGGGGACCAGCTTGAGTATGATTAGCCTGTCCTTTCCTAAGGTGAGCAGGAATCCTGCTCAGATGGCAGAATTGTGGTAAGATCTTGAAAGGAGTACTGAAATGATGGTTATATGTGTCTATGGATGATGAGGTCTGATCGTGGTTAGTGAATTTGGGTATTTTCATGAGTTTCAGTGATTGTGGTTTAATGGAATAGATTCAGTTTAGCATCCTTTTGTAAAGGCCAGAGCCCACTCAAATTGGCATAAGATGGCAATGTGACCTTTTATCTCTTGCAAGGGCCCTGCAAGAGATAAAAAACACTGCCCTAAATTCTTAAAGTAGATGAAGAACTGTGGGAAAAGGCCTAAGCAGAATACTCTGAATGCAACATCTAAGGCATATCCTTGTACTATATTTAGAGGCTAGTAGCTCTTAAAGCGCAATGGACAGATGCAACTCATAGCTAAGAGGTGTGATTAGAACATCGAGATTTCTGAGAACTACAGACTGAATCCAGAACTGTGGGAGCCTGAGGAGAAATACTGGACAGCTTGGTGCAGCTGCAGCTCTACAACATCAGCTGCCACACTGAGCCAACGAAGACGACGGATTTGCACTCTCCAGTGACTGTGATGTTCGTCTGGACTTTTGGGCTTTGAACATTTGACTCACTGTCGCTTACAGGAATAGCTTTTGGGATTGCTAGCTAAGCTTGGGTTGTTAGTTTACCAGACTATTACCACTAGCAAAAGGGTTCTTCACAGATGCATTCTCTTAACTTTAGCATTGTTGACCTGCACTTGTATCATCTATACCTGTATCAAACACGGCCTGTATAAGATCGAACGTGGGTTGCTCAAAGAAAAGAAGGGGGTATTGTGGGAAGCTTTCTCCCGCAGCGGAGCATGAAAGGTAAACATCAGACCCTGTGATGAGAAGTGTCCTTGGAGCCTTGAGGCTCCCAGGGCCTAAGCTGGCAACCATGAGCAACCCACGCACAGCTGTCAGGGGGTGGAATCTGCCGGCCCCCGGGGCGGACGCAGCCCCAAGGGGGGCTGACCCTGGCCAGCCCCCCTGGGTGGTATTCACAGGTTGTTTACCACAGGTAACCTATCTCTGCCTTACACATAACTTGGGGCCAATCTGTACTGTCCACTTCTGCCAGCCCCAGGCTGGCTGGAAACACCTCCTCTGAGCACTATATAAGACACTGCACTACCCTAATAAAGTTGTACTGATGTACTGATGCACAGATGCCTAGAAGCTGCTGTCTCGAGTCGTCAGTACCCCGATCTCGCCTCTCGCCAGCCTCCGTACCCCGACACAGGGTTACTTGTAAGGCATAGATAGGTCAGCATACCATAATAATCTAAGGGTCAGCCCTCCAGACCACCTACTCCAGCCCCCTTGGCTATCTAACTCTGCCCACTGCAGCTGTGTGTGGGGTGCTCACTTGTTTACAGTTTGATTTCCTGGGCTAGCAGTGTCCCAAGGCCACTTAGCACAGTTTCTCAGCACAGTTGCTCATGTTTATCATTTCTGTGTCCTCTGCTAACAAGAATTCTCCAACAAGAAATCAGATGAAAGAATCTCGTGAGATTTTATTACTTTCCTTGAAATCATAGGGGTTGATATTAATCCAAGTTTTTCATCCTCTCTTACAAAAAGTACCAAGAAATTTGTATGTGAGGTCGAGTTTCAATCCAGCTCTATTTTTGACCCTGAAGTTAGTGTTGGCATGTATGGTAGCTTTTATTAACAAAACAATAGGTTGATGGTAAACAAGTTTAATACCAGGCATGAATGTTTGATACTCTGTCTTAAATGAAAAAAAAAAAAAAAAAGTATTCTCTAATGAATACTTAATTAGGACTGTGATCTGAATACAATGACCAGAGTCCCTACTGCTGTGCAGATAAATCAGAATGAAATTAATTACTGCCATGCAAAAAGTGATACTAGTGGTGTCCAGCTTTATAAATGAATCCAATTTTGATCCTCTTTAGTTGCTATCTAACTGAGAGAGAGAGTGCAACATGCCCAACATATCATTTCTGTACTGGCAAATGGTAAGATTTAAGTAAAAAAAGAATTTTAACTTGGAGATGTTTTTCTGTATTAAATATTTCTAATTAGCTGCTGTTACAGCCAGATACCATAAAAATAAATAAAAATAAGCTGTATATTAATAGATGGATGTTGATCTAAAGTCTGACTTTTCAAACTGCTGAAATTCTGACTAAAGCTTAGCATAAAGTCTTGCTATTTAGCCACTTCTATCACAAGCACATTTTTCTTAACTGATAATGTGTGCTGTGCAGGATATATCACACAACTGGTTTTGCAGCTGACAGTGACTCTCAGTAAGAACCTGTGCTTACTACTCCACTTGCAGAAATTTTAATGTTCCTACTTGAGGGAGCAGTCATGCAAAGTCTCATACCTGTGCATAACTTAAATTATGTGCACATTTCTTCACTGATTAGCAAAAAAAGACAAAGTTTATGTGCAAGTGCAAGCATTTACTGGATTGAGATATATCATCAGAGTTTTGTTTTAAGTGTGTATCCTAATGCCTGTCTCATTTAAATCTTCCAGATTGTAGACATTATTTTCACTCGTAAAACAGGTTTTCTCGCTTATATAACTGACATTTCTCTCCACTCCTGCCAACAAACACCCAGATAAATACATTACAAAAAGGCAGTATCAACTTGCAGGCAGCTTGAAAGCAGAATTCTTTGGGAAAAGTGAACAGCTCAAATGGTTAATGGCACTGCAGGCAAAAACGTTCCCATTACAGCATAGATCAAACAGGCAAACAGGAGATCAAAACAAAATCAGGTATTTTAGACTAACAGAAAACTATATGGAAGTACTCAGTGTAGGCTTTTCTCTATGAGGTCAGTGCAAGTTTCAGTACTGACTCTAAGGAAATGTAGTGTTGATATGAAACTAAATAGTTTATAAAATACAACGTGAAATCAATCTGATGTTTGTCTCAGTCTTTGGTTGAGTTTTTTATTGATAATGGTGGTGTTGAAGTATTCATGAATAGTTGAAAATGAGTAAAACCTTGAGTATGCAGACCAGCTATCATAATAAAGTATCTTGCTCCATTTCTCTTTCCATCTTGAAATTACAAAGTTAAGCAGGAAGAATTGAACTTTCACAGAACTATCATTTCCAAGATAAAAAAATATTGTGAAATGGATGAAAATTTCTTAAGAAGAGTTATGACTAAAATAATTCAAATGTTTAACACTTCAACATTTTCCTTTTCTCTCAACATTCTGAGAGTTCTGCCTGTGAAAAAAAAATGTCACACAGGCTGAAAAGAGTTTGTCTCAGCAAAATAAATGAAAAGGGATAATTTCTCTGAGTGTTGAATGTTTCATCTGGTTATTAATAAGGAAGGGAATTCATACTTCTAGGTCAGTGATCTGCATTAAGGTTAGTTAAGTAGTGTATGTTAGACAGAAGTTCATTATTACTTTTTGTTATTAATTATGTTTTTGGTTAACTTATCTGAAATGATTAAGATATATATTCAGAGTTTAAATTTCACCTTTGTTTCTATACATAACTTTTCCTTCAGCTGTCTCTTTCAGATGTTTCCTGTTGCTGAGGCTTAGGTGAGTTTTCGTCCACTGCAATATAATTGCTTCAAATTGGACTACAAGAGTTCAGTGCCTAAATTCTACTGAAGCTGACGGAAAAGTATGAACTAAGCTTAAGATTCAATGATCCAAAAATTTCTGCTTCAAATAAATTCTATGTAACTTTGGTTAAATCTCTGAGGTTACTCTTCTACAGTGAAAGTAACAGCCTTCTAATGTTGAAAAACATGTTTGAATTTAAATACCTTAACAACACTGAAACATTTAGTTATTGTTAGGTGAACTGAAAATTGGATTTTTTTTTTTTTTATATTACTAGACAACTCTTACAGAAAACATATAGATTAAGGTTAGTTTCACATAATTGTAGTCACTCTAAATTTGACCACCTTAACTAAGCTTGTCTTGGCTCCCTAGGCATGCAGCAGAGAGGCAGACAGACATCTCCAGGAAATGATCCATCCTGTAAGCCTTATGTCCTATTCTTAAGATAACTGTCTATCTCCCCATTAAATACATAGAAATCCTATCTGATATAGACAGCTTTTAAAATTATAAAATTAGATATGCCCATCCTGTCCTATCATTATAGCCCCATCTCCATGATCTCTTGCACAAAGAATATCTGAGAACATCAAGGACAAGAAATACTTTCCTTCTAATGTCTACCACTTTCCAAAAGGTGACCTCTGATATGGAAGAAAAATGGGGAAAATTAGCTCTTTCATTTGTTTATTTTGTACCAGTGTGGCTGATAAAGGAGCAGCATCTTCCAAAAGAAAGAACTGCATTTTTCTCCAAGCAATAATAGGAAATACAGGACTATTACACAGTATCTGGAAAAATCACAGAGAGCATAGCTGTGGAACAATGACTGTTTAATCCACATTTAATTTGTGTCACCATTGTATATTGATTATCCATTATCCTCATGCAAATGACATGACTTATCCATTGAAACAGCTGTGCATTGTTTTTTAAGTGAGTTCTTCTAGTGTTCCATGAAAGATGTCAGATTAACACCCCCAGGGACTGAAGGTCTCTATTTATCCACAGAGCATATTCAAGCAATAATGATGGATCCACTCAAGCAGCTGCCTCAGCTGTTACTTATCTTGAGAGTTCCATTGCTCAGAGGGCCAAAACATCCCCAGCACAAATTAAAACCAAGCAGACTCTGGGCCCACAGATGGAAAATGAGGACATTCGAATTCCACTATCTTTAGTAACAGTATGTTTCTGTGAACTTAGGAGCTCCTGTGTGAAACCAGGAAAACAGAGCTTTAAAACAGCAGTTGAAGCGACTTGTCATGACCCAGCCTTCCCCTTACCAATCCGTGTCACCACGAGATAGAGGCATGGACATACTAAGGTTCAAGTAATTCCCTTGGAGTAAATAAAGGTGAAATTATGCCAAATGGCTAATGAACTGGGCCTATTAGGTTGAACCAAGCAGAGGGAAAATGGAAGTCAAAAGCAGTTGGAAAAGCAGGTATCAAAGAGATGGAATATCACCATTTACTTGGCTTGAAAATGGTAGCATTGTCATAGGAGCAGTTCCATGTTTCTTGGCAGCACCAGGGAACAGTGCAGTGCCAGCTGGTCTTCTCTAGGCTGTAGGGAGCCTGAAGCAGGGCTGTTCCACCCGGCTTTTCTCTAGGATGTAGGCATCATTTGGAACTGAACAATGAGGTGGTACAGGCTGCCTGCCATGGAGCCCCCTAGGCATGCAGGAATGGTGGAAACAGAGGTGCAGAGTCCTGAAGTCTAAGTAGAACAGAGAAGTGGCAGGGTTGGGGAAAGCAGAAGGCAGACCAGAGCTGAATGGCTTCCTCCAGCATCCTGCTCTCTACTCCTTCCCTAGAAGTGGTTACTCCATACAGGTGAGTCAGCATGAGACTGCCATTTTGGAAAGGCAACAGCAGCAAGACCATGTCTGGCAGAGCATTCATGACCTTGATCTTTCTTTTCAGGCAAAAAGGCTGTTGCCTAAAGCGAAGGCACACAGAGAAGGGTAGGAGGGTTAGCTCCCTTATGCACCTGTGCTGGGGGCTAGACATGCCTCGGGCCACTGCCATGGTTACCTGTCATGGAGGGGTATTCTGCCTCCAATGACGATTGTGATGGAGGGGAGAAATTAATTAGTATTCCCCAAGGATAAGTGCTGGGCCCAGTCCTGGTCAATATCTTTATTGTTGATCTGGATGAGGGGATTGAGTCCAGCATCAGTAAGTTTGCAGATGACACCAAGCTAGGAGCAGGTGTGGATCTGTTGGAAGGTAGGAGAGCCCTGCAGAGGGACCTGGACAGGCTGGATAGCTGGGCAGAGGCCAATGGGATGAGATTGAACAAGGCCAAGTGCAGGGTTCTGCACTTTGGCCACAACAACCCCAAGCAGCACTACAGGCTGGGGACTGAGTGGCTGGAGAGCAGCCAGGCAGAAAGGAACCTGGGAGTACTGATAGATAGTAAGCTGAAGATGAGGCAGCAGTGTGCCCAGGTGGCCAAGGGAGCCAATGGCATCCTTGCCTGCATCAGGAACAGTGTGGCCAGTAGGACGAGGGAGGTTATTCTTGCTCTGTACTCAGCACTGGTCAGGCCACACCTTGAGTCCTGTGTCCAATTCTGGGCTTCTCAATTCAAGAAAGATGTTGAGGTGCTGGAACATGTCCAGAGAAGGGCAACAAAGCTGGTGAACGGCCTGGAACACAAGGCCTATGAGGAGAGGCTGAGGGAGCTGGGGTTGTTTAGCTTGGAGAAGAGGAGGCTCAGGAGTGGACCTCATTGCTGTCTACAACTACCTGAAGGGACATTGTAGCCAGGTAGGGGATGGCCTCTTCTGCTAGGCAACCAGCAATAGAACAAGGGGATCACAGTCTCAAGTTGTGCCAGGGTAAGTCTAGGCTGGATGTTATGAGGAAGTTCTTCACAGAGAGAATGATTTCCCATTGGAATGGGCAGCCCAGGGAGGTGGTGGAGTCACCATCCCTGGAGGCGTTCAAGAAAAGCCTGGATGAGGCACTTGGTGCCATGTTCTAATTGACTGGATAGGGCTGGGTGCTAGGTTGGCCTGGATGATCTTGGAGGTCTCTTCCAACCTGGCTGATTCTATGATTCTATGATTCTGATATTCTATAAAAATATATATTTATTAACTTCAATATTCTGAACTCTTGCCACCCCCAACCACTGTATTTTAATATTTAAGGGGTTCTACACAGTTATGAACGACATTCTAGGATTAATATTAAACCATAACTTATCAATAACTAGCGAACAATTCAAACTACAACCAGAGAGAGGAGATTCCCCACGGCTTAATGCCGCTTGGGGTCTATATACTATTTGCCCAGCAGATGGGCTGAAAGCTCTTTCTACTTTATGGCAGGAGGCAATGCAAATCACAGAGGCATCAAAGCATTTACTCACAAGTTTTGATTAATTATCAATCACCCTCCAGGGTTACGTCACAGCCTATTACTAGTGTCCAAACTACAGGGGAGCTTTGCCCATGGACTGAGGCTGGAATCCTCCTGGCTTTAGGGGAAAGGAGAATCTTCCTGACTTCTGGGGAAATGACAGTCTCTGACCTTGTGCTGCTGGATTCTTCTGGTTACTCTCTTCAGGGATATGTAGGCTGGTTCTCTGGTGCAGAGGCAGGATGTTGTGCTGTCTCAGAATGATGTAATGCTGGCCAGAGAGGCTAATCACATGCAGACAATTCAGAGTCTGCTTTCTGGTAACTCATTGGCAGTAGAGCTTACCAGGTAATGATAAGGCAGCAGGCATACAACAGGGTGCACAGCTGCACGGGAGTCTGAGGTCCGTAGGTAAAGACAGGTAACACAGTATTTGGTCCTGATAACTCAGTGTAGTGGCATGCAGGTGTGCACATCTGGCTGGGAGACTATGGAAGATACTGTCTCCATAATAACAGCAAAGCAATTAGGCATGCAGGCATAAGCAGGAAGCAGTGCTGGTGAGTCTAGGCCTTATAATGAGCAAGTGAACATGAGCAATGCAAGGGAGTTCGAACACATTGTTTACCTGTGTACCCCTATTTATCAAATGTGGGCCAAGATTAATGGCCTTTGGACACCACAATGACCAATCAGGTTTTGGCAGTCAGCCAAACAATACCATAATAGGCAAAAGACACAGTCCTGGATTTTCCGAATATGATAAACACACAGACTAGCACCTGGTGAGTACAAGCTGAGCGCATGGGCTTACACAAGCATGTTTACACAATCAGGAGTCTTAGGCAGGCCAGACTTTATGGCAGCAGGCCTATTGTGCCACTTTTATCCATTTCATATGTTTACCTCTGGTTTGGGAAGAAAAACATGTCCAGACAAGGCAAGGCATAAATAAGCCTATTTTGGGGCCTACAGGCCCTCCACAACATTACTATGTCAGATATGAATGTGAGCAAGCCAGCATGAGATTGCCCTTCTAGAGATTCAGCACTGGAGCTATCTCATTGAATCTTGGTGAGCAGTGTGCACCAATACATAAGAAGAAACATAAAAGGATTCTGTTGCCAAAGGACGAACAGTGATTGTGTGTGCCCCAAGGGACACTGCAGCTGTTGGCAGGTTGTTGGGCAGGGTGCTGAGCCTCTGACACTGCACTAGATAAGTTCACTCATTTAGGATGACTAGCCTTCAGGGGGAGGAGAGGAACAGCTGTGTGCAGGAGTGAATGAAGAGGGTAAGGAGGAAGCAGTGAATGGGTTCGCGCCTTCCCAGGCAGAGAGAAGATTATGGTTGCAACATGGCCAAGAGGTACAGGCAAAAAAATGTGGGAACTCAGACCAAGCTCCGGCACAAACACACAGCTGTGCATGTCTCTGCAGGGAGTGCCTAGACCTAGTGCTTGAGCTAGAAGGTGTCACAGTGTGATGGTTTGGATGTTATCTGCCTCCACCCACTTAAGAAAATCACCCAGACTAGACTCAGCAGCTGGAAATTAAAGAATGAAGCACAATAAAGAAGCAGATTTTACAATATATACAGCTATATACATAAATATACAAGTAAAAAAGTAATACAGAAACTCAACTGCCCTTCCAGAAAGCAGAGTTCCCAGGAGGGGGTCCCAACCACCCTTACACCTTCTTTCTGCCCCTCTACCTTATCCTGGACTTTGTCTTATATTCAAGGTGTTTAGACAATCGGCCAGAGTGGGTTAGGAGACAGATGGATTAAGTTAGGCAGCAAGTTAGAGAGAGAAGTGTATGCAGTCAGAGTCAAAGAGAACAACTGTATTATCTATGTTTTGTGTTCTTGTTTTTATACATCTCAGCAGGCCTATGAGTGAAGTAGACATGACCATTGTTTCCTTTTCACAGCCTATAATCTAATTCTTCTCACTAAAATATCCCATCTAGTCTCAAACTAGCACACAGAGACACTGCTTGTGTATAGTGTGATCAAATAAAGAACCTGCTCAGGCAGGCAGTTGAACTGGGAGAGGAGGTAGAGAGATTGAGAACAATCAGAGAGTGCAAAAAAGAGATAGATTGGAGGAATTGCACTCTGAGGCCAAGGCAGCAGAAAAAGGCTCTATGAGTAGCGGAGAACCTCCTCTCCTCCTGTCACCAGACTGTTCTGGTAAGGCATAAATCCTGCCAGGCTGACTTAGCCCTTGCTCTCCTCCTCCTATTGTGGGACTGGGAAGTTGAGTCAGATGAGCAAACAATAAGGGTTTGGGCCCAGCAAAGCCTTGAGAACTAGGTGGGATGACTTGCACAATTGGAGTTCTGTAATCAATGGCTACAGATTCTTCAGGAGAGACAGGCAAGGGAGAAGAGGTGAAGGAGTGGCCCTATATATTAAGGATACTCTGGATGTCATGGAAGTAGAGATTAAGGATGATCAAGCTGAGTCTTTATGGGTGAGAATTAAGGGGAAGGCCAATAAGACTAATATCCTGGTAGGAGTCCATTATAGACCACCCGCCCTGGAAGAAGAGGTTGATTTATTGCTCTTTAAGCAACTAGAAGCTGTCTCAAGATCACCTGCCCTTGTTCTTGTGAATGATTTAACCTGTCAGACATCTTCTGGGACTTTTACACTGCAGAGAAGAGGCAATCTAGAAGGTTCTTAGAGTGTGTGGAGAACAACTCCTTATCTCAGCTGTTACATGAGTCTACCAGGGGTGCAGTCCTGCTTAACCTGCTGTTCACAAATAGAGAAGTGCTGTTGAGAGATGTGGCAGTTGGAGGCTGCCTGGGGTCCAGTGACCATGAAATGATAGAGTTTTTCAATATATTGGGAAACCAGGAAAGGCATCAAAAAAACCTCCACACCGGACTTCCGAAGGGCAGACTTCAGCCTATTTAAGGAACTCAGGAAGTTCCTTGGGAAACAGCCCTTAGAAACAAAGGGATCTAGGAACATTGGAACTGTGCGCCTGCTCCCTCAACTCTTTTCCCAGTGCCTTGAAGTTCCTTTCAATAGCTTTTAGACCTCTGTTATCAACCTCATCATTTCCTGCCTGTATAACTAATAAGGGATAGTAATCAGAGGGTTGTACTACAGTAGGCAGCCTCCTGGTAACATCTCTGACCTGGGCCGCAGGGAGGCAGCTGACTTCCCCGTGGGAGGACTCTGGCCAACATATGGATCCCTCTGTTCCCTTCAGAAGGGAATTACCAATAATAATTACCCTCCTCTTTTTCTTTTGGGTACTTGTTCTGATGCGAGGGGGCAACTGATTTACTTCAGTTGCCCCCCCAGCCAGTGATGCTTCTGTCTCCTCCAAAACCACCTCAACCTCAAACTCTAGTGCCCTATATCTGTTGTATGAGGGCAACTTAGGAAGTGAGGATGGCTGGAAGGGTTTTCCCTTTTCCCTATTGGCAGGCACCTGCATCCATTCTTCCTTGTTTCTTGGTTCACCTCCCTCTGGTAAGAGGGTCTGCAAAGCATGGTACTGTAGGTCCAGCTCCCTTTCACATTTCCTTTTAGCCCTAAACCTTTCCACTTCACCCTTCACTTCAGCCACTAGGTTAAGCAGACTATTAATCTGCTCACACCTAATGCAGCCATTGCCTCTGCCACCCTTGACTTCGAGTGCCAGGCTCCAACATTCCTCACAGCCAGTTACCTGGATGCCTGCATGTGTATGGGTGGGCTCTGTTTGGATGTGTATGTGTAATCCCAACAGAGAAGGATATATCTCTTCCTGAATCAGGCTCTGGGGTGGCAGCTGCTACTCCCTGTTTAAATCTCCTGCTTGTCAGGCACCACCCCCTCTACCTCACCCTTGAGCGTGCACGTACACCATGTAGCTTGCTGCACCTGCTGCTTCCCTGCCACCTTCTGTGTTTCTTCCATCAAGAGACCCCAAAGTAAAGCAAAAAACATTGAAAAGGCTTCAAAAAAAGTGCATTTCAGCAGAGCTAGCTTCAGTACTGCTCTTTGACGATTCATGCTCAGTTGAATTGCCCCCTGCATTACAATCTCTTCAGTAAAAAGACTGGTCATTGTCACTGGTGACTCACTGCTTGAGGGAGCAAAAGGCCTGATACACAGAACAGAGCTGCTACACAGAGAGGTCTGTTGCCTCCCAGAGGCTTGGTTTGAAAATGTAAGGAAGAATCTCCTTTCCCTAGCATGGCATTCAGATTATTACCTCATTTTGTTGTTTCAGGTTGGCATTTCTTTCTGACAGAGGACATGATTTGGATAAACATGAGGAACCCATGCTGTGAAGAGTGTCCTTGAGCTCATCTCAGAGGAAGGAACTAAGACGATGAAACAACCCCCTTGTCCAGCTGCAAGGGACAAGATCTGCTGACCACAGGAGGCTGGCCCCATGAATGTTTGTTTTAAGCCTTAACCTATCTGTGCCTTATGTATATCCTTAAGCTATCTGTGCCTTCCATATGTACCAATCTTAATTAAGCTAGCTGAATATGCCTCTTCTAAGTTTGGCATAAAAGACGCTGTATCACTGCAATAAAAGGAGGACAATTTTAACCACATTGGTATCTGTTGTTACTCTGGCCATGGCCTTTCACTGACAAGTTTTAGAGAGGAGATTCTGTTCTGGGGCCCTTGCTGTTGAGTATCTTAGATTTCAGAAATCACTGACTGCTGTGAAGGGGGTTTATCTGGATTTTGGGGGGAAGAAATATGAGGCTGAATTTAAAAAGTTTTAAATAATTTAATATTATATACACAAGGAATTCCCCCCTTCCCCAAACTATATATGGCTACTTCACATAAGTTCTTTGTATGCAGTTGTGAAATTGTATTACAGAACATTTATTTACAGCAAAAAATCAGGAATTTAGTAGAGTTTTGGAAAGATTTAGATAGAGAGTTTGCGGAATGAAAGTGCCACTGGTAAAATTACTGAGAGTCTAATGCTCAAATCAAGGTTGCTCAGTTACTCACTGACTGGAGTGATTTTTGGTGATCATAGAATCATAGAATCAACCAGGTTGGAAGAGACCTCCAAGATCATCCAGTCCAACTTAGCACCCAGCCCTAACCAATCAACTAGAGCATGGCACTAAGTGCCTCATCCAGTCTTTTCTTGAAGACCTCCAGGGATGGTGCCTCCACCACCTCCCTGAGCAGCCCATTCCAATGGGAAATCACTCTCTCTGTGAAGAATCTCCTCCTAATATCCAGCCTAGACCTACCCTGGCACAACTTGAGACTGTGTCCCCTTGTTCTATTGCTGGTTGCCTGGGAGAAGAGGCCACTCCCCCACCTGGCTACAATGCCCCTTCAGGTAGTTGTAGACAGTAATAAGATCACCCCTGAGCCTCCTCTTCTCCAGGCTAAACAGGCCCCAGCTCCCTCAACCTCTCCTTAGAGGATTTGTGCTCCAGGCCCCTCACCAGCTTCGTTGCCCTTCTCTGGACATGTTCCAGCACCTCAACATCTCTCTTGAATTGAGAAGACCAGAACTGGACACAGGACTCAAGGTATGGCCTGACCAGTGCTGAGTACAGGGGAAGAATAACCTCCCTTTTCCTACTGGCCACACTGTTCCTGATGCAGGCCAGGATGCCATTGGCTCTCTTGGCCACCTGGGCACACTGCTGGCTCATCTTCAGCCTACTATCTATCAGTTCCCGTAGGTCCCTTTCCTCCTGGCTGCTCTCCAGCCACTCTGTCCCCAGCCTATAGCGCTGCTTGTGGTTGTTGAGCCAAAGTGCAGAACCCTGCACTTGGCCTTGTTCAATCTCATCCCATTGGCCTCTGCCCACCTATCCAGCCTGTCCAGGTCCCTCTGCAGGGCTCTCCTACCTTCCAACAGATCAACAATTGCTCCTAGCTAGGTGTCATCTACAAACCTACTGATGCTGGACTCAATGCCCTCGTCCAGATCATCAATAAAGATATTGACCAGGACTGGGCCCAGTACTGATCCTTGGGGAACACCACTAGTGACTGGCTGCCAACTGGATGTGGCACCATTCACCACCACCCTCTGAGCTCTGCCATCCAGCCAGTGTGGAGGTTCTGTTGATGCCCCTCCTGGTTTCTCCATGTATTGAAAACTCTATAATGTCATGGTCACTGGACCCCAGGCAGCCTCCAACCACCACATCCCCCACCAGCCCCTCTCTATTTGTGAGCAGCAGGTCAAGCAGGGCTGACCCCTGGTAGGCTCATGTAACAGCTAGGATAGGAAGTTGTCTTCCACACATTGCAGAAACCTTCTGGACTGCTTCTTCTCTGCAGTGTTTAAGTATCATAGTATCATCAGGGTTGGAAGAGACCTCACAGATCATGTCTGGTAGGTTGAAGTCACCCACCAGAACAAGGGCAGGTGATCTTGAGGCAGCCTCCAGTTGCTTAAAGAGTAATAAATCAACCTCTTCTTCCTGGTTGGGTGGTCTGTAACAGACTCCAACCAGGATATCAGCCTTGTTGGCCTTCGCCTTAATTCTCACCCATAATGACTCAACTTGATCATCCTTGATTTCTACCCCTATGTGGCCATTTGAGCTGATCCTCTAGCTCAGACATAGGGGAGAGATGAACATTCCAGGGATAGGCCACATAAATGGCAACAATAGATAAATTAATATAATTTCCTTGGAGCATCAAGAACTTAATGTCTAGAAGCACAGTTTGTTCTCCCCTTTCTCCCGCTGGTTTCGGCTGCTGCAGCTTCGCCTATCTTCCCCGGCTGCTGTTTTGGCTACTGCTGCTTCTGCTGCTTTGCCGCCGCTTGACCCCTCCCCATCTCCCTTAAGGTTATTGTATTTTTTTTTTTCCCTTCCTTCCTTCTCTAGTTATTATTTCTCTTTACATTGTTATATTTATATTATAAGAAAATACAATTTCATCTTTCCCTGACTTTCAAAAAGTAGGGGGGTTTGTGTTGTGAATTTTCTTTCCGGGGGAGGGATCAGCCCAAACCCAGGACAGGATTCTTTTTTGGCACCTTAACGTGGGGCACGATCTTGGCTTGTTGTTTTGTTTTTTTTTTTTTTTCCATTCCCCCTGTTGATTTATAATCAGAATAAGAACATCAGGGAAAAATGAAGTTGTTTGATATATTCTTGCCTATTATTGCCTCAATTCTGCATACAGAGGGTACAGAGGGTGAGAACAATGAGGAGCATCCAACTGTGTCATTGCCTAGGGTGGAGCAGTCACCACCAACTGTGGTGACTAGCTCCACAAAAAACAAGAAAAAGAGAAGGGTTATAGTTGTTGGAGATTCTGTCTTGAGGGGGACAGAGGGACCCATTTGTCATCCCGACCCGTCTCACAGGGAGGTCTGCTCCCTTCCTGGTGCCTGGCTTAGGGACATCACCAGAAGAATCCCTAACCTAATACACCCCTCTGATTATTACCCCCCGTTGGTGATACAGGCTGGCAGGGATGAAATTGAAAGGAGGAGGACCAGGGCAATTAAAAAGGAATTTAAGGCCCTGGGGAAATTGATAGTTGGGGTGGGTGCGCAGGTGGTGTTCTGCTCAGTTCCCTCTGTGGCAGGGGAGTTCACAGAGAGGAACAGCAGAACCTACGATATCAATAAATGGCTCGAGGGATGGTGCCAGCGGCGGCATTTTGGCTTTTTTGATCACGGGGGAACTTTTACTGCGCCAGACGTACTTGATCGTAATGGGGTGCAATTGTCTAGGAGGGGCAGGAGAGTCCTGGCACTGGAGTTGGCAGGGCCCATTAGGCAGGCTTTAAAATAGGTCTGAAGGGGGTGGGTGAGACAGTTACTCTCTCTGAGAAGGAGAGAGTGGAAAGGAAACTAAGGACAATTGGGGAATCGAGAGCCCAGCTGAAGTGCATCTACACCAATGCACGCAGCTTGGGTAACAAGCAGGAGGAATTGGAAGTCCTGGTCCACCAGGGGGACTATGATATAGTTGCCATTTCAGAAACTTGGTGGGATGACAGGCATGGTTGGAGTGCTATACTGGGGGGATATAACCTCTTCAGGAGAGATAGGCAAGGGAGAAGAGAAGGAGGGGTGGCCCTGTATATTAGGGAGTCACTCCATGCCACAGAGCTTGAAGTGAGGGATGAAGGGGTTGAGAGCTTGTGGGTTAAAATCAGAGGGAGGACTAATAAATCTGACATCTTGGTTGGAGTCTGTTATAGACCACCCAACCAGGATGAGGAAACAGACGAGATATTTTACAAACAGCTGGAGGCTGTCTCAAGATCAGATCTTGTCCTGGTGGGCGACTTTAACCTGCCAGATATCTGCTGGGAACTTAATTCAGCAGAGAGGAGGCAGTCTAGGAGATTTCTAGAGTGCATGGAGGACAGTTTCATGACCCAGGTGTTAAGTGAGCCTACTAGGGGTCAAGCTCAGCTTGACCTGCTGCTGTCCAACAGAGAAGGGCTGGTAGGAGATGTGATAGTGGGAGGCTGCCTGGGGTGTAGTGATCACGAGTTAGTGGAATTTTCAATATACAGGGAGGTAGGGAGGCACTGCAACAAAACCTACACCTTGGACTTTCGGAGGGCAAACTTCAATTTGCTTAGGAAACTTATTTCCGAAGTCCTCTGGGCAGCAGTCCTCGAGAACCAAGGGGTCTAGGATAGTTGGACCTACTTTAAACAGGAGCTCTTGAAGGCACAGGAGCTGGCAGTTCCTATGTGCCGAAAGATGAGCCGGAGGGGAAGGCGACCAGCCTGGATGAGTAAACAGCTCCTGAAGGAATTGGGGGAAAAAAAGAGGGTGTATCACGTCTGGAAGGAGGGGAAGGCTTCTCCTGACGTGTTTAAGGAGGCAGCCAGATTATGCAGGAGAAAAATTAGAGAGGCTAAGGCCCAGTTATAACTTAGGCTGGCCACTTCCGTGAAGGATAACAAAAAGCACTTTTATAAATTTATCAACGCTAAAAGGAAGGGCAAGAAGAGCCTCTACTCCTTACTGGACCAGGAGGGGAATACTATAACTGATGATGTAGAAAAGGCTGAGGTCCTGAATGCCTTCTTCGCCTCAGTTTTCCACAGTAAGGAGGGAGGAGGAGGAGGCAAGTGGCCTCTTGAACTGGGGGATGGGGTCGGGGAGTGGTGTGTTCCCCTGGAAATTCATGAAGAATTAGTTCAGGACCTTCTGAGTCATCTGGACACCCACAAGTCCATGGGACCAGATGGGATCCATCCCAGGGTGCTGAGAGAGCTGGCAGCTGAGCTGGCCAAGCCGCTCTCCATCATTTTCCAGCAGTCCTGGCTCACCAGAGAGGTCCCAGGAGACTGGAAAATGGCCAACGCGATCCCCATCCACAAGAAGGGTCGGATGGAGGAACCTGGGAACTACAGACTTGTCAACCTGACCTCAGTGCCAGGGAAACTGATGGAGCAGGTTATCTTGGGGGTGATAAGAGCGCACCTAAGAGATGGCAAAGGGCTCAGGTCCAGCCAGCATGGGTTTAGGAAGGGCAGATCCTGCCTTTCTAACCTGATCTCCTTCTATGATCAGGTGACCCGCCTGGTGGATGTGGCGATGCCTGTGGATGTGGTCTATCTGGACTTCAGCAAGGCCTTTGACACTGTCCCCCACAGCAAACTGCTGGCTAAGCTATCAGCCCATGGCTTGGATGGCAACACTCTGTGCTGGGTTAGGAACTGGCTGGAGGGCCAGACCCAGAGAGTGGTGGTGAATGGTGCCACATCCAGACGGCGGCCAGTCACTAGTGGTGTCCCTCAGGGATCAGTGCTGGGTCCCATCCTCTTTAACATCTTCATAGATGATCTGGATGAGGGCATTGAGTCAGTCATCAGCAAGTTTGCAGATGACACCAAGCTGGGGGCAGGTGTGACTGGGTTGGAAGGCAGAAGGGCTCTGCAGTGGGATCTTGACCACCTGGACAGATGGGCAGAGTCCAATGGGATGGGGTTAAATAGCTTCAAGTGCAGGGTGCAGCACTTTGGCTACAACAACCCCATGGAGAGATACAGGCTAGGGTCGGAGTGGCTGGAGAGCAGCCAAACAGGGAGGGATCTGGGGGTGCTGATTGATACCTGCCTGAACATGAGCCAGCAGTGTGCCCAGGTGGCCAAGAGAGCCAATGGCATCCTGGCCTGCATCAGGAATGGTGTGGTCAGCAGGAGCAGGGAGGTCATTCTGCCCCTGTACTCTGCACTGGTTAGACCACACCTTGAGTCCTGTGTTCAGTTCTGGGCCCCCCAGTTTAGGAGGGACATCGAGATGCTTGAGCGTGTCCAGAGATGGGCGACGAGGCTGGTGAGAGGCCTCG
This sequence comes from Pogoniulus pusillus, assembly GCF_015220805.1. NCBI lineage: Eukaryota > Metazoa > Chordata > Aves > Piciformes > Lybiidae > Pogoniulus > Pogoniulus pusillus. The sequence goes on from NC_087309.1 coordinate 18,579,322, forward strand.
AGCACAAGCCCTACAAGGAGAGGCTGAGGGAGCTGGGATTGTTTAGCCTGGAGAAGAGGAGGCTCAGGGGTGACCTTATTGCTGTCTACAACTACCTGAGGGGTGGTTGTGGCCAGGAGGAGGTTGCTCTCTTCTCTCAGGTGGCCAGCGCTAGAACAAGAGGACACAGCCTCAGGCTGTGCCAGGGGAGATTTAGGCTTGAGGTGAGGAGGAAGTTCTTCACTGAGAGAGTCATTGGACTCTGGAATGGGCAGCCTGGGGAGGTGGTGGAGTCGCCGTCCCTGGAGCTGTTCAAGGCAAGGTTGGAAGTGGCACTTGGTGCCATGGTCTATCCTTGAGCTCTGTTGTAAAGGATTGGACTTGATGATCTATGAGGTCTCTTCCAACCCTGATGATACTATGATACTATGAATTCTGACTCTGTCGGTTCAACAGTGTTTTACAGCTATGGTGCACTATCAGGTGTGTTCATTCTTTGATAAGATGGTCTGGGACTCGGTAAAAGCTGTGCTAAGGAAGGTTGGAGATGTTGTTAGGAATATTTTAGGGTTTAGGAATGTCATTGAGGGTGTGCCGTATGTTACATTGGTGTCAGAGACTAGGAGTTATTTGGAAGAGCTGAGCTACCCAGTAGCCTGCCTAATATGTGTGAACTTCATGTTTTTGGCTGCTATTGTAGGTCTGGTTATAGTGTGGAGACGAGAGAGATGCAGGAACAAACAGGCTGTAAGTGAGGTTTTTACCTTCTCCGGAGGCAATAGCAGGGAGCTAAGGGTTAAAGAAACAGTCTGCAACCAAAGCGGGGGAGGGAGGACCACGGCACCGGGCAGACGGACTGCTCGCAGAGCAGCGAAACGTCCTGCCTCGGAGCCTTTGAGAGGAGAAAAAATTGTTGGACATGGCCCGTATCCCACTGACCCTGAAGCATGGAGGCAGGAAACAGTCTGGTTCCCATTCGTACCTAATAGAACGGAGGAAAGTAAAGGTAGAGGTGATGGAACCCCTGCAGAAGTGCAGTCACAAAGGGCTGCTGCGGTGGCGGCAGATCTGGCTGCAGACGGTGTGGGCTATGGCAAAGTCCCTCGGACAGATAAAGTTGAGGAACTGGTTTGTGGAAAATGCGGCTCGAACGTTTCGATCTGTAGGAGGGTCGCTGACACCAGAGCCTCTGCCAGTAGAGAGGCTGCTGAGGCAAAGGTTCTTTTGCCTGCAACCAGGGGACTGGAAGCGGTCCCGGGGGAGGCGGCGAGGTCCTCAGAAGGTGAACCCACTAACACCATCAAGCCTGCTAATGCCACTGCTCCTGCCTTAGCCCCGCTTGTCTCTGCTGAGCCAGCTGCTGTTGCTGCTGTGGGGAAGGGTCCTTCTGCCTCAGCCTCAGCCCCATTACCGCGTGTGGAACAGAGCCAGGCAGACAAACAAACCTCAGATGATTCAGTGAAAAGCACCTCCCAGAGTAAGACAGAGTTTACCTTAGATAAGGTCTCCCTTGCCCCGGTTAAAAAGGGGAGAAAAATGGCAGCTAGCCTTGGGGGTCGAGATTGCTCATATGACAACGGGGATAAACCAGAGCAGGGTGAACAAAAGGAAGTGGATTCAGGAGAAGGTACATCGGCTGGTGTGAAGGCCAGTACCCTTGTGGGCACAAGGAGTGGAAAGGCAAAAGCAAAGGAAAAACATATTCAGGAGATGGATGATAGTGATGATAGTGATGATGAGGAGGGAGCCCCGTTGCCAAGGAAGGAGGTCAGGCATATTAGGCAAGACTATGCCCGGAAAGAGGGAAAACTGCTGATGAGTTGGCTGAACAGATGCTGGGATGGAGGCATGGACACCATAGAAATAAACCCTCGAACAGTAAGACAGTTGGGAGTTTTCTCAAGAGACAATGGCATAGATAAGCACTTAGGACATCTTGGTGGCAACTCTAACCTCTGGTCACGTGTATTGACAGCTGTGGTACTGCGGTACCCTAACAGGGATGCTTTTCCCTGGAGACCCTTACACTGGAACACAATTGAACAGGGGGTTCAGTGCTTGCGAGAGATGGCCATAAGAGAGCTAATCTATGGAGATTATACGACAGAGAACCCTGAGGAGATACCAATGAGCTGAGCTCTCCTAAAGAAACTTATTTAGCTTGCCCCCTCTAGTTATGCCCATACATTGGCAAGTAAGACGGTGGGGGAAGACGATGCAACAACTTCTATGACTGTGGGTGAATTCGCTGATCAAATGAGGCAAAAGGAGGATAGCCTTACGGTTAATGCTATGGTGTCAGCCATAAATACTATGACTGAAGAGATTAAAGACAGCATGAAACAACTCAAGGAGGAATTTAAAACCTCCCTATCCCAGTTGGCAAAGGACAGTGAACTTTCTTCTTCACCCTCAGAGTGGGTACATGTCTCGGCCATCAGGGATAGGCGTCTTCCTAGAAGACCAATTCAACCTAACTCACTAAAAAATAGACAACAGTCACGTGGGTCTCTTTGGTATAATCCTACGTGACCAGTTTGGTGAAAACATGGATAAATGGGATGGAAAACCTACCTCTCTTCTCCTAAAAAGAGTGAGAGAGTTACAGAGTGAGAAGCCTAAAAGAGTAGTCGCCTCAGTTTCACCACATGACTCAGATGGTTCTGGTGATGATTCAACTAACACCATTAAACACTGTGCCAATTGCAATTGTAATGGCCAACATTAGGGGGGCCCTGCCTCTTACCAGGTGGAGGCCAGGGACCAGGAAGACAACAGAATATACTGGAATGTATATGTTAAATGGCCTGGTACCTTGAAAATTCAGAAATACAGGGCACTAGTGGACACGGGTGCACAATGCACATTGATGCCTTCAAACTGTAAGGGAATGGAGTCTATTACTATTTCTGGAATTACAGGAGGCTCTCAAGAATTGACAAGGTTAGAGGCAGAGATGAGTTTGACTGGGAGAGATTGGCGAAGGCATGCCACTGTAACGGGTCCAAGTGCACCTTGCATCTTGGGAATTGACTTTCTGAGAGAAGGGCGCTTTAAGGATCCCAAGGGTTTTAAATGGACCTTTGGAATAACAACTGTAGAAGCTATTGGAGATAAACTGAAGTTGTGTGCTAGGCCTGAGCTCTCAGATGAGTCTGCAGTTGTTGGACAGCATAATGTAGAGGATGTGAAGTTGCCAGTTGCCACTCAAGTTGTACACCACAGGCAATATAGAAGAAACCATGACTCATTGGTGCCCATACATGATCTGATTCGTCATCTGGAGTGCCAGGACGTCATTAAAAAGACACATTCACCTTTCAATAGTCCCATATGGCCTGTGCGAAAGGGAAATGGAGAGTGGCGACTTACAATTGATTTCCGCGGCCTAAATGAAGTGACTCCGCCCATGAGTTCTGCTGTGCCAGACATGTTAGAACTCCAATATGAGCTGGAATCCAAGGAGGACAAATGGTATGCAACCATAGATGTTGCTAATGCTTTCTTTTCTATTCCAATAGCAGAAGAATGCAAGCCTCAATTTGCTTTCACTTGGAAGGGGATTCAGTATACGTTTAATCGTTTGCCCCAGGGGTGGAAGCACAGCTCAACAATTTGTCATGCAGTGATCCATGATGCATTGGAGAAAGGTGGAGCTCCAGAGCACCTACAGTTCATTGATGACATCATTGTCTGGGGGAATACGGCACAGGAAGTTTTTGAGAAAGGTAACAAAATAATTGACATTCTGCTGAAGGCAGGTTTTGCCATAAAGCGAGACAAGGTGAAAGGACCTGCTAGAGAGATTCAGTTCCTGGGAATTCATTGGCAAGATGGTCGCTGTCACATTCCAATGGATGTGATAAATAAGGTTTCTGCCATGGCAAATCCCACAAATAAGAAGGACACATTGTCTTTCTTGGGAACAGTTGGATTTTGGAGGATGCACATCCCTGGGTACAGCCAAATTGTAAAACCTTTATATGATGTAACTCGAAAGAGGAATAACTTTCAGTGGGGACCTGAACAACAAGCAGCCTTTGATCAGATAAAACAGGAAGTAGTTCATGCAATGGGTTTGGGGCCTGTTCGAACTGGTCCAGACATTAAGAACATTCTGTATATGGCTGCGAGTGATAATGGTCCAACCTGCTGCCTATGGCAAAGAGTCCCAGGAGAAACACGTGGTCGACCACTTGGTTTCTGGAGTAGATGATATAGAGGATCAGAAGTAAACTATACACCAACGGAGAAAGAGATCCTTGCTGCTTATGAAGGTGTAAAAGCTGCTTCCGAAGTAATAGGAACAGACTCTCAGCTTCTTTTGGCTCCCAGATTACCAGTTTTGAACTGGATGGTTAAGGGAAAGGGGTCATCGCCACATCACGCAACCGATGCTACCTGGTCTAAAGTGGATGGCTCTCATAACACAGTGAGCACGCATGGGGAGCCTTGAACGACCTGGCATAGTGGAGATGATCACCAACTGGCCAGAAGGTACAAACTGTATAAATCCTCCAGAGGAGCGAATGAGTCGGGCTGAAGAAGCTCCTCCTTACAGTGATTTGTCTGAAGAAGAAAGAAACTATGCTCTATTTACTGATGGTTCCTGTCGCCTTGTTGGAAACAAGAGAAAATGGAGAGCTGCAGTTTGGAGCCCTATACGGGCAGTGGCTGAAACAAAAGCTGGAGAAGGTGAGTCAAGCCAGTTTGCAGAAGTAAAAGCTATCCAACTTGCTCTTGATGTGGCTGAACGTGAGAACTGGCCCATGCTTTACCTCTATACTGATTCATGGATGGTGGCTAATGCCTTATGGGGTTGGCTAAAGGACTGGAAAAGAAATAATTGGCAATGGAAAGGAAAGCCAATTTGGGCTGCTGACTTATGGCAGGACATTACTACTCGTCTAGAGAAAATCCCTGTAAGAGTACGACACATAGATGCTCACATGCCCAAAAGTAAAGCTACTGAGGAACATCAGCACAACCATCAGGCAGATTTAGCTGCCAAGGTGTTTCAGACCAATGCAAATTGTGATTTGGATTTAGATTGGGAACACCGAGGTGAACTGTTCTTAGCCCGGTGGGCCCATGATTCCTCAGGACATCAAGGCAGAGATGCTACCTACCAATGGGCACGGGACAGAGCAATCAACATCACCATGGACGCTATAACACAAGTTATACATGACTGTGATATTTGTGCTACTATTAAACAAGCCAAGCGTCTGAAGCCCTTGTGGTATGGTGAGCGATGGGCAAAGTACAAATACGGTGAAGCATGGCAGATTGATTACATCACTCTACCTCGTTCTCGGACTGGAAAGCAATATGTGCTGACTGTAGTAGAAGCAAGCACCGGATGGCTGGAAACCTATCCAGTTTCCCGTGCCACTGCATGTAACACCATTTTGGGCTTGGAAAGACAAATCCTGTGGTGACATGGCACTCCAGAAAGAATTGAATCAGATAATGGTACCCACTTTAAAAACAATCTCATAAAATCTTGGGCCAAAGAGCGCGGCATTGAGTGGATCTACCACATCCCCTACTATGCACCCGCCTCAGGCAAAATTGAAATTGGAAGGTAGGAGAGCCCTGCAGAGGGACCTGGACAGGCTGGATGGGAGGGCAGAGGCCAATGGGATGAGATTTAGCAAGGCCAAGTGCAGGGTTCAGCACTTCGGCCACAATAACCCCAAGCAGTGCTACAGGCTGGGGTCTGAGTGGCTGGAGAGCAGCCAGGAGGAAAGGGACCTGGGGGTACTGATAGATAGTAAGCTGAAGATGAGCCAGCAGTGTGCCCAGGTGGCCAAGAGAGCCAATGGCATCCTGGCCTGCATCAGGAACAGTGTGGCCAGTAGGACGAGGGAGGTTATTCTTCCCCTGTACTCAGCACTGGTCAGGCCACACCTTGAGTGCTGTGTCCAGTTCTGGGCCCCTCAATTCAAGAGAGATGTTGAGGTGCTGGAACATGTCCAGAGAAGGGCAACGAAGCTGGTGAGGGGCCTGGAGCACAAATCCTATGAGGAGAGGTTGAGGGAACTGGGCCTGTTTAGCCTGGAGAAGAGGAGGCTCAGGGGTGATCTTATTACTGTCTACAACTACCTGAAGGGGCATTGTAGCCAGGTGGGGGTTGGTCTCTTCTGCCAGGCAACCAGCAATAAAACAAGGGGACACAGTCTCAAGTTGTGCCAGGGTAGGTATAGGCTGGATGTTAGGAAGAAGTTCTTCACAGAGAGAGTGATTTCCCATTGGAATGGGCTGCCCAGGGAGGTGGTGGAGGCACCGTCCCTGGGAGGTCTTCAAGAAAAGACTGGATGAGGCACTCAGTGCCATGGTCTAGTTGACTGGCTAGGGCTGGGTGATAGGTTGGACTCGATGATCTTGGAGGTCTCTTCCAACCTGGTTGATTCTATGATTCTATGATTCTATGGTTACAATGGCTAGTTGAAAACAACTTTAAAGGCAATGGGGGGAGGAACCTTAAAGAACTGAGAGAAACATCTAGCCCAAGCCACTCAGGTAGTGAATAGTAGAGGTTCCACCAACCGAGCTGGCCCAGCTCATTCAGAGGTCTTACAAAAGTTGGAAGGTGACAGGGTTCCTGTCATTTGTGAAAAGAATTTGTTGGGCAAGTCTGTTTGGGTATTCTCCTCTTCAGGGGAGGCTACGCCTGTCCGAGGGGTGGTTTCTGCTGAAGGACCTGGTCATACATATTGGGTTATGCAGAAAAACAGTAAAATACAATGTATGCCACAAAAGAATCTGACATTGGCAGAAAGAATGTAGATATGTTGTTATGAGTTCTTTTGCAGATGATTGTGGTGTCCATGAAGAGCCCACTACCCATGAGCATGAGCCCTGAGAGTGCCAAGAGTCCTGCTCTGTTCCACTCATTGAAAAAAAAATTGAGCTAGCCAATGCCTGAGGCAGACAGAAATAAGAAGATGAATGACTGAAAATTGAAGAAAGATGCTTGAAGCCTGGAAAGATGACCATCTACAATACTGCTGTTACTCCTAGTTACATAGAATGACTTGATGCTGCAATGGTAAATTATATTAAAGGGGTGGATCAGCTCAAACGGCCACACCCTATGACATCCAGAGCATCCCTAATATACAGAGCCACTCCTCCGCCCTTTCTCCCTTGCCTGTCTCTCCTGAAGAGTCTGTAGCCATTGATTACAGCACTCCAATCATGCGAGCCATCCCACCACATTTCAGTGATGGTGACAATATCATAGTTTTCCTCCAGCACCAGAGCTTCCAGCTCCTCTTGTTTGTTACCCATACTGCGTGCATTAGTGTACATGCACTTCAGCTGAGTTGCTGCTTTTACCCCTAACTCTAGCCTACCATCCTCAATTTCCTTTGATTTATCTCTAGTGCTGTCATGTTTAACCCCCTCCCCCTTCCATTCTAGTTTAAAGCCCTCTCAACAAGCCCAGCCAGCTTATGTGCCAAGGTCCTTCTCCCCTTCTGTGACAGTTGTATCCCATCTGTTGCTTGCAGACCTGTGGCAAGATGAGGTTCCCCAAGATCAAAGAATCCAAAATTATGTTGGATGCACCAGCCTCTGAGCCACTTGTTCATCAAATACGCTTTCCTAGTCTTCTCTGTATTCCAGCCTGTATAACTAATAAGAGATAGTAATCAGAGGGCTTCACTACAGTAGGCAGCCTCCTGGTAACATCCATGACCCGGGCTCCAGGGAGGCAGCAGACCTCCCTGTGGAAGGGGTCTGGCCGGCATATGGGGCCCTCTGTTCCCTGCAGAAGGGAGTCACCAATAACAATTACCCTCCTCTTTTTCTTCTGGATACTTGTTCTGATGCAAGGGGGCAACTGATTTGTCTCAGTTGCCCTCTCAGCCAGTGATGCTTCTGCCTGCTCCAGGATCGCCTCATCCTCAACCTCTAGTGCCCTATATCTGTTATGTAAGGGCAGCTGGGGATGTGAAGATGGCTGGAAGGGTTTTCCTTTGCCCCTTATGGCAGGCACCTGCATCCATTCTTCTTGGTTGTTCTGTTTGTCTCCCTCTGGCAAGGGGGACTGCAGAGCATGTTTCTCTCTTTTACATTCCCTTTCAGCCTTCAGGCATTCCACCTCTCCCTTGAGTTCAGCCACCAGGTTAAGCAGACTATTAATCTGATCACACCTAATGCAGCCAATGCCTGTGTCTCCCTCGACTTTGAGTGCCAGGCTCCAGATATGTGCAGCAAAACCGCGTTGTTGACCCACGTGGGTCTTCCGAATAGTTCAGTTCAGGGATTATTGGAGCTCACTGTCTGAAGACTGTCATGGAAGAAAGTAGAGCCTTTTTGCAGAGTCTTCATTTATACAGAAAATTGTGGCTCAGAGGCCTTCTATCGAAAAAGTCAGAACAATATTTTTCTATCTGCTTGCACTGACGTAGCTGCAGTACCAGCAGACGTACAGGCCCTGGGAGAATCTCCCCCTCAGAAGAGCAAAAAACATAAACATGGTTATGTTTTGAAATAAAGGCCTTGGGGTTTTCAGACATTGTGGGTACATTACGCACATTCATTGGGGGCTGTCCCTTGGGTGGTCCTGTAAGTTGTTTATGGTAAAATTATCCAATTGTGTAAGTTGATTATAACTTTATACCAATCTGTAAAATTAACGTAAAAATCATCTGAGTTGGTTGAGCACACCTCTTTTGGACATTATAAAATATTGTACTTGCTTTAATTGAACACCTCTACACCTCTACATCTTTACATCCTCTCACCTTCTACTCACTCCTAAACCCTACATCTCAATCTTAAGCCTGCTCTCCTTCTGAATGATAACATGCCTGCACAAACATCGCAGTGATAAAAGCTACCAGCCGGCGTGGCACGAAACGGGACAGCACCTGACCCCCATCAGCTTCGCAAGCCAGCACTCGACTCATTCAGACCCGCGGAAACTCAAACATCGCACCACAATTCGTAAATGCTTTAAAACTCCTCATAACTGCATTTGGACAGTGAGTAAATGATAAACTTTTTATTTAAAGACTGAATAATTTCTCAAGACTCAGAACTTTCTTAAAATCATAGCCTCTCTTTATTTAGCCATTCTACATTTTTTTAATTCTCAACCGCGAACAAAGAACTCACGAGGGATAACTATAAACAAGTTTGGGAAGGGGATTTTTAGTATCTTTAGTAATAAATCACTTTAAACCTTTATAAATCAGCCTCTCATGTTACTTCCCGAACTTCCCTAAACTCAGTACCATGACAAAGACTCCACGGGCACAGTCAAGCTGGGAACGACGGGCTGGGGCAGGAACTCCTTAGTCGAATTTTCCCTAGGCTGATGCGAAGTGCCATGGGTCAGAATCATGCAGTGACAGTGGTCCCAAAAAGCAGCAAAGTGACTAGGAGTGGCGGGTGGAGGAGGGGAGAGGTGGCAGGAACACTGAATTGTCCCTTCTATGAGGTTTGAGCCCGAGATTAATGGTCCTTGGCAACAATTCTGTCCAATAATGGTCTGGCAGCAGGCCAAAACATACCAAATAGGGTGAAATCCATGAGTCCGGTACCCCCAAATATGGAGGGGCTCAGACGGATCTCCACCCTGGGAGTGTGAGCTTACATAACATGTTTACTTCAACCTTGCAAGCAGGCAGCTCAGACTTGAAGACACCAGTCCTATTGTGCTCCTTTGTCCCCATTAACTTGTTTTCCCCAAGTTTGGACAGGGTAACACCTTTTGGGAGGACAACATGTTCGGGCATGAATAGATTTGTAAACATGGCCATTTGGGGCCTGTATGTGACCCTCCACCACACTGACTCATTTGTGGTGAAGTCTCTTTTTTATCCTGATAGGAAATTGCATGTTGTGTTTCCATGTTACAATTTGTCTTCTATAATTTTATTTTCTTTGTATAAATTAATTTTCTCATTGCAATAAAAAGACTTCATAGTCATTACAGACCATTGAAAAGATACTGAAAGGGAGGTGAAGAGAGAAAAACCTCTGTTTTGTGCACCAGCATTATTTTGAGAATGATATTGAAACTTTTAGGAGACACAATATTCTTTGAAGTTACAGATTCATTCTGGTTTCACTGGGGTGCAAAACTTTTCATGGCATTGGTGAAATAAAGCACCTTTGAATCTTCCTTAATTACAGTTAGAAAAATATTTGCAATTGCAGCACAAATTCCATTAGGCAATACACTGAAAATACAAGTTTGAAAGCAAGGATAAAGAATCTGAATCTGAGACAGATGCTGATAGGAAGACACTAGATGTATTTGAAGGGACCAGATATAGACATACTGTATTTAATATTACAGCTTTCCTTCTGATTATTTTAAACAAATCTACATGTATGTATGACTCTGAATGTGCATTGAGAGAGAAAACAGAAATAAGAAATTATTTAAATAAGGAAAGGATACAAGGCATTTTTATATCTTCAGCCCACTTGTGTTTAGACTCAAGTCCTTTCCAAAACTAAGGGCTTGACTAAGAAGAGCAGAGAGAGGACATGAGAAAGGGGACTTGAGGTTGACTGATCCACGCTTTATCTACCCTCCCTTTTCATCAAAAGTACTGTAATGTTATGTATTACCTGGAAATGGAGGCTAAAACACTGTAGAGTGTGACTGAAAAGGAAAATAGCATGGTCAGAGGGAAAGCTTCCCTCTGTCTGGAAAGCTTACTGAGTCCTAGAATGTTAGCTGCCTGAGGACTGAACTAAAACAAGGAAAACAAACAAGCAAACAAACAAAGAAACAGTCATCCAGAGGCCGTAAAATGCTGTGTCACATATCATCATAGTTCACAGTCTTGGAACTCTTTAGAGTATTTTTTTCTGCTAGCTTAGTCCAGAAAAGGACATTTGATACACTGTGCTTTGGTCAACAAACTGTAAGAATTAAATACTAAGATTCAGTCTGAAGAACAAATGACTCAGCCCAGTCATTACATGTGCTCTTCCAGATAAACTACAGAAACTGCTAAGCAAGAGAGTAAAACCCAAAAAAGGTGTCTTGGAAATCATCTGTTTCCATACTGATGTTCTCTGGGCACATGGGCTAGTTTGAAGCAGGCTAGAATGTCTTGGTGAAAAGAAAACAATGGTGATGTCTACTTCAATCACAGCCTTGCTGAGAAGTATAGGAACAAGAAATAGAAAACATTAGATGACCACTCTTGTGGGGGCTGCTGGCTGAGCTGCATCTCTCTAACCTCACCCTCCATTTTGGGCTAACCCACTTTGCTTCCTAACCCCCTGGCCAAATCTCTATTCTTCCTTGGGACTGGGGAGAGGTTCAGAGGGGTAGGGGAAAAGTGAAGGGGCGGTAGAGAGCCCCTCCTGGGGACTCAGGTGTCTGGGAGGGGAGTTGTGTTTCTGTATTACCTTTTTACCTTGTATATAACTGTATATAATTGTATGTACTGTAAATATCTGCTTGTATATTGTGCTAGCTGTAAATATAAGCTTCATTCATATTTCCAGAGCCATCTGAGTCTAGTCTGGGTGATTTCTAAGGTGTGTAGGGGCAGCAGGGAAGACCAAAACCATTACAGTACATTAAATACAGAAGTTTGACAGGACACTATTTTACAAGATCTTTTATTTAAAAAAAAAAAATATTTCTGAGTATATTTAAAAAAAAAATCACCCCTCCTAGATCATATTTTCACTTTCACTAAAAAAAAAAAAAAAAAAAAAACAACCCAGCAACAAAAATACCCCAGCAACCCAAAAAAGCCCACAATGACAACAAAAAAATCACAACAGAAAACCCAAATTGAAAAGCTTGGATACTTTCTGAAAATTAATTAATCATTGTAAATGACTTTGTTTACCTTTAAAATACACTAAAGCACTTTTGAGATTGTTGGTTACAACCCTTTCCTTGGTAATTGGATAGTCAAGTAAGACTTTATTGACTGAAGCATACCATGCATCTGGAAAAGTTACCTTATATGTGTTTTCCATTGATGATACAAATTAATAGATTTTATGTCCAAAAGGGACTTTTTGTGTAATTCCTCCTGTGTAACACAGGTCAGATAAATTTTCTTGATAATTCTGCATAAAATCAAATTTAAAGTATACAAAGGAATGCAGATATTACTTCATTTTCCACTCTGTAATCTCCCTCAACACTGCACCTGTATGTGTATGTATTTGTCTTTCCCAAGACTTCCTTAGATTATGCACAGCTCAGAATAGCTGCCTATTACAGTTTAAAATAAAAAGCAATAAAAGGAAAAAAAACTGTCAGTTAATAGCAGCTGGTTGAAGAGGAACAGAGAAACAAAGGCAGTAGGTCACAGAATAGATGTGACAGAGAACAAAAATGTAATGAGCAAGCTCCTGTATTTCCAAGACCTCCACTCAATTAAATGCTTACTTGATCAGTAGGTCATAGATGAAAATGAGTTGGGTGGTTCCACCTCATTCAGGACACCAGTAGGCATTTGTCAATATTACAAGGTATTCCCTAAAATTGGAACACATTTAGTTCATGAGGTCCTTTAGGTGAACTTGAGTAGCAGGGAAGCTTTTCAAATCAAAAGTGATGTGAGCAAGAAGTACATTTAGGAAAGAATAATTTCAGTGAAGCTGCCCCAGCTTTTATTCATTGGATTAGCAAAATTAACCCAGATTCCCTATGTTGTCACTTTTACTTCAGGAACTAATGTATTTTTTCAGATAAAAGCTTCACACTATTGTGTGTGTGTGTGTGTGTGCATTTTGTTGTTCTTTTTTTTGGGGTTTTACCCTTTCTTGTGGTTTCTTTGGGCTTTTTGGGGGTTTGGGGGTTTTTTTTGTGTGTATTTTGTTTCTTTGTTTGTTTTGGGGGGTTATTTTTGGTCATAGTCAACCACAGAAAATATGCTATCTTTATTTATTTATACATCTACTGAATAGAAGACGTCCTGGTTGTTCTCAGTTAGTTTCTGAAGAATTACATCATAAACAAATGCACATTCAATCTTTTAATTTCAGGGGTGTAGTGATTTGGGGGTGTGCTAGTTTGAAGCAGGATAGAATGTTTTGGTGAGGAAAAGTAAATCACAGGCTGTGAAAGGAAAAGAATAGTGATGTCTACTCCCCTCACAGTCTCTCTGAGGTGTATGGGAACAAGAAGGGTAAACACTAGATAACACTTTTGCCATTTTGTTTGCACTCTCGGGCTGGGCTTTGACTGAGCTGCATGTCCCTAACCTCACCTCTGCTTCTTAACCTCTTGGCTGAACCTCTTTTCTTCCTTAGGACTGGGGTAAGGTTGAGAGGGGCAGGGGGAAGGTGCAGAGGTGGTTGAAAGCCCCTCCTGGGGACTCAGGTTCCTGGGAGGAGAGTTGTGCTTCTGTATTATTTTTACCTTGTATATTTCTGTATATAATTGTATATATTGTAAATAACTGCTTGTATATTGTGCTAGCTGTAAATAAATAGCTTCATTTATATTCCCAGAGCCCAGCTGAGTCTAGTTGGGTACATCTAAAGTGTGGGGGGGTGGGGAACACCCAAACCATCACATATTTTATTTGGCACCCAATATGGGGCAAAATTAATTTGAGTGACTGCTAATTAACTCTGGGAATCAGAATGAAGCTAATACAGCAGATATTGTACTTGGTGGGGGCTATTGTGTGGCCTGTTTTATGTTTTCTTGTGTACAATTGGATCAAAGACCAAGTTGGTTATTTCTTGCTTAATGTAGTTTATAAGAAGGTCAAAGCTAAACTTACAAGCATTTTCTGGTCCTGGGGTGATTTCATTCTTGGTTATGCTGGTTTTAATGTCACTGAAAATCTTACCAGTAGCATTACAGGGGTATTTGCCAATAATATTACATCCAATCAAAATACTGCTTTAACTACAGCCCTGATGAAAGTAATTCACCCCAGAACTGAGTGCCAGACATTTGGTCAGGATTATGTTCATGCAAGACCATGATATTACTCTTAGATGTCAATTTATGTCTTATAATTTTGATTTTCATATTAATTCTGGCATTATGTGTGAAAAATTCGAATGCAATACCTGTAAAAACTAGGAAAGTCTCTGTCTCAAAAGTGAAAGGGACAGTGTCTCAACAATAATTACCTTCTCCCCAGACAAATTCAGGGACAGTTTTGCAACCAAATCAAAACACAGATAATTTGGAACATCACCTCCTTCCCAGCTAGGGACAGTCCCTATACCTCCCTCTTCAGATTCTGGGAAAACTGCCAATGCTCCTAATGGTAATGACAACAAAGCAGGATTGGCAGGTGTCCCAGGAGTACAGGCAAACACTCAAAATCAGAATGTACTCACTAATAGTAATACTACTGATAATACTAGTAACACTAGCTCAGTCAGTTCAAATCCGAACCTCCAGCCAGCAGACCAGAACCCTGTTAGTTCTAAGGCAGGTCTGAACTCACAGACCCCAGGTCAGACCGCCCATGATTCAAACCCTCCGGCAGACATGTCCAAGTCTGTTGCTGTGCAGGCTTTTTTGGCACCTGCTAAGGCAAAAGCCAAGACACAGCTTTTGACAAAGTGTGATTCAAAGGAGGATGTAAGAGAGGGGACCTCTGGTGAGCAAGAGGAGGAAGAGGAACCATGTAGTGTGCAAGACCTCACAAACATGCTGAGATTGCAGTACTCAAATGAGAAGAGAGCTGTGAGGTTGGCTGCCAAGAAAGAGGATGGTTCCAATGAGTTTAAGAGTGCTATGAGGAAGGTTCTGTTTCTAGGCCAGGGACAATCAGAACACTGGCAGCCATATACATAATGTTCTTAATGTCTGGACCAGATTGCACAGGTCCCAAGCTCACTGCATGGACTACTTCTCGCTTGATCTAATCAAAGGCTGCTTGTTGTTCAGGTCCCCACTTGAAATTGTTTCTCTTATGAGTCACATTGTGCAGAGGTTTGACAATCTGACTGAAACCAGGAATGTGTAGTCTCCAAAATTCCACTGCACACAGGAAAGATAGAGTGTCCTTCTCATTGGTGGGAACTGCCATGGTGGAGACTTTGTTGATCACATCCTGAGGAAGGTGACGGCAACCATCCTGCCACCGCACTCCCAGAAACTGAATTTCTCTGGCAGGTCCTTTGACCTCATCTCTCTTAATGGCAAAACCTGCTTGCAATAGAATGTCAATGATTTTGTTACCTTTCTCGAAGACTTCCTCAGCAGTTTGGCCCCACACAATGATGTCATTGATGTACTGGATGTGCTCTGGAGCTTTACCTTTCTCCAGTGCATTGTGGATGACTGAATGACAGATGGTTGAGCTGTGTTTCCACCCCTGAGGCAAACAGTTGAACTGGTACTGGATTCCTCTCCAGGTGAATGCAAACGGAGGCCTGCACTCCTTTGCTATGGGAATAGGGAAGAAAGCATTAGCAATGTCTATGCTTGCATACCATTTAGCCTCCTTCGATTCCAGCTCACACTGGAGTTCCTGCATGTCCGGCACAGCTGCACTCGTGGGTGGAGTCACCTCATTGAGGGCACGAAAATCAACTGTTAGCCTCCAGTCTACATTAGGCCTACGCACAGGCCAGATGGGACTGTTGAAAGGTGAATGAGCTTTCTCGATGACAGCCTGACTCTCCAATTGATGAATCAGCTGATGCATGGGCAACAAAGAGTCACAGTTAGTTCCATATTGCCTGTGATGAACAGTTTGAGCTGCAATTGGCAGCTCCAAATCCTCTATGTCATGATGTCCCACAACTGCAGATTCATCTGAAAGTTCAGGTCTAATGGACAATTTCAATTTATCATCCTCAATCTCTACAGATGCTATTCCAAAAGCCCATTTGTGACCCTTAGGATCTTTGAAACAACCTTGTCTCAAAAAGTCAATTCCCAAAATGCAAGGCGCATCAGGACCACTTTCAGTCGTATGTGTCTTCCACTCTTTACTAGTGAAACTTATCTCAGCCTGCAATTTAGTTAACTATTGAGATCCACCAGTGATTCCAAAAATAGATATGGACTCTGGCCCCTTGCAAGTGCATGGCAACAAAGTACACTGAATACCTGCGTCAACTAAGGCTCTGTATTTCCGAAGTTTTAAACTGCAAGGCCACCTAATGAATACATTCCAATAGATTCTCTCTCCATCATTTATCAACTGTCCTGGCTCACTGGAGAGGTCCCCAAAGACTGGAAGCCAGCCAATGTGATACCCATTCACAAGAAGGGTCATAAGGAGGAGCCAGAAAACTACAGACCTGTGAGCCTGACCTCAGTGCCAGGCAAGGTCATGGAACAGGTCATCTTGGGTGCCGTCACAAAGCACCTAGAGGATGGCCAAGGGAATGGACCCAACCAGTATGGCTTTAGGAAGGGCAGGTCCTGCCTCACCAGCCTTATCTCCTTTTATGATCAGGTTACCCGCCTGGTGAATGTGGGGAAGGCTGTGGATGTAGTCTACTTGGACTTCAGCAAAGCCTTTGACACTGTCTGCCACAAGAAGTGCCTAGTCAAGTGGCAGCTCATGGTTTGGACAGATTCACTCTGTGCTGGATCAAGAACTGGCTGGATGGCCGAGCCCAGAGAGTGGTGGGGAATGGTGCCACATGCAGTTGGCAGCCAGTCACTAGTGGTGTTCCCCAAGGATCAGTGCTGGGCCCAGTCCTGGTCAATATCTTTATTGATGACCTGGACGAGGGCATTGAGTCCATCATCAGTAAGTCTGCAGATGACACATAGCTAGGAGCAGGTGTGGAGCTGTTGGAAGGTAGGAGAGCCCTGCAGAGGGACCTGGACAGGCTGGATGATTGGGCAAAGGCCAATGGGATGAGATTGAACAAGGCCAAGTGCAGGATTCTGCATTTTGTCCACAACAACCACAAGCAGCGCTACAGGCTGGGGACTGAGTGGATGGAGAGCAGCCAGGAGGAAAGGGACCTACGGGAACTGATAGATAGTAGGCTGAAGATGAGGCAGCAGTGTGCCCAGGTGGCCAAGGGAGCCAATGGCATCCTGGCCTGCATCAGGAACAGTGTGGCCAGTAGGATGGGGGAGGTTATTCTTGCTCTGTACTCAGCACTGGTCAGGCCACACCTTGAGTCCTGTGTCCAATTCTGGGCCACTCAATTCAAGGGAGATGTTGAGGTGCTGGAACATGTCCAGAGAAGGGTGACAAATCTGGTGAGGGGCCTGGAACACAAGGCCTATGAGGAGAGGCTGAAGGAGCTTGGGTTGTTTAGGCTGGAGAAGAGGAGGCTCAGGAGTGGACCTCATTGCTGTCTACAACTACCCAAAGGGACATTGCAACCAGGTGGGGGATGGCTTCTTCTGCCAGACAACCAGCAATAGAACAAGGGGACACAGTTTCAAGTTGTGCCAAGATAGGTATAGGCTGGATGTTAGGAGGAAGTTCTTGGCACAGAGAGTGATTTCCCATTGGAATGGTCTGCCAGGGAGGTGGTGGAGGCATCCTCCCTGGAGATGTTCAATGAAAGCCTGGATGAGGCACTTGGTGCTGTGTTCTAGTTGACTGGCTAGGGCTGTGTGCTAGGTTGGACTGTATGATCTTGGAGGTTTCTTCCAACCTGGTTGTTCTGTGATTCTATGATTCTATGATTCTATGATTCGGTTCTCTCCACTGTCCCTTTCTTCCTCCTGGCTGGAGGCAGGGCACCCTGAATGCTGAACATGGCATGTAGGGTGTACTCAATGGTTGGTGTTGTTGTGAGATAAATTGCAATTGTTAGAATAATTGCAGTTGTTCTGAGGAGCTGAAGAAGTGACAGCTACTTTTCTGGCATTGCTGCCTCTGTTTCTGCCACTCTGCAGTTCCCTGGTTCTCTTTGAAAGAGCTGAAATAGGCTGACCATCCCACTGGTTCATGTTCTCACCGAATTTGTCATGCAGAATTATCAGCAGTGGTACATGTGATTGCTGATGTTTAGGTGGAATTTGTCTCCTGTTGGGCTGAAATTGCCTTGCAGGAGGTGATCATCTGTTCATGATGGCAGAGAAATGCACCCATTCATATGAGGCAAGGACAGTATCCTTTACCAGATTGGAAATGTTTTTGAGATCCTCCTTCAGTTCTTTCATGCTATCTTGGATGCCATCCTTTATCTCTGTACCTAGGGCTTTTACGGCAGAGACTAGGCCAGAGTGTGATAACCTGCCCTCTACCTGCCTGAGCTGGTCAGTGGACTCACCAATAGTTATACACCTTCCATTATCACTCCTTGATGGGAACTTGCTGGCCAAGATGTTTAGCATAGGATGAAGGAGCAAGCTTAATCAGCTTCTTCATGAGACCTGTTCCAAGAGGAATGTCATCAGGCTCATGTGTGCCATGATCACCATAAAGCACTTCCTTCACAGCAAACTCCTTCAGAAGCTTAATTCCCTGCTCAACGGTGTTCCACTTCTTGGCAGCCCATGGCAAATCATCTCGGGAAGGATATCTCCTAGCCACAGCCAACAAAAGGCGTGTCCACAAGCTAACCTTACCAAGAGGACTTGCTAGGTATTTGTCCACTCACTCTCCTTGGTGAGTGGTCCCAGCTGCTTGGCAGACTTGTCTCCTACCTGCAGAGCATTAGCACCAATGCTACGGTATCTCACTAGCCAGCTTAGGATTGGCTCACCTGATTCCCTTGAGTATTCCTTTCTAACTTCCCTGACCTCTCTGAGAGGATCACTGGGGTCCTGAATGTCATCCTCCTCCTCTTCCTGAACTGGATGTTCAAAGGCAAATGTTTATCACTAGATCATGCCATAGATGCAATCTGGTCTAAAGGGATAGATTTGGTAGCCCAACGAGCATGAATGGGTAATCCTATGACCTGGTCTGGTGAAGGTGACCACAAATTGGCCGGAAGGCACAGAGTGTACAAAATTTCCAGAGGAGAAAACAACCTGTTCTGAAGAAACCCCTCGCTATGGTGATCTCTCTGATCAGGAAAAGAACTATGCTTTGTTCACAGATGGTTCCTGTCATCTTGTTGGGAACAAGCGAATATGGAAGTCAGCAGTTTGGAGTCCAACCAGGAGAGTTACCGAAACGAAAGATGGCAAAGGAGAATCCAGTCAGTTCGCTGAGGTAAAAGCTGTTCAACTTGCTCTTGATGTGGCTGAATGTGAGAATTGGCCTATCCTTTACCTCTACACCGACTCGTGGATGGTAGCCAATGCTCTATGGGGTTGGCTAAAGGACTGGAAGAAGAATGGTTGGCAGAGGAAAGGAAAGCCTATTTGGTGTGCTGATGTATGGCAGGACATTGATGCAAGGCTGGAGAAAATTCCAGTGAAGGTGCGGCACGTAGATGCACACATGCCTAAGAGCAGAGCCACTGAGGAACACCAACACAACCAGCAGGCAGATCAAGCTGCTAAGATTTCTCAGGTTGATACAAACTCTGATCCTGACCTTGATTAGAAACACCAAGGTGAAATGTTCTTAGATCAGTGGGCCTATGACTCATCTCCACATTAAGGCAGGGATGTAACATACTGATGGGCATGCGACAGGTCAATTGACTTATCCATGGATGCTATCACCCAAGTCATCTATGACTGTGACATTTGTGCTGCTATTAAGCAGACTAAGCGAATCAAGCCCTTATAGTATGGTGAGAGATGGTCAAAGTACAAGTATGGTGAAGCCTGGCAGATTGACTACATCACTTTACCTCGATCTCATTCTGTCAAGCAGTATGTGCTAATGATGGTAGAGGCCAGCACCAGATGGCTGGAAACCTATCCAGTACCAGATGCAACTGCACATAACTCCATTCTTGGCTTGGAGAGACAAATCATGTGAAGAGATGGAACTCCAGAGAGAATCAAGTCAGAAAATTGCACTCATTTCAAGAACAATCTTGTGAAAAACTGGGCCAAGGAGCACAGCATTGAGTGGATCTACCACATACCCTATGATGCTCCAACCTTAGGGAAGATCAAGCACTACAACAGTTTGCTGAAAACCACCTTAAAAGCCATGAGGGTTGTAACTCTGAAAAACTGGGACAAACACTTCGCACAAGCTACCTGGTTGGTAAATAGTAGATGTTCAATAAACAGAGCAGGACCTGCACAATCAGATTTGGCCCAAACAATAGACAGTGATAAAGTTCCTGTTTTACATGAAAAGAATCTGTTAGGAAAACTGTTTGGGTATTTTCTCCTTCGGGCGAAGGGAAACTTGTCTGAGGAGTGGTGTCTGCTGAACGTCCTGGTCATACCTACTGGGTAATGCAGGAGAATGGTGAAATCCAGTGTATTCCACAGAGAAATTTAACCTTAGCTGAGAGAGTCTAAATTCAGAGTGTATAATACAAACTGGGGGAGTTGAAGAAGGATGTGGATATTGCGCTTCAGGACATAGTTTAGTGTTCCTGGTAGCTGGGTGATGGTTGGACTGGATGACCTTCCAGGTCTTTTCCAACCATCTTGATTAGGAGGAAGTTCTTCACAGAGAGAGTGATTTCCCACTGGAATGGGCTGCCCAGGGAGGTGGTGGAGGCACCGTCCCTGGAGGTCTTCAAGAAAAGACTGGATGAGGCACTTGGTGCCATGGTCTAGTTGACTGGATAGTGCTGGGGGATAGGTTGGACTGGATGATCTTGGAGGTCTCTTCCAACCTGGTTGATTCTATGATTCTATGATTCTAAGAATATACAAGAGAATCTACAGTACATGAGCACAAACTCTGTGTCACGTGGGAGTTCTTGTTTTCATCTCATCTGTGAGGAGCCAAACTGTTTGCTGTTTTCTGAGCTTTTGAATCACTTACATCTGAGATAGCTGGAATGAAGTGTGAACTAAACTTGTGATACTCCTTACTGTAAATATTTTTTAAGATTTGAACAGATAGTTCTCAGCAATATTCTGAGTGAAATAGAGAGGGGTGGATTGTGCTAGTTTGAAGTTAGCTAGAATGTTTTGGTAAGAAGGATTAGATCACAGGCTGTGAACGAAAAACAGTGCTTATGTCTACTTCACTCATAGGCTTGATGAGAGGTATGAGTATGATAATCCACACATAAATAAGGCACTTCTGCTTGACAGCTCTGGGTTACATTTCACTCTCTACCCTCTCTGCTATCTCTCTGATTCGTAGAATCATAGAATCAGCCAGGTTGGAAGAGACCTTCAAGATCATCCAGTCCAACCTATCTCCCAGCCCTAGCCAGTCAACTAGACCATGACACTAAGTGCCTCATCTAGGCTTTTCTAGAACACCACCAGGGACAGTGACTCCACCACCCCCCTGGGCAGCCCATTCCAATGGCAAATCTCTCTCTCTGTGAAGAACTTCTTCCTAACACCCAGCCTATACTTCCCTCAGCACAACTTGAGACTGTGTCTCCTTGTTCTACTGCAGGTTGCCTGGGAGAAGAGACCAATCCCCACCTGGCTACAGCCTCCTTTCAGGTAGTTGTAGACAGCAGTGAGGTCACCCCTGAGCTAAACAACCCCAGCTCCAGTCTAAGAAGCCCCAGTTGCTCCTGCCAGCCCATCAGACACGCAGGGCTGCCATTTTGGGGCAGAACTCCGGAACTCAGAAGCAAAAATCCACAAAGCCGAAAACAGCACAGAGAAAAAAGATGTCGGAACTCTGAAAAAGCACACAGACACTCGCAGTGTCAGCCTATGTGTGCACAAAGCAAGCACCTGTGCAGCATGGGAGCCACGAGTGACCAACCATCAGCCAAGTCCCTTGCAGCTCCAAAACTGTCACCTGGGTACCGCGCAGCCACAAAACACGGTCGCAAAATGCTGGGAAACTGTGACTTCAAAGGGACCATACTACTGCAGCAGCTGCCTTACTGTGGTCCAGTGCATGAACCCAGCCCATCTGACACCCGTCGGTCCCCCAGCGGTTGATCCGCGCAGCCACACCATGGACCCAAACCAGGGGCAGGTAAGAATTGCAAAGCCCCCCTGTATAATCCAAAAGGCACGAATCTCAAACAGCAGAAAGATGCTGAGCCTACTAAGCCTCCAGCCTTAGCTGACGACTAAGGGGCAGAACCATGCATCGAAAAGAAACAGGAGAAGAGGGTTCTGTGATGGTTTGGGGGTTACCCCCCCCCCCCCCCCCCCCCCACTTTTGTATTTGCCCCAGCTAACTCAGATGGACCCTGGGAATATAGACAAAGCAATTTATTTACAGCTAGCAGAATTTACAAGCAGCTATTTACAATATATACAATTATATACAATTATATACAGAAATATACAAAGGACAAACAATACAAAAGCACAACTCCCCTCCCAGAAACCTGAGTCCCCAGGAGGGGCTCTCAAACCACCCCAACACCTCCCCTGGCCCTCTCAACCTTACCCCAGTTCTCAGGAAGAATAGAGGTGCAGCCAAGAGGTTAGGGAGCAAGGTTAGTGGGAGCAGGGTTAATGAGATGTGTCTCGGTCTAAGGCAAAAGCAAGAGAGAGAAACAAAATAGAGAAAGTTTTCTTCTTCTTCCCAGAGCTCTCAGCGAGACTGTGAGAGAAGTTGACATCAATTGTTTTCATTTCACTGCCTGTTATCTAGTTCTTTTACCAAAATATTCTAGCTTGCTTCAAACTAGCACAATCCACCCCTTGTCTACTTCGCTCAGAGTATTGTTGAGAATTATCCAATCTAATCTAACCCAATATTTGCACTAAAACAATATATACAAGTTCAGTTCACACTTCAATCAGATGTAGGTGATTTAAAAGCTCAGAACAGGGACTCCCAGGTGATGTTGGGTTCGTGCTCACGTACTGTAGATTCTATCGTAGATTCTCTCAGTGTTGCGCGCCGATGTTACCTGGAACAGAAAAACTCCCAACAACCTATATTAGACACTCTGAATTTAAACTCTCTCAGCTAAGGTTAAATTTCTCTGTGGAATACACTGGATTTCACCATTCTCCTGCATTACCCAGTAGGTATGACCAGGACCGTCAGCAGAAACCACGCCTCGGACAGGTTTCCCTTCGCCCGAAGGAGAAAATACCCAAACAGTTTTCCCTAACAGATTCTTTTCACGTACAACAGGAACTTTATCACCGTCTACTGTTTGGACCAAATCTGATTGTGCAGGTCCTGCTCTGTTTACTGAACCTCTACTATTTACCAACCAGGTAGCTTGTGCTAAATGTTTGTCCCAGTTTTTCAGAGTTCCACCCCCCATGGCTTTTAAGGTGGTTTTCAGCAAACCGTTGTAGCATTCAATCTTCCCTGAAGCTGGTTCATAGTAGGGTATGTGATAGATCCATTCAATACCATGCTCTTTGGCCCAGTTTTTCACAAGATTGTTCTTGAAATGAGTACCATTGTGTGATTCGATTCTCTCTAGAGTTCCATGTCTCCACATGATTTGTCTCTCCAAACCAACAATGGTGTTACGTGCAGTAGCATGTGGAACTGGATAGGTTTCCAGCCATCCAGTGCTGGCTTCTACCATCGTTAGCACATACTGCTTGCCAGAACGTGATCAAGGTAAAGTGATGTAGTCAATCTGCCAGGCTTCACCATACTTGTACTTTGACCATCTCTCACCATACTATAAGGGCTTGATTCGCTTAGTCTGCTTAATAACAGCACAAATGTCACAGTCATAGATGACTTGGGTGATAGCATCCACGGACAAGTCAATTGACCTATCGCGAGCCCATCGGTATGTTCCATCTCTGCCTCGATGTCCAGATGAAGCATGTGCCCACCGAGCTAAGAACAGCTCACCTCGGTGTTTCCAATCAAGGTCAATGTCAAGTTCAGAGTTGGTATCAACTTGAGCAATCTTAGCAGCTTGGTCTGCCTTCTGGTTATGTTGATGTTCCTCAGTGGCTCTGCTCTTAGGCATGTGTGCATCTACGTGCCGCACCTTCACTGGAATTTTCTCCAGCCGTGCATCAATGTCCAAATAGGCTTTCCTTTCCTCTGCCAGCCATGCTTTTTCCAGTCCTTTAGCCAACCCCACAGAGCATTGGCTACCATCCACGAGTCGGTGTAGAGGTAAAGGATAGGCCAATTCTCACGTTCAGCCACATCAAGAGCAAGTTGGACAGCTTTTACCTCAGCGAACTGACTGGATTCTCCTTCGCCATCTTTCATTTCGGTAACTCTCCTGGTAGGACTCCAAACCGCTGACTTCCATATTCGCTTGTTCCCAACAAGATGGCAGGAACCATCTGTGAACAAAGCATAGTTCTTTTCCTGATCAGAGAGATCACCATAGGGAGGAGCTTCCTCAGCATGAGTTATTTTCTCCTCTGGAGGTTTGGAACAGTCTGTGCCTTCCGGCCAGTTGGTGATCACCTCCACCAGACCAGGTCGGTCAAGATTACCCATTTGTGCTCGTTGGGTTATCAAAGCCATCCATTTAGACCAGGTTGCATCTGTGGCATGATGTGGTGATGAACCTTTGCCCTTGAACATCCAGTTAAGAACTGGCAGTCGAGGAGCTAAAAGCAATTGTGACTCAGTTCCAATAATTTCAGAAGCTGCTTTCACTCCCTCATAGGCTGCTAGAATCTCTTTCTCAGTTGCAGTGTAATTTGTCTCTGAATCTCTGTAACAACGTCCCCAGAAACCAAGAGACTTTGTTGATCACATCCTGAGGAATGTAACGGCGACCATCCTGCCACCGCACTCCCAGAAACTGAATTTCTCTGGCAGGTCCTTTGACCTCATCTCTCTTAATGGCAAAACCTGCTTGCAATAGAATGTCAATGATTTTGTTACCTTTCTCGAAGACTTCCTCAGCAGTTTGGCCCCACACAATGATGTCGTTGATGTACTGGATGTGCTCTGGAGCTTTACCTTCCTCCAGTGCATTGTGGATGACTGAATGACAGATGGTTGAGCTGTGTTTCCACCCCTGAGGCAAACAGTTGAACTGGTACTGGATTCCTCTCCAGGTGAATGCAAACGGAGGCCTGCACTCCTTTGCTATGGGAATAGGGAAGAAAGCATTAGCAATGTCTATGCTTGCATACCATTTAGCCTCCTTCGATTCCAGCTCACACTGGAGTTCCTGCATGTCCGGCACAGCTGCACTTGTGGGTGGAGTCCACCTCGTTGAGGGCATGAAAGTCAACTGTGAGTCTCCAGTCACCTGTAGGTTTACGCACAGGCCAGATGGGACTGTTGAAAGGTGAATGAGCTTTCTCGATGACAGCCTGACTCTCCAATTGATGAATCAGCTGATGAATGGGCAACAAAGAGTCACAGTTAGTTCTGTACTGCCTATGATGAACAGTTTGAGTTGCAATGGGCACTTCCCGGTCCTCTATGTCATGATGTCCCACAACTGCAGATTCATCTGAAAGTTCATGTCTAATGGACAATTTCAATTTACCATCCTCAATCTCTACAGATGCTATTCCAGAAGCCCATTTGTGACCCTTAGGATCTTTGAAACAACCTTGTCTCAAAAAGTCAATTCCCAAAATGCAAGGTGCATCAGGACCACTTTCAGTCGTTGTCACGGAAGGTAGTTTGGGAGGTTGTGGGGAAAATACGTGGAGACTCACTTGTGGATTTTCAAGTGATTTATTGCTCAAACACGGAGATCCCCCTCCCGAACTAAATTCCCCACGTGAGTTCTTTTGGATTGAATTTGTAAAATAACAGTTCAGAAAATAGCAGATAAAAGAGAGTCTGTGATTTCTTTAGAGTTCTTTTGAGTCTTTAAAGTTATTCAGTCCTTAGATAAAGAGTTCTTTCTCCAATTTACTCACCGTTCGTAGTTCAGTTCAGCAAAGTTCGAAGGTTTGGGCGGTGTCCCTTTGTTGGTCAGGATCGGGCCCAAGCAGGTTTCAGGCCTCTGCGAGCCCCTCGTCGGGCAGGGCCGATCAGGAACGTGAGGGCACCGCGGCAGGAGCGAGGCAGGCAGGCAGGCTAGCGAGCGAGCAGTAGGAGCGGGTACCAGCAAGCTCAAGCCAGCAAGCGCCCCGATCCAGGAAGGCACACCATTTTTATAATGTTCAAAAGAGGTGTAACCCTCCAGGCCAGGCTATTTGACGTTATTCTTGCAGATTGGCACAAAATTACAATTAACCTATATAATTGGACAGTTCTTACCAAAACAACCTGTAGGACCACCCAAAGCTCGGCCCACACCAGGTGTCGAGCGGGCATGAGAACTAGGGGGGCCGTTCCCCTAGCCAAAACAGTGGCCATTGTTTACCTTTTATCTCGACTAGGGAGAGACTTTCTCATAGGGCTGAAAGACTGTTTTGGTTTTACGATGCTCTTGGCATTAATGTGAGACATTGAAACTTTTACAGCAGGGAGGCCTGCTAAGGGCTTCTGCTACCCTCCTTGACAGTCGTATGTGTCTTCCACTCTTTACCAGTTAAACTGATCTCAGCCTGCAACTTAGTTAACTATTGAGATCCACCAGTGATTCCAAAGATAGAAATGGACTCTGTCCCCTTGCAACTTCATGGCAGTAAAGTACACTGAGCACCTGTGTCAACTAAAGCCCTGTATTTCCGAACTCTTGAATTGCCAGGCCACCTAATGAATACATTCCAATAGATTCGGTTCTCTCCACTATCCCTTTCCTCCTCCTGGCTGGAGGCAGGGCACCCCTAATGCTGAACATGGCATGTGGGGTGTACCCAGTGATTGGTGTTGTTGTGAGAGGAACTGCAACTGTTGGAACAATTGCAGTTGCTCTCGGGAGCTGAAGAAGTGACAGCTACTTTCCTGGCATTAGTGCCTCTGTTTCTGCCACTCTGCAGTTCCCTGACTCTCTTTGAAAGAGCTGAAGTAGGTTTACCATCCCATTTGTTCATGTTTTCACCGTATGTGTCACGCAGAAGTATCCACAGTGACGTACGTGATTGCTGCAGTCTAGGTGGAATTTGTCTCCTTCTGGGCTGGAATTGCCTTGCAGGATGTGGGCGTCTGTTCCTGACTGCAGAAACATGCACCCATTCAGATGATGCAGGAATGGTATCCCTTACCAGATTGGAAATTGAAGTTGTAAGGTCCTCCTTCAGTTCTTTCATGCTCTCCTTGATGCCATCCCTTATCTCTGTACCTAGAGTTTTTATGGCAGAGACTAGGCCAGAGTGTGACAAGTTATCCTCTATCTGCCTGAGCTGATCAGTGAATTCACCAACAGTGAAAGACCTTCCATTATCACTCCTTGATAGAAACTTGCTGGCCAAGATGTTAGCATAGGATGAAGGAGCAAGCTTAATCAGCTTCTTCATGAGACCTGTTCCCAAAGGAATATCGTCAGGCTCATGAGTACCATGATCTCCATAAAGCACTTCCTTCACAGCAAACTCCTTCAGAAGCTTAATTCCCTGCTCAACAGTGTTCCACTTCTTGGCAGCCCATGGCAAATCATCTCGGGAATGGTATCTCATAGCCAGAGCCAACAAAAGGCGTGTCCACAAGCTAACCTTACCAAGAGGACTTGCTAGGTGTTTATCCACTCCACTCTCCTTAGTGAGTGGTCCCAGCTGCTTGGCAGACTTGTCTCCTACCTGCAGAGCATTAGCACCAATGCCATGGCATCTCACTAGCCAGCTTAAGATTGGCTCACCTGATTCCCTTGTGTATTCCTTCCTAACTTCCCTGACCTCTCTGAGTGGATCCTTGGAGCCTTGGATGTCATCTTCCACCTCCTCTTCCACCTGTTGATCTGGTGGTACTGGGCCTAACAGAACCTTCCTCATAGCACTCCTAAACTCATTGGAACCATCCTCTCTCTTGGCAGCTAACCTCATAGCACTCCTCTCACTTGAGTATTGTTGTCTCAGCACATCTACAAGGTCTCGCAGACTAACTATCTCCTCCTCCTCCTCTTGCTGCTGATCACCAGAGGTCCCCTCTCTTACATCCTCCTGTGAACCACTCTTTGTCTTAGCTTTTGCCTTAACAGGTGCCAGAAGGGCCTGAGCAGCAATAGACTTGGATGTGTCTGCTGGAGGATTTGAATCATTAGAGGTCTGACCTGGAGCATTTGAATTATTGGAGGTCTGACTTGGAGCTTGTGAGTTCAAATCTGCCTTACTTTTAACAGGAGGATTTTGGTTCTGGTCTGCTGGCTGGGGGTTTGAATTGGCTGAGCTGGTGTCATTAGGATTTGGACTGACTGGGCTAGCGTTACTAGCACTAGTAGTATTATTAACATTAGTGGGATTATTTCCCTGTCCTCCTGGGATGCCTGCCAACCCTGAGGTGTTATCGTTTTTGTTTATGTTATTGGCGGGAACTTTGACCGTATTCCCAGCACTTGGAGAAGGAGGGGCAGAGGCTGGCATGGGGGAAGCCGATAACTGTGTTCCCTTGTTTTGCTGTGAAAGAGACTGCTTCTGAGACACAGAATTTTTCCTAGCTCTTACAGAAGCTGGTTTTGAATTTTTCACCAATAATGCCAAAATTAATATGAATATTAAAATCATAAGAGCCATGATAATGCACAGCAACCCCGCCACAGTCTCTTTCCTGTAAAAATCCTTGCATGGACTTGGCATTTCAGTTTGGGGCTGGATGACCCTCACGAGAGCAGTAGATAAAGCAGACTCTCGATTGATTGTAACATTATTGACAAAAACTCTTGTAATATCACTAGTAATATTTTCAGTGACACTAAAACCAGCATAACCAAGAATAAAATCACCCCAGCTCCAGAACATATCTGAAAACTTAGCTTTAGCCTTATTATAAGCCAAATCAATGAAATAAGCAACAATTTGACCTTTTATCCAATTAAATGCCAAGAAAACAAAACCAGACCAGAGCAATGCACCAACCAAATACAATAGCTGCTTGATTAGCTTCATCTTAATTCCCAGAGCTAATTTCCAATCACTCAAATCTATCTAGACCCACGTTGGGAAAGCCAATTAAAAAAATGTGATGGTTTGGGGATTACCCCGCCCCCCCACACTTTTGTATTTGCCCCAGCTAACTCAGACGGACCCTGGGAATATAGATGAAGCAATTTATTTACAGTTAGCAGAATTTACAAGCAGCTATTTACAATATATACAATTATATACAATTATATACAGAAATATACAAAGGATAAACAATACAAAAGCACAACTCCCCTCCCAGAAACCTGAGTCCCCAGGAGGGGCTTTTTAACCACCCCAACACCTCCCCCCGGCCCTTTCAACCTTACCCCAGTTCTCAGGAAGAAAAGAGGTGCAGCCAAGAGGTTAGGGAGCAAGGTTAGTGGGAGCAGGGTTAATGAGATGTGTCTCGGTCTAAGGCAAAAGCAAGAGAGAGAAACAAAATGGAGAAAGTTTTCTTCTTCTTCCCAGAGCTCTCAGCGAGACTGTGAGAGAAGTTGACATCAATTGTTTTCATTTCACTGCCTGTTATCTAGTTCTTTTACCAAAATATTCTAGCTTGCTTCAAACTAGCACAGGTCCATTTCAGAGACTTGTCCCCAGCGTCTTCGAAACCTGGAGAACAGTGCCACCAGCAGGATGAAGAAACACATCATACCACAAGGACCCACAGTGAAAATCCCATCAGTGACAGCGACCCCAGCTGTCCAAACCAGTGCGTCTCCTTGGAAACTTTTCTGCTCTTGAATGATATGGTGAACAAGCTGGTAGATACGCTTCACGACATAATCTCAGAAGTGGATCAAATAGATCATCAACTCAATGATGAGTAACCCAGTACTTGCTACTCGAGTGACTACGAATATAGCCACTCAGATTATGAAGAGCAGTAAGACGAAAGGGAAAATCCAGCACACCATGCATGCTTCACAAGAAAGCAAATGCCTTCTCAGCCTGATATTAAGAGATAGCTGTCACTGTCAGCAAATCCACTTCATCTGGTGGGTGGAGAACAGGAAATTGAAAAGCTGCATGCATATTTTTGACCCAGAGTCACACAAGCAAATACCCATCACCGGTCAAGGTGGTGGGGGGATTAATAGAGTACAAGGTATTTGGGCTCAGAGCAACAAAGCTCTAAACAATTTGTATTAAGCTCTACATAGAGTAACAAGATTGTATACACTGTTGTATGATGCATATAGTATGTTAAGCTCACTCTGCATTCATATAACCCATTGTTTATACAGGTAACCTAATTCAAAGGTGATATGCCATGTCAAAGAGTTTCAACTGCCAAGAAAGGCAGCATGCTTATACTGAAAGGTAATCCACACAAAGTATTCTCTCCCCAGAGGGATAATTAATTGCCCTCGATTCAACGTCCCATTGGCCAGGGGGTGGTATTGTCGTGGAGGGCCTGTAGGCCCGAAAAGAGGCTTCTTTATGCCTCTACATGCCTGGACATGTTTTTCTGCCAGGACCCCTGATTGTAAACAGATTGTGTAACACACACACAGAGTTCATGTATCCCTGGGGCAAACCATGTGATCCCCATATTTGGGAGAGTCCAGGCAATTAGTCTCCTGCCTATTATGGTAAGGTTTGGCTTACTGCCAACCTGATTGGTCACTCTGGTGGCCAAAGGGCCCATTAATCTCAGCCCACAATCCATAAAGAGAGATACACAGATGCACCATGTGTTCAGTTCTGTTCAGTTCAGATCTGTTCAGCTCAGTTCAGATCAGCTCTCTGACCCACCTGCAAGGATCAGCTATAGCTCTGACCTTCACCTGAAGTGCTTAGCTGCTCATACTCACACGCTTGGATGCCATTGCATAGCTCTGATGCTCTCTGAGGCACAGACCTCATGCTTTGATTAAATTCTCAGGTAACCTGTCTACGTGCTTTAGATGCAGAGCTCATTCAAGCCTGCATGTAATATATATATATATATATAAGGAGCTGATAGCCTCCTAAACCAGCACCAGATGTGCATATCTGCAAGTTGTCTTGTTTTATCTACAGAGCTCAGACTCCCAGCAGCCAGACCAGGGAGCAGACTTCTGGATTTTCTGCTAACCCACACACACGGCTTGAATCTGTGAAGAGAATCGTGCCAGAGACAGCACAGACATTCTTCTCCTGTTTCTGGAATCCTGCCAGCTGATAATCCCTGGACACAGTATCCAGAAGAAGGCAGCAGCATCGAGGCAGAGATCATCCCACACCAGGAGACTAAAAGGTTAGAGAAACCTGTTTACCCCAGAGACTGGGAAGATTTATCATCTCCCCTCAAGCTGGGAAGATTCCAGCGTCCAAGTCCACAGACAGATTTCCTGAAGTCTGGACATTAGGCGCAGGCTGTTGCACAACCCCAGAGGGTGATTAGTAATTAATAACAACACTTAGAAGTAAATCTTTAATTCCTCTGCAATATAAGCAGCCTCTGCCATAGAGCAGAAAGAGTTTCAGCCCCTCTGCTGGGCAAATAGTATCAGCTCCCAAGAGGCACCAAGCCAAAGGGAAATTCCTCTCTCTGTTTATAGTTTGATGTTTGCTAGTTATTAACCAGATCCCTGTATATATTCTGTCCTAATTGTTTTCATAATCTTGCACAGAACTAAATATTGATACACAGTGGTTGGGGGTGGCTAGAGTTGTGCTAGTTTGAAGCAAGCTGGAATGTTTTGGTAGAAGAAGTAGATAACGGGCAGTGAAATGAAAACAATTGATGTCAACTTCTCTCACAGTCTCGCTGAGAACTCTGGGAAGAAGAAAGACTTTTTCTCCATTTTGTTTCTCACTCTTGCTTTTGCCTTAGACCTGGTCACATCTCATTAACCCTGCTCCTACTAACCCTGCTCCCTAACCTCTTGGCTGCACCTCTCTTCTTCCTGAGAACTGGGGTAAGGTTGAGAGGGCCGGGGGAGGTGTTGGGGTGGTTTGAGAGGCCCTCCTGGGGACCTAGGTTTCTGGGAGAGGAGTTGTGCTTTTGTATTGTTTATCCTTTGTATATTTCTGTATATAATTGTATATAACTGTATATATTGTAAATATCTGCTTGTAAATTCTACTAGCTGTAAATAAATTGCTTCATCTATATTCCCAGGGTCCGTCTGAGTTAGCTGGGGCAAATTCAAAAGTGTGGGGGGGCGGGGTAACCCCCAAACCATCACAAGAGTTCATAAATATTAATTTTAATAAATTATATTTTTATATAAAATTTCTATCACCTCAAATTAATTTCTCACCTCCACCAAATAGGTGTAGGCATAGAGAACCCCCTCTGCAACATAGGTTGAGGTGAA
The DNA here is from genome assembly GCF_015220805.1 of Pogoniulus pusillus. Classification (NCBI taxonomy): domain Eukaryota; kingdom Metazoa; phylum Chordata; class Aves; order Piciformes; family Lybiidae; genus Pogoniulus; species Pogoniulus pusillus. The sequence continues at coordinate 18,611,389 of NC_087309.1, forward strand.
TGGCAAAACCTTTCAGTCTTAGAGGCAAAGAGAATGAAATGACTAGGATAGTCTCAATATTTTGACATACAGGACTTTCAGTCTTAGAAGTGGAGGATATTACCAAGGAGGGAAAAAAAATACCAAAAGCAAAACCAGAAGAACACTACCAATCACTTACAGCAGTATGTGCAATGTAATCAACCCAGCCTCTTGTTTTGTCATAGAATGTGCTACTGAAAAGGAGTGCTAAGCCAGGTTTTGCAGAACAGACCTTCTGTCCCTGAAGTAATCCTGACTCTTCCACCTCTTTATGCAGTGTTGCTAATTGATCTTCATTCCTTCCCTATGTCAACATCCTGGAAGCTCCTTATCAATACTTCTGAGTAAATTAGCATGCAAAAGCATATATCGAAGTTTAGATACTTTGTGCTCAGTTGTATAAAGAAATAAATTCCTTAAAACCTTAGCAGAGGTTATGGGAAGCAGTAAAAAACCCTTGTTAGTGCTTATCACTTACTCTTAAATCTAGAGGGAGTCACTATATCTAGTCAAGCTGAAATTTCAAGTTCTGAGCTGAGAGAGCAATTTTCATGAGATTATCTCAATGTCTTGAATTTTGCATTGTGGTGAAGGGCCACATAGGCCCAAGTAGGCCTATTCACAGGCCTACGCTTGCCTGGACATGTTTTCCCGACAAAACGTGTTTTTCTGTCTAAATCAGGGGAAAACACATTAAGCAGACAAAAGGAGCACAGTAAGCCTGGCTCCTTGGAGTCTGGCCTGCCCTGGTTATATAAGGTTGATGTAAACAGGTTGCATAAGCCCACACACTTAGTGTGTGGCCCACCTGTGCTCTTCCCATATCTGGGGGTACTAAACCTATGGACTCTTCCTTATTTGGCATGTTTTGGCCTCCTGCCAGATGCTTATTGGACAATGTTGTGGCCAAAGGACCATCAATCTCGGCCCACATCTTATAAGTAGGGCAATTCAATGCTCCTGTCACCACCCTCTGTTCACCTTTCTCAGTTCTTCATCGCCTGGGGCCACTACCTTTATTCTCCATGTATGACTTTCTCCTACGGTACTTTGCACCAACCCTTGGGAGATCGACCAAGGCATTCCTGGCCAGACACCGCTCCAGCCTGCCACTGTCCCAGCTCACCACATCAGCCCGTGGAATCTTCTCAGACAGCGTGTCCCAGTATCCGAACTGAATTATTTAGATCTACGAGGATCAACCACGTGGCTTTCACTACACATATTTGGGACCACAGAGACTGTGACTCCAATTAGTGAGTAATTGAACTCTCATGATTTGACTAGCTAAGAAATTCCACTTTATGCCACAAGACTCTCTATCCAGAACCTTTCCAAACCTCTACCAAATTGCTTAATCCTTCTGTAAATAAACATTCTGTAAAATAATTTCACAAACCACATACAAAGAATTTGTATGGGTTAACTGTATATAAGTTTGAGGGAAATTCTCTTTGTATATATTATTAAATTATTTAAAAACCTTTCAAAATTGGCCTCATATCTTACCCCAAACTCAGACAAAACCCCTTCACAACATACACAAACAAGAAAATATGAAATTCTGTAAACTGACTGCTTGTATTATGAGATTTTAGAAAATACTAAAAAAAATTATGTTGACGGGATAGCTGACAGCAAAAGACATTGACTCATGATAGACACCACATGTCACAGTACATGGCTGAAAAGCGGAGACAGAATTTCATCTTCCACAACACCAGAAGAAAGAACAACTTACCTTTCTGGTAAGACCCAATAATCAACAGCTAAACATGATCAGTAGGAAACAGAATAAAATGAAAATGTAAAAGTAAGAGGTCAAACCACGGCTTTGCAATCTGAAAGATCTCATCCAAGATAAATATCTACTGTGAGACTTAGGGTTACATAGAACCAGCTTTGAGTTACACACATAATGTTTTATCTACCTACTAAATTTATATGTAAATAAACATGGATTCATGTATGCATATAAGTTCAAAACAACATCCTATCTAAGTCTACAAATTATTTGTGGTCTTTTTTTAATTTATTGATTAATAAACATGTTTAGAGGAACTGCAACAATTTTACAAAGGGGTTTTTTTTGACAAATGAGGAGACTATGTTCAGTCACCACAAGTATATCAGCACCTGAGAACCTCAGCACAGTAAGAGAACTTCAATATAAGATTGAATTAGAGAATTCAAACCAACAAAAAAATGCTTCTTACTTGAATAAAAATGATATTATTATGGACTAGCATTGGTAATGGATTTTACCAACATAATTCAACAAACTTTCATATGATGAATTTTTGAGTTAGATTTTTTGTCTCCTTTCTTTCTCTCAGATATCATTCTATTTACTTAATTATTACTCTTTGTTTCTTGATTCCAAACACAAGCAAAAAATTGCATTTCCCACTTTGATGAGATCAGATTGAATCACATCTTGAAAATTTACAGGAGCATCTGTATATATAGAAAATCACAGATTTTTGGCTGATAGCAACACAATACTGACTTAAATCATCTGAGATTCTATCCCCAAAGCTAAACAGTGAGCAACCTTTTAAACTTCCGTACAGTTGCTTAAACTGATTGTGTCTTGAATTGAGGCCTTCCAACATCAAATACTTATTAATATATTTGGAAGCATACCACTGTACAGAGAATGCCTGAAATACCATTAATCTGTTATCAATAAACAAGATTTTATTCCCTGCTATGGAAAAAAGACTGATGATCCTTGGCATGGAAGACAGAAATTAAAGGCTTCTGACTGAAGACAATAAAAATTATTTTTAGAAATATCTTGATATTATTTTGGACTGAAACTTGTTTGTTCAGGTTCCTTTTGTTGTCGTTGTTGGTTTTGTTTCTGTTTTGTTTTGTTTTCTTTCTGAAGAAAGGACAAGCTCCTTTCACGAGGCAGGAGAATAACAATAAGTTTGGGAGATTCACTGCACAAGAGAGACAGCAAAAAATAAGGCTGCATTAGTGGAGCAGATACCATGATAAAAGGAGATCATATAAACAAAGTGTAAGCAGATGAAGACAAAATTATGGACTGATACAGAACTCTCAGTAATATTAGTAACTGTCAGTGATAATAGAAGGAAACAAAAATTAAACCCATTTTGCAAGTATGTTACTTTATATTGGTTGTGTTTAACAGGAAATATCTTGTCCCAGTTATATACCTTAAAAATTAATTGTGCACACTTGATTTCCTATCCTTCTGCTGCCACTGCATCACTGCTGCACAAGGTACCTGTTTATAGCTAGATGTCCATCTTGCCAAGGGCTTCAGGGTAACATCATTGTAAATTTTAATAGAAGCTCTGAGAAGAATAAAAAATAAGTGAACTTCAGTCCCTGTGCAACTGGTATTTTGTTTCCTTTTGTTTCCTTTTCTTTCCTTTTTTTTTTTTTTTTTTTTTTTTTTTTGGTCAGTATTTCTGCTTTAATTTTAAAAAAAAAAGAATATTTACATTAAATTGAGATATGACAGTTTGTAGCTAAATGAAAAGAGTCAAAGTCCTTTTAGGGAGCAAATTAACTCATGATAATTGCTATGGCAAAGTATATGAAGTAATATTATAAGAGATACAAGTTCTGTTTTGTGTCTGTTAAATTTACTGCCGTAAATGATTGAGGGAGGGAAGGAGTTCCTCCATACATGTTCAAAAGGGCTTAGTTCTTACACACACACAAAAAAAAAAAAATTAATGAAGAGAATCTGTAATATAACCTGAGATATCAGATTCTGTTAAAAAATTGTACCTTGCTCCTTGACTGCACAGAACACATTAACAAAATAATATTCTGTGTTGTGCTAGTATGAAGCAAGCTGGAATGTTTTGGTGAAAGAACTTGATAACGGGCAGTGGAATGAAAAACAATTATGTCTCCTTCTCTCACAGTTACGCCGAGAACTCTGGGAAGAAGAAAGACTTTTTCTCTCCATTTTGTCTTTCACTTCTGCCTTTGCCTTCAGACCTAGTCACATTTCATTAACCTTGCTCCTACTAACCTTGCTCCCTAACCTCTTGGCCTCACCTCTTTTCTTCCTGAGAACTGGGGTAAGGTTGAGAGGGCCAGGGGAGGTGTTGGGGTGGTTTGAGAGCCTCTCCTGGGGACTCAGGTTTCTGGGAGGGGAGTTGTGCTTTTGTATTGTTTATTCTTTGTATATTTCTGTATATAACTGTATATAACTGTATATATTGTAAATAGCTACTTGTAAATTCTGCTAGCTGTAAATAAATTGCATCATCTATATTCCCAGGGTCCGTCTGAGTTAGCTGGGTACTGACAAAGTGTGTGGGGGGGGGCGGGTAAGAGCCCAAACCATCACATGTGTCCTTTTTGGACTTTTGGAAAAAGTAGATTATCTTCTAAATAGGAAAAAAAAAAGAGCCTTGTTTCCTATTTGCATTCTGCTTGAGAATAAGTTTTCTGATATGTAATAATGTGCAAAATCTGATTTGTAACCTTTGCTGCTTCATCTTCAATTCTAAAATTTCTTGTTATACTTTTGTTTGTTTGTTTTTGAGATCAGGTAAAAATCATATGTTAAAAATACATGAGAATACTGGGGTTATTCATTTTGGTTTGTTTCATTTTTTAAGCATAGCTTAAATCCAGTGATTGGTTTAAATCAACTGGAGAGGAAAACTAGGAAGACACAGAACATGATTGCAAATGACTTATTTCCTCAGTAACTCGGACTCACATTGCAGTTATGAGTCAAAGATATTTTGTTCTCTTCCTCTGCTCAAATTTGTTCACACCTTTTCAATTTGTATAATATTACTGGTCCTATAAACAAAACACATTTTTAGGTAAATTAAGAATCATAGAATCATAGAATCATAGAATCATAGAATCAACCAGGTTGGAAGAGACCTCCAAGATCATCCAGTCCAACCTATCACCCAGCCCTATCCAGTCAACTAGACCATGGGGCACGAGAAATTTAAACAAAAATATACAATATTACTGGGAGTCCTTTTTTAAAATGTGGTGGGTTTTTTGTTTGTTTGGTTTTGTTCTTTTTTTTTTTTTTTTTTTTTTTTTTTTTTTGTGAATTCAATGAAGTATGTGTGCTAGAATTGCCTAGAAATATTCCATTTCTCTCACCAAAAGTATAAATCAGATCTAGTGAATTTAATTTTAATTTGTGCCTTGTTCAGTTCCTCACTCCAAATTGTTCACTAGACAAAAGGCTTTTCAGAAAGTCTATTAGCACTAGGAAACACTGAATGTTGTAGAGAAAATCAGAATATAATTTGTATAAATATGTAATAATAATAAGATATGATATGATATGAGGAAGGAAGAGCTGCCCATCATAAGTGAAGATCAGGTTCATGATCACCTGAAGAAACTGAAAGTATTCAAGTCCATGGGACCCGTTGGAATACACACAGAGGTGCTGACAGAACTGGCAGATAAGGTTGCTAAACCACTCTCTATTCTATTGCAAAAGTCATGGCAGTCTGGTGAAGTTCCGTCTGACTGGAAAAATGGAAACATAACCCCAATTTTCAAATGGGGTAGGAAGGATGAGCCAGGGAACTAAGGCCAGTCAGTCTCCCTCCTCCCTGGGCACCACCTCCCTGGGCAGCCCATTCCAGTGGCAAATCATTCTCTCTGTGAGGAACTTCCTCCTAACATCCAGCCTATACTTTCCTCAACACAACTTGAGACTGTGTCCCCTTGTTCTATTGCTGATTGCCTTCAAGGAGAGACCAGCTCCCACCTGGATACAACCTCCCTTCAGGTAGTTGTAGACAGCAATGAAGTCACCCCTCTTCTCCAGGCTAAACAACCCCAGCTCCCTCAGCGTCTCCTCATAGGATTTGTGTTCCAGGCCCTTCACCAGCCTTGTTGCCCTTCTCTGGACATGTTCCAGCACCTCAACATCTCTCTTGAATTGAGGAGCCCAGAACTGGAGACAGTACTCAAGGTGTGGCCTGACCAGTGCTGAGTACAGGGGAAGAATAACCTCCCTTGTCCTACTGGCCACTCTGTTCCTGATGCAGGCCAGGATGCCATTGGCTCTCTTGGCCACCTGGGCACACTGCTGCCTCATCTTCAGCTTACTATCTATCAGTACCCCCAGGTCCCTTTCCTCCTGGCTGCTCTCCAGCCACTCAGTCCCCAGCCTATAGCACTGCTTCGGGTTGTTGTGGCCAAAGTGCAGAACCCTGCACTTGGCCTAGTTCAATCTCATCCCATTGACCTCTGCCCTCCCATCCAGCCTGTCCAGGTCCCTCTGCAGGGCTCTCCTACCTTCCAACAGATCAACAACTGCTCCTAGCCTGGTGCCATTGTCCTGGAGTCCTGTATCCCCTAAATTCCTCTCCCTCTGTGGTTTGAGTGGGAGAGGAAAAGGTGTGAAAAGGCCGGTTTCTCCCCCCTGCTCTGCCGGCGTGAAATGGGGGGAGAGTAAGTGGCTCTTCCAGCACGAGGGGTGCCCTGTGCAGTGCCCGCACTGGAATAGGGCTGGGGATTGGCTGTAGTATTCGTGCCTAGGAAGTGGTAACCCTGTAACTCTGCTCTTTGTCTAGGAAGGGTATAAATATTGGGGGAGTTCCCACCTTGGGGTTCCCGCCTTACAGTTCGCCCCCACCTGGGCATTCATGCCTGCCTGAGAGTTCTTCGCCGCCTCCCCCCTGGCCTGTATAAATTCTGCAGAAGGAGACCCTGATGCTCTGCTCTGAAAGATGGCTTCCCACCATTACCACCTTTTATGCAGGCTCGATAGGCCTTAATGACCCTTGGACTGCCTCTGAAAGACAGCAAGAGGGCAAGCAGCTGGACCGCCCTTCTTTCAGCTAGCCTGGCTTACTTGTGAGTAACTGGCTCATCGTTATCATTAAGTGTAAATGCTATCACTCAATAGCTAAAGCCTTTTCCAACTTCTGGCTTCCAAAATATTCGAATTACCTATGGTATCCTTGAAGATCTTCTCAAACAAACTGAATCTGATAATCAAAACTAATTTAATTTTTTTGTATAGTTTTGGGGGCAGAGGGTTTTTGGGAAAACAAAATAACTCTATTTTTATGTAAAAATCCCTGACTTAGCCGCATTAATTCCCTGCCTCCACAACATTCATCTGCAAACTCATTGAAGTCCACATAGACTACAGCCACAGCCTTCCCCACATTCACCAGGCGGGTAATCTGATCATAAAAGGAGATCAGGTTGGTGAGGCAGGACCTGCCCTTCTTAAACCCATGCTGGCTGGGCCTGATCCCTTGGCCATCCTCTAGGTGCTTTCCACTGGCACTCAAGATGACTTGTTCAATGACCTTGCCTGGCACTGAGGTCAGGCTCACAGGTCTGTAGTTTTCTGGCTCCTCCTTATGGCCCTTCTTGTGCATAGGCATCACATTGGCCAGCTTCCAGTCTTTGGGGACCTCTCCAGTGAGCCAGGACTGCTGATAAATGATGGAGAGTGGCTTGGCCAGCTCAGCTGCCAGCACTCTCAGCACCCTAGGATGGATGCCATCCGGCCCCATGGACTTGTGAGGGTCCAAGTGTCTCAGCAGGTCCCTTACTTCTTCCTCATGGATTACAGGGGGACTATACTGGACCCTGACTCCATCCACCACTTCAGGAGTCCAGTTGTCCTGGAGACAACGGGTCCCACTATTGAAGCTCGAGGCAAAGAAGGTGTTAAGCACCTCTGCCCTTTCCTCATCCTTTGCCACTATATCCCCCTCTCTATCTAATAAGGACTAGAGGTTGTCCTTGGCTGGAATAGTGAAGAATAGTGAAGAGGTGATTTGCTACAGTCAGCATAGCTTCACCAAGTGCAAATCCTGCCTGGATGAACTTGGTGGCCTTCTATGAACAGGTCACAACATTCATAGATGATGGATGAGCAACTGATGTCATTTACCTGGACCTGAGCAAGGCTCCTGACACTGTCCCACACCACATCCTGGTCTCCAAGCTGGTGACACATGTGTTTGACGGGTGGACTATGAGATGGATAAAGAACTGGCTTGATGGCCACACCCAAAGTGTGGCTGTCAATGGCTCCATGTCCAAATGGAGGACAGTGAGAAGCAGAGTCCCTCAGGGATCAGTCCTGGGACCAGACTTGTTCCACACCTTTGTTGGTGATATGGACAGTGGCACTGTCCTCAGCAAGTCTGCTGACAATACCAAGATGTGTGGTGCAGCAGACCCACTGGAGGGATGTGATGACATCCAGAGGGACCTGGACAGACTGGAGAGGTGGGCACAAGCCAACCTAAGGAGGTTCAACAAGACCAAGTGCAGTGTCTTGCATCTGGGTTGGGGCAATCCCAAGCAAAATTACAGGCTGGGCAGTGACTACTGGAGAGCAGCTCTGAGGAGAAGGACTTGGAGGTGCTGGTGGACAAGAAGCTCAACATGAACCAGCAATGTGCACCTGCAGCCTGGAAGGCCAACCCAATCCTGGGCTACATCAGGATAAGTGTGGCCAGCAGGTCAAGAGAAGTGATTCTCCCCATCTACTCCACTCTGGTGAGACTCCATCTGGAGTACTGTGTCTAGTTCTGGAGTCCCCATTACAAGAAAGATGTGGACGTGCTGGAGAGTGTCCAAAGAAGAGCCACTGGGATGATTAGAGGGCTGGAACACCTCTGCTATGAGGGCAGGCTGAAAGAGTTGGGGCTGCTCAGTCTGGAGAAGGGGAGGCTGTGAGATGACCTTATTGTGGCCTTCCAGTATCTGAAGGGGGCCTATAAAAATGCTGTGGGGTGATTTTTCAGGATATCAGAGTGACAGGACTAGGTGGAATGGAGGGAAGCTGGAGATGGGAGGGTTCAGGCTGGATGTGAGGAGGAAGTTCTTGAGCATGAGAGTGGTGAGAGCCTGGCATGGGTTGCCCAGGGAGGTAGTTGAGGCCCCATCTCTGAAGGTGTTTAAGGCCAGGCTGGATGAGGCTCTGGCCAGCCAGATCTAGGTTAGGGTGTCCCTGGCCACGGCAGGGGGATTGGAACAAGTTGATCCTTGTGATCCTTTCCAACCCTGACTGATTCTATGATTTTATATAATACAATGTAATATAATATTATACAATGTAATACAAAGTAATACACAACAATTAAGTTGTGTAGTCTGCTCTAACAAAAAAGACCTGGTTACCTTCCTGCACTCCAGGGTGGCACAAGCAGGAAAGGAGGATTTGAGAAAACTTCAGGAAACAATAGTTTTACTGAAGTAACATGAATTATTACAAATTAAAGTACTGGTGTATGTGACAGGCGGGGGAGCAGACAATACTTAATTCCATGTGTAAAAGAACAAAAGAATCAAGGACAAAAAGACTAAGGACCCAGCTCAGAATTTGGGGTGGAGGGTAGGGGAGAAAAACAGTAAGGAAAAGAACCCTGAACAGGAAATTTTACAAGTTATAGATAGGCTGAACTCTGAGTCCTATAATTCCCTTACATGCTCAGCCAGTCCTTTCCTTTTGTTGTGAGCATGACATCAGGCATGGTATCAAATAACTCACTAACATTCTGCTTCCTCCTGGCTTGCCCAATACAAGATAGTAGTCCCAACTTCTATATGCCACTGCGGGGACAGGGGTGGTTCCCCTTCCCCATTTCCTCCATGTGAGGCCAACCAGCTAAAACTAGTACAGTTTAAAATAACATAATTGATAAATATACCTGTCGTGGAACGCAGTTTCGCGGCAGAGTTTATGGGGAAAATACGCGAGGTGTTGACTATTTTATCAGTGATTTATTGCAAAAAATGCGAATTCCCTCTTCCCGAAACTACACCACCCTTGTGAATTCTTTTGATCGAGGTCAAAGTAACATTTCCAAAAATGGCAAATTAAAGAGTCTATGATGTTTAAAGAGAGTTCTTTGAGTCTCTGGTTTGAGTTAACAGTTCGTCAGCTACTCACAGTCTGTAGCTTGGTAGGGAGTCCCTTTCTCCCGGTGAGGGTCCAGGTATATGCAGGCTTTCCTGCCTCTGCGGCTCGGGGTATCCGCCCGAGGCGAGGCTAGATCGGCAAGCAGCTTGTTGTCCGAGGAAGGAGCGAGGGTGAGGTCCAGAAAGGCAAGGGCACAAGGGCCAAAAGCCTCGATCCTGGCCTGTCCACCATTTTTATAATGTTCCAAAATAGGACTAGCCCACAACTCGGACCACTTTTACGTTGTTCACATACATTGGTAAAAAACAATAAGCAACTTATACAATTGGATAACATTACCTAAAACAATATAAATACCCCTCCTCAGGCCAGCCCACCTGCAGGTGTTGGGCAGGCCTGAGAAAGTCATTTCTACTAACCAAAACAATACCTTGTTGTCTGGAAAGCAAGGCCAAGTGAAAGAGAAACATGGCCAGTGTTTACCTTTCACTTACCCTAGGGAGAAATCTTCCCATGGGACTGAAAGATTGTTTTGGTTTTTTTGATGCTTCTGGCTTGAATGTGAGGCATTAGAAATCCGCATGACATGGAGACTTTAGAGGGGCTTTTGCTACTCTCCATGACAATACCTCATTTCAGCACAGATAAGATTGCATTGAAGTTTAAATATGATTACATATAATATACAAAAATTCTACTTCAGAAGAAGATAGTTATTGCTTTTTTCCATTAGACATGTATGTACCAACTCAGTATGCCACAAAAAATACATCAACATTCTGTGAAAGTCAGGGAACTAGACAGATGTTTTTGGTCAATATTTGTTGTCGTAGGCCTCATAGGTCCAAAATAGGCTTATACATGTCCTGCCTTGCCTAGGCATGTTTTTCTGATCCACCAGAGAGGCAAGCACAGGAAATGGGACACTCAAGAACCTGGAACCACTGAGTCTGGCCTGCCCAGGGTCCTATGGTGTGAGGTACACATACTTAGCTTGTGCCTGCCTACTGCAAGGCCCATGCTTTTCCCAAATTAGGGAAAAGAGAGCCTATGGCTTTGCCTACTATAATAAGGTTTGGCTAACTGCCATCCTGATTGGCTATTCTTGTGTCCAAAGGACAATTAATCTTGGCCCACATTGATAAAGGAGATACACAGGTGAACAACGTGCTTTTGCTTCACTGCTTTGCTTCCCTGCTCTTTGCCGTACTCGCTCTGCTGTGCACAGCCATGCTGCTATTGCACACTGCCTTATTACTTGCCTGGTAAGCTCCACTGCCGCAAGTGAACCAGGAGCAGACCCTGGATGCCTGCACACTATTGGCCGCGTGGCCAGCATGACATTGTGCTGAGACTGCACGACATCCTGCCTTCTGCACTTGAAGGTCCTGCCTAGAATTCCTGGACGTATATACAGATTGTCTAGAAGAAGCCAGGAGAACAAGGTCAGAGACTGTCTGTGTCCTTTCCCCAGAAGCCAGGAAGATTCAAGCCTCAATGTCCAACAAGACAGAGTCCCCTGAAAGCATTTGGGCACTGTCTGGACTGTGGCTAGCCACCACGAGGGGGTAACAATAATTTGTGAGTAAATGCTCAAATGCCTCTTTACAATTCTCTATTGCCTTCTGCCATAGAGCAGAAAGAGTTTGATCCCATCTACTGGGCAAGTGGCATAATGACTGCAAGAGGCATTTGTCCCTGGGAATCTTCTCTTTTAGTTGAATTAATGTTTATATATTTTGCTGGTTATTACTAGATCTAGATATTATCCTTAGAATGTTTCCATGACTGTGTAAGAACCAAAATAGTATTAAAATCAGTGCTTGGGGATGGTGAGAGTTCTGAATAGCAAAATTAATAAAAAATATTAATTTTGGAAAAATATCATCTCGCATCAATTAATTTCCTCTCCAGAGCAGTGGTGAAGAAAATATAGTTATGTACTCATCAGAAGTATTTGGTTGCTTCAATTGAAGGGAATGGGCAAGAAAGGAAGGGAAGGGTAGAGAATGGCAGCAAAGAGATAGTATCAAAATTCTGCTATCCCCTCACCAACCCTGGTCAGCATTTGGTGGGAGGTGGTCTTTCTAAGGTTCAAATAATTCCCTTGGAGTACATAAAAGCAAAAGCAATGCAAAGAGGCTGATGAAGAGGGTTTATTAGACTGGACCAGAACAGAGGGATAATGGAAATGAGAGGCAGTGGGAAAAATATACATCAAAGAGAGGGATATGATCATTTCCCTGGCTTGAAAATGGCAGCATTGTTTCAAGAGGAGTTCCAAGTTTCTTGGTGGTTGCATGGGAGCAGGGCTGTGCTTCCTGGTCTTCTCCATGCTGCAGGGAGCTGAAAGTAGGACCATGCCACCTGGCTTTTCGTCAGGACAAAAGCAGCATCAACAATAGTTTGTCATGGGGCCAGGTGGAGTAGGCAAAGCAGAAAAGAGCAATGGGGACAGACCAATGCTGCTTCCTGCACCTCACAGCTCCCCCTCTATTTCCCCAAAAGGACTCGTTTTCCCCTCACCCCCTGAACATCAGGAAAGGGGCATGACAGCACACCTGTAGAGCTGTGCAGTGTCATGTGTGCACTTGTTCTTCAGCTGTGCTGTTTGAGACCACCAAAACACCTGCAGTGTCTCACAGGCAGAAGAAAAACGAAGAAAATAGGAAGAAAAAAAGGGGGAAAGAGGGTGAAAGGAGAGAAAAGAGGAGCTGGGAAGGAATTCAGGAGGAATTTGGAAGGAGTTCAGAAGGAAGGAATTTGGAAGGAAAGAATTTGGAAAGAAAAAATTTGGAAAGAAAAATTTGGAAGGAAAGAGTTCAGAAGGAAGAAACAAAGGACTTTGGAAGGAAGGAATTCAGAAGGATGGAAGGAATTCAGAATTTTTGAATTCACAGTTTGGAATTTGGAAGGATAGAAAGAAGGAAAGAATCACAGAATGTTAGGGGCTGGAAGGGACCTCAAAAGATCATCTAGTCCAACTCTTCTGACAGAACAGAACCAGATCATGCAGGAGTGTATCCAGGAAGGTTTTGAATATCTCCAGAGAGGGAGGCTCCACAACCCTCCCGGGCAGTTCTGTCATCCTTACAGTGAAAAAACTTTTCCTTGTCTTTACATGGAATTTCCACCAACTGCCCCTTGTTCTGTGATTGGGCATCGCTGAGCAGAGCCTGACTCCATCCTCTTGACACTTACCCTTAACAGATTTATAAACATTAATAAGATCACCCCTCAGTCTCCTCCTCTGCAAACTACATCCCCAGCTCCCTCAATCTCTCCTCATAAAATATTCCACTCTCTTAATCATTTCTGTAGCTCTGCGATGGACTCTTTCAAGCAGCCTGTCCATTTCTTGAAATGAGTGCCCCAGGAATGGATACAATATTCTACATGCAGACTCACTAAGGCAGAGTGGAGGGGGAGGAGAACTTCTCTCAACCTACTAGCCCCACTCTTTCTAATACACCCCAGAATTGCATTAGCCTTCTTGGCCACAAGAGAACATTGCTGACTCATGGTCAGCCTTCCATCCACTGCTCTCCAACAAGTCAGTCATCCAAGCTATATTGATACAAGAAGGATTGAAGTAAAGAAAAATAGTAGAGGCAGATTATTAGATCAGTTTTATCACTGAACACAAGTTTGTGTATTGAGTCATTTAATACAGGCAGGTTTATATTGTGAGTAAAGATAAGTACCAATCATAAAAGGATTAATACAAATCTTTTCTCCAGTTGAGTTAGGCTTTTAAAACTTCCTCCCTTCCCCCCCCTACAATCTTCATTAATAATTTAGACACTTGGTAAATGTTTAGTATGAGAGTACTGAAACATTAGAAGAGGCTGCCCAGGTTGATGATGGGACTCTGAGTAACCTTTAAATTTCCCTTTCAGCCCAATTTTAAAATCAACAAACAAAAACACAAACCAACCAACCAAAAAAAAACCCAAACCCCACACAGAGTATATTTTTCCACTAGGAAAAAAAAAAAAAAAAAAAAAAAAAAAGAAGATGACCTGGCTGAGGTGTTCAGTGAAATTTGAAATGGAGGTCATTATCTTAAGTAATCATATTGTGGTGGAGAGTCCCAAAGGTCATAAAATGGGCTTGAGCATGTCCTGTCTTGTCGAGACATGTTTACCTGCCTGTCTGCATTGCAGCCAGAGGCAGGAAAAATAGGACAAAAGAAACCCGGACAATCTAGCCTGGTTTAGTCTGGTTGCATAAGAAGGGTTTCATAAGACCCATGCCCCTGTTGTGTGCAAGGAGTATGTGCCCTCCATTTTTGGAGGAGAACAGCCTATGGGGTCTTCCTTTTTTGAGTATATTTGGGTGATTGCCAAAGGTGATTGGGTGACATTGTGGCCAAAGAGACCATTAGCCTCAGTCATTGTCTTATAAAAGGGAGTAAAGAGGTGAATAAGGTGCTTGTGTGCTTGTTTGTTCCTTCATTCCTTGCTCACCTGCCACCTCAGCATGCCGTGCCAGCAGCTGAGCCACGTCACAGCCCACGTGGAATTCACCAAAGGACTTCTACTGGATATTTTCCTGTGTATGTTTTGGGCCACAGACATTAAGACTGAGGACTAGTGAATATTCTGAATTCTATATTCAAGTTGTTAAAGAATTTGTTTAACCTCACAAGTGGTGAATTAAGCCTCAAGACTCTCTATCAAAAACATTTCTAAAACCTTTCAAAATTCCACTGTATACAGACATTCTGTAAATTAGTTCTGCTAACTGCATCCAAGAATTTGTGTGGATAGTTGTAAATAAGTTTGGGGGAATTATCTTTGTATGTATTAATAAATTATTTAATAACTTTTGAATCAGCCTCATTGTATTTCACCCGAAACTCAGATTTCAGCTAGCCCCTTCATAACACATATGAATAGGGAAATGTCCTCAGACAAATGCTAAAAATAAAAACAAAAGAAAGTTTGGAGACAGGAACCATAATTTAGTTCAGATTGCTAGACTGAGTCAAAAGAAAAGAGGCTGTGTTTAGTGTCACTGAATTCACTAAGTGGTTACATGGACATAGGCTTTACTCAGGACCCATTGAGTGATCTACTGTCTGTGGTCTACAAGAAGTGAAGCTGGAGGTTAAGGTGACATTTTCTAGCCCTGAATTCAATTTATCCAGATCTAAACCCAAGGTCTCAATGGAAACTTAAGGGCCAATATGGAGCCTTTGGGGTAAGCCAACCTACAGTTGATGTATGATTTTATTTCTTAATTTTCCACAAAGTCCACCACATTACTCACACAAACCAACTTTCTTGCTTGTGACACTAAACTTTTAAGGAAAAAAAACTATAGATCTACACAGCTTCTAGTTGTCCCAGGTTTGATATAAGAAAAGCATTTGAAACAGTATGTAGAATGGAGTTTCTGCAGCAACTTTCTAAACAAAATAATGGAACAAGAGTAAATTTGAAGGTGAAACTTCATATGTCCATGGACAAGAAAAAAAAAAAAAAAAAAGAGAGAATTATCTGCACAGCAGGGAACCGGATGAATCAGATGAGATTTATTAAAACTTTATTGCTTATGTTCCTCTGAAATGACAGTATAGCTGTTCCAGTGTCACTTAATGACTGATACCCAGAACCTGAATTCTACATAAGCAAGAATTGACTTAATACTTTGGTATCAAAACTCGTGGAGAAGGAAAGAAAGATGCATAAATTTGAGTAGCAAATCCTGCCTTCGCACACTGTGTCTCTTTCTTCCCTGTCTCTTCAGTTAACAGTTTTCAAGGCCACCAGTCACTGGAATGAGTACACCAGCCTTGATTTCTGCACTGAATCCACTTGTCTGCTTTCACACTGGAGTGTTGGTGTACAGTGTTGGTATGGACAGCATTAATTCTGAAAGACTGTAAAAAGAAAATTAAAGAACCAACCACCATCACCAAAACAAAACAAAACAAAAAAACAAAGAAACCACAACAACAATAAGAAAAACAAACAAACAAACAAAACAAAACAAAAAACAAACAAGCAGAAAAAAACTGTGTAGAGTGGGAAATTAGTCAGCAGAGACCTGATAAAATGTTTCCTACACATGCTGCTCTGTCAGGCTGCACAGCTTCTTTTGTTTCAGAGGTCATTACATAGATTTTCTGTCTTGTGCTTGCCAAAACACAGCACAGCACTCCACTACTGCTTGTAGCTCAGCACTTCAGGGCTCCAGCTTCATGGGGCTGGAAAATATTTACACAATTTCTTTTAAGATTTTTAAATCACAATAAAAGATTTGACTAACTCCTAGAATGGAAAAGTCATCTCTGAAGTTGGAAGGAAGTGGAGGGAAGAACTGTCTTGCAAGGCAAATTAATTATGACTTCCTCAAGGAAACGGCTTCTCCTGTAGTGCAAATGATTTTATTTTTTTCCTGTATATTTTAATTCAAGATGAACATTAAAAAAATTAACATGGACCTGGACTTCAAATCCTCACTCTTTCAGATCCAGAATCTGGTGCTATTTTTATTCAGAAGATTTCTGAGACTCAGTAAGAGTCATTAAGAGTTTCTGAGACTCAGTAAGCTGGCACATGAGCTATCTGGGCTTGAAGAGAGGGCTATAAACTAGTGTGGAAGGGGGATGTGGTTAAACACAACAGCACTAGAGATAAACTGAAGGAGGTTGAGAGTGGTAGGCTAGAGATAGGTGTAAAAGCAGCAGCCCAGCTGAACTGTATGTATACTAATGTACACAACATGGATAACAAATAAGAGGAACTGGAAGCCTTGGTGAAGGAGGAAAACTACAATATTGTCACCATCACAGAAACGTGAGGCAAGGGAGAAAGGGGTGGAGGAGTGGCTCCGTATATTAGGGATGCTCTGCATGTCATGGAGATAGAGATTAAGGATGATGAGATTGGGTCCCTATGGGTGAGAATTAAGGGGAAGGTAAAAAGGTTTGACATCCTGGTAGGAGTCTGTTATATATCACCCAACCTGGAATAAGAGGTTGATTTATTACTCTTTAAGCAACTGGAGGCTGCCTCAAGATCACCTGCCCTTGTTCTAGTGGGTGACTTTAACCTACCAGACATCTCCTGGGACTTTAATAGTGCAGAGAAGAGGCAATCTAGAAGGTTTCTAGAGTGTGTGGAGGACAACTTCTTATCTCAGCTGTTCCATGAGCCTAACAGGGGTGCAGTCCTGCTTTACCTGCTGCTCACAAATAGAGAAGGTCTGGTAGGGGATGTGGTGGCAAGAGGCTTCCTGGGGTCCAGGGATCATGAAATGATAGAGTTTTCAATATATGGAGAAACCAGGAGGGGCATCAACAGAACCTCCACACTGGACTTCCGAAGGGCAGACTTCAGCTTATTTAAAGAGCTCAGAAAGTTCCTTGGGAAAGAGCCCTTAAAAACAAAGGGGTCCAGGAAGATTGGACCTACTTCAAGAAAGAACTCCAGAAGGCACAGGAGCAGGATGTGCCATTGTACCAGAAGACACACCAATGAGAGAGGCAGCCAGACTGGATGGGCAAGGAGCTGCTAAAAGAATTAAATGAAGGTGTAATACCTTTGGAAAAAAGGGGGGATATCTCAGGAAGAGTTTAAGGATGTTGCTAGGTCTTGTAGGAAAAAAAAATAGAGCAGCAAAAGCCCATTTAGAACTTAGGCTGGCCATGGCTGTTAAGGAAAATAAAAAATGTTTCTACAAATATATGAATGGCAAGAGAAGGGCCAAGGACAACCTCCAGTCCTTTTTAGATAGAGAGGGGAGTAGAGTGACTGTTGCGGAGAGCAGGATTAATTCATGGCCGAATCGAGAATTTATCAAAAATAGTTATTTTTTTATTTTTCCAAAAACCCGCCTCCACAACTATATATATACAAAGATTAATTTAGTTTAATAAACAGGTTCAGTTACATGAGAATTAATCTACAAGGATACCATCAATAATCTGATTATATTAGAATAAAGTCAGAAGTTGGAAAAGGACTCAGCTATTAATTAATAGCGGTTTCTTACTAAATTAAGCTAAGCCAAATAACTCACTCAGGCTGGCTCATGCGGTCTGTGTTCCTCTTCCTTTCCAGCGGCTGCAGGAATCGTTAAGGGTCGTTAAGGGTCGTTAGGCAGACAAAGGTGTGCCTAACAGGAAAGTGAATTCCTGAAGGTCTCTGCAGTCCAGGCGAAGGGAGTGTGTGAGCTCAGGCAGACACATACGTCCAGGCACGGGCAAAATCCAAAGCGGGAACCTCAAAGGCGGGAAGACCCCCAATATTTATAACCTTCTCTGGGCAAAGGGTAGAGTTACCACACCTTAGGCGCGAAAGCGCACGGCCAATCCCAGCCTGGCTCCAGAGCGGGAACTCACGGGGCAGTCCTCCCCCCCTTCACGGCTGCAGGGCAGGTGAGGGGGGGGTGGAAACCAGGCCGCTTTTCCCCTTTCCTCCTGAAGTCCGGGCAGGAGAGGAATTTAGGGGTACAGGACTCGAGGACATCCCACCCCGGTGGTAATGAGCATCTTTGTCTAGAACTTGAGTGACAGGTGATCCCCCTTCAATTTAGGAACCTATTAATATATATATATAGCTTAGCCTTTTCCAACATTAACAATATATATAACACATTAATCGCCCCAACAATATTTAACAATACTTAACAAGGCTTAACAATAGCCCAAACAGTATTAATGAAGCTACACAGTCAATTGAAGATTGCTCTGTTCCTGGTAGAGCAACCAAGTTCATGGCAGAGCCTTAGATGCTCTGAGTCCATGGCTGGAGGTCACAGTCCGTGGGTCCGGATGCCATCATCCACTGGCCACCCCGGTGACATGACTCCATCTCTCGTGTAGCTGGCTCTCCCTTTCCCAGCTGCTGGTCAGGTGGTCAGGAACTGGTCCTCTGCGTCGACATTAACCTGTAAGGAGACAAAACCTGCCTTGGTCTATAAAGGCCAGGCTTGACAATTAATAATTGGGGACGATCCACCGTGCACTGATCCGGTGGCCTTTTCCATTTGCATCTAGGGCTTCCCAGGCATATAAGCCTCTGGGTTTACCCAGTGTCATTGGCACCACCCCTATAGAGGGTAGCCTGACAAGCACAGGTTGGCCCACTTGCATCTGGGACAAGGATTTATCCTTAATTCCCCCTGGCACAAGGTCACTGTCCACAACTGGCTCAGCTGGGCAGAAGGCCTTAATCTTGGGGCTTCCATAGCTTCCCCAACGATTATTGACTGTGAAGACCGCTTGGGCCAAACGCGAGTCCCAGCCACCCTTAGACACATTTGCATGTCTTTTTATCAGGCCATTTGCCCTCTCGACAATGCCATTTGCCTGGGGGTAATACGGGGTATGAAACACCCATTTCACCCCTTCACTACGTGCCCAGTCTTGCACTGAGGTTGCAGTGAAGTGCGATCCATTGTCGCTCTGGATGCACTCAGGCATTGGCAAGACGCCGAACCAGTGTTTGAGAGTCCCAACGGTTTGAGCTCCCGAGGCTGCACTGGTGGCAGTGGCCATGGTTAGACCAGAGACCACTTCTACGCCAACCAGTATGTATTTTTTTCCATGTGATGGCTTGAGGGGTCCCACATAATCCACCGGCCAGGTGTTCCAGAGACTTTTGTCCTGGCGGATATGCTGGGCTGGTGCAAGGTTTGGGTGGTTGGCCTTCAGCCTTATCTGGCATTGTGGACAGGCTGAAACAATGGTCTCACATGTTGAGAGTGAGACTGGCCATCCCCAAGACCTGCACTCATAGTAGAGATCAGCTTTGCCTGAATGTCCCCTTTTAAGGTGCAACCATTCAGCTAATCTCTCCCAATCCTTTTCCCCACTGCCCACTACACGGATACGTGCCAGGTAGTCAGCCTGCTGATTCCATTTTGCAGCAGGGGTTTCCTTCTTAGAGTGCCCTTTGACCCACCCCACCTTGATGGGTCTCGACCAGCCTATCTCCAGCAGTCTCTGCCAATCTCCAGCTCTCCAGACCTTGGTGCTGCCAATCTCCCATTGATTTGCCTCCCATTGGCAAATCCACTCCGTAGCTCCCTTAAAGGTGGCATAGGAGTCTGTGTAGAAGGCTTTGGCACCATTTTCTACAGCTATCATGAGGGCCCACAGTTCACCCACTTGGGCACTGCCTTCACCCTCCTCAGTAACAGTCCTGCCTGTACTGATTTCTAAAGCTGCTGCTTTGTAGTGCCACTGTGAGCCCACTCTCTGGGAAGAGGCATCAGTGAACCACACTCCCTCAGTGTCAGAGTCTGTGGTTATCTCTGGAGCTACATCTATTGGAGATGGCTTATAGGGCTGCCCCAGTAAAGTTGTATCTGGATTTACTGGCTGCTGAAGTTTGGACACCTTGGCCGGGCCCTCTCTTAGAGGCATGAGCTGGGCAATTCCCTCTAAGTAGGCATACCACTTCCTTACAGTGGATTTTTGGGCTATCCCCTCTGGTGGAGGGGATCCCTTGAGAATTAGTTCAAGCAGGAGGAAAGGTCCTTGCACCACAATATCCTGTGTGGTGCGAAGCTTCTCTGCCTCCTTAACAGCCCTTGTAAGGGAAAGGAGCCCCTTTTCCCATTCAGAATACCTCTTCTCAGTGTCCTTGAATGCTGTAGAGGAAAACAACAGGGCTCTAGTGGGGCCTTTAGGTCCCTTCTGATAGATTCCACAATAGGAAGCGTGTTCAGAGAAGCCCCATTCTGCCCTTAAGGGGTCCTGTGGGTGTTGTGGGCCCAGTTTCTGGTAGGCTTTTAACTCGTCCTTAAGGGTTTTAAGGCTCTCACCATGTTTTGCTGTCCAATCCCAGGCCTTGTGCTTTTTCAGCAGATCATACAGTGGCCTGGCAATCACCGAGAAGCTGGGAATATGCTTCCTCCAATATCCAAGGGTTCCAAATAACTTCTGCAGTTCCTTTTTGTTCCCGGGAGTTTGGCCCTTTTCAATTTCCTCCAGGGTGTCAGCAGGCACTGCCACTGCTCCTGCTATCCACCAGGCCCCAAGGAATTTGATTTCCTGTCCTGGGCCTTGGCACTTGGCAGAGGGGATGTCTAACCCATTCTGGGTCAGCAGTTCCCAGATGGCTTTTGCTACGGAGCCCACCTGGTCTTTGTTGTCCCCACCCACTAATATGTCATCTATATATTGATAAATGACAACGCCTTCTGGGACCTTAATGGTGTCCAGAAGCACTGCCAGTGCATTGTGGGCAATGGTAGGAGAGTGCTTGTACCCCTGGGGCAAACGATTAAAGGTGTACTGAATCCCCTGCCAGGTAAAAGCAAACTGAGGCTTATCCTCCTCTCTCAGGGGAATCATGAAAAACATATCCCGGATGTCCAGGGCAGCCATCCACGAGTGGGATGCAGCCTGAATGGCTGTGACCACTGAGGTTAGGCTAGGCACTGCTGCTGCAAGGGGAGGAGTATTAGCATTCAGCTTCCTATAATCTATTGTTACTCTCCAGCGCCCATACGGTTTTTTAACGGGCCAGACCGGGGAATTATATGGAGAGTGAGTCCTACAGATTATCTGTCTCCTCTCCAAGTCGGCAATCACCTCAGAGATGCCTTGCCTGGCTGCTGCAGGTAAGGGGTATTGAGATGCATAGGTGATGCCAGCTTGAGGTAACGCTGGAGCCAACTGCAAGGTGTTTACATGGGCTGTTCTCACCTTCCTTGACTCCACCCCGTAGGCACCGAAGCTCCAAAGAGAGCCGTTTGGAAGATGCCACCTCTTGCCAGCCAGCACATCAAAACCCAATATATTCCCCGGGTAGGGGCTTAAGGCAACTTCCACCAAGGTTCTGCGTTTGTCCCCTGGGAGCCACACCCTTGTTTTAGCTAGGTAGCAGCTATCAGGTGCCCCTGTAACACCTTGTATTCTTATCCTTTTGCGGGATGGATGTATCCCCAGGCTCTTTGCCAATTCTAAGTTTAAAACACTAATTTCAGCACCTGTGTCAATTAGGAATTTTACGGCTGTTCTACTGGGTCCAGTCAGGATTAGGATAAAGGGTTCGTCATTGTCAGACCATTGACAGATGTTTACAAAGCGGTGACAGAGGCCTGACACAGTCATCGCCTCATTTAGTTTTTTGACTCCTGCCGGGAAGGCAAGGAAGAGTTAACCTTCCTGCCCAGAGAAGCAGCTGAAACAATCGCGGGGGGGCTGCCGCTTCTGGATGAGCCACTCTGGGAGCCACTGCTGGGCATGCCGCTGCTGCTGGCCCTCGGCTTCTCGTGGCTGCCTCTGGATTTTGCAGCCGATTTCTGCAGGCACCGCACTAGATCCTTCAGCTGCCAGTCTGCCAGCTGCTTTAAGACAGTTTTTGGTACCCCTAAAGTCAGGGCTTGTAGATAGCAACTGTTCTTTCCTCTGGGTCACCAGTCACTCTGTTGGTCTCTGCCCCTTCCCCTCGGGGAGAAGCCTGCAAGACCCGTCCCCCTGGGGGGGCAGTCCTGCACTGGCCGGACTTGCCTGCGCAGAGTCCTGGAATTTTCTGGGGGAGAAGCACGAGACTGTCTCTCCCCAGCCCCTTTTCCTTCAGGAGACCCAAACCCAAACTGCAGCCCGTGGGCATTCAAGTCGGTTAACAGTTCAGCCCAAGTCATTACATGCACTTTAGCATTGTTTTCTGCATTTTTTTCAAGAACCTGTTGAATCTTTTCAACATTCCTCATTAGTTGGATTTTCAGAGTTGCTGGCAAACCCTTCATAATAGGGTGCAGTCTCTCCGGGTCCACAGGGGCATAAAACGGGCAATCATAGAATCATAGAATCATAGAATCATAGAATCATAGAATCAACCAGGTTGGAAGAGACCTCCAAGATCATCGAGTCCAACCTATCACCCAGCCCTAGCCAGTCAACTAGACCATGGCACTGAGTGCCTCATCCAGTCTTTTCTTGAAGACCCCCAGGGACGGTGCCTCCACCACCTCCCTGGGCAGCCCATTCCAATGGGAAATCACTCTCTCTGTGAAGAACTTCTTCCTAACATCCAGCCTATACCTACCCTGGCACAACTTGAGACTGTGTCCCCTTGTTTTATTGCTGGGTACCTGGGAGAAGAGGCCAACCCCCACCTGGCTACAATGCCCCTTCAGGTAGTTGTAGACAGTAATAAGATCACCCCTGAGCCTCTTCTTCTCCAGGCTAAACAGGCCCAGTTCCCTCAACCTCTCCTCATAGGATTTGTGTTCCAGGCCTCTCACCAGCTTTGTTGCCCTTCTCTGGACATGTTCCAGCACCTCAACATCTTTCTTGAATTGAGGGGCCCAGAACTGGACACAGGACTCAAGGTGTGGCCTGACCAGTGCTGAGTACAGGGGAAGAATAACCTCCCTTGTCCTACTGGCCACACTGTTCCTGATGCAGGCCAGGATGCCATTGGCTCTCTTGGCCACCTGGGCACACTGCTGCCTCATCTTCAGCCTACTATCTATCAGTACCCCCAGGTCTCTTTCCTCCTGGCTGCTCTCCAGCCACTCAGTCCCCAGCCTGTAGCACTCCTTGGGGTTATTGTGGCCGAAGTGCAGAACCCTGCACTTGGCCTTGTTCAATCTCATCCCATTGGCCTCTGCCCACCCATCCAGCCTGTCCAGGTCCCTCTGCAGGGCTGTCCTACCTTCCAACAGATCAACAACTGCTCCTAGCTTGGTGTCATCTGCAAGCTTACTGATGCTGGACTCAATGCCCTCGTCCACATCATCAATAAAGATATTGAACAGGACTGGGCCCAGCACTGATCCTTGGGGAACACCACTTGTGACTGGCTGCCAACTGGATGTGGCACCATTCACCACCACTCTCTGAGTTCTGCCATCCAGCCAGTTCTTGATCCAGCACAGAGTGAATCTGTCCAAACCATGAGCTGACAGCTTGGCCAGGAGCTTCTTGTGTCAGACAGTGTCAAAGGCTTTGCTGAAGTCCAAGTAGACTACATCCACAGCCTGACCCACATTCACCAGGCGGGTAACCTGATCATAAAAGGAGATCAGGTTGGTGAGGCAGGACCTGCCCTTCCTAAACCCATGCTGGCTGGGCCTGATCCCTTGGCTATCCTGTAGGTGCTTTGTGATGGCACACAAGATGACCTGTTCCATGACCTTGCCTGGCACTGAGGTCAGGCTCACAGGTCTGTAGTTTTCTGGCTCCTCCTTACGACCCTTCTTGTGGATGGGAATCACATTGGCCAGCTTCCAGTCTTCAGGGACCTCTCCAGTGAGCCAGGACTGCTGATAAATGATGGAGAGTGGCTTGGCCAGCTCAGCTGCCAGCTCTCTCAGCACCCTAGGGTGGATCCCATCCGGTCCCATGGACTTGTGAGGATCCAAGTGACTTAGCAGATCCCTTACTGCTTCCTCATGGATTAAAGGGGGACTGTACTGGTCCCTGACTCCATCCACCACTTCAGGAGTCCAGCTGTCCTGGAGACAACCTGTCCCACTAGTGAAGATTGAGGCAAAGAAGGTGTTAAGCACCTCTGCCTTTTCCTCATCCTTTGTCACTATGTTCCCATCTCTATCTAGTAAGGACTGGAGGTTTTCCTTGGCCCTTCTCTTGCCATTCATATATTTAAAGAAACACTTTTTATTTTCCTTGGCAGCCGTGGCCAGCCTGAGCTCCATAATGTCCCTTATCATATATAGCCTGGACACAGGCAAGTCTGCGGAGAGCAGTGATGAGCTCAGAGGAACTGGTGACTCTTAGTTCCATCGGCTCCCCAAGGTAGGCTGGGCGGACGCTGCTTGCCCAGTAAGCTATCCGGGCGGTGAGGCTATGTGTCCCCTCGGGTTCACGTGTCAGGAACACATCATCCAGTCTCCAGCCGCTTCCTGTGAGTCTAGAAGGACCCGGTCCCCACCGGCTCGGGACACTCGATACACATAGTCAGCGATTGAGTCCCCAGGATCTCTAGCATATTTGACTTGTAAGTCACTGAGCTGTGCGTCTATAAACTGCTTTTTGATAACAGTGGTCCCTGCACTGCCCTTTCTGCCCTTCACGGACTGAATCCTTATTACAGGCAGCACGTGCTTCTGCACCATGGCACCCTCCTCACCAGAGCTCTCTTCGCCGCTAGCCACAGGGGAGTCTGGTCGGGCCCTGCGCTTTCTGTGTGGCTTTGAGGCTTTCTGCTGCACAGAGGCATGTGCAGAGGAATTATCTGAGTCTCTAGCAGAGTTTTTTGTGCCTGGTTTCGGGGAACTCCTCTCCCCCGAAGAGCCCCTGGGGGCATTCTCTGCTTTTCTCCCCGATTCCCGTGAATCACTCAATTCAAATTCAAACACGGAGACTAAAGAGGTAGTGTCTGCAGGCGTTACAAGCCTTTCCTTCATCTGGGCAGTCAGTGCCGCGGTCAGGCTCTTTGTCTGCGCCAGCATGCTTTCCCAGATACTTTGGCTTTTAGCTTTTTCTACTAATAAATCCTTTTCCAAGGCCTGAATTCTTTTTTCACAATTTTCAAATTCAGCCAGAGTCTGGGTCACGACTGACCCCAGAACAACAGAGAAATGCGCCGTTGGAGACTCAGGAATCACAGGGTCTGAGCGCTCAGCTAATTTCTCCAGGATTTTCTCTGGATTTTTACAATTTTGCTGAGCCCAAATTAAATCAAGTCCTGTGATTAGGCATCCCTTTTCATGTAGAAATTCTATGATTGAACTAACCTGCTCGCTGCGCCATAATGTTGCGGAGAGCAGGATTAATTCGTGGCCGAGTCGAGAATTTATCAAAAATAGTTATTTTTTTATTTTTTCAAAAACCCGCCCCCACAACTATATATATACAAAGATTAATTTAGTTTAATAAACAGGTTCAGTTACATGAGAATTAATCTACAAGAATACCATCAATAATCTGACTATATTAGAATAAAGTCAGAAGTTGGAAAAGGACTCAGCTATTAATTAATAGTGGTTTCTTACTAAATTAAGCTAAGCCAAATAACTCACTCAGGCTGACTCGTGCGGTCTGTCCTTCTCTTTCTTTCCAGTGGCTGCAGGAATCGTTAAGGGTCGTTAGGCACACAAAGGTGTCAACAGGAAAATGAATTCCTGAAGGTCTCTTCAGTCCAGGCGAAGGGAGTGTGTGAGCTCAGGCAGACACATACGTCCAGGCACGGGCAAAATCCAAAGCGGGAACCCCAAAGGCAGGGAGACCCCCAATATTTATAACCTTTGCTAGACAAAGGGCAGAGTTACCACACCTTAGGCGCAAAAGCGCATGGCCAATCCCAGCCTGGCTCCAGCGCGGGAACTCACGGGGCAGTCGCCCCCTTCACGGGATAGTCCTCCCCCCCTTCACGGCTGCAGGGCTGGCGAGGGGGGGGGGAAACCAGGCGGCTTTTCCCCTTTCCCCCCAAAGTCCGGGCAGGAGAGGAATTTAGGGGTACAGGACTCCAGGACAGTGACAAAGGATGAGGAAAAGGCAGAAGTGCTTAACACCTTCTTTGCCTCGATCTTCAATAGAGGGACAGGTTCTCTCTAGCACAATTGGTCTCCTGAAGTGGCAGATGGAGTCAGGGTCCAGTACAGTCCCCCTGTAATCCATGAGGAAGAAGTAAGGGACCTGCTGAGACACTTGGACCCTCACAAGTCCATGGGGCTGGATGGCATCCATCCTAGAGTGCTGAGAGTGCTGGCAGCTGAGCTGGCCAAGCCACTCTCCATTGTTTACCAAGAGTCCTGGCTCACTGGAGAGGTGCCCAAAGACTGGAAGTTGGCCAATGTGATGCCTATGCACAAGGAGGGCCATAAGGAGGAGCCAGAAAACTGCAGAGCTGTCAGCCTGACCTCAGTGCCAGGCAAGGTGATGCAACAGGTCATCTTTCATCAGGAATGGTGTGGTCAGCAGGAGCAGGGAGGTCATTCTGCCCCTGTACTCTGCATTGGTTAGGCCACACCTTGAATACTGTGTTCAGTTCTGGGCCCCCCAGTTTAAGAGGGACATCAAAATGCTTGAGTATGTCCAGAGAAGGGCAACGAGGCTGATGAGAGGCCTTGAGCACAAGCCCTATGAGGAGAGGCTGAGGGAGCTGGGATTGTTTAGCCTGGAGAAGAGGAGGCTCAGGGATGACCTTATTGCTGTCTACAACTACCTGAGGGATGGTTGTGGCCAGGGCGAGGTTGTTCTCTTCTCTCAGGTGGCCAGCACCAGAACCAGAGGACACAGCCTCAAGCTACGCCAGGGGAGATTTAGGCTCGAGGTGAGGAGAAAGTTCTTCACTGAGAGAGTCATTGGACACTGGAATGGGCTGCCTGGGAGGGTGGTGGAGTCGCCGTCCCTGGGGCTGTTCAAGGCAAGATTGGACTTGGCACTTGGTGCCATGGTCTAGCCTTGAGCTCTGTGGTAAAGGTTTGGACTTGATGATCTGTGAGGTCTCTTCCAATCCTAATAATACTGTGATACTGTGATCCTGTGATCTTGAGCGGAAAGCACCTAGAGGATGGCCAAGGGATCAGGCCCAGCCAGCATGGGTTTAGGAAGGGCAGGTCCTGTCTCACCAACCTGATCTCCTTTTATGATCAGGTAACCTACCTGGTGAATGTGGGTCAGTCTGTGGATGTAGTCTACGTGAACTTCAGCAAAGCCTTTGACACTGTCTGCCACAACAAACTCCTAGCCAAGCTGGCAGCTCGTGGCTTGGACAGATTCACTCTAAAATGGCTCACGAAGTTGCTGAAAGGCTGGCCCAGAGAGTGGTGGTGAATGGTGCCCCATCCAGTTGGCATCCAGTTACTAGGGGTGCTGGGGTTTGAGCAGAATTGAGTAGTCTGAAAATAAGGAGAACAGGCAGGGTAATGCTAAGGTCACTCTAATAAGGAGCACAGCTGCAGGGAAGTGGCCTTGGGAAGGCTAGCAGAGAAGCTGTGAAAATAAGCTGCTATCTGTTACTGAGCTGTGCAAGGGATCATTGAAGGAGGGAATGCTGGTCAGCCCGAGGAACTACTGAACGTTGCTGTTAGTGGAGCTTATAAAAAGTTCACAGGCATGTACCAAACCTATTATATAAGCACCATTCTTAGCTTCAATAAACAGATCGACCTTGTATGTGACATATTAGTGTAAGCTCATGTCTTTCTGGTTTCCCACACAGACATTGAGGAACTCAACTTAGTGGTGTGTTGTGGAGGGGATTTCTCTATTCCTCCCCTGTTAGGGGGAGGTGAGAAACTAATTTGAGGCGCTTTTGATTTTTTATAAAATTATTTATTAAAATTAATATTTACAAATTTATACCATCCCCAACCACTATGAAATCCGGTTCGTTGCAAAGTTATAAAAATAGCTTTGGGATATATTTACAGGGATTGATTATTAAATGGGAATATCAAATTATTAACAATTATTTACAGAGAGAAAGATTTCTTAGGCTTAATGCCTCTTAACCACTCTAGTGTTTGCCCAGCAAGGGCTGAAACTGTGTGTGCTCTTCAGATAGAGATAACTTATACTACAGATGAATTGAAGCTTACTTAGGTGTGCTACTCTTGAGTATTAATCATTAATCACCCTCCCGGGAATCTATCTCAGCGTGTGCCCAGTACTTGGGGTCTTGGTATAGCTGGAGTCTGTCCCGGCTTGCAAGGGGAATTGATAAGGGTTCTCCCAGTCTCTGGGGTAACAGCATTTCTTTAACCTTCTCTCCTGGAATGATCTCTGCCTTGGAGCTGTGGCTTCTGGATGCTGTGCGTGTCCAGGGATGATCAGCTGGCAGGAATTTCCCAATGCAGGAGAAGGTTTGGTCCGTGTAGCTTCTGACACCATCACACAGCTACCAGGCTGCGTTCATAGGTTTGCAGACAGTCTGGGGGTCTGCTGGGCCTGGGTCTTTCCAGGCCGACAGGATAGCTGGCAAGTAGTATTTATGCCGGGCAAGCAGGGTCAATGCCGTGCTGCATGGAGATTTAACTCTGTAGATGAATCAAGATAGCTCTAGGCTTTAGGCAGTGAGTCTCGGCTCCCCAGATGGTGCAGGCATGAATGTGCTCTGCTTCTCAAAGGGCTCGCAGATAGCGTGACTGCACCTTGAGATCAATGCATGAGGTCTGGGCCTCTGGAATGCTTGCA
This sequence comes from Pogoniulus pusillus, assembly GCF_015220805.1. NCBI lineage: Eukaryota > Metazoa > Chordata > Aves > Piciformes > Lybiidae > Pogoniulus > Pogoniulus pusillus. Next base: position 18,640,362 of record NC_087309.1, read on the forward strand.
GGTGAGTGACACCTGATCCTTTGTCTAGGCCAATGCAAGCAGGTCAGTGCAGCAGGATGCTGCTGTGGATCAGAGCTCAGTCTAAATGCTCTAAGCTTCTGAACTGATAAACAGTCTGGAACGTCTGAACAGACTGAACCTCTGGACGGGCTGAACATCTGACCACATGGTGCGGCTGTGCACCCCTCTTTAAAAGCTCTGGGGCCGAGATTCGTGGCTCGTTGGACCTATAAAATGACCGATCAGGTTGGCAGTAAGCCAAACCTTGCCCCAATAGGCAGTAGAGATATGCCTGGACCCTCCCGATAGGGGGTTACCTGCCTGGACCTCAGGGGTACACGGGCTGGGTGTGTGCGTGTGTGACACAATTTGTGTTCTGCCTCGTGGGTCCTGGCAGAAAGTCATGTCTGGGCATGTAGAGGCATAGGTAAGCCTCAGTTTTGGGGCTGCTGCCCCTCCACCACATGGTGTTCCCCAAGGATCAGTGCTGGGCTCAGTCCTGTTCAACATCTTTATTGATGACCTGGACGAGGGGATTGAGTCCAGCATCAGTAAGATTGCAGATGACACCATACTAGGAGCAGGTGTTGATCTGTTGGAAGGTAGGAGAGCCCTGCAGACGGACCTGGATAGGCTGGATGGGTGGGCAGAGGCCAATGGGATGAGATTGAACTAGGCCAAGTGCAGGGTTCCGCACTTTGGCCAGAACAACCCCAGGCAGCACTACAGGCTGGGGACTGAGTGGCTGGAGAGCAGCCAGGAGGAAAGGGACCTGGGGGTACTGATAGATAGTAGGCTGAAGATGAGCCAGCAGTGTGCCCAGGTGGCCAAGAGAGCCAATGGCATCCTGGCCTGCATCAGGAACAGTGTGGCCAGTAGGACAAGGGAGGTTATTCTTCCCCTGTACTCAGCACTGGTCAGGCCACACCTTGAGTCCTGTCCAGTTCTGGGCCCCTCAGTTGAAGAGATATGCAAAAAGTGCTGGAACATGTCCAGAGAATGGTGAGAAAACCAGGAGAGGCTGAGGGAGCTGGGGTTGTTTAGCCTGGAGAAGAGGAGGCTCAGGGGTGACTTAATTGCTGTCTACAACTACCTGAAGGGAGGCTGGAGCTAGGTGGGGGTTGGTCTCTTCTGCCAGGCAACCAGCAATAGAAGAAGGGGACACAGTCTTAAATTTTGCCAGGGGAAGTATATGCTGGGTGTTAGGAGGAAGTTCTTGCTGGAAAGAATGATTTGCCATTGGAATGGGGTGCTCAAGGAGGTGGTGCAGTCACCCTCCCTGGAGGTGTTCAAGAAAAGACTGGCTGAGACACTTAACACGGCGGTCTGGTTGATTGGATAAGGCTGGGTGCTAGATTGGACTGGATGATCTTGGAGGTCTCTTCCAGTGTGGTTGATTCTATGATTCTAAAACTTCCTATGGGTACTGAGACTTGATGATCTTAGAGGTTCTTTCCCAGACTAGTTAATTCTGTGATTCTGTGACACCTTATTTTTCTCTACAACTACCTGAAGGGAAGTTGTACTGAGGAAGCGGCTAGCTTCTCCTCCTTGATGGCAAGTGACAGAACTAGAGGAAATGATTACAGACTGCACAAGGGGAAGTTTAGGCTGGACGTTAGGAAATATTTCTTCACTGAAAGGGTTCTCAAACTGTGGAATGGTTTGCCCAGGGCAGTGGTGGAGTCACCATCACCAGAGGAGTACAAGCAACATGTGGACCTGGCATTCAGCGTGAAAGCTTGGACTGGATAATCTTTGTATTCTGTGATTCTGTGAAGAAATCCATCCATTCTTTTTGATTTCACAAATACATGAATATATATATTTAATATATAGACTACATATTCTCTGGTAAAAATAAAGTAAAGGTAAAAGTAATTTTACAAGGTAAAAATAATGCAGAAACACAACTCCCCTCCCAGAAACCTGAGTCCCCAGGAGGGGCTCTCAACCACCCCTTCACCTTCCCTCTGCCCCTCTCAACCTTACCCCAGTCCTTAAGGAAGAATAGAGGTTCAGCCAAGAGGTTAAGAAGCAAAGGTGATGTTAGGGAGATGCAGCTCAGTCAAAGCCCAGCCCGAGAGTGCAGACAAAAATGGTGAGAGTGTTATCTAATGTTTACATTTCTCCTTCAGCGAGACTCTGAGGGAAGCGGACATCACCATTGTTTACCTTTCACAGCCTATGATCTACTTTTTCTCACCAAAACATTCTATCCTGCTTCAAACTAGAACACTGTCTTTTTCTAATATTGAGCTGCATACAGTGTTGTAATATTGACTGGCAAATGTGATACAGTTTTACAAATGTTCGTCTGTGTATATAAGACATGAGACAGTTATGGAAAGCATGGAAATTAAATATATAAATATCTATAAATAACAAAATCCTTAAATCAATCTCAGGATTCAGATTCTCTAACCAAGAATATCAATCTGATCAATAAGGTCTGAAATGCAAAAAACTAACTTATTTTCTTTATGAGATATGGCTATACAATTGCTTACTAAAATTTTCTAGGAAGTCACTAATAATGTTTCTTTATCTCCACTTTAAAAAAACAATTCCTGTTGCTTCCACTATTTTCACATGCAATTGCACTTACCTGTAATGGAGAATTCCCATTGTCTGTCACATTGCACACAGAAAGGTCAAATAGTCAATTCTACTTTTTCTTTGACTAAACAACTTTTGAATTTCTCAAGTCAAGACACTTTTCAAGTTTTTCAGACTTTCTCTGCTTGAAATCTTCAGGAAACAAACCACTTTCATGTGCTGCAATACCTAAATGAAGGAAATAGATTTGTGTACATTTTAAAATATTAAATCACAGGGATTTTAAATTGGTTTATATTTTTCTGTTCATTAAAATAAAAATTCTGTTTAGTTTGTGGCAATGAAGCCTCCATTGATATTTCAGTAAAAAGTAAGCAGATCATTGGCTTAAGTCACATCTTCCCTGTGATCACAGCAATATATTATCACAGTTTTTGTTGACATAGATACTTATATTTTAATTTCAATCTCAATAATGAAATCATCATATCTGATTTGACTAGGACCTTGGTTTTATGTTTAGCATTCAAAATATTTTCTTTTTTAATTTCAAACATGTTTTCCTTCATCATTTATGTACCTTAACTATACTCCTTCAATCTGTCACCTCCAAAGACAAATGTTTCCTTTTTCTTGGTGGCAGATATTTGACTTCTAAATAATTTCTGTTCTCATTGTGACCTTGCTACAGGCTGGGATAGGAAAGGGAGGGAAGGGAAAAGGAAAATGGAAAACAAAAAAGGAGAGTGGAACAGGACAAAAAGAAACACTACTAAGGAGAAAGTTAAGGTCAGAACTCAGCCCCTTCAATGTCTGGTGATTTCAACTGAAACAGTATGAGACCCAGGGAAGGATCAGTAAAAGGTTTAATCACTGCATTTCAGACTTTGTTCATTTTTTTGTTTTGGTTTGGTTTTTCTAGAGTTTAATATTTTCAGGATCCATATCTCACCTTTTTCTTTCATGTACATAGATTTTTATATGTGGGCAAAAGATGGGAAAAAACAGACATTAATACTCTACAAAAAAGTCAGTTTCAGGGTATAACATTGTCAGCATTCAACTCCCTTTTACCTCAAAATATTAACTAAAAGAAAAAAAATCTATAAGCATGGCTCCTTTAAGAACCTGTAGGAGAGGTAAGTGGCAAACAGAGAGTCAGAGAGGACTTAGCTCCAAGAAAATGTTATGTTTATGGGTTTAGGCCTAGATTGGATCACACACTATATTTGAAGTTTTGTGTTAGAGGATACTGAGACGTGCTGTTACTTCTTATTGAGGTTAGTTTTTACTTCTAGAGAGCAAATCTTCTGTCTTGTTTTGCAGGCCTTTCATGTCTACACGGTTCTTTAGTTTCATCACTTTAGTTTCATCGGCAAGGTATTCAAAATACTATCTGAGCAATACATGCATTTGTTGAAAGCATATTGTCATGCAATGTCAGTTTGGAAGTTTTCACCTCAGCTACCACTGGCTAAATGAAACATACTTCTATCTTGATTTAAGTTTAATAATTTCCATCATTAATTTTAGACAGGAAATAAAATGTTGAGGTCATGAAAATTTGCCCTGCAATATCAGAGAGCATCCACAGGCCTCTCTTTTCACACAAGATGTGACAGTTTCCCTTTATTAGCTATTAGAAATCAGATATTATTCATAAAGCCAGGGTTTTGTCTCTTAAGATGAAGATTCATTTCTACTCACTTTTTACATTACATTGTTTTTAAGCTTAAAAAAAAAAAAAAATTAGTTTAATCATAACCTCAGTAAAGAACCCAGAAAACAATTAACCTCTCTCAGTTCATGGACACAGCCATCTTTATTTGGTTCCCTTTCAACAATTCACAAATTTAAAGATCCTAAAGGTCAGGAGTTTCTGGTTTATAATCTAGAGGAGAAAAAGGTCTGGTCTATCAGGACTCCAAACACTTTAAAAACAAAACCAAAAACAAACTCCACTTTTTTTCATTTAAAAAAAAAATACTATCCAAAATACAATTATATATTGACTTGAAATTTGTCACAGAAATATAGATATCACAGAATCACAGAATGTCAGAGGCTGGAAGGGACCTTGAAAGATCATCTAGTCCAACTCCCCTTGTCCTGATGTATAGGAGCAGGATCTCCTATACATCAGGACAGTGTGGCCAGTAGGACAAGGGAGGTTGTTCTTCCCCTGTCCTCAACACTCGTCAGATCACACCTTGAGTACTGCGTCCAGTTCTGGGCCTCTCAATTCAAGAAAGATGTTGAGGTGCTGGAACACGTCCAGAGAAGGGCAACAAAGCTGGTGAGGGGCCTGGAGCCCCTATGAGTAGAGATTGAGGGAGCTAGGGTTGTTTAGCCTGCAGAAGAGGAGGCTCAGGGGTGATCTTATTACTGTCTACAACTACCTGAATGGGCATTGTAGCCAGGTGGGGGTTGTCCTCTTCTCCCAGGTAACCAGCAATAGAACAAGGGGACACAGTCTCAAGTTGTGTCAGGGTAGGTATAGGCTGGATGTTATGAGGAAGTTCTTCACAGCGAGAGTGATTTCCCATTGGAATGGACTGCCCAGGGAAGTGGTGGAGGCACCGTCCCTGGAGGTCTTCAAGAAAAGACTGGATGAGGCACTTAGTGCCATGGTCTAGTTGATTGGTTAGGGCTGGGTGATAGGTTGGACTGGATGACCTTGGAGGTCTCTTCCAACCTGGTTGATTCTATGATTCTATGACATAGAGGATCTGGAAGTGTGCAACTCAAACTGTGCATCACAGGCAGTACAGAACTAACCGTGACTCTTTGTTGCCCATTCATCACACAGAAACACATCCAGGCAGATCTTGAATATCTCCAGAGACATAGATTCCAGTTGTTGTCCATCTGTTTTGTTTTGATAAAGAATAAGAGGTTAATAATAAAGCTAGAAAAAGGCCAAGATTCACCTTATAAGCAGTGTTACCTGATCATCTTCTCTCCCAGATGATTACATCTTACTCTGTAAGATACTGAGGAGTTCCAGGGACATACAAATGATGATAATGATTGCTGTTATATCTTACAAAAACTTGCACATGCTCTTTCGAGAGTAAGCTTAGCCATTATAATTTGGGACATAGAAGACAAATACAAAAGCAGAATACAGGTGGATATATACAGCAAGATGATACTTCATCAACATTGACAAATGAGATAATTTCAGAATTCAGAAAACAGAACCACTGAATTGAGTTGCCCATATTAATTTCTTTTTATGTCTATGTTACAGAAGAGGAAAAAAAGGCTGCAAAATGGGAGAGAGAATAAGAAAAACTAAACTGATAGAAAAAAAAATTATATGGTTCTCACAGTACTGATAGGGAAATGTGATGGTTTGGGGGTTACCCCGCCCCTCCCACACTTTGTATTTGCCCCAGCTAACTCAGACGGACCCTGGGAATATAGATGAAGCAATTTATTTACAGCTAGCAGAATTTACAAGCAGCTATTTACAATATATACAGTTATATACAATTATATACAGAAATATACAAAGGATAAACAATACAAAAGCACAACTCCCCTCCCAGAAACCTGAGTCCCCAGGAGGGGCTCTCAAACCACCCCAACACCTCCCCCCGGCCCTCTCAACCTTACCCCAGTTCTCAGGAAGAAAAGAGGTGCAGCCAAGAGGTTAGGGAGCAAGGTTAGTAGGAGCAGGGTTAATGAGATGTGACCAAGTCTAAGGCCAAAGCAAGAGTGAGAAACAAAATGGAGAAAAAGTCTTTCTTCTTCCCAGAGTTCTCAGCGTGACTGTGAGAGAAGTAGACACAATTGCTTTTCATTTCACTGCCTGTTATCTAGTTCTGTTACCAAAACATTCCAGCTTGCTTCAAACTAGCACAATCCACCCCTTGTCTACTTCGCTCAGAGTATCGCTGAGAATTATCCAATCTAATCTAAACCAATATTTTCACTAAAACAATATATACAAGTTCAGTTCACACTTCAATCAGATGTAGGTGATTCAAAAGCTCAGAACAGGGACTCCCAGGTGATGTTGGGTTCGTGCTCACGTACTGTAGATTCTATCGTAGATTTTCTCAGTGTTGGGCGCCGATGTTACCTAAAACAGAAAACTCCTAACAACTTAAATTTAAACTCTCTCAGCTAAGGTTAAATTTCTCTGTGGAATGCACTGAATTTCACCATTCTTCTGCATTACCCAGTAGGTATGACCAGGACCTTCAGCAGAAACCACCCCTCGGACAGGTTTCCCTTCGCCCGAAGGAGAAAATACCCAAACAGTTTTCCCTAACAGATTCTTTTCACGTACAACAGGAACTTTATCACCGTCTACTGTTTGGACCAAATCTGATTGTGCAGGTCCTGCTCTGTTTACTGAACCTCTACTATTTACCATCCAGGTAGCTTGTGCTAAATGTTTGTCCCAGTTTTTCAGAGTTCCACCCCCCATGGCTTTTAGGGTGGTTTTCAACAAACCATTGTAGCGTTCAATCTTCCCTGAAGCTGGTGCATAGTAGGGTATGTGATAGATCCATTCAATACCATGCTCTTTGGCCCAGTTTTTTACAAGATTGTTCTTGAAATGAGTACCATTGTCTGACTCGATTCTCTCTGGAGTTCCATGTCTCCACATGATTTGTCTCTCCAAACCAACAATGGTGTTACGTGCAGTTGCATGTGGAACTGGATAGGTTTCCAACCATCCAGTGCTGGCTTCTACCATCGTCAGCACATACTGCTTGCCAGAACGAGATCTAGGTAAAGTGATGTAGTCAATCTGCCAGGCTTCACCATACTTGTACTTTGACCATCTCTCACCATACCATAAGGGCTTAATTCGCTTAGCCTGCTTAATAGCAGCACAAATGTCACAGTCATAGATGACTTGGGTGATAGCGTCCATGGACAAGTCAATTGACCTATCGCGAGCCCATCGGTATGTTCCATCTCTGCCTTGATGTCCAGATGAATCATGGGCCCACCGAGCTAAGAACAGCTCACCTCGGTGTTTCCAATCAAGGTCAATGTCAAGTTCAGAGTTGGTATCAACTTGAGCAATCTTAGCAGCTTGGTCTGCCTTCTGGTTGTGTTGATGTTCCTCAGTGGCTCTGCTCTTAGGCATGTGTGCATCTACGTGCCGCACCTTCACTGGAATTTTCTCCAGCCGTGCATCAATGTCCTGCCATAGATCAGCACACCAAATAGGCTTTCCTTTCCTCTGCCAACCATTCTTCTTCCAGTCCTTTAGCCAACCCCATAGAGCATTGGCTACCATCCACGAGTCGGTGTAGAGGTAAAGGATAGGCCAATTCTCACGTTCAGCCACATCAAGAGCAAGTTGGACAGCTTTTACCTCAGCGAACTGACTGGATTCTCCTTCGCCATCTTTCGTTTCGGTAACTCTCCTGGTTGGACTCCAAACCGCTGACTTCCATATTCGCTTGCTCCCAACAAGACGACAGGAACCGTCTGTGAACAAAGCATAGTTCTTTTCCTCATCAGAGAGATCACCATAGGGAGGAGCTTCCTCAGCACGAGTTATTTTCTCCTCTGGAGGTTTGGAACAGTCTGTGCCTTCCGGCCAGTTGGTGATCACCTCCACCAGACCAGGTCGGTCAAGATTACCCATTCGTGCTCGTTGGGTTATCAAAGCCATCCATTTAGACCAGGTTGCATCTGTGGCATGATGTGGTGATGAACCTTTGCCTTTGAACATCCAGTTTAGAACTGGCAGTCTAGGAGCTAAAAGCAATTGTGACTCAGTTCCAATCACTTCAGAAGCTGCTTTCACTCCCTCATAGGCTGCTAGAATCTCTTTCTCAGTTGCAGTGTAATTTGTCTCTGAACCTCTGTAACAACGTCCCCAGAAACCAAGAGGACGACCACGTGTCTCATTTGGAGCTCTCTGCCAAAGACTCCAAGTTGGACCATTGTCACTGGCAGCCGTGTACAGAATGTTTTTAATGTCCGGACCAGATCTCACAGGTCCTAAGCCCACTGCATGGACTACTTCTCGTTTGATCTGATCAAAGGCTGCTTGCTGTTCAGGTCCCCACTCGAAATTGTTTCTCTTACGAGTCACATCATGCAGAGGTTTGACAATCTGACTGAAACCAGGAATGTGTAGTCTCCAAAATCCCACCACACCAAGAAAAGAAAGTGTGTCCTTCTTACTGGTGGGAACTGCCATGGTAGAGACTTTGTTGATCACATCCTGAGGAATGTAACGGCGACCATCCTGCCACCGCACTCCCAGAAACTGAATTTCTCTGGCAGGTCCTTTGACCTTGTCTCTCTTAATGGCAAAACCTGCTTGCAACAGAATGTCAATGATTTTGTTACCTTTCTCAAAGACTTCCTCAGCAGTTTGGCCCCACACAATGATGTCGTCGATGTACTGGATGTGCTCTGGAGCTTTACCTTTCTCCAGTGCATTGTGGATGACTGAGTGACAGATGGTTGAGCTGTGTTTCCACCCCTGAGGCAAACGGTTGAACTGATACTGGATTCCTCTCCAGGTGAATGCAAACTGAGGCCTGCACTCCTTTGCTATGGGAATAGAGAAGAAAGCATTAGCAATGTCTATGGTTGCATACCATTTAGCCTCCTTCGATTCCAGCTCGTACTGGAGTTCCAGCATGTCTGGCACAGCTGCACTCATGGGTGGCGTCACCTCGTTGAGGGCACGAAAGTCAACTGTCAGTCTCCAGTCGCCCGTAGGTTTGCGCACAGGCCAGATGGGACTGTTGAAAGGTGAATGAGCTTTCTCGATGACAGCCTGACTCTCCAGTTGACGAATCAGCTGATGAATGGGCAACAAAGAGTCACGGTTAGTTCTGTACTGCCTATGATGAACAGTTTGAGTTGCAATTGGCACTTCCAGGTCCTCTATGTCATGATGTCCCACAACTGCAGATTCATCAGAAAGTTCAGGTCTAACAGACAATTTCAATTTATCATCCTCAATCTCTACAGATGCTATTCCAAAAGCCCATTTGTGACCCTTAGGATCTTTGAAACAACCTTGTCTCAAAAAGTCAATTCCCAAAATGCAAGGCGCATCAGGACCAGTTACAATAGTATGTGTCTTCCACTCTTTACCAGTTAAACTGATCTCAGCCTGTACCTTAGTTAACTCTTGAACTGCCAGGCCACCTAATGAATACATTCCAATAGATTCGGTTCTCTCCACTATCCCTTTCCTCCTCCTGGCTGGAGGCAGGGCACCCCTAATGCTGAACATGGCATGTAGGGTGTACACAGTGATTGGTGTTGTTGCGAGAGGAATTGCAACTGTTGGAACAATTGCAGTTGCTCTCAGGAGCTGAAGAAGTGACAGCTACTTTCCTGGCATTATTGCCTCTGTTTCTGCCACTCTGCAGATCCCTGACTCTCTTTGAAAGAGCTGAAGTAGGTTTACCATCCCATTTGTTCATGTTCTCCCCGTATGTGTCACGCAGAAGTATCCACAGTGACGCACGTGATTGCTGCTGTCTGGGTGGAATTTGTCTCCTCCTAGGCTGGAATTGCCTTGCAGGAGGTGGGCGTCTGTTCCTGATGGCAGAAACATTCACCCATTCAGATGATGCAGGAACGGTATCTTTTACCAGATTGGTAATGTTTTTGAGATCCTCCTTCAGTTCTTTCATGCTCTCCTTAATGCCATCTCTAATACCATCTTTAAGCTCTGTAGTCATAGTCTTTATGGCACAGATTATACCAGAATGTGACAAGCTGTCCTCAATCTGCCTGAGCTGATCAGTGAATTCACCAACAGTGAAAGATCTTCCATTGTCACTCCTTGCTAGAAACTTACTGGCCAAGATGTTAGCATAGGATGAAGGAGCAAGCTTAATCAGCTTCTTCATGAGACCTGTTCCCAAAGGAATATCATCGGGTTCATGAGTACCATGATCTCCATAAAGCACTTCCTTCACAGCAAACTCCTTCAGAAGCTTAATTCCCTGCTCAACGGTGTTCCACTTCTTGGCAGCCCATGGCAAATCATCTCGGGAAGGATATCTCATAGCCACAGCCAACAGAAGGCGTGTCCACAAGCTAACCCTACCAAGAGGACTTGCCAGGTGTTTGTCCACTCCACTCTCCTTAGTGAGTGGTCCCAGCTGCTTGGCAGACTTGTCTCCTACCTGCAGAGCATTAGCACCAATGCCACGGCATCTCACTAGCCAGCTTAAGATTGGCTCACCTGATTCCCTTGTGTATTCCTTCCTAACTTCCCTGACCTCTCTGAGTGGATCCTTGGAGCCTTGGATGTCATCTTCCTCCTCCTCTTCCTGTTGTTCTGGTGGTGCCTGGCCTAACACAATCTTCCTCATAGCATTCCTAAACTCATGGGAACCATCCTCTCTCTTGGCAGCTAACCTCACAGCACTCCTCTCACTTGAGTATTGTTGTCTCAGCACATCTACAAGGTCTCGCAGACTAACTGCCTCCTCTTCCTCCTCTTGCTGCTGATCACCAGAGGTCCCCTGTCTTACATCCTCCTGCGAACCACTCTTTGTTTTAGCTTTTGCCTTAGCAGGTGCCAGAAGGGCCTGAGCAGCAACAGACTTGGATGTGTCTGCTGGAGGATTTGAATCTTTAGGAGTCTGACTTGGAGGGTTTGAATCTTTAGGGGTCTGACCTGGAGCTTGTGAGTTCAAGTCTGCCTTGCTTTTAACAGGAGGATTTTGGTTCTGGCCTGCTGGCTGGGGGTTCAAATTGGCTGAGCTGGTGTCTTTAGGATTTGGACTGACTGGGCTAGCGTTACCAGCACTAGTAGTATTATTAACATTAGTGGGATTATTTGCCTGTCCTCCTGGGATGCCTGCCAACCCTGAGGTGTTTTCATTTTTGCTAGGAACATTCTGATTTTGGGTACCTGCCTGTGCTCCTGAGGCTCCTGCTGAACTCTGCGGCCTGTTTTGGTTATCCTTATCATTGTTTACGTTATTGGCAGGAACACTGGCTGTGTTCCCAGCACTTGGAGAAGGAGGGGCAGAGGCTGGCAAGGGGGAAGCCGACAACTGTGTTCCCTTGTTTTGCTGTGAAAGAGACTGCTTCTGAGACACAGAATTTTTCCTAGCTCTTACAGAAACTGGTTTTGAATTTTTCACCAATAATGTCAAAATTAATATGAATATTAAAATCATGAGGCAAATATTAAAAATTGTGAGAAGAAAAACAGTTTTACACGAGCATGTGCCTATACAAACAGTTGGAATTCCTGTCTTAGGCTGAATAACTCTCATTAGAGCCATATTTAAAGCAGAATTTCCATTGATTGTCACATTATTGACCAGAGCTCCTGTAATATCCTTGGTAATATTCTCAGAGATATTAAAACCAGCATAACCAAGAATAAAATCACCCCAGCTCCAGAACATATCTGAAACCTTAGCTTTAGCCTTATTATAAGCCAGATCAATGAAATAAGCAACAATTTGACCTTTTAACCAACTAAATGCCAAGAAAACAAAACCAGACCAGAGCAATGCACCAACCAAATACAATAGCTGCTTGATTAGCTTCATCTTAATTCCCAGAGCTAATTTCCACTCACTGAAATATCTAGCCCCACGTTGGGAAAGCCAATTAAAAATGTGATGGTTTGGGGGTTACCCCGCCCCTCCCACACTTTGTATTTGCCCCAGCTAACTCAGACGGACCCTGGGAATATAGATGAAGCAATTTATTTACAGCTAGCAGAATTTACAAGCAGCTATTTACAATATATACAGTTATATACAATTATATACAGAAATATACAAAGGATAAACAATACAAAAGCACAACTCCCCTCCCAGAAACCTGAGTCCCCAGGAGGGGCTCTCAAACCACCCCAACACCTCCCCCCGGCCCTCTCAACCTTACCCCAGTTCTCAGGAAGAAAAGAGGTGCAGCCAAGAGGTTAGGGAGCAAGGTTAGTAGGAGCAGGGTTAATGAGATGTGACCAGGTCTAAGGCCAAAGCAAGAGTGAGAAACAAAATGGAGAAAAAGTCTTTCTTCTTCCCAGAGTTCTCAGCGTGACTGTGAGAGAAGTAGACACAATTGCTTTTCATTTCACTGCCTGTTATCTAGTTCTGTTACCAAAACATTCCAGCTTGCTTCAAACTAGCACAGGAAATCAGTCATAAGTAGCAGAGGTTTTTTACTTTCATATTCTTGGTGGCTGACTGACAGTACCTATTTAAGAGGTGGAATATTTCTGGCATAGCTTGAACAGCAACTTCTGAGATAAAAGGAAATGCAACAAGAAATAGTCATAAAATGATTTGTGAAGGAAAAAAAGTTTCTTTTTGGTTTGTTTATATTTTCCTACTAAAATTATATGCAGTGCTATTTACACTTCTAACTATAAAGAAGGAAAAAGATAACATATCTTAAGAAATGTCAGTTTCAGTGTATTTTCAATTCAAATGTTTTAATAAGTAATGGATTGCTGATATCTCGGGAACTTTTAAGTATGTACCACATTGTTGTCTACAACTACCTGAAGGGAGGTTGTAGCCAGGTGGGGGTTCATCTCTTCTGCCAGGCAACCAGCAATAAAACAAGGGGACACAGTCTCAAGTTGTGCCAGGGGATGTGTACAGGGTTAACCTTTCTCCAGGTTACCTGACTCCAGGTGGTCTTGACCCCTCCTCAGCGGTGGGTCTGAACACCACCAGGTGATTCATGGTTAGCCCACTCCTCTTTCCTGTCTAAAGATGCATAAAATCAGGGGGGACTTCCTGCTCTTGTTCCCTCTGTTCTCCCTCCGTACCTGCTCATGAGAAACCACCATTGCTGTTTCCTGCTGCTTATTGTCTCACCATGTGGCAATCATCATCACTATGAGGTGGACTGTGGAAGAATTTCTCACCAGTCGAGGACATAAAGTCATAAACATGGGTAACTGGCACTGAGAACATCCTTGGGTCCCAGCGAGGCTAGGAAATCGAGATGTAAACAACTGAGCACCCCACACACAGCTGCAGTGGGCAGAGACTAGATAACCAAGGGGGCTGGAGTGGGTGGTCTGGGAGGCTGACCCTTAGAATGTTGTGATAAGTTAACCTATGCACACCTTACATGTAACTCTGGACCCTCTGACTGTAACCAATCTTAAGCTAAGCACGCCTCTTGCTAGAATGCATATAAGTCACTGTATCACGGAAATAAAGTGGATTTGACCATCTAACCATATTGGTGAACAAAGAGTCATCTTCCCATAGCGCTCCACCGAATGTGTTTCCCAACATCTGGCGCTCGAACAGAGGAGACAGGACACAAGCCGGCCGCAGGTGATACTGCGTTGGGGGCCAGAGGGTTGGCCCGAAGACAGAGGGGTCCAATCAACTTGTGGGACGTTCTCCATATGGGAGAGAGTAAGCGTCATTCGGTGCCGCTGGGCCGGGTAGCGCTGCCCGGAGGTGGCAGTAGTCTGGACGTTCATTTCCGGAGTGAACAGCCCGTGTGTAAGGCAGGTAAGGCCCACAGTGGATTTGCTGGGGCACTGCATCTGCTGGCGTATTTGTCTCATGAGAGAAGTTCACCGGACATTGAGCTCTGAGAGATGCTGGCCCAGGCGTATGCGCAGAGTCATGCGAGTAAAGAGCCTCCCATGATTTTAAGATTGAAAGTGCAGCGGGAGGTCAGAGACGCACTGTGGGACGCGGTTCTTAGCAACGGAACAGACTCTGAGTCGACTCGACAGCTAAGTCCCGCCCGGCGGGAGGTGCTCTGCGCGTTACTAAGGATGAAAGCTGAAAGAAACACGACGGCAGTGGTTTTCCTGGTACTTCTTGCCCCGCCGGCCGTTCCAAACAGCTTTGATGCGTGCGCGGCACCAGGTTTCTCCTCCACCCCCGCCCCGAGCGTCCCGAAGAAAGAAAGCTCCGTGGTTCGGTTTTTCGGTCTTGGCGGAGCTGCTTCCGTTAAAGGCGTGGCTGGGAAGGTTGCCAGCTCTGTGGCGGAGTTGAAAATGAGCGTGCCGTACCATCCCGGCGGGCACCCATGTCGCCCGCCCTGTGCCCCGCCTCCATCCTCCTTCCCTACTGGAGCCGCGCCCGGTAGCCCGATTGTAGCCACGTTGACCGCAGGAGCGATACGCGGTTCGCAACAAGGTTGCCAGCGATTTGCCGTAATAGTGCCATCTGTGACTGCAGCTGAGCCTGCGACCCGCTCTGAGTACACATCTTTGCCGCAAGGCATGCAGACCACACCAACTCTCTGCTGATTGTTCGTTGCAAAGCATTGCAAGCCCCCCGAAAAGAACTGGGCGTGTGCAATTGTTTATCACTATGTGAATGACTTTGTTTTCTGTCCCCGCTGACGAGTCTTAGTCTCCGAGAGACATCTCGTCTTGCTTCAGCTCTGTGGGCTGCGCGTAGGAAGCTAAGGACTTTTTGATCGGTCTAACCGGAGCGCTAGGAGAGACGCGCTTGGGACTGAGTTGTTGTGGCTGCCCGTAGCGACTCACTGACACACCCATACTGGCGGCTGCCCATAGCGACCCGCCGGCAGCCAGTTACAAACGCTTCTCAGCTTGGAAAAGTTTTCGGACCTGCCGCGTGGAGGGCGGCTGCCTGCCACTGTGTGTACTGTGTCGAATCTGCCGCTGTAGCCCGCACATGCCCACGGATGGCTGCATGCGGTACGGGGCACGGACTTTTAGTTTTCAGCTGGTAAAAGACGTTACTGAAGGTACAGAGGAACGGACGGTAAGGAGAGAATAGATCGACGGCAGACGTGACCGCACTGGACGGCTCGGGACCCTCCCTTTCCCGCGGCTCGGCGGAACAGTCATCAGATCCTCCCCCTTCACCGCCGCACGCCCGCCCGCCCCATCTCCGACAGACCGCATCCCAAAGCCGAGAGGTCTCCTGCAAGTCTTCAACAGCTGGGGGACTGAGGGGGATGCTGAGAGGATCGGTGGGGTAGGAAGAGTTTGTGGGTTTCCTTGAGTCATTTCAGAGTTTAGTCAATTTGCGTTTGTATAGCTACAGGGAGATTAGCAATTCGATAGCTCACGGCTTAACCTCTGCCTTTTTTTTTCTCTCTCTGTCTTGAAGAGTCTGAGAGGGAAGACGGCAGTTGGGAAGTTTTCAGAGTAGATTTCATGTTGTGTGCTAAAGATTGGTAGTGGGATGGGAGACGGACGGAAACAGCAAGTGGTGGCTGACCTGAAACAGCTGGGGGTTGGGCGAGATGGAGGGCCGAGGACAAGAGCGGCGCTGCGGCTGCTGGCCTCCTCCCCCTCCTCCTCCCCTCCTCTAGCCACCTGTGGAGGGCCCGCAGGGCCCCGTTCCCCCCCCGCCCATTGTTTCTTTTACTGATTTTTTTTTCTGCCGGAGTTATCTCCTCGTATGGATTTTTTTTTTCCCTGCTAGGAGGCAGCGAAGCCTCAAAGCTGTTTAGACAATGCCAGATGTGAGGAGAGAGCTCTTCACTGAGAGACTGATTGGATACTGGAATGGGCTCCCCGGGGAGGTGGTAGAGTCACCGTCCCTGGAGCCCTGGAGCTGTTCAAGGCAGGGTTGGACGTGGCGCTTGGTGCCATGGTCTGACCTTGAGCCCCGTGGTGAAGGGTTGGACTTGATGACCTATGAGGTCTCTTCCAAACCTGATGGTACTGTCCTACTGTGCTACTGCAGACAGATGTCAGACAGTTTATGGAAATGGTAGCAAGAATGACGAGGATGACTTAGGGCCATTTTTGCCCGTTACAGGCATGGACACGCACAGGTGTATTTTTTTAGTCACCTGATGATAACAGTTTGCATTCCGGATGATAGCTGATAGTTCCTGGCTGGGGTATTCACCATCACCGTGCTGGTTAATTCCTTCTACAGATTAGGCAGCAATGACTTTTGCATCCCCTGCTCAGTGGCAAAAAGAAAAAGAGGGAGATTACTAGGACATAGCAGAGATGCCAATGCCACTGACCATGGGTGGAAACTTATACAGACACGGAAGGCACCAAGCAGGACAGACTAGAACTCAGATGCATTGCCTCTCACAGCGAAGGGTATAGGCACTGAGATCCACATTGCAAGTCACTAACCAGATTCTGGACTAGGAGCAGGGAATGATAGAGCTTGTAGGCTAATGCCAGTCAGCTCCTTTCCCCAATAACAGATAAAGACAGGACTAGCATGGAAGTTTACTGGAACAGCTGCTAACTGCATGAAATGAGCCTTGTGACAATTCTGACTTTTCCCTTTTCTGAGAATACCATGGTATTGTTATCTTCTTGAATTTTCTTTGCTTTTCTTGAAGTTCCTATAGCTGATAGATTCTTAGAGTAAGATAAGTTAAGACTAAGGATTTGTAGTTTTGGGAACTTAGGACATAAGGATGTTATGGGATGTTTTTCTTGGGTACGTTTAGGCATTATTGAAAAGGGGAATATGGGTTAGATGACAGTAGGATAGCAGAAGAAATCTTTTCCTTCTCGGGATTTTTCTAATCACATCATACAGACTAGGCCAGTGGATCTGCTAGCCTAGGCAATGGATGTGTCTGCATTTGTTCTTGTATCTGCTTGTGTTTGACCATTTATCTTCACAGGCATTGATGAAGACCAACCTGATTATGACCAACCTGTTTTTTCTAAAGTGAGCAGAAGTCTTGCTCAGATGGCAGAACTGTGAAAGGACTTGAAAGAAGCACTGACATGATGATTGTATTTGTATGGATCTTTAAGGTTTGGACCATAGCTAACAAATTTGTGTATTTTTACAAGTTTTCAGTGATTGTGGTTTAACGTAATAGGTTCAGTTTAACAGCTTTGTAAAGGCCAAGGCCCACTCAAATTGGCATAAGATGGCAATGTGACTTTTTCTCTTGCAGGGGCCCTGCAAGAGATAAAAAACCACTGCCCTAAATTCTAAAAGCAGATGAAGAACTGTGGGAAAAGGCCTAAGTAGAATAGACTGATAGTAACATCTAGGGCATATCTTTGTATTGTATTTAGAGGTTAGTAGTTCTTAAGCACAATAGTCAGACACAGCTCATAGCTAAGGAGTGTAATGAGAACATTGAGTGAATCCAGAACTATGGGAGTCTGAGAAGAATACTTGACAGCTGATTGACCTACAAATCTGCAATGTTGACTGCCACACAGAGCCAGAGAAGATGTGGCACACCTGCACTCTCCTGTGACTGTGATGTTTGTCTGCACTTTTGGGTTTTTGAACGAATGACTTACTGTTGCTTGCAGAAATAGCTTTTGGTATTGTTAGCTAAGCTTGGGTTGTTAGCTTGCCAGACTAATGCTACTGATGAAAGCTCTAACAGGTTTATTCCTTTTGTAGCTGCACCATTCACCCCTGTGTTAAACAGCCTATGATAACTTCCTTAGCAATGAGGGCGGACACTGCGGTTCAAACGACAGTGACAAGGCCCATGTTAGACCCTTAGGTGCTTTTGGAGTAAACAATTGGCGTTATGGTGTTAAAGCATCAAGAAGGGGATGAGGTCATCTGTTGTGGAACAACAGAACCACCAAGGCACTTCCCACTGGTGTGTTCCTTATTTGTGGTGATAGAGCCTGGCAAGGTATACCAAAGAACGTTTATGGAGGTCCATGTTATCTGGGTAAATTGACAATGTTTGCCCCTCATCTTAGTCAGCTCAGGGACCTAGCCCGATGCCGGTCTAAGCGATCTTTAAAATTGAGTCCTAATTGCAATGACAACGTTCAATTGTTATCCACAGCTGCTCGTGTTGCCTTAGCTGTATTTCTACCAGGAGGAGCAGCTGGAAAAGCATTAGTACAGCTAGAGAGACTCACGTGTTGGTCAGCAAAACAAGCCAATGTCACCACAAAGGTTTTAGGACAACTATTGGTTGATCAAAATAGTCTTCGTCATGCCCTATTGCAAAATCAAGCAACCGTTGATTTTCGTTTGCTAGCCCAAGGACACGGCTGCAAGGACTTTGAAGGGATGTGTTGTTTGAATTTATCAGATCATGGTGAGTCCATTCACAAGAGTATAACCTGGTTGAAAGGTCATATTGACAAGATTGAAAAGGAAACATCGACTTTTGATGACTGGTTGCAGAACCCGTTTGGGACAATCCCGGGGTGGTTAAGCAGCTTATTAGGAGAAGGCTTATGGCTATTTGTTATTTTCATAATAGTTTTGCTATGCACTTGTATTGTCTTCGCTTGCGTTAAGAAGAGCTTAACTAAGGTAGTTAGCCAGGTGTGGGTTGCTCAAAAAGAAAAAGAGGGAATTGTGGAAGAATTTCTCGCCAGTCGAGGACATAAAGTCATAAACATGGGTAACTGGCACTGAGAACGTCCTTGGGTCCCAGCGAGGCTAGGAAATCGAGATGTAAACAACTGAGCACCCCACACACAGCTGCAGTGGGCAGAGACTAGATAACCAAGGGGGCTGGAGTGGGTGGTCTGGGAGGCTGACCCTTAGAATGTTGTGATAAGTTAACCTATGCACACCTTACATGTAACTCTGGACCCTCTGACTGTAACCAATCTTAAGCTAAGCACGCCTCTTGCTAGAATGCATATAAGTTGCTGTATCATGGAAATAAAGTGGATTTGACCATCTAACCATATTGGTGAACAAAGAGTCATCTTCCCATAGCACTCCACCGAACGTGTTTCCCAACATCGGACAAAACACATTGCCATCAAATCTGGTTGCATATTTACATGTTTCATATATTGATTTCCCTTCCCTACATCTTTGTAATGTCCTTACCTCATATACCTTTTTATTTATTGTTAAACTTCCAAATCGAAGTGAGATTATTTATTTGGGTCTGCATACCTTTCCTCTCTCTCCATCTAATTCCTTTTCATTTGGGAAGGAAGGGGGAAGAGAGAAGGGCATCCCATAAATTGTTATTGGTTCTATCAAGTAAATTTTAGAATTTAAATTAGAACTGAGACAGGAGGTACAGGCCAGATGTTAGGAGGAAGTTCTTCACAGAGAAAGTGAGGGGCCTGGAACACAAATCCTATGAGGAGAGGTTGAGGGAACTGGGCCTGTTTAGCCTGGAGAAGAAGAGGCTCAGGGGTGATCTTATTACTGTCTACAACTACCTGAATGGGCATTGTAGCCAGGTGGGGGTTGTCCTCTTCTCCCAGGTAACCAGCAATAGAACAAGGGGACACAGTCTCAAGTTGTGCCAGGGTAGGTATAGGCTGGATGTTAGGAAGAAGTTCTTCACAGAGAGAGTGATTTCCCATTGGAATGGGCTGCCCAGGGAGGTGGTGGAGGCACCGTCCCTGGGGGTCTTCAAGAAAAGACTGGATGAGGCACTTAGTGCCATGGTCTAGTTGACTGGCTAGGGCTGGGTGATAGGTTGGACTCGATGATCTTGGAGGTCTCTTCCAACCTGGTTGATTCTATGATTCTATGATTCTATGATTAGAATGGGCTGCCAAGGGTGGCGTTGCCATCCCCAGAGGTGGTATTTAGTGCCATGGTCTAGCTGATTGGACAGGGCTGGGTGATAGGTTGGACTGGATGATCTTGGAGGTCTCTTCCAATCTGGTTGATTCTATGATTCTATGAAGTGTATATTTCAGAGTGGTAAGATGATATGCAACAGGAGAGCTCACTGCACACACTGGATATGGTTGGTTCTATTTTCTGCTAGCTTCTTTGAATAAACTTAAGTCTCATTTCATTCTAGACATATAATTACTTGTTGTATCTCTCTTTTATGGCTTCATCAGAGTGTTAGGGGACATGATGAGATGAATAGTCACCTATATTACTGTTTATGAAACAGCGTATAGCAGCTCAATGTGCAAGTCATTTTTTGTTTTCTTGTCTTTCAGTAGCATTTGGCAGAAAGACAGTATATATTTGAATATAAGAGGTAGAAGCCAAAATATTTGTTCATGAAGTAATCAAATGACTGGAAGACAAAGATAATTTTCTTATTGTTAATCCTAGCAGTTTAGCCTAGAGTACTTGCAAATCTCCAGTATGTACTCAGCTTCACTGATTTTTTTTTTCTTTCTAACAGGTGGTTATTTAATCTTATGCCAACACTATCTACTGACAGATTTTTCTCATCTATGTTGATGAAGCTTTGTACTATTGACATTTCATAATGAACAGTGTTTTTGTGTAAAATTATAGCTACTGATCTACATTTGCCTCTTAATGTGTGTAGTTGTTTAGATAGCATAGAAGTTTGTCTCATTGTGGTTATATAAATAAAAGAAGAAAAGTAAAGAAAAAGCTCTGCAATTTTTCTTTCATGAATTTCATTGTGCAAATTGGTGTACAAGACATAATGAAACTAGAAATTATTTTGAAGGCTATAGGAAATTCTTTATTATCTCCTAACCAAATAATTAATTTCTTTTGACCACTGTGACTACTTCATAAAACCTTTCTCATTGTTTTGTTACATGACCCAGTTTTTATTCTTTCTTCTTCAGATAATCTTGACTTCTAGGTTTTGTCCTTCAGGAGACAGGAATTTTAGTGGGTTTTAATTTCAGTTAAAGTTTTGAGTAATATCCAATTAGAGAACAGCTCCCGTCATATCTCTCAAAAATAAAAATACAACTCAGATTAGAATGCCATTTTGCATTGAAGAAGTTGTGTGAGGGAACTCCTTCAAACTAATCTAGTATTGTCAACTGGAGGAAATCCAAAACTAGGGAAATTTCATGAAATACATGTCCACAAAAAATATTTACATATTCTTCCTTCCTAATTGTGATACATGACAAATGAGTACTTCCACACATAAGCTACCTTCTTAAACACTGGTTTGTATGTGCTTGTGGATGAGATTTCTGATTATATAGATATATCTCATGTTTGCTACTATTCTGTCAATTCCTCATGCGTGATCATACAAGTAATGAGATTTCATAGAATCATAGGATCACAGGGTTGGAAGAGACCTCTAGAGATTGTAGAGTCCAAACTCCCTGCCAGAGCAGAACTATAATCTAATGGTAACATTGTTGGTGATATGTGCATTTTTAAAGATACATAGAGTAATTTGGTTATATGAAAATTAAATTTTAACTAATAAAAATACAAAAAAAAACCCCAACCACACAGCACAAAAACACCTAAATCAACAAACAAAACAAAGCAAACAACTAAACAAGCAACATCAACAACAACAAACAAAATACGTCATCAAAAATAAATCAAAAAACAAAGCAAAAATGATCAAAGAAAAGAAAAAAAATTGCATCAACAAAATGTATTACAATTGTTTATGTTTAGGAAATAGCACTTTGGACTTTGAGTCTTAATAAAAATATGTTTAAAAGAGATTATTTTAACAGCTTTTTCTTGAAATTCTTTTACTGTGGTCTTTATAATTTTAGGCAGGTCCAACTAATGATATCCTAATGCCTATTGCTAGCAGTACAGAAGTTTGGGAATTAATTATTCTCTTTTGTTCAAGTCACTTAGCTGAGGTGCTGAACTCAGGATCTGAGCTTTCAAAGATTTTTCTGATTAATGTTGAGATTTATGTATCTGCACAGGGCTATTAATCCACTACAGACCTTGGTTACTCTACGAAGTGCCCAAAGGGAATATTCAAATTGATAAGACTCTTAGTATCGATGTCATATTCTGATATATACCATCAGAGTCAACATTTATTATAGTAGTTCAATTCTGTTCTACTTCAATTTTAATTTCCCATGACTGTGGACCTGAGCAACCCAATTTTTGAACTTGTTTTTCTGTTCCTTGTATATCTTGGTAGTTTGTTTAATGTTTCACCTGCCAAAGTGCTGAGATACATCTCTCTCACATTCAGCAGATCAGTTCTAAAATGTTTATAAAGCCACATACAATCCGAGTCCCAACTATCACAACTCTGACAGCTGAAATCAGTGAGGATGTCCTCATTGTTACTTCCAAGAAGTGGGATACTGACCTCGCCCTTTTCATGTGTTTCTAGTATTTGGTCTGAGAAAGTCAGGATTTACTCAATCTACAAGGACTGATGCAATATTTATCTATTTATTTGTGGTTTTACCAATGGTGATGGCTCAAGGGGATACTTTACTTTGAGTGCCCAGGTGGCCAAGAGAGCCAATGGCATCCTGGCCTGCATCAGGAACAGTGTGGCCAGTAGGACGAGGGAGGTTATTCTTCCCCTGTACTCAGCACTGGTTAGGCCACACCTTGAGTACTGTGTCCAGTTCTGGGCCCCTCAATTCAAGAAAGATGTTGAGGTGCTGGAACATGTCCAGAGAAGGGCAACAAAGCTGGTGAGGGGCCTGGAGCACAAATCCTATGAGGAGAGGTTGAAAGAGCTGGGCCTGTTTAGCCTGGAGAAGGGGAGGCTCAGGGGTGATCTTATTACTGTCTACAACTACCTGAAGGGGCATTGTAGCCAGGTGGGGGGTGGCCTCTTCTCCCAGGCAACCAGCAATAGAACGAGGGGACACAGTCTCAAGTTGTGTCAGGGTAGGTATAGGCTGGATATTAGGAAGAAGCTCTTCACAGAGAGAGTGATTTCCCATTGGAATGGGCTGCCCAGGGAGGTGGTGGAGGCACCGTCCCTGGGGGTCTTCAAGAAAAGACTGGATGAGGCACTTAGTGCCATGGTCTAGTTGATTGGATAGGGCTGGGTGATAGGTTGGCCTGGATGATCTTGGAGGTCTCTTCCAACCTGGTTGATTCTATGATTCTATGATTCTATGATTCTATGATTCTATGATTCTATGAATAACAAAGGAATGTTGCCAAGTGGTCCAGTTTTAAGCTATACAAAATGTCATTTCTGTGGTGACAATAACACATTATCTTCAAATACATTAAAATAAAAAATATCAACAGTCATAACTTTGACGTTAACCAGGCAAATCTTCTTTTGTTTACACTGAGAACTGAATACAGAGCAGCTGCTCAGAGAATTCAGTGTGAGATTGCTGCGGAGGAGTATTCTGCCTCCTATGCTGATTTTGATGGAGGAGAGAAATTAATTTGAGTTAGATAATATTGTATAAAAATATTTTTATTAACCTCAATATTCTGAACTCTCACCACCCCCAACCACTGTATATTAATATTAAAATGAATCTTACATGGTTATGAAAACATTCTAGTATAAATATCTACAGTAACTTGTTAATAGCTAGCAAATATTCAAACTATAGACAGAGAGAGGAGTTTCCCCACAGCAAAAATCGTTTGGGGTCTATATGCTATTTGCCCAGCAGAGCGGGCTGAAAACTCTTTCTGCTATATGGCAGAGGTTATGGATTATTACAGAGGCATTAAAGCAATTACTCACAATCCTGATTAATCAATAATCACCCTTCGGGGCTATGTCACAGCCTACTGCAAGTGTCCAAACTTCAGGGGAGCTTTTCCTGAGGACTTCGAGGCTGGAATCCTCCCAGCTTGAAGGGAAAGGATGAATCTTCCCAGATTCTGGGGAAATAGTCTCTGACCTTGTTCTCCAGACGAAGGATGTAATCTCTGCCCTTGTGCTGCTGGCTTCTTCTGGATGCTCTTTCCAGGGATTCTTAGCAGCATCTCAGGTGCAGGAGTAGGATGTATGGTGCAATGTGGTCTGAGTATGGTCTCATGCAGCTAGCAGGCTGATCGCAAGCAGACAATCCAGAGTCTGCTTCCTGGTAACTCAGAGGCAATAGCGCTGTGGTGGAGGGCCACATAGGCCCAAATAGGCTTATTCACAGGCCTATGCTTGCCTGTACATGTTTTCCTGATGAAACATGTTTTTCTGCCTAATCCAGGGTGTGCTAGTTTGAAGATAGCTAGAATGTTTTGGTGAGAAGAGGTAGATCACAGGCTGTGAAAGGAAAACAATGGTGGTGTCTACTTCCCTGAGAAATCTCGCTGAGGAGTTTGGGAAGAAGAAATGAAAACATTAGATAACACTCTCGCCATTTCCTCTCACTCTCGCTTGGGCTGCTGGCTGAGCAACATCTTACTCCCTAACCTCACCTTCCATTTGGCCTAAACCACTTTGCTTTTCTTAACCTCTGGCTGAGCCTCATTTCTTCCTTAGGACTGGGGTAAGGTTGAGAGGGGCAGAGGGAAGGTGAAGGGGTGGTTGAGACCCCCTCTTGGGGACTCAGGTTTCTGGGAGGGGAGTTGTGTTTCTGTATTACCTTTTACCTTGTCTATTTCTGTATATAACTGTATATACTGTAAATATCTGCTTGTATATTGTGCTAGCTGTAAGTAAATAGCTTCATTCATATTCCCAGAGCTGACTGAGCCTAGTCTAGGTGATTTCTAAAGTTTGGGGGGGCGGGGTACACCCGCAGGGTACAAACCATCACATAGGGGAAAATACATTAAGTGGACAAAAGGAGCACAATAAGCCTGGTGCCTTAGAGTCTGGCCTGCCCTGATTACATAAGGTTGATGTAAACAGGTTGCATAAGCCCACGTGCTTAGCATGTGGCCCACCTGTGCTCTTCCCATATTTGGGGGTACCAGACCTATGGACTCTTCCTTATTTGTCATGTTCTGGCCTGCTGCCAGATGCTTATTGGACAGTATTGTGGCCAAAGGACCATCAATCTCAGCACACATCTTATAAATAGGGCAATTCAGGTATACAGAGTTATCCTGCCACCTTCCTCTGCTCACCTTTCCCAGCTTCTTTGTCACCTTGGGCCACTATCTTTATCCGCTATATATGACTCTTTGTCCCATGGTACTTTGTACCAATCCAGTGGGTGATCGACCAAGGCATTCTCAGATGGCCACCGCTCCAGCCCACTGCCACTCCAGCTCGCAGCATCAGCCCAATCGGGCACATGGAATCTTCTCAGACAGCGTGTCCCAATATCCAGATTGAACTATTAGCTCCACGAGGATTAACTACGTGGCTCTTTTGCTACACATATTTGGGACCACAGAGACTGTGACTCCCCCTTAGTGAGTAATTGAACTCTTTCAATTTGAGTAGCTAAGAAATTTCATTAACTTTACCACTGGCACTTTATACCACAAAATTCTCTAAGCAGAACCTTTCCAAACCTCTACCAAATTGCTTAAACCCACTGTAAATAGACGTTCTGTAAAATAGTTTCACTAACTGCGTACAAATTTTAATATTAATATTCTACATGGTTATGAAAGACATTCTAGGAATAATGTCAAACAATAACTTATTAATAACTAGCAGACATTCAAGTTATAAACAGAGAGAGATATTTCCCCTCGGCAAATACCACTTGAGATCAATATGCTATTTGTCCAGTAGATGGGCCCACACTCTTTCTGCTCTATGGCAGAAGGTTATAGAGAATTACAGAGGCATTAAAGCATTTACTCACAAATTCTTATTAATTATCAATCACCCTCTGGGGCTACGTCACAGCCTATTACAAGTGTCCAATCTTCAGGGAACTCTGCCCGTGGACTTTGAGGCTGGAATCCTTCTGGCTTTAGGGGAAAGGAGAATCTTCCTGTCTTCTGGGGAAAGAACAGACTCTGACTTTGTTCTCCTGGCTTCTTCTGGATGCTCTGTCCAGGGATTTTTAGGTAGGATCTCAGGGTGCAGAAGGAGTATAATGCCATGCAGTGTCAGCATGGTGTCACACTGGCCACAGAGGCTGGTTGTATGCAGACAATTCAGGGTCTGCTTCTGGTAACCTGTGGCTGGGGTTTACCAGGCAATGATAAGGCAGTGAGAGTGCAATAGGGTGCACAGCTGCACAGGAGACTGAGCTCCATAGATACAGGAATAGAGGATCTGGTCCTGGTAACTCACCGCAGTGTGCACGGCTGGCTGGGAGCCTATGGGAGATTTTGTCTCCGTGAAGTAGTTGCACTGAGGGTGGGCATGCAGGCAGGCAGGCATAAACAGACATAAGCAAAAGGCAGTGTGGGTAAGTCTAAGTGAGTGAGCACCTTGTTTACATGTGTTTCCCTATTTATCAAATGTGGGTTAAGATTAATGGCCCTTTGGACACCACAATGACCAATCAGCTTTTGGCAGTCAGCCAACCATACCATAATAGGATAAAGCCACAAGTCTGGACCTCCCAAATATAGGAATAGCATGGGCCTAGCACCTGGTAAACATAAGCTGGGTGCATAGGCTTATACAACCATCTTACACAATCAGGGGCCCTGGGCAGGACAGACTATATGGCACCAGGCCTATTGTGCCCCTCTTGTCCATTTAATGCGTTTACCTCTGATGTGGGCAGAAAAACATGTCCAGGCAAGGCAAGGCATAAATAAGCCTATTTTTGGGCCTACGGGCCCTCCACTACAGCTGGACTGGGGTAAACTATTCAGTGTGACAACTGATGGTTCTCCTAGCATGGTGGGGTCCATGAAAGGAGTGGCTGCACACAGTAACAAAGAGATGGACAAATGCAACCATTCACATCCAATAGCCATACACTGCATCATCCACCAACAAGCACTCTGTTGTAAATCAGTGAAGCTGGACTCTGTCATGAAAATTGTGGTTTCTTGTGTTAGCTTCATTAGAGCTCATGCACTAAACCAGACAGTTTCAGGAATTTCCTTCTGAGATAAATGTTGCCTATAAAGATATTCTGTACTACACAGAAGTCTGTTGGCTAAGTTGAGTGAGAGCTTTGAAATGATTTTATGTCTTACTTCCACAGGTTTTTGATTTTATGCTTTCTGAAAACAAAGAAGTACCAGAGGTCAAAGATGCAGAATGGAAATGGCAACTTGCACAGATGTAACAGAGCTACTCGGAAATTTCAAGGTCCAGATTCAAGGAAAGGGAAAGCTCATCTGTGATAGGTATTCACATGTGAAAGCATTTCAAGTCAAATTAGACCTGCTCATTAACCAAGTAAAGGAGGAAAACTTCTGCCATCTCCCCACAACTCAAAACCTGTTGTCAAGGACCACAGAACAGAGATTAACAATATCTCTGTCCAGAGGAGCAAGATCTGTTCTTAGGCATTTCCCTGTTGTGAAATTAAGGTGCAAACAAGACCATATATCACCACGAAACTACTTATTAAAGGATGAGATTGGATAAAACAGGGAGAGAGAGGTGTTGTGGAGGGCAGGAATTAATTCGTGGCCGAGTCGGGAATTTATCAAAATAGTTATTTTTTATTTTCCTAAAAACCCGCCCCCACAACTATATATACAAAGATTAATTTAGGTTGATAAACAGGTTCAGTTACATGAGAATTAATCTACAAGGATACCATCAATAATCTGACTATATTGGAAGTCAGAAGTTGGAAAAGGCGTCAGCTATTAATTAATAGCGGTTTCTTACTAAATTAAGCTAAGCCAAATAACTCACTCAGGCTGGCTCATGCGGTCTGTATTCCTCCTCCAGCAACTGCAGGGGAATCGTTAAGGGTCGTTAAGGGTCGTTAGGCACACAAAGGTGTCAATAGGAAAGTGAATTCCTGAAGGTCTCTGCAGTCCAGCCGAAGGGAGTGTGTGAGCTCAGGCAGACACATACATCCAGGCACAGGCAAAATCCAAAGCGGGAACCCCAAAGGCGGGAAGACCCCCAATATTTATAACCTTTGCTAGACAAAGGGCAGAGTTACCACACCTTAGGCGCGAAAGCGCACGGCCAATCCCAGCCTGGCTCCAGCACGGGAACTCACGGGGCTGTCCCCTCCTTCACGGGGCAGTCCTCCCCCCCTTCATGGCTGCAGGGCAGGGGGGGGGGGGTGGGGGAAACCAGGTGGCTTTTCCCCTTTCCCCCCAAAGTCCGGGCAGGAGAGGAATTTAGGAGTATAGGACTCCAGGACAAGAGGGAAAGGGGAGAGAGAGAGATAAAAAGAATGATGGAGAAGAGAAGAAGCAGGGAAGGAAAAGAGCTGTGATCATATTACCCTCTCCTCCCCTCAGGTGGGGGGGAGAGGGAGAGACGGGTGCGTGGCCCAGGGATGATCTTCTGTGGAATTCGTCAGGGGTTCTTCTGGTGGTGGTGCAGCTCTAGTGGTCTGGTGGTGGTCCGCCATTAGTGGTCTCACAGGAGTGCAACTGGTGGTCCAGTGGGAGTGCCACACCTTTTGGCAGACATTCCTTCTGTGTTTTACACAGTTTTCTTCTCTGTGTCCAGCTGCAACTCCCCAGGAAATCTTCCTGTGTATTCTCATGCATTCGCAGGGGTCCAGCGCCCCCGGGGAGAGGACCTCCTCCCCCTCCCTGGCTGTACCTGTCCATACCCTGAATACACATAAGCCTTTTCTCTTCGGGGTAGCTGAGATAAGATGTATGCATCCTGGGCATTCCAGCCAGGCTGAGGTCCAGGAGTTTTGAAGGTGGAGTCTGTTGATTTGCATCCCTCAGCTTTAGGCCAATCACCTAGTCTGAGTCCCAGAAGTTAACAAAGACAATCTTTATCTTTGTTGATTAGGGAGAGAAGATGCTACCTTTATCTTTGTTGACAAACAAGAGAGAGGAACTAGACTTTTACACCTGTCCACAGAAAAACCAGCAGTTGCATTCCCAAACAAAATATGTATGGATGTACTAAAAATGTTGCAAACGGAGTTTCAAATTAGATTTAAAGAGCTTCATCTCCATGAACAGGACACACAGCTTTTCTGGAACCAATTTTCTGTTGACGTTGAAACTGTTGATCCAATTTACCAAACGAAATTGGCCGAACTACAGACTTGTGACTCACTGAAAGGTGCATTCAAATCAAGCAGCCTTACTAATTTCTATGCATCTCTCCCCTCAGAGACATATCATAATGTCAGGAACCATGCCATCTTTGGCAGCATCTATGCCTGCGAGCAGACTTTTATCCTGAATGAAACATCTGAAATTTCCAATCAGATCCAGACTAACTGATGAACACTTGCATCATTTGCTACAACTAGCAGTGAGAAATATGGAACCTAACTGGCCATTTCATTAGCCAAAAGCAGGCCCATAGTTCACATTTAAATTTTATTTGTTTTTTGTTGATTACAATTGTTCTTCATTTGAAATGTTGCATTCTTTTTCCTGTTTTTTTTTTTGGTTGTATTTTTTTGTTTTGTTTTGGTTTTTTTTTTTTTTGCACTACTACAAATAAAATATGTGCAATGTCCATAGGAATTAGTTAATTATTTACCCAAGCTATGGTCCAGCCCCCGACAGTGTCTGACAGACAGTGAACCAGCTGGCCCTCTGTTTAAAAAGTTTGAGGACCCCTGGTCTATACAATTAGATTTAAATTTATTATAGCTGAAGAGCCAAGAGTGATTTTGGATTAACTGAAATCTGGATCTAGGCATTCAAAAGAGTGTAGGAAACTAGTATGGAATGAGGAGACTTATCCTTGGATATGCTAGGAAAAGACAGATAACAGACGACCAAACAGAGGCTAACAGTGTGCTATAAAGGGGACTAGTTGAAATCTGGGTTTGGGGTAAAATGTAATTGTGGTGGAGGGCCGCAAGCCCGATAATAGTGGTCTCCCTATGCCTCTACATGCCTGGACATGTTTTTCTGCTAGGACCCATGGTAGTAAACAGGTTGTGTAACACACATACACCCAGTCCGTGTATCCCTGGGGTCCGCCCAGGTGTTCCCCATGTTTGGGAGGTTCCAGGCAAACAGCTCCTGCCTATTAAGGTAAAGTTTGGCTTGTTGCCAACCTGATCGGTCACTTCAGATGGCCAAAAGGGCCACAAATCTCGGCCCACAGTCTATAAAGGGAGGTGCAAAGGAGCACCATGTGTTCAGAGTGTTCAGAGTATTCAAACTCAGCTGCTCAGACTCAGCTTTGGTCAGATCTGCCCAGACTCAGCTTTCTGACTCTGCCTGCAGCGCAGCTCAGCTCTCTGATTCACATTGCAGCTCTGACCTGCACCCGGAGCGCTCAGCCGCTCACACACACCTGCTCGGAAGCCAAAGCACTGCTCCGATGCTCACTGAAGCTTAGACATCTTACTTTGATCTCAACTCACAGTTAACCTGTCTGCGTGTCTTTAGAAGCAGAGCACATTCAAGCCTGCACCTGATACATATATGGGGAGCTGACAGCCCTCTAAGCCTAGACCCAGCCATGCATACTGGCCACCTATCTTGCATTTATCTATAGAGCACAGACTCCCAGCTTTAGCCTGGTAAGAAAGGCCAGGATGGCAGACCTTCTAGATTGTCTGCAAACCCACAAACACAGCCTGCTAGCTGTGAAAGGACTGTGCTAGAAGCTGCACAGACAACATCCTTCTCCTGTTCCTTGAATCCTGCCAGCTGATCATCCCTGGACATGCTGCATCCAGAAAACCAGCAGCGTCAAGGCAGAGACCACCTCACACTAGGAGAACAAAGGTTAAAGAAAACCTGTTTATCCCAGAGACTGGGAGAGTCATCTAGTTTCCCCTCCTCTCAAGCCAGGAAGATTCCAGCCTCACAGAGACCCGGACACAGGGCACAGGCTGTGACACAACCCCGGCAGGGTGATTATTAATAAGAGCAACACACCTAAGAAAGCTTTGATTCCTCTGTAATAGAATTTACCTCTGCCTCAGAGCAGAGAGTTTCAGCCCCTGCTGGGCAGACAGCATAGTTCTTAAACAGGCATTAAACCTGAGGGAAATCTCTCTCTGTCTATGGTTGATAATTCGATAGTTAATAATCAGATCCCTGTACATATCATATCCAAACTGTTTTCATAACTTTGCACTAGAACTAATCAGTGGTTGGGGGTGGCAAGAGTTTGTAAATATTAATTTTAATAAATAATTTTTATTAAAAAATTAATACCACCTCAAATTAATTTCTCACCTTCCCCTAGTAAGGGAGGCTTAGAGAAACCCCCTCCGCAACAGTAATGAGGCTGATTTAAAAGTTATTAAATAATTTATTAATATACACAAAATAATTTCCCCAAACTTATTTACAACTCTCCACACAAGTTTTTTGACGTGGTCAGTAGAACTATTTTACAGAATGTCTTTATACAACGGAATTTTTAAAAGGTTTCAGAAAATGTCTTTAATAGAGAGTCTGGTGGCTTAATTCACCACTTGTGAGGTTGATTAAAATCCTTTAGCAACGTGAACAAAAAATTAAGAATACTCACTAGTCCTAATGTCTGTGGCCCAAAACATAGGCAGGAAAATATTCAACTGAAGCCCTGTGGCAAATTCCACATGGGCTGAAAAGTGGAATCAGCTGCTGGCTGAGGTGGCTTGAGGTGGCTGAGGCAATGGGTGGGCGAGCAGCAGTTGAGTGAGGAATGAATGAGCATGCAATCACCTTATTCACCTGTTCACCCCCATTTATAGGATAATGGCTGAGTCTAATGGTCTCATTGGCCACACAATCACCCAATCGCTTCTGGCAATCACCCAAGTTGACCAAACAATGAAAGAACCCACAGGCTGTTGTCTTCCAAAAATGGGGGGTGCATACGCCTTGCATGTGACAGGGGTGTGGTCCCCATGAAACCCCTCTCAGGCAACCAGACTAAACCAGACTAGATTGCCTGGGTTTCTTTGTCCTGTTTTCCCACCTCTGGCTGCAATGCATACAGGCAGGTAAATAAGACAGGACATGCTTAAGCACATTTTTTGTCCTTTGCAATGATTCACCACACAGTGTCATCCTGAGACATTGTTCCCAGGTGCTCCTTGTTGAGATACAGCTATTGTTTACAAATGAATATTCAATTTGCAAAGCAGAACATCAGATGCACAGGAAAGGAAGCTTAAATGATGGGAATCTGATATTTTCACCTGTGACATACAGAGCTCCTCTGTGCATTTCCAGAGGATGCCACTCATAGGATATCTTTGCTCACTGACTGTGACTGGGAACTAAGGAGCCAAGAAGGATCAAAACTGTGGGAATGATTTGATATAGGTTCCATTTCAGTTTGAAAATAACAATATCTTGAAAGAAAAAAAAAAATTGTCATCTTAAAAATTAAGTAAACCAAAACAAGGGCTAGGAAATTCAAATTAACAGCTAAAATTGTGGTGAATGATTCTAGCTTTAGCCAGAATGATTCTTACAGATTCTTGCAATGTATATCCTGAAATAAAAGCATTATTACGTCTGAAGCTGATGCCTCAGAATCAGTTAGCTATAGTGAACCTCTCCCACTGCAATGTATTTCTTGATGTGTGGATGTAACCACCCTGAACACTAAGGAAGAATGAAGTGACAATGTGAACATGTCTTATTGAATTCATATTGTTCACCCCATTCATTAGAAGAATTGAAGTTCCTGATGGAGATAGTGTGTTGAAAACAATATATGTGATTACTTAATGGAATATTGTGTTATAATGCACAGAAGGTTAATAATATATTAGGATGAAAAGCTAAAATTACAGTTGAAAGGGTTACCTGAAATATAAGAGCTTCTAATTCTCAACTCCTTAAATGTTTTTTTTTTTTTCTAAAGAAAATACATGTAAAAAAATTGAGTCTTTTGTGTGTAGCTAATCAGATTAAATGATAATTTGGAAAGATCATATGGGAGCTACTCAACTAGCTCTATTGATAGAATGCAATTATTATTTGAATGCTCTAAAAATCACAAGTACAGACACTGAATTATTCCAGTATTCTTTTCTAGTTAATGCTATATTTGCTAATTCTACTTGCAGCAGTTTTAATTTTCCATGATAAAATATTATTTCATTTTCTATTAATGCCGGTGGAGCATCTGAGTAAAATGACTCTTTGTTCACCAATATGGTTGGATGGTCATAATCTGCTTTATTTCTATGATACAGAGACTTATAGACATTCTTGCAAGAGGCGTGCTCCACCAAGATTGGTTACATATAGAGGGTACAGGGTTACATGTAAGGCATGGATAGGTCAATATACCATAACAATCTGAGGATCAGCCTCTGGGGCTGGATAACTCTGCCCACATGCGGCTGGCACTCCACCCCCTGCAGCTACATGTTGGGGGAACTACCCTGTGCCTGGTATCTTAACTCCCAAGATAGATTCAAGGATGCTCCTAGCACAGGTTATGCATGTTTATCGTTTCGTGTCCTCTGCTAGCAAGAATCTCTCCAACAATTTTCTTGCCTTTCGTTCTGCTGGGGAGGGGAAATTAATTGATGTGAGATGATATTTTCCAAAATTAATATTGTTTATTGATTTTGATATTCAGAACCACTGATTTTAATACTATTTTGGTTCTTACACAGTCATGGAAACATTCTAAGGATAATATCTAGATCTAGTAATAACCAGCAAAATATATAAACATTAATTCAACTAGAAGAGAAGATTCCCAGGGACAAATGCCTCTTGTAGTCATTATGCCACTTGCCCAGTAGATGGGATCAAACTCTTTCTGCTCTATGGCAGAAGGCAATAGAGAATTACAAAGAGGCATTTGAGCATTTACTCACAAATTATTACTACCCACTCGTGGTGGGTAGTCACAGTCCGGACAGTGCCCAAATGCTTTCAGGGGACTCTGTCTTGTTGGACATTGAGGCTTGAATCTTCCCGGCTTCTGGGGAAAGGACACAGACAGTCTCTGACCTTGTTCTCCTGGCTTCTTCTAGACAATCTGTATATACGTCCAGGAATTCTAGGCAGGACCTTCAAGTGCAGAAGGCAGGATGTCGTGCAGTCTCAGCACAATGTCATGCTGGCCACGCGGCCAATAGTGTGCAGGCATCCAGGGTCTGCTCCTGGTTCACTTGCGGCAGTGGAGCTTACCAGGCAAGTAATAAGGCAGTGTGCAATAGCAGCATGGCTGTGCACAGCAGAGCGAGTACGGCAAAGAGCAGGGAAGCAAAGCAGTGAAGCAAAAGCACGTTGTTCACCTGTGTATCTCCTTTATCAATGTGGGCCAAGATTAATTGTCCTTTGGACACAAGAATAGCCAATCAGGATGGCAGTTAGCCAAACCTTATTATAGTAGGCAAAGCCATAGGCTCTCTTTTCCCTAATTTGGGAAAAGCATGGGCCTTGCAGTAGGCAGGCACAAGCTAAGTATGTGTACCTCACACCATAGGACCCTGGGCAGGCCAGACTCAATGGCTGCAGGTTCTTGAGTGTCCCATTTCCTGTGCTTGCCTCTCTGGTGGATCAGAAAAACATGCCTAGGCAAGGCAGGACATATATATTAGGCCTATTTTGGACCTATCAAGCCTACAACAACACATTCTAACAGCAGATAATGTTGTGATGGTTTGGACTCTTATCCGCCCCCCTACAATTTGTCTTTGCCCCAGCTAACTCAGACGGACCCTGGGAACATAGACGAAGCAATTTATTTACAGCTAGCAGAATTTACAAGCAGCTATTTACAATATATAAAGTTATATACAATTATAAACAGAAATATACAAAGGATAAAAAATACAAAAGCACAACTCCCCTCCCAGAAACCTGAGTCTCCAGGAGGGGCTCTCAAACCACCCCAACACCTCCCCCGGCCCTCTCAACCTTACCCCAGTTCTCAGGAAGAAGAGAGGTGCGGCCAAGAGGTTAGGGAGCAAGGTTAGTAGGAGCAAGGTTAATGAGATGTGACTAGGTCTGAAGGCAAAGGCAGAAGAAGAGACAAAATGGAGAAATTTTTTTTCTTCTTCCCAGAGTTCTCATCGTAACTGTAAGAGGAGACATCAATTGTTTTTCATTCCACTGCCTGTTATCAAGTTCTTTTACCAAAACATTCCAGCTTGCTTCTAACTAGCACAAACCACCCCTTGTCTACTTCTCTCAGAGTATCGCTGAGAATTATCCAATCTAATCTAAACCAATATTTACACTAAAACAATATATACAAGTTCAGTTTACACTTCAATCAGATGTAGGTGTTGCGGAGGGCAGGAATTAATTCGTGGCCGAGTGTCCTGGAGTCCTGTACCCCTAAATTCCTCTCCTGCCCGGACTTCGGGGGGAAAGGGGAAAAGCCGCCTGGTTTCCCCCCCCCTCGCCTGCCCTGCAGCCGAGAAGGGGGCGGGGACTGCCCCGTGAGTTCCCGCGCTGGAGCCAGGCCGGGATTGGCCGTGCGCTTTCGCGCCTAAAGTGTGGTAACTCTGCCCTTTGTCTAGCGAAGGGTATAAATATTGGGGGTCTTCCCGCCTTTGGGGTTCCCGCTTTTGGATTTTGCCTGTGCCTGGACGAGTTCGCTCACTCTCCTGTGCCTGGACTGCGGAGAGACCAAAGGACTTGCCTTGGTGTTAGGCACACCTTTGTCTGCCTAACGACCCTTAACGACTCTTAACGACTCCTGTAGCCGCTGGAGGAGGAAGACCGACTGCACGAGCCAGCCTGAGTGAGTTATTTGGCTTAGCTTAATTTAGTAAGAAACCGCTATTAATTAATAGCAGAATCCTTTTCCAAAAACTGACTTCCAAATATATATAGTCAGATTATTAATGGTATCCTCGTAGAATTCTCATGCAACTTAACCTGTTTATCAAACGAAATTAATCTTTGTATATATAGTTGTGGGGGCGGGTTTTTGTAAAAATAAAAAATATCTATTTTTGATAAATTTCCTTCTCGGCCACGAATTATTACTGCCCTCCGCAACACCGAGTGAAGAATTTATCAAAAATAGTTATTTTTTTATTTTCCCAAAAACCCGCCCCCACAACTATATATACAAAGATTAATTTAGTTTGATAAGCAGATTCAGTTGCATGAGAATTAAACTACCAGGATACCATCAATAATCTGACTATATTGGAAGTCAGAAGTTGGAAAAGGCGTCAGCTATTAATTAATAGCGGTTTCTTACTAAATTAAGCTAAGCCAAATAACTCACTCAGGCTGGCTCGTGCGGTCTATGTTCTTCTTCCTTTCCAGCGGCTGCAGGAGTCGTTAAGGGTCGTTAAGGGTCGTTAGGCACACAAAGGTGTGCCTAACAGGAAAGTGAATCCTTGGTCTCTCTGCAGTCCAGGCGAGGGGAGTGTGTGAGCTCAGGCAGACACATACATCCAGGCACAGGCAAAATCCAAAGCGGGAGCCCCAAAGGCGGGAAGACCGCCAATATTTATAACCTTTGCTAGACAAAGGGCAGAGTTACCACGCCTTAGGCACGAAAGCGCACAGCCAATCCCAGCCTGGCTCCAGCGCGGGAACTCACGGGGCTGTCCCCTCCTTCACGGGGCAGTTCTCCCCCCCTTCACAGCTGCAGGGCAGGCGAGGGGGGGGGGAAACCAGGCGGCTTTTCCCCTTTCCCCCCAAAGTCCGGGCAGGAGAGGAATTTAGGGGTACAGGACTCCAGGACAGTAGGTGATTCAAAAGCTCAGAACAGGGACTCCCAGGTGATGTTGGGTTCGTGCTCACGTACTATAGATTCTATCGTAGATTCTCTCAGTGTTGGGCGACGATGTTACCTAGAACAGAAAACTCCGAATAACTTGAATTTAAACTCTCTCAGCTAAGGTTAAATTTCTCTGTGGAATACACTGGATTTCACCATTCTCCTGCATTACCCAGTATGTATGACCAGGACCTTCAGCAGAAACCACCCCTCGGACGGGTTTCCCTTCGCCCAAAGGAGAAAATACCCAAACAGTTTTCCCTAACAGATTCTTCTCACGTACAACAGGAACTTTATCACCGTCTACAGTTTGGACCAAATCTGATTGTGCAGGTCCTGCTCTGTTTACTGAACCTCTACTATTTATCAACCAAGTAGCATGTGCTAAATGTTTGTCCCAGTTTTTCAGAGTTCCACCCCCCATGGCTTTTACGGTGGTTTTCAGCAAATCATTGTAGCGTTCAATCTTCCCTGAAGCTGGTGCATAGTAGGGTATGTGATAGATCCATTCAATACCATGGTCTTTGGCCCAGTTTTTCACAAGATTGTTCTTGAAATGTGCGATCACCATAGGGAGGAGCTTCCTCAGCACGAGTTATTTTCTCCTCTGGAGGTTTGGAACAGTCTGTGCCTTCCGGCCAGTTGGTGATCACCTCCACCAGACCAGGTCCGTGAAGATTACCCATTTGTGCTCGTTGGGTTATCAAAGCCATCCATTTAGACCAGGCTGCATCTGTGGCATGATGTGGTGATGAACCTTTGCCCTTGAACATCCAGTTAAGAACTGGCAGTCGAGGAGCTAAAAGTAATTGTGACTCAGTTCCAATAATTTCAGAAGCTGCTTTCACTCCCTCATAGGCTGCTAGAATCTCTTTCTCTGTTACGGTGTAATTTGTCTCTGAACCTCTGTAACAACATCCCCAGAAACCAAGTGGACAACCATGTGTCTCGTTTGGAGCTCTCTGCCCAAGGCTCCAAGTTGGACCATTGTCACTGGCAGCCGTGTACAGAATGTTTTTAATGTCCGGACGTGATCTCACAGGTCCCAAGCCCACTGCATGGAGTATTTCTCTCTTAATTTGATCAAAGCCTGCTTGTTGTTCAAGTCCCCACTCGAAATTGTTTCTCTTATGAGTCACATCATGCAGAGGTTTGACAATCTGACTGAAACCAGGAATGTGTAGTCTCCAAAATCCCACCACACCAAGAAAAGAAAGTGTGTCCTTCTTACTGGTGGGAACTGCCATGGTAGAGACTTTGTTGATCACATCCTGAGGAATGTAACGGCGACCATCCTGCCACCGCACTCCCAGAAACTGAATTTCTCTGACAGGTCCTTTGACCTTGTCTCTCTTAATGGCAAAACCTGCTTGCAACAGAATGTCAATGATTTTGTTACCTTTCTTGAAGACTTCCTCAGCAGTTTGTCCCCACACAATGATGTCGTCGATGTACTGGATGTGCTCTGGAGCTTTACCTTTCTCCAGTGCATTATGGATGACTGAGTGACAGATGGTTGAGCTGTGTTTCCACCCCTGAGGCAAACAGTTGAACTGGTACTGGATTCCTCTCCAGGTGAATGCAAACGGAGGCCTGCACTCCTTTGCTATGGGAATAGGGAAGAAAGCATTAGCAATGTCTATGCTTGCATACCATTTAGCCTCCTTCAATTCCATCTCGTACTGGAGTTCCAGCATGTCCGGCACAGGTGCACTCATGGGTGGCGTCACCTCGTTGAGGGCACGAAAGTCAACTGTCAGTCTCCAGTCACCTGTAGGTTTACGCACAGCCCAGATGGGACTGTTGAAAGGTGAATGAGCTTTCTCGATGACAGCCTGACTCTCCAATTGACGAATCAGCTGATGAATGGGCAACAAAGAGTCACGGTTAGTTCTGTACTGCTTATGATGAACAGTTTGAGTTGCAATTGGCACTTCCAGGTCCTCTATGTTATGATGTCCCACAACTGCAGATTCATCTGAAAGTTCAGGTCTAATAGACAATTTCAATTTAACATCCTCAATCTCTACAGATGCTATTCCAAAAGCCCATTTATGACCCTTAGGATCTTTGAAACAACCTTGTCTCAAAAAGTCAATTCCCAGAATGCAAGGCGCATCAGGACCAGTTACAATAGTATGTGTCTTCCACTCTTTACCAGTTAAACTGATCTCAGCCTGTATCTTAGTTAACTCTTGAGATCCACCAGTGATTCCAAAGATAGAAATGGACTCTGTCCCTTTGCAATTAGATGGCAATAAAGTACACTGAGCACCTGTGTCAACTAAAGTCCTGTATTTCCGAACTCTTGAACTGCCAGGCCACCTAATGAATACATTCCAATAGATTCGGTTCTCTCCACTATCCCTTTCCTCCTCCTGCCTGGAGGCAGGGCACCCTTAATGCTGAACATGGCATGTGGGGTGTACACAGTGATTGGTGTTGTTTTGAGAGGAACTGCAACTGTTGGAACAATTGCAGCTGCTCTCGGGAGCTGAAGAAGTGACAGCTACTTTTCTGGCATTGCTGCCTCTGTTTCTGCCACTCTGCAGATCCCTGACTCTCTTTGAAAGAGCTGAAGGAAGTTTACCATCTCACTTGTTCATGTTCTCACCGTATGTGTGTCACAGATGGGAAAGTTTGTTTGGGGGGGAGGGAGGTTTGAAGGAATGATATGCGAGGCCGATGTTTTGTAAAAAGGTATAAGTAATTTAATATTATACACTAGAAATCCCCTTCCCCAAACTTATTTGTAATTATCCCGCGTAGATTCTTGGTTCATAGTTGAGATTTAATATACAAAATGACTAAAATGAAGAGAGTCTATGATATGAGAGAGTTCATTGAAGTCTTAAGAAGTTATTCAGTTTCAAATGGAAGTTTATCGATTACTCACTGTCCCAAATGCAGTTCAGAGAAGTTTCAAAGTCTTTATGGATTTTAAGGCGCATTGTCCGAGGCTCCGTGGGTTCGGTTGAGCTGAATGCTGACTCCTGGGGCTTGTAAGGATCAGGCCCTTGTCTGGAACGGTGCAGTCTTGAGCTGGTTGTTTGCGATGCGAGTGCCGCGTGTGTGTGCGTGTGTAATCAGTGATCACAGTATCGAGCAAAAGAGGTGCAGGGTAGAGAGCGAGGGGCCAGTTAAGTTAAGGTAAGGAGCAAGAGGTGCAAGTGGGTACATTTTTTATAGTATTTCAGAAGAGGTGTGTTCAACCAACTCAGTCAGACTCGCGTTAACTATACAGATTGGTACAAAGTTGTAATCAACCTATACAATTGGCTAATTCTCAACAAAAACAATTTATGGAACCACCCAGGGGTCAGCCCCCAGCAGATGTTTGTCGAGTGGTCACCATGTCTGAGAATTTGAACCTTTTTTCCAAAACATAGCCATGTTTATGTCTTTGCTTCTCTGAGAGAGAGATTCTCTCAAGGCCTGTGCATCTGCTGGTACAGCAGCTGCGTCAGTGCAAGCAGATAGGAAATATTGTTTTGACTTTTTCGATGGAAGGCCTCTGAGCCACAATTTTGTGTACAAATGAAAATTCTGCAATAAGGCAAAAGGGCTCTGATCCCTTCCATGACAATGTGTCATGCAGAAGTACCCACAGTGATGCATGTGATTGCTGATGTCGGGGTGGAATTTGTCTCCTCCTGGTCTGGAATTGCCTTATAGGAGGTGGGCGTCTGTTCCTGACTGCCGAAACATGCACCCATTCAGATGATGCAGGAACGGTATCCTTTACCAGATTGGTAATGTTTTTAAGATTCTGTTTCACTTCTTTCATGGTATCCTCAAAACCATCTTTCATGCCCTTTATTTCAGAAGTCATAGTTTGTATGGCAGAGATTAGGTCAGTATGTGACAAGCTGTCCTCAATCTGCCTGAGCTGGTCAGTGAATTCACCAACAGTGAAAGACCATCCATTATCACTCCTTGCTAGGAATTTGCTGGCCAAGATGTTAGCATAGAATGAAGGAGCAAGCTTAATCAGCTTCTTCATGAGACCTGTTCCCAAAGGAATATCGTCAGGCTCATGAGTGCCATGATCTCCATAATGCACTTCCTTCACAGCAAACTCCTTCAGAAGCTTAATTCCCTGCTCAACGGTGTTCCACTTCTTGGCAGCCCATGGCAAATCATCTCGGGAAGGATATCTCATAGCCACAGCCAACAAAAGGCGTGTCCACAAGCTAACCTTACCAAGAGGACTTGCCAGGTATTTGTCCACTCCACTCTCCTTAGTGAGTGGTCCCAGCTGCTTGGCAGACTTGTCTCCTACCTGCAGGGCATTAGCACCAATGCTACGGCATCTCACTAGCCAGCTTAGGATTGGCTCACCTGATTCCCTTGAGTATTCCTTCCTAACTTCCCTGACCTCTCTGAGTGGATTCTTGGAGCCCTGAATGTCATCTTCCACCTCCTCTTCCCCCTGTTGATCTGGTGGTACTGGGCCTAACAGAACCTTCCTCATAGT
This sequence comes from Pogoniulus pusillus, assembly GCF_015220805.1. Classification (NCBI taxonomy): domain Eukaryota; kingdom Metazoa; phylum Chordata; class Aves; order Piciformes; family Lybiidae; genus Pogoniulus; species Pogoniulus pusillus. The sequence goes on from NC_087309.1 coordinate 18,681,553, forward strand.
ATTCCTAAACTCATTGGAACCATCCTCTCTCTTGGCAGCTAACCTCACAGTGCTCCTCTCACTTGAGTATTGTTGTCTCAGCACATTTGCAAGGTCTCGCAGACTAACTATCTCCTCCTCTTCTTGCTGCTGATCACCAGAGGTCCCCTCTCTCAGTGCCAGAAGGCCCTGAGCAGCAACAGACTTGGACGTGTCTACTGGAGTGTTTGAATTATTGGGTGTCTGACTTGGAGCATTTGAATTATTAGGGGTCTGACCTGGAGCTTGTGAGTTCAAATCTGCCTTGCTTTTAACAGGAGGATTTTGGTTCTGGTCTACTGGCTGGGGGTTCGAATTGGCTGAGCTGGTGTCATTAGGACTTGGACTGACTGGGCTAGCGTTACCAGCATTAGTAGTATTATTAGCATTAATGGGATTATTTGCCTGTCCTCCTGGGATGCCTGCCAACCCTGATGTATCTGATTTTGGGTACCTGTCTGTACTCCTGGGGCTCCTGCCAAACTCTGTAGATTGTTGTTGTTACTAGAAACACTCTGACCTTGGGTACCTGCCGGTACTCATGGGATGCCTGCCAAACTGTGCCCGTTATCGTTATTGTTTATGTTATTGGCGGGAACATTGGCCGTGTTCCCAGCACTTGGAGAAGGAGGGGCAGAGGCTGGCAAGGGGGAAGCAGATAACTGTAGTCCCTTGTTTTGCTGTGAAAGAGACTGCTTCTGAAACACAAAATTTTTCCTAGCTCTTACAGAAGCTAGTTTTGAATTTTTCACCAATAATGCCAAAATTAATACGAATATTAAAATCATGAGGCAAATATTAAAAATTGTGAGTAGCAAAACAGTTTTACATGAGCATGTGCCTATGCAAACAGTTGGAATTCCTGTCTTAGGCTGAATAACTCTCATTAGAGCTGCATTTAAAGCAGAATTTCCATTGATTGTCATATTATTGACAAAAGCTCCTGTAATATCCTTGGTAATATTCTCAGAGATATTAAAACCAGCATAACCAAGAATCAAATCACCCCAGCTCCAGAACATATCTGAAACCTTAGCTTTAGCCTTATTATAAGCCAGATCAATAAAATAAGCAACAATTTGAGCTTTTATCCAATTAAATGCCAAGAAAACAAAACCAGACCAGAGCAATGCCCCAACCAAATACAATAGCTGCTTGATTAGCTTCATCTTAATTCCCAGAGCTAATTTCGAATCACTCAAATATATCTAGCCCCATGTTGGGCGCCAATTAAAAAATGTGATGGTTTGGGCTCTTACCCGCCTCCCCACAATTTGTCTTTGCCCCAGCTAACTCAGACGGACCCTGGGAACATAGATGAAGCAATTTATTTACAGCTAGCAGAATTTACAAGCAGCTATTTACAATATATACAGTTATATACAATTATATACAGATATATACAAAGGATAAACAATACAAAAGCACAACTCCCCTCCCAGAAACCTGAGTCTCCAGGAGGGGCTCTCAAACCACCCCAACACCTCCCCCGGCCCTCTCAACCTTACCCCAGTTCTCAGGAAGAAGAGAGGTGCGGCCAAGAGGTTAGGGAGCAAGGTTAGTAGGAGCAAGGTTAATGAGATGTGACTAGGTCTGAAGGCAAAGGCAGAAGAAGAGACAAAATGGAGAAATTTTTTTTCTTCTTCCCAGAGTTCTCAGCGTAACTGTGAGAGAAGGAGACAAAATTGTTTTTCATTCCACTGCCTGTTATCAAGTTCTTTTACCAAAACATTCCAGCTTGCTTCTAACTAGCACAAATGTAAAACTTAATTTTTACTCACTGTTCATTTTAAGAAGTAAAACATTGCTCTTCCTAATTTGCTTTTATCATTTTTGTACTTATTTTCATGCGTGAGCTCTTTTGTGCATCCTCACACTACAAACAGTTTTCGAATTTAACACCTAACTTTAAATGTCAAATGTGAACTTCACAATGTTCACTTTTTTTTTTTTTTTTTTTTTTTTTTGAGAAGATGATATGGCTATGTAAGCACTTAAATTTCTTTACAAATGTATTTTCTTCTCACAAACCTTTAACCTTTTTTTCATTTGTTCCATCAGCTGTTTTACCTCTAGAGAATGAATAGGATAAAGTAAACATTAATGGCAAATGGGATTCTTTTATTTTTTTTACATTGGCCTTAGCTTGCTTAAAGTAAAAAACAAAACAAAACTGCATATTCAAGTCCATTTTGATGTTCCTGATGTCTCCAAAGCATATTGTAAACCTGTATCCCTGGTGTGAATTTGGGATGAATTTATCTGAGTATGATATAACTTGTGTGATTTGTGATTTCTTTCCAGTGTCTCCTATGCAGATTTTTTTTTTTTATCGTGATGCAATAATACAGATGTCCTTCTTTCCAATTTTGCAAGCCCACAGAAACAATCAAGAAGTATTACTAGTGTGGTTCTTGTTGGTCATGTGCAGGGAGAGTTCAGTACTGACTCTAGATATTGTAGGAAAAATGAGACACTAATGAGAAATATCTTCAAACAGATATATAACCCTTAATAACTTTTTCATCCTAGTCCCCTCTCTTTTATCTTTGCCTTACTTTCTTTATTTTCCTTAGTTAAATATTTCAAGGGTCCTGCTTTAACGAAATAAATTCCAGAGGCAGAACTTTGTCTGTGTTGCTCTTTGTTTTCCCTCTCACCTTTCTCTCCATGACCTGTTCTTTGATTTTTCTCTGACAGTAATTCATTATCAAAGTGTTTCCACTTTAGGAGGAAACTCTCTTCTGCCAAAATAGCAGTATGCAATACTTCTGTGATTTCTATTATAAAATGATACCACAATAAATTATTCTTTCATTAGTCTAGTGCTTCTTTATTTCTCCCCTTCATTCTCACTAAAAATAATTATCCCCACCTCAACTTCTCTTTCAGGCACTTTCTTTGAATTTCATTGGTATTGCCTTTGTCCTACAATGCTACTTGTTGTCAAGTATATGCTATATGGAAACCCAAGGGCTGAGTTCTAGTCTGGCTTTTTTACTTGCTCATGTTTACCTGAAAGTTATAACATGTTTAGGGGAAGTGAAAAGGTTAAGTGAAACAGGATGGAAATCTTGCTGGACAGAAGATTTGGAGTTTCATGCAATTATCTCGAAAGAAAACAGAGGAGACAGCTGTGCTTTCTCCGCAACACTTTGCTTTCAGAGGTAGCTCACAAGATCACAACGAGAAAAGATCTTTGTGATTATCAAGTCCAACCACTATCTAACTCTATTTGGGCCACTACTACACCATATCTTTAAACATATCTAGGTGGTGTTTAAACACATCCAGGGATGGTGATTCAACCACTTCCCTGGGCAGCCAGTTCCAGTCTTTGATAACCCTTTTAGTATAGAAGGGTTTCCTAAAAATCTAAACTAAACCTTCACAGGTGCATCTTCTGTTTTATCCTATGTAATGGTCAGTGAGATTTGAGAGGTACTAGGAACAGAAGTTAGTATTATGTGTCAGATAATATTTGGAACTTGAATTGCTGTTTAAAAGCAAACCCTTAAATTTCCTTAAGCTGGTAGGAAAAAGAATTCTTATATAACTGCTAGACTGTCGGGATCCGGAGGCTGGCAAGAGGTGAGATTGGGACACTGAAGAGTCGACGCAGCAGCTTGCTATGCATCAGTATGCTTTATTGAGGCAATACAGCAGTTTATATGCTACTTGGAAGAGACGTGCACAACTAACTTAATTTGAGATTGGTACAAGTGGAAGGTACAGATTGGCTCAAAGTTATGTGTAAGGCACAGATAGGTTATTCCTTACCAAAACAGCCCATGGTTCCACCCCAGGGGGCTGGCAGGGTCAGCCCCCTGCAGGTGTGTGTGGGTTGCTCACAGTCCACAGCCTAGCTTCCTTGAGCCAGCGAGCTCAAGGACGTCTCCCATCACAAGGTCTCATGTTTACAGCTCATGCCCCTCTGTGGGAGAAATTCTCCCACAATACCTCCTTCTTTTTCTTTTGAGCAACCCACATCTGATCTTATATAGGCCGTGTTTGGTACAAGTGTGAATGATATAAGTGCAGGTCAATAGTGCTAAAGTTAAGAGAACGCATCTGTTAGAGTCTTTTTGCTAGTGGCAATAGTCTGGCAAGCTAATCACCCAAGCTCAGCTAACAATCCCAGAAGCCTACTCTGCAAGCGACAGTAAGTCAAATGTTCAAAAACCCGAAAGTCCAGACAAATATTACAGTCACAGGAGAGTGCAGGTGTGCCATGTCTTTGTTGGTTCAGTGTGGCAGCCGATGTATCAGCTGTCCAGTATTTCTCCTCAGACCCTCATTGTTCTGGTTTCACTCTGTAGTTCTCAGAAATCTCGATGTTCTCATCACACTCCTTAGCTATGGGCTGTCTCTGACTATTGTGCTTAAAAACAACAAACCTCTAAACACAGTACAAAGATATGCCCTAGATGTTGCTTTCAGGCTATTCTATTAGGCCTTTTCCCACAGTTCTTCATTTGCTTTTTAGAATTTAGGGCAGTGGTTTTTATCTTTTGCAGGGCCCTTGCAAGAGACAAAAGTCACATTGCCATCTTATGTCAATTTGAGTGGGCTTTGGTCTCTACAAAAGGGTGCTAAACTGAATCTATTCCATTAAACCACAATCACTGAAAGCTCATGAAAATACCCAAATTCATTAACCATGATCCAAATGTTAAATTCATAAAGCCATCATTTCAATGCTCCCTTCAAGATCTTGTCACAATTCTGCCATCTGAGCAGGATTTCTACTCACTTTAAGAAAAGACAAGCTAATCATACTCAAGCTGGTCTCCATCTTAATGCCTGTGAAGATAAGGGACCAAACACAAACACAAACAAATACAGAAACAAACACAAACATATTGAGTGCCTAGGCTAACAAACCCATTGATCTTGTCTGCAGAATTTCTTTATACCTGCTTCCTTGTCTTTCTACCCCCTTTTTCCCCCTCTTTTTTTTTTTTCATGATTCCAGTACTACACAGATATACAGAAAAAACCCAAAACCAGAACATCCCACGATATCCCTATATCAAAAAATCCCATAATTGTCATATTATAAACCCTTAGCCTTAACTATATTATTTTAGCAGCTTAAAAGTCTAGGAAATTAAGGAAAATAGGAGAAAAGGCAAAGAAAAAATCAAGAAGTGTGGTACCACAGCAAAGTCAGAATCAGAGGGGAAAATAAGATCCTCCTAGAAATTCTGATACAATCAGTAATCATTTAACATCCTATTCATTAAACTCCTAATCTGTAAGATCCAGTACAATGAAAAGGATAGAAACAACATTAAAATTTGACGTCAATACTCATAGGTAGCAAGATATAAAAATACGAGTCTGTCAGTTTAAGAGTCAAGTCGCCCAAGTTCCATGCAGGGGAGGGAGGCAGGGAAGGAGGAGGGAGAGGGGGGTGTCTCACAGAGCCAGTGCCAGGCAGAGGTGGGGGAAGGGGGAGGTCTTCTGCTGGCGGCGAGACTCGGAAAGCAAGGAAGGGGAGAGAGAAAGGGCGGCTCGCACTTCCAAACAACTCGCCGCTCGAGCTAGTCTTCCAAACCCTGTCTCCCAGAGTTTCTGTTCGTTCATCTGTCTCTTTGGTGTTTTCCCCTGTACACACGATCAGTGGGGGGCACGGGGGGGGTGGTTCCAAGTTTTCTGGCATGGGCGCTCCTGCCATTTCTGCTTTTTCTCTGTGCTTTTTGTCCCTTCATCAATGTGGTGTTACCGGTTAAAAAGCAAAAGTCTCTGTCCTGCATCTCATGCTGTCTTTGGCGGGGACGCGGTGGGGGGGGGGGGGCTGCATTCCAGATGATCAAATGTGGAAGGAAAGCGCCATAGTGGCTGGCAGATTCGACATGGCACTGACAGCTGCAAGCAGCTGCTTTGAACAGCAGTCCCAAAAAACTTTTACAAGCTGAGAAGCTTTCGCAGCTTGCCGCCACTGGGCAGCTATCGGCAATCGCCATCACAGGTGCCGGTCAGGGGCAATTCCCGGTGATGTGCAGTCGCCATTTGTCTTGGGTTCAAATGCAAGTTCCCAGAGACTCTTATAAATTTAATAGACCCAATGACAATTTATAGAATTTATAGAGTGTCCTCCCCTCTTCCCCCTCCTTTCCCCAAAAGACAGGGAGAGAGATAAAGGTAGGGACACCCAAATAAATCAATCTCACCCAATTTTGTGAGTTAAAAAGGAAAAGTTTAACAATAACTTAGAAAAAGGGATTGGAGGTAGGGGAGTTTACAAAGGATAAGGAAGGGAAAACAGCAAAATACAAACAGGGATGGATACAACCCGAGTAGTGTGATGGTGTCTCTGCCTCGTGGCTGCCACGTGGTGTGCTGGTATGCAGTATGAGTGTGTGTGTGTGTGTGTGTGTAGAGTGAGCGCAGGAAAAAGAGAATGAGACAGGAAACTCCCCTGTCTTTTATACCACAGGAAGTGGGGGGAGTGGGCTAACCATCACCTGGAGTGTGGCCCACCCCTGGGGAGGGGCCAAGACCCCCAGGGTCAGGTTCAGGGTTACTCCCCCAGGAGTGTTAACCCTATACACCATTTCACTGAAAGTGAGGGGTGGGATCCGTAAAGCAGCAGGACTCCAAAAGCAAGAGAGGAAGGAGGTTGCTGCTTTGCGGCAGGACTCCGAAAGCAAGAGAGGGGAGGGGGGTTGGGTTGCTGCTTTGCAGCAACAGCTGCTCCCAGAAGGATCCGTCTGTGTGCGATCAACACTCCCAGGAAACTTCCATCTATATGGTCGTGTCTGCCATCACAGCAGCTGCCGCTACTGAAAAATCCCTATATCTATAAGCGATTCCAAATTTCAGTAGACACCCATATCTGTGGTCATGCCCGTCTTCGCAGGAACTATCCCCTGTAGTTAGTACTGGGTTGCCCGAGAGAGAAGAGAAAAAAAAGGAAAGAAGAGCGAGTTTCCCCACCAGGAGGTATGGTAGCGTCCAATCCTTTTTGTTTCTGCCAGCTCCTTACCGCGTGGAGGTGAACCAGTGTTCCAGCCCCTCACTGGGGCCCCAGCAGCCCAAGGGCCAGGCTTAGAGCATTGTCAATGACGGCCTAGAGGCCTTGTGGTGGTCAGGATGCAAGCCTCAGTGCCTGGCCACAGCGATACAGTGGTTCAATCAGTGTGTTCAGGCACCATCTGTTGGGGTCCGGAGGCTGTCAGAGGTGAGATCAGGGCACTGAAGAGTCGACGCAGCAGCTTGCTATGCATCAGTACGCTTTATTGAGGCAATACAGCAGCTTAGTTATGTGTAAGGCACAGGTAGGTTATTCCTTACCAAAACAGCCCATGGTTCCACCCCAGGGGGTTGGCAGGGTCAGCCCCCTGCAGATGTGTGTGGGTTGCTCACAGCCCACAGCCTAGCTTCCTTGAGCCAGCAAGCTCAAGGACATCTCCCATCACAAGGTCTCATGTTTACAGCTCATGCCCCTCTGTGGGAGAAATTCTCCCACACTAGACATTGCTGATGTCTCACATGTGAGATTTAAAATTATATTTGCTAAAGAGTTAACAACTTTTTGTTTTACTGCTTCTGGTTGTAACACCAAAATTATTGGCATTTACAGTGGTGACAATGTAAGGTTAAAAGATGAAGAATAGTATATTAACCTGATAAATGTAATTTCTTTTTCACAAGCCACTACAGAAAACAACAACAACAACACAAAACAAAAAAACAAACAAAAAAAACCCAAAACCAAAAACACAAAGTTAGGTATCAAACACATGATTGCATCCTATATCTTAGTTTCAAGATGAACAACAATTGCATTCTACATGACTGACTTCTGAAAAGTCTATATTCTAGAACATTTATAAAAAGATTAAAACAAAACTCATGACAGAGTTGTATTTTCTTCTTTCAGAAAAAAATAGGACACGTTTCATCTTACACAGTTGATTTTTATCTGGAAAACACTCAGAAACCATAGAGAAATGACTGGAAATGGAGTGTAATTGTCAGTCTTTGTTTAACATCTAGCAGGATTTGGAAGACAGATTGTTCATGTGTACAAATTACCCAGCTAATTGTTTTCATCTTCAGTCTCCTTGACTGTGTAAAAAAAGTAGAATTATTTGGTTTTTTTTTAGATTTTTGAAGTCACTTTAATTGCTTACCTGCTGAATCAGAAAATATCTTCTTACAATGAGGCAAACACTCATCCCACATATTTTAACCATCTAAATGCTAATTTATCATAATAATCTAAAGTCTGAGTATAAATAAATATGTATAAGCGTGCCCAGAAATTTCTTCAGCCTACCTATGCTGGACTTAAATTGAGAACAGAAAAAGAGCCATTTGCAATCAGCTGTGTGTTGTCTAAATAGTAGTGCTATAAGCAAACTAAAATTGAAATTTAGCTGTTAAGAGATTAACAGGTAATTCAAATAATCCCACCTCGTGTCTGATCTACTTAAAAAAAAAAAAAAAAAAAAAAAAAAAAAAAGAAAGAGGGTGCATCACCTTTGGAAAAAAAGGCAAAGTATCCCAGGAAGAGTTCAAGGATGTTGCTAGGTCTTGTAGGAAAAAAATTAGACAGGCGAAAGCCCATTCAGAACTTTGGGTGGCCACTGCTCTTAAGGACAATAAAAATGGAAAAAGAAGGGGCAAGGACAACCTCCAATTCTTATTAGATGTGGAGGGAAATATAGTAAAAAAGAATGAGGAAAAAGCAGAGGTACTTAACACCTTCTTTGTCTCAATCTTCAATAGTGGGACACGTTGTCTCCAGGACAACTGGCCTCCTGAAGTGGCAGATGGAGTCAGGGACCAGTATAGTGTCAGGGAGGGGTATTCTGCCACCTATGCCAATTGTGCCAGAGGAGAGAAATTAATTGGTGTGAGATAATATGCTATAAAACCATATATTTATTAAATTCAATATTATGAAATCTCACCATCCCCAACCACTGTATGTTAATATTAAAAGGATCTACACGGTCATGAAGACGTTCTAGGATTAATGCCACACCATAACTTAATAATAACTAGCATTCATTCAAACTATAAACAGAGAGAGGATTTTTCTCTGTGGCTTAACGCTGCTTGGGTTCAATATACTATTTGTCCAGCAGAGTGGGTTGAAAGCTCTTTCTGCTCTATGGCAGGAGGCAATAGAAATCACAGAGGCATTTACTTAAAATTCTTATTAATTATCAATCACCCTCCAGGGCTACGTCACAGCCTATACCAGTGTCCAAAATGCAGGGGAGTCTTCCATGGACTTTGAGGCTGGAATCCTCCAAGCTTCAGGGGAAAGGGCTTGACTGGATAGGGCTGGGTGTTAGGTTGGACTGGATGATCTTGGAGGTCTCTTCCAACCTGGTTGATTCTATGATTCTATCATTGTGGAGAAATGACAGTCTCTGACCTTGTTCTCCTGGCGAAGGATGTAATCTCTGCCCTTGTCTTCTGGCTTCTTCTGGAAGGACGTCGGCAGGACGTCAGGTGTAGATGGAGTACTACGACATGCAGTCTGAGCACGGTCTCACACTGGCTAGCAGGCCAATCATGTGCAGACAAGTAAGGTCTGCTTCCTGGTAACTTGGTGGCAGTAGAGCTACCGGGCAATGATAAGGCAGGGAGCGTGTGACAGGATGCATGGCTGCATGGGAATCTGAGCTTCGTAGGTGTGGTGGAGGGGCCGTAGGCCCAAAAACAGAGGCCTCCTTATGCCTCTACATGCCTCAACATGTTTTCCTGCCAGGACCCACGGTAGTGAATAGGGCTGTGCAACACACACACACACAGTCCATGTATCTCTGGGGCCCACCCAGGTGATCCCCATATTTGGGGGGGTCCAGGCAAACAGCTCCTACCTATTAAGGTAAAGTTTGGCTTACTACCAACCTGATTGGTCACTTTGGATGGCCAAAGGGCCATGAATCTTGGCCCACAGTCTCTAAAGAGGGGTGCAAAGGAGCACCACGTGTTCAGAGCATTCAGACTCAGCTGCTCAGATTCAGATTCAGCTCTCTGATCCACATTGCAGCTTTCTGACCTGCAACCAAAGTGCTCAGCCACTCACACACACTGGCTCAGAAGCCAAAGAACTGCTCCGATGCTCACTGAGGCTTAGACCTCGTGCGTTGATTTCAACTCGCAGTTAACCTGTCTGCATACCTTTGGAAGCAGAGCACATTCAAGCCTGCACCTGATACATATATGGAGAGCCGATAGCCCCCTAAGCCTAGAGCTAGCTGTGCATACTGGCCAGCTATCTTGCATTTATCCACAGAGCACAGATTCCCAGCTTTCTAGCTTGGGATCCTTAAAGCGCCCTTCTCTCAGAAAGTCAATTCCCAAGATGCAAGGTGCACTTGGACCCGTTACAATGGCATGCCTTCGCCAATCCCTCCCAGTCAAACTCATCTCTGCCTCTAACCTTGTCAATTCTTGAGAGCCTCCTGTAATTCCAGAAATAGTAATAGACTCCATTCCCTTACAGTTTGAAGGCATCAATGTGCATTGTGCACCCGTGTCCACTAGAGCCCTGTATTTCTGAATTTTCAAAGTACCAGGCCATTTAACATATACATTCCAGTATATTCTGTTGTCTTCCTGGTCCCTGGCCTCCACCTGGTAAGAGGCAGGGCCCCCCTAATGTTGGCCATTACAATTGCAATTGGCACAGTGTTTAATGGTGTTAGTTGAATCATCACCAGAACCATCTGAGTCATGTGGTGAAACTGAGGCGACTACTCTTTTAGGCTTCTCACTCTGTAACTCTCTCACTCTTTTTAGGAGAAGAGAGGTAGGTTTTCCATCCCATTTATCCATGTTTTCACCAAACTGGTCACGTAGGATTAACCAAAGAGACCCACGTGACTGTTGTCTATTTTTTAGTGAGTTAGGTTGAATTGGTCTTCTAGGAAGATGCCTATCCCTGATGGCCGAGACATGTACCCACTCTGAGGGTGAAGAAGAAAGTTCACTGTCCTTTGCCAACTGGGATAGGGAGGTTTTAAATTCCTCCTTGAGTTGTTTCATGCTATCTTTAATCTCTTCAGTCATAGTATTTATGGCTGACACCATAGCATTAACCGTAAGGCTATCCTCCTTTTGCCTCATTTGATCAGCGAATTCACCCACAGTCATAGAAGTTGTTGCATCGTCTTTCCCCACCATCTTGCTTGCCAATGTATGGGCATAATTAGAGGGGGCAAGCTGAATAAGTTTCTTTAGGAGAGCTCGGCTCATTGGTATCTCCTCAGGGTTCTCTGTCGTATAATCTCCATAGATTAGCTCTCTTATGGCCATCTCTCGCAAGCACTGAACCCTCTGTTCAATTGTATTCCAGTGTAAGGGTCTCCAGGGTAAATCATCCCTGTTAGGGTACCGCAGTACCACAGCTGTCAATACGCGTGACCAGAGGTTAGAGTTGCCACCGAGATGTCCTAAGTGCTTATCTATGCCATTGTCTCTTGAGAAAACTCCCAACTGTCTTACTGTTCGAGGGTTTATTTCTATGGTGTCCATGCCTCCATGCCAGCATCTGTTCAGCCAACTCATCAGCAGTTTTCCCTCTTTCCGGGCATAGTCTTGCCTAATATGCCTGACCTCCTTCCTTGGCAACGGGGCTTTCTCCTCATCATCACTATTGTCACTATCATCCGTCTCCTGAATATGTTTCTCCTTTGCTTTAGCCTTTCCACTCCTTGTGCCCACAAGGGTACTGGCCTTCACACCAGTCGATGTACCTTCTCCTGGATCCTCTTCCTTTTGTTCACCCTGCTCTGGTTTATCCCCGTTGTCATATGAGCAATCTCGACCCCCAAGGCTAGCTGCCATTTTTCTCCTCGTTTTAACCGGGGCAAGGGAGACCTTATCTAAGGTAAACTCTGTCTTACTCTGGGAGGTGCTTTTCACTGAATCATCTGAGTTTTGTTTGTCTGCCTGGCTCTGTTCCACACGTGGTAGTGGGGCTGAGGCTGAGGCAGAAGGACACTTCCCCACAGCAGCAACAGCAGCCGGCTCAGTAGAGGCAAATGGGGCTAAGGCAGGAGCAGTGGCATTAGCAGGCTTGATGGTGTTAGCGGGCTCGCCTTCCGAGGACCTCGCCGCCTCCCCCGGGACCGCTTCCAGTCCCCTGGTTGCAGGCAAAAGAACCTTTGCCTCAGCAGCCTCTCTACTGGCAGAGGCTCTGGTGTCAGCGACCCTCCTACAGATCGAAACGTTCGAGCCGCATTTTCCACAAACCAGTTCCTCAACTTTATCTGTCCGAGGAACTTTGCCATAGCCCACACCGTCTGCAGCCAGATCTGCTGCCACCGCAGCAGCCCTTTGTGACTGCACTTCTGCATCGCCTCTACCTTTACTTTCCTCCATTCTATTAGACACGAATGGGAACCAGACTGTTTCCTGCCTCCATGCTTCAGGGTCAGTGGGGTACGGGCCATGTCCAACCATTTTTTCTCCTCTCAAAGGCTCCGAGGCAGGACATTTTACTGCCCTGTGAGCAGTCTGTCTGCCTGGTGCCGTGGCCCTCCCTCCCCCGCTTTGGTTGCAGACTGTTTCTTTAACCCTTAGCTCCCTGCTATTGCCTCCGGAGAAGGTAAAAACCTCACTTACAGCCTGTTTGTTCCTGCATTTCTCTCGTCTCCACACTATAACCAGACCTACAATAGCAGCCAAAACCATCAAGTTCACACATATTAGGCATGCTACTGGGTAGCTCATCTCTTCCAAATAACTCCTAGTCTCTGACACCAATGTAACATATGGCACACCCTCAACGACATTCCTAAACCCTAAAATATTCCTAACAACATCTCCAACCTTCCTTAGCACAGCTTTTACCGAGTCCCAGACCATCTTAGCAAAGAATGAACACACCTGGTAGTGCACCATAGCTGTAAAACACTGCTGAACCGACAGAGTCAGAATTGAGGCAATAATAGGCCAGAATATATCAAACAACTTCATTTTTCCCTGATGTTCTTATTCTGATTATCAATCAACATGGGAAAAAAAAAAAAAACAAACCAAAAAAACAACAAGCCAAGATCGTGCCCCACGTTAAGGTGCCAAAAAAGAATCCTGTCCTGGGTTTAGGCTGATCCCTCCCCCGGAAAGAAAATTCACAACACAAACCCCCCTACTTTTTGAAAGTCAGAGAAAGATGAAATTGTATTTTCTTATAATATAAGTATAACAATGTAAAGAGAAATAATAGCTAGAGAAGGAAGGAAGGAAAAAAAAAAAAACACCCAATACAATAATCTTAAGGGAGATGGGGAAGGGGTCAAGTGGCGGCGAAGCAGCAGAAGCAGCAGTAGCCAAAACAGCAGCCGGGGAAGATAGGCGAAGCTGCAGCAGCAGAAGCCAGTGGGAGAAGGGGGAGAACAAACTGTTCTTCTAGACATTAAGTTCTTGATGCTCCAATGAAATAATATTAATTTATCTATTGTTGCCATTTATGTGGCCTATCCCTGGAATGTTCATCTCTCCTCTATGTCTGAGCTAGAGGATCAGCTCAAACGGCCACACATTGGCTCACTAGAGAGGCCCCTGGAGACTGAAAACTCACCAGTGTGATGCCCATTCACAAGAATGGCCAGAGGGAGGAACCTGGAAATGACAGTCCTGTCAGCCTGACCTCAGTGCCAGGCAAGGTCATGGAACAGGTCATCTTGGGTGCCATCACAAAGCACCTACAGGATGGCCAAGGGATCAGGCCCAGCCAGCATGGGTTTAGGAAGGGCAGGTCCTGCCTCACCAACCTGATCTTGTTTTATGATCAGGTTACCCACCTGGTGAATGTGGTGAAGGCTGTGGACATCGTCTACTTGGACTTCAGCAAAACCTTTGACACCATCTGCCACAAGAATCTCCTGGCCAAGCTGGCAGCTCATGGCTTGAACAGATTCACTCTGAAATGGCTCAAGAACTGACTGGATGGCCGGGCCTAGAGAGTAGTGGTGAATGGTGCCACATCCAGTTGGCAGCCAGTCACTAATGGTGTTGTGAAACGATCAATTCTGGGCCCTGTCCTATTTAATATCTTTATTGATGATCTGGAGGAAGGGAATTGAGTCCATCATCAGTAAGTTTGCAGATTACACCAAGCTAGGAGCAAGTGTTGATCTGTTGGAGGGTAGGAGAGCCTTGCAGAGAGACTTTGGCAGGCTGGATAGGTGGGCAGAGGCCAACAGGATGAGATTGAACAAGGCCAAGTGCAGGGTTCTGCACTTTGGCCACAACAACCCCAGGCAGCACTACAGGCTAGGGACTGAGTGGCTGGAGAGCAGCCAGGAAGAAAGGGACCTGGGAGTACTAATAGATAGTAGGCTGAAGATGAGCCAGCAGTGTGCCCAGGTGGCCAAGAGAGCCAATTGCATCCTGGCCTGTATCAGGAACAGTGTGGCCAGTAGGACAAGGGAGGTTATTCTTCCCCTGTACTCAACACTGGTCAAGCCACATCATGAGTCTTGTGTCCAGTTCTGGGCCCCTTAATTCAAGAGAGATGCAAAAAGTGCTGGAACATGTCCAGAGAATGGTGACAAAACTAGGAGAGGCCTGGAACATAAGGCCTATGAGGAAAGGCTGAGGGAGCTGGGGTTGTTTAGCATGGAGAAGAGGAGGCTCAGGGGTGACTTCATTGCTGTCTACAACTACCTGAAGGGAGGTTGTAGCCAGGTGAGTGTTAGTCTCTTCTGCAACCACCAATAGAACAAGGGGACACAGTCTCAAGTTGTGCCAGGGTAGGTGGATGTTAGGAGGAAGTTCTTGCCAGAAAGAATGATTTGGCATTGGAATGGGGTGCTCAGGGATGTGGTGCAGTCACTGTCCCTGGAAGTGTTCGAGAAAAGATTGGATGAGACACTTAGTGCCACGGTCCAGTTGATTGGACAAAGATGGGTGCTAGGTTGGACTGGATGATCTTGGAGGTCTCTTCCAATCTGGTTGATTCTATGATTCTATGATACTAGTCACTAAAACATATGAAAAGACAGTCATTGTCCCAAACACTTTTGTCTTCAGTTCTTGACTCAGATTGTTTTAAGAGACTGAGTTAAGGAAAAGTTTTGGATGATAGACCTTAAAATCATATGTAGAAAATTTGACTCCCTGTACTATGGAAATCACAAGTGACAGAACTCTCTGAGTTGTAAGGTGATCGTTAGCTACATGTCATTAGTGCTACCACAGATACATTGTAGAATGGTAGCCAGTAGACTAAATGTTTGTATACACCAAACCAGTTATCTAAACTGGTTTTGCCATCAGCAGAGGAAATAGTGCCTGATCAATTCTTTATGTAGGTCCCCAATAGGACTAATTATTTTTTACAGAATCACAGAAATGTTCATGTTGGAGAAGACCCTCAGGATCACCAAGTCCAACTGATAACTTTACTTGTGGTCCAGCCAAAGGTCTCTGTGCATCCAGGCCAGATGTCTTCCCTGTCAACTCATTTTTTGGCACACAGCCACAGTCCTCTCCTGTGCCTTTAGGACTTCTCTTTTGAATTATGTCCAGCCTTCCATTCAGAGCCCAGGCCAGGGCAATTAAGCTCCTATATAGAGCAGGGGCCAGTCCATGCCCACTCTTCACAGAAAGCCCAGAGTGTACACAGATCTGAACAGGGAGGGAACAGCCTCCAAATCCCAGCTGCCTTTGCCAGTGCAGCACTGGAAACGGAACGCTGCCATCTTGGCGCGGTACTGGGATACTGGAACTGCGGGACCAGCACAGCAAATGGAGCTGCTCCTGCCAAATCTAATCCAAAGAAATGGCATAAAGACACCCGCAGCGTCAGCTTATTTGTGCACAAAGCCAGTGCCTGTGCCGCACAGCAGCCACGAGCAGCGAGTCCCACACCATCGTGAAGACATCAGCCGTGGCGAGCACAGCCGTGAGACCGCCCCCCGGGCACTGCGCAGCTGCCACACTGTGAGGTAGACTGTCACGCGGCTACTGCAGAGCCACCACGAGACGAGGGCAGAATAAACCGACAAACGGCAAGCTCCAGAGGCGCTGCCACACCGAAGGAATCTCACCAGGAACTGGGAGTCAGCCGCTGGTCCGTGCCGCAGTACAGTGAGCCAGCCAAGCAGCAACAGAGATCCCAGAGCAGACCCAAGCCACGACGCAGGTAGGTAGGAGTCACGATGCCCCACTGCGTGGTCCCAAATCAGAACCCCAAGGGGAAGTCGTTCATCTCCAACAGCACAAAGGTGCTGAACCCACAGCCCCAGCAGCAGCAGGGGGCGCAGGCAGGAGCTGCGAGGCAAAGCCACAAGGCAGGAAGCAAGTTCGCTTCAGAAATTCGTCCCCAGTGCCTCCAGAACCTGGAGAACAGCGGCACCAGCAGGATGGGAAGGCACATTGCATTACGAGGATCAGCGAGGATCCCAGCAGTGACAGCGACCCCACCTGGCCAGACTACAGCAGCGACAATGATTCCTGACATTCAGAGGAGTACGCCTCTAGGGAGTATTTTCTGCAAGAAGATATTAAGCTGCAGACATTGGAGAACATGGTGGAAAAGGTGATGAGCAGATGGTCAAAAGTGGAACAATTAGACCATCAATGCAAGCATGAGTTCCCCAATTCTTGCTACTCGAGCGACTTCAAAGATTGTAACTCATATTATCAACCCAAACGATGAGGAGTCCCCAAGTCATTTGATTAGCTGCTATGATGACAACAGAGCAAATGTCTCCTCAACTTAATATTCAGAAATAGCTGTCACTGACAGCCAGCCCACTTCATCTGCGGGGTGGAACACAGGGAATCCTGAAATCTGCATGCATATTTTGACTCAGAGTCACACAAGCAGATACCCAACACCAGTCAAGGGGGTGGAGGGTTTAATAAAGAGTACCAGATATTTACGCTCAGAGCAACAAAGCTCAACACAATTTATATTAAGCTCTACATAGAGTAACACAAGGTTGTATATTCACTGTTGTATGGTGTACATAATATGTTAAGCTCACTGTGCATTTATATCTAACCCACTGTTTATACAGGTAACCTAATCCAAAGGTGACATACCAAGTCAAAGGGTTTCAACTGCCAAGAGAGGCAGCATACTTAACCAAGGTAAAACACAGAAAATACACCTTCCCCAGAAGGAAGATTGCCCTCGATTCAGTGGCCCAATTGGCCAGAGGGTGGAGTGTGGTGGAGGGGCAGCAGCCCCAAAACTGAGGCTTCTCTATGCCTCTACATGCCTGGACATGCTTTTCTGCCAGGACCTATGGCAGTAAACAGGTTGTGTAATGCACACACACCCAGCCCATGTATCCCTGGGGTCTGCCCAGGTAATCCCCTATTGGGAGGGTCCAGGCAAACAGTGACTGCCTATTAAGGTAAGGTTTGGGCTTGCTGCCAACCTGCTTGGTCACTTTAGATAGCCAAATGAGGCACTAATCTAGGCTCAGGGTCTATAAAGAGGAGTGCAAAGGTGTACCACGTGTTCAGAGCATTCAGAGGTTCAGACTTAGAGGTTCAGACTCAGCTCTCTGATCCATATAGCAACACCCTGCTGCCCTGACCTGCTTACATGGCCTAGACACAGAGTCAGGCCCTTACTCTCTTGCAAGCACTACTGAGGCTAAGACCTCTTGCATTGATCTCAAGGTGCAGTTAAGCTGTCTGCGTACCATTTGAGAAGCAGAGCACATGCACGCCTGCACTTTTACATATATGGGGAGCCGAGAGCCCCCTGCTTAAGCCTAGAGCAGCCGTACATACTGGCTTGCTATCTTGCATTTATCTACGGAGCTCAAGTCTCCCTGCAGCCTGGCAGACCCTGCTTGCCAGCTGCCCTGAAAGCCTGGAAAAATTTAGGCCCAGCAGACCTTTCAGACTGTCTTCTAACCTACAAACACAGCCTGCTAGCTGTACAGACGACTGTGCTAGAAGCTGCACGGACAAATCCTCCTCCTGCACCTGGAAACCCTGCCAGCTGACCATTCCTAGACACATACGGCATCCAGAAGCAGCAGCACCGAGACAGAGACCACTTCACCAGGAGAGAAGGTCAGAGAAATCCTGTTTACCCCAGAGACTGGGAACACTTATCATTTCACCTGCAAGCCGGGACAGATTCCAGATTCACCAAGACCTGAATACTGGGCACACACTGTGACACAATCCCGGGAGGGTGATTAATTATTAATACTTAAGAGCAACACATCTAAACAAGCTTTAATTCTTTTGTAATATAAGTTACCTCTGTCTTAAGAGCAGACACAGTTTCAGCCCTTACTGGGCTGCCACATCATAGTTTCCCTGTAACACAATGACTTCCAGTGCCTCCTGATTATTCCCCATTCCCTGTGCATTGGCATATAAACATTTCAGGGATGGAGTTGAGTACATAGCTTTCAAGTTTGAATAGGGGTAGACCTTGGTTGTTTAAAACACCAACACACTGCTCGACAAGCATTGGGCTACTACACTCAGCATTCTTAGTGGCTAGGACAGCTACATCCCAACCCTTTTGGAAACTATTTAAAGCCTTGTCTATAGCCCCATCCAACTCGTATCCAAACATTCTTTTCCCCTTATGGCATAGAGGATAGGTAATATGAAGGGATTCTAAGATTATTATTAATGTAATTTCATAGATATTAGAAATTAGTGAGAAAAACCTTCTCAGACATCTTAGAAGAGATATATCTGCTTTTGAACTATCAAATTACTCTAGTCTCTCTGTTGTTTGCAGTGAGTTTCTGGTCACATTGCTTAATCTTAAACAGTTAATCACTTGCATGGGAAAGTCTGAAATAAAAAATTTCTCTGGTCCCTGAAATTGTGCTCAGGTTCATACCAAAGTCAAGGGAAGCATTTCCATTGACATTAATGAAAGGTGACTTAGATTCACTGTACAAATAAATGTCTGAATTCTAAGCCCAATCTTTCTGGCTTGTTTCTCTATGTTCATTTTGAGAGCTATGGATCACTACATTCTCCATTATTAGTTAAGAATTCAAATAAATGGAGCACAGGGAATTTCTTTCTTTGAGGTCGTAGCTCTTTTGAGGACAAAAATTTAGGAGAGGAAATGATGTATGGCTAATGCTGATTGAGAGAGTGTCCTGCAGACAGCATGCTACAACCATGGATACTACCAGAGCTACAGTGTGATGGTATGTTTGAAACATACAGGCAGCTGGTGTCAGATATTGTTGAGAAGATTTGCTATAAGCATTGACTTGCTGAAAATAAGTGACTAGAGAAACTGTCAATCACATTCTAGTATATGGAAGTAACTTTATCTTCCATATCTATCTTACAGCCATCTACAAATTCTTGCCATATTCATATTTATGAAATATTTTTAGTCCGTAGGAAATTAACTGTAAAGAATGAATGATGCTTCCTACATTAACGGACATTTTGTGAAGTTCTGAACTCTTCAAAACTCTACACTGGGTTTTTCTGGTCTAATGACAAGACAGGGTAGTTACAGAGCTTACATGTCCTGAGGCATTGCTTCAGCAAAAAAAAAAATTCTTTTGTGCACTAAGTTGTTATATCTCATTTGAGATACAATTCTTTGTGGATAATAGATGAAGCGTAGTAGATCTGACAGTCTTCTTAGTGTAGTTTATGACATCACAACTAACTAGGCCAATATTTTTTCCAGACGTGCTGAGGTTCATTGTCAAATAATAGTCAGTAGGATCTGCTACCTGCTACTATCTGTCCAATGTAGTTTGGAGGAAAGATGATTTCTGTTCACTAAATGCCAGGGAAAGCAGGAAGGCAGATCAGCCCTTCAAACTGACAAAGAGGAACTGCTTCAGAGCATCAGAATGACCCACACAGCAGACACAGGCATTCTGTAACTAAATGTCGAAGTCATTCCTTTTTCCAATGGGTTGAGCAATTCTATTGTACTACATATTCCCTAAGAATTTTTACATAATGGAACATGTTGTTTAGCACGCTTTTTTAAAAGATAGGTAAGAAAAATCTGAAATCTGAAATGAAATAAGGTTAGCTGAGCAGCGAAGAAGAAAGCACATTTTATTTTTTTTTTCTGTGAACACTTAGAAGAGAGGAAACGACAGCACTCTTTAATTTGAAGAAAAAGTGAAGTTGTTTGATGAGTACAGCTTAATCCATGGTGGATGTTTATCACTTTATGAAACCTAGTTCCAAAGCCTCACAACCATTCTTCAAGTTGCAATCATTTCAGTAAGTTTCCCCTGAGGATATCAATTTGCTGTGGCAGAGACTGCCTTAGAACTTGCTACAAAACTGCAAAGTAGCAGTGCACATCTTCAAATGAACCCTGAGAGGTAAAAAAGAAAGCTTAAATTTCTAACCAATTTTGTTACTTGTGGATAAATTTGACCCAGATGGCCTCATAGAAGTCAGTGGAAGATGCACAATCTGAAGAAATCAGTCCTCTCTCTATAAAAAATGACTAAATAATTTACAGTAATTACTATGTTTGAGAACAGTAATTGTATCTTTTCCTGCAGAGAAGGAAGGAAAAAGCAAGAAAACAACAAAGACCCACAGACAAAGAGAAAAAAACCCAACCAACCAACCAAACAAACAAGCAAAACAACAAACAAACAAACAAACAACAACAACAAACCCCCTTTATCTTTAACTTCCAGTTTGAAGACAACAGAAAACCTTCAAACTAGATGTACAGATACAGTTATGGAATGAAAGAGAACTTTCCAGGATGATTCTAATCTCTCAAAAGATTTAGATGTGCTAGGGTCTGTTTTTTTTCCTGTGTGTCTCTAGTCCTTTATTTGCCCTACAGTCTCACAAAGTGGGAACACATGAAATTAAAGGGAATCTGCTTGTCTGACATATAATAAGAGAAGAATCTGTTACTGCTAGTGATGTGAGTGGGAATACAAAAGCTGTAGGAATGTATATTCCTTCAGCAGCAAAAGCACAACAAGGTGTGGTGGAGGGGCAGCAGCCCCGAAACTGAGGCTTCACCGTGCCTCTACATGCCCAGACATGTTCTTCTGCCAGGACCCACGAGGCAGCAAACAAGTTGCATAACACACACACGCCCAGCCCGTGTACCTCTGAGGTCCGGGCAGGTAATCCCCTATTGGGAGGTCCAGGCATGTCTCTACTGCCTATTGGGGCAAGGTTTGGCTTACTGCCAACCTGATTGGTCATTTTATAGGTCCAACAAGCCATGAATCTCAGCCCAGAGCCTTTAAAGATGAGTGCACAGCAGCACCACATGTTCAGCCTGTTCAGACGTTCCAGACTGTTTACCACTTCAGAAGCTTAGAGCATTTAGACTCAGCTCTTATCCACAGCAGCATCCTGCTGTACTGACCTGCTTGCATTGGCCTAGACAAAGAATCAGGCCTCACTCACTTGTAAGCATTCCAGAGGCCCAGACCTCATGCATTGATCTCAAGGTGCAGTCACGCTATCTGCAAGCCCTCTGAGAAGCAGAGCACATTCATGCCTGCACCATACATATATGGGGAGCCGAGACTCCCTGCCTAAAGCCTGGAGCTATCTTGATTCATCTACGGAGTTAAATCTCCATGCAGCATGGCATAGACCCTGCTTGCCCGGCATAAATACTGCTTGCCAGTTAATCCTGTAACTCTGGAAAGACCCAGAGCCAGAAGACCCCTTTCCAGATGGTCTGCAAACCTGCAAACGCAGCCTGCTATCTGCCTGACCATGTCAGAAGAAACACGGACAAATCCTTCTCCTGCATTGGGAAATTCCTGCCAGCTGATCATCCCTGGACACGCACAGCATCCAGAAGCCACAGCACCGAGGCAGAGACTACCTTACCCCAGGACAGAAGGTTAGAGAAAACTCAATTTACTCCAGAGACTGGGAAAACACTTTATTAATTCCCCCTTGCAAGCCAGGAGAGACTCCAGCTATACCAAGACCCCAAGTACTGGGCACACGCTGAGACAGATTCCCGGGAGGGTGATTAAAGATTAATACTCAAGAGCAGCACACCTAAATAAACTTTGATACCTTTGTAATGTAAGTTACCTCTACCTAAAGAGAACACACAGTTATAGCCCTTGCTGGGCAAATACTAGAGTGGTTAAGAGGAATTAAGCCTAAGAAAATATTTCTCTCTGTAAATAATTGTTAATAATTTGATAATTCCATTTAATAATCAATCCCTGTAAATATATCCCAAAGCTATTTTCATAAACTTACATAAGAACCTGGTTTTCATAGTGGTTGGGGGTGGTGCAAATTTGTAAATATAAATTTTAATAAATAATTTTATAAAAAATCAAAACTGCCTCAAATTAATTTCTCACCTCACCCTCCATGACACAAGGCAAAAGGTTAGCCTAAGATCTACTCTCAGTTTCTTTGGAAGCTCTTTTTAATTGTTAGTCACTATGCACTGTGGGCAGAACAATTGGTTGTATCTATATGAGGTCTAAACTGTAATTATTTGTTACATCAATCATGTGTGAATTTAATTAGTCATGAACATTATGTGAATTTTTTTTTAATTTCTCAGAAGAGGGGAGAAATATCCAGTTTATTTTAAAATACACCTTCTTAAAGTGAGTCTTGGATGTCTGTGAATCAGTGTTTTAACACCTTCTGAACATGTAGGATATCCATCCCAACAGCAGAGCCTAGCAATGATTGTATTTATAAAGACACCTAGCAGATGAAGGCCTGAATTCAAACACTTAAAGGTGCAGGGGTAGGGAAGTGAATTATGGGAGTGGTTGCAACAGTTCCTCATTATATAGAGTTCATTAAATGGTGTTCAAGGCAGTGAGATACGTTTCTCAACCATTCTTGTTCCACTCCAGAAGTTTCCATTCTTAAACAGAATAATTTATGCCCCTATTTGCTTCCAGTGTGAGATAGTGTCATGGGTTGAGTTGAATCTTCTGATGTCTATTCAATACTATGCTGACATCATGCCAGCTTTAAAATGAAGGTGCTAGCTTCAGCAAAGTATCATGGAGCTCGAAGTTCAGATTGTAACCTGAGAGGCTTCTTGTTCTGATTGATGCTCCCACTTTCTGGTTTTGGCACTGGTCTTTTCAGGTGGGCTGGCTGTTGAGTCTTTGGCAGGGGTGGAAACTGTTTTACATCTGTCATCTGCTGCAGCTTCTACTTTTGCTGCATTTTTCTGCAAAGAGGCTAAGACTGTTCATTGTATCCGCTCATTGAATTCCTTATCTTGACCCCGAGGTTTTTTACATATTTCCCTCCTACTTGTTGAAGGGGTTGTGGAGTGTCTTGTGAGAGTGATATGTGTTAACCCAGGACAGATAGTCAGATAGTATTTTGTTCCTATTTCTCTGCATTAGCAACATCTATCACAGCACACTACTACTGTGAGACCTTACTTAGTTATAGGGCTTCCCTGCTACCATGCATGGCAATATTTTGTCTCACTTGCTTCTCTGAGTGGCTGTGGATTCAGGAAAATAAAGTAATGCTGGGGGAACATCTGGGACTGCTGCCTTTCTTGGTGAAGTCTAAGGCCATCTGGGACTGAAGAGTGTTTTTCTTTTGAGCCACTTTGATCCTTGTTATTGCAGTTGCTGCTATCACAGTACCTTAATTCGTAATTGCTCTCCAGTATAGGCTGCTGTATGCACACAGAGACAAACCTCCACATCTCCTTCCCAAAGATCTAAAGAAAATATAGATAATGGTCTGTGAATCCACGCAGACAGGATGTAGTATAAGAAAAGCGGATGCTATCTACAAATAAGCAACGTGCATGTATCTGCCTCCTGAACATTATTAGGTGCTTTACAGAATTTGTATGAGAGAGAAGAACCGATGATGCTTTGGTAAAAAGAAAACAAAGTGTATTTTCAGGTAGTTTTAGGAGGTTTCTTCCCTATCACAAGGGACAGCATAGGCAAAACTGTGAAAGATTTATTTTAGAAAGTTTATGATAAAGGGATCAGATAACATGCTGGTTGAAGTTGTCACTTTAAGAGCAAAAGAGAAATTACAATTTTCCTAGAACAGTTTATGTGACTTGTCCTGCAGTTTCCTTGCCTCTATGTGCATTCTTACATTTGTCATGTGTGTGCACACATTTCCACACCAATGTCAACAGATTTAGGGGGAGGCTCCAAACTCCCTTTCGTCCCCTCTGTCAGAAGAGATTTGAATAGCGAAAGATGAAGGCATGAAACTGCTATCCCACTCCTTTGGGGGATTGAAAGGGGAATGGCAAAAGGTGCCCTTTTCCTCCTGTTCTCACACATATATTCATTCATGGGAGAGCCTGGGCTGGAATCTGGGATTGTGATTCTCTGGATTCTTCATGCTCAGTATATATTCTCACAGGACAGATTGTCTAGGAAAGAATTAAATTCAGTGACCAGAAAGCACGCATTGCTCTCATGCAGTCTTGCAAGTCCACAAGTCCAGCAAGTCCATTAGGTCCATTCAAGAGAGTTGTCTGCAGCACCCAGACCAGGCTTCTCCTTGTGGGGAGGCCTGTGGATGTGGTCTATCTGGACTTCCGCAAGGCCTTTGACACTGTCCCCCACAGCAAACTGCTGGCTAAGCTGTCAGCCCATGGCTTGGATGGCAACACTCTGTGCTGGGTTAGGAACTGGCTGGAGGGCTGGACCCAGAGAGTGGTGGTGAATGATGCCACATCCAGCTGATGGCCAGTCACTAGTGGTGTGCCTCAGGGATCTGTGCTGGGCCCCATCCTCTTTAACATCTTCATAGATGACCTGGATGAGGGCATGGAGTCAGTCATCAGCAAGTTTGCAGATGACACCAAGCTGGGGGCAGATGTGACTGGGTTGGAGGGCAGAAGGGCTCTGCAGCGGGACCTTGACCACCTGGACAGATGGGCAGAGTCCAGTGGGATGGCGTTCAATAGCTCCAAGTGCAGGGTGCTGCACTTTGGCCACAACAACCCCATGCAGAGATACAGGCTGGGGTCGGAGTGGCTGGAGAGCAGCCAAACAGAGAGGGATCTGGGGGTGCTGATTGATACCTGCCTGAACATGAGTCAGCAGTGTGCCCAGGTGGCCAAGAGGGCCAGTGGCATCCTGGCCTGCATCAGGAATGGTGTGGTCAGCAGGAGCAGGGAGGTCATTCTGCCCCTATACTCTGCACTGGTTAGACCACACCTCGAGTACTGTGTTCAGTTCTGGACCCCCCCCCAAGTTTAGGAGGGACATGGAGATGCTTGAGCATGTCCAGAGAAGGGTGATGAGGCTGGGGAGAGGCCTTGAGCACAAGCCCTATGAGGAGAGGCTGAGGGAGCTGGGATTGTTTAGCCTGGAGAAGAGAAGGCTCAGGGGTGACCTTGTTGCTGTCTACAACTACCTGAGGGGTGGTTGTAGCCAGGAGGAGGTTGCTCTCTTCTCTCAGGTGACCAGCATCAGAATGAGAGGACACAGCCTCAGGCTGTGCCAGGGGAGATTTAGGCTTAAGGTGACGAGAAAGTTCTTCACTGAGAGAGTCATTGGACACTGCAATGGGCTGCCCGGGGAGGTGGTGGAGTCGCCGTCCCTGGAGCTGTTCAAGGCAAGATTGGACGTGGCACTTGGTGCCATGGTCTAGCCTTGAGGTCTGTGGTAAGGGGTTGGACTTGATGATCTGTGAGATCTCTTCCCATCCTAATAGTACTGTGATACTGTGACCAGCATGTCCTGGATTCCTGCTTACTACCCCTGAGCTGGAACAACCCTGCCCTTGCTGTAAACTGCCAGGAACAAGGCAGCAATATGGCTTTTCTCTGCACTCATAAGGCAGAGCCACTCCACAAGATATGCCTCATGGAAGCTGCGTCTGCAGACATTTTGATTTTGTTAAGTTACATTCATACTGAATTTGTGCTGCGTGGTTGCACAATTGGATTGTAACTGTTAGTTTCCATAGTCTGCCACAAATGAAAACCAGGGGCTATCTCCAAGTTCCTACACTGCCTTCATGAGTAAATTGGCCTTTTCCTGGGCTCTCTGTTCTGTCTCTGATTTCTAAGTGGGGTAAAGCTATTTTTTAGCTTAGCATTTTGCATTTTCTGATTTTCCTAAATTACCACATTTGCCCATAAGCATCCTTGTCAAAATTCCCAAATGAATTAACTAATTCTGTATATAGTTTTGGGGTGTTTGATTTGTGTTTTTTTTTTTTTTTTTTTTTTTTTTTAGTAATTCCTGCCTCATCAAATCATTCCCAATTAAATCTCTAGGGCTTTGAGCTGCTGCCTGAGTCAGAATCTTTTCAGGAATGGGATCTATATTACAAAAACATTGATTTTGATGCACAGAAACAGTCTCACTGCAGAGGCTGAGACTATTTGTGTGAGTAAATGCTCTCACTGACATAACAGAGTTTGCCTGAAGCTGCAGGATAATTTTCAGACATCTATTCCTTGCAGAAGGGGCCTGTTCTTCCACAGACCACATTTCAACATTTGGGAGTTCCTTCATTATGCTTTCCAAGGTGAGTTCATGTATTATCATTCAGGCAGCAATTTGAAAAACAGATTTCTGGCTGGGGTATTTCAATGAGAAGAAGTATATCAGCTGTGAAAAGGAAACAGTGGTGAGGTCTACTTCACTCGTAAGCTTGCTGTGCTGTATAAAAACAACACAAACATAAATAACACAGTTGCTCTACCTGGCTCTGGCTTCATGCACTTCTCTCTCTAACCTCCTGCTTAACTAATCCATTTGATTTCTAACCCCTCTTGCCACTTCTCCAAACTCACCTTGAATGTAAGACAAAGTCTGGGGTAAGGTAGAGGCATGGAAAGAAGGTGGAAGGGTGGTTGAGAGCCCCTTCTGGGAACTCTCATTTCTGGGAGGTGTCTTGGAGGGCTCACAGGCCCAAAATAGGCTTATACATGCTTTGCCTTGCCTGGACATGTTTTTCTGCCCATACCAGAGCTAAGCACATAAACGGACACAATAGTCCTGGTGCCATAAAGTCTGGCCTGCCCAAGGCCCAGATTGCATAGGCTTGTGCCTGACTAGCGCAAGGCCTGCCCTTTTCCCAAACTAGGGAAAAGCAAACCTGTGGACCCTGCCTATTACGCTATGCTTTGGCTAACTGCCAAGCTGATTC
This sequence comes from Pogoniulus pusillus, assembly GCF_015220805.1. Lineage (NCBI taxonomy): Eukaryota > Metazoa > Chordata > Aves > Piciformes > Lybiidae > Pogoniulus > Pogoniulus pusillus. The sequence continues at coordinate 18,708,619 of NC_087309.1, forward strand.
GTAATTCTGGTGGCCAAGGGGCCATTAATCTTGGTCCACATTTGATAAATAGGGGTACACAGGTAAACAAAGTGCTTATGCCTGCTTATGCCTGCCTTCTTGATTGCCTGCCTGCCTGCTCACCCGCAGTGTTCACTCTGATGCCTGCTTACTTTCTTTGCTGCTATTTGCCTGTGCTATCTACTTTTCTCTATGGAAACAGAATCTTCCATGGGCTCCCAGCCAGCATACACACTTGCACACCACTGCAGTGAGTTATCACGACTAGGTCTTCTATTGACTGCCTTTATCTACGGAGCTTAGTCTCCCAGCTAGTCGTGCACCCTATTGCACGCCCGCTGCCTTATTATTGCCTGGTAAACTCCACTGCTGCGAAGTTACCAGGAGAAGAATGTGGATTTTCTGCATGCAATTGGCCTGCGTGTTCACTGTGACATCATTCTAGGACTGCACAACATCCTGCCTCTGCGCCTGAACTTCCTGCCTAAGAATTCTTGGACATATATATAGATCATCCAGAAGAAGCCAAGAGAACAAGTCAGAGATCATCTGCAATTTCCCCTGAAGCTGTGAGGATTCCAGCCTCATTGTCCACAGGAAAAGTTTCCCTGAAGAATGGACATTTGTATAGGCTGTGATGTAGCCCCAAATGGTGAATGATAATAAGAATCTGTGAGTAAATGTTTTAAGCCTCTGTAATCCTCTATTGCCTTCTGCCATAAAGCAGAAAGAGTTTGGGCCATAATGATCGCAGGGATTCTCTCCATTTATAGTTGAATATTTACTAGTTATTAGCAAATTGCTGTTTAATGTTATTCCTAGAATGTCTTCCATAACCGTGTTAGAACAAATATTAATGTTAAAATTCAGTGGTTGGGGGTGGCTGTGGTAGAGGAGATGCAGCCCAAAACAGAGGCCTCCCTATGCCTCTACATGCCTGGACATGTTTTTCTGCTAGGACCCATGGTAGTAAACAGGTTGTGTAACACACACACACACAGTCCGTGTATCCCTGGGGTCCACCCAGGTGATCTCCATGTTTGGGAGGTTCCAGGCAAACAGCTCCTGCCTATTAAGGTAATGTTTGGCTTACTGCCAACCTGATTGGTCACTTTGGATAGCCAAAAGGGCCACAAATCTCGGCCCACAGTCTATAAAGGGAGGTGCAAAGGAGCACCACGTGTTCAGACTTAGCTGTTCAGACTTAGCACTCTAACCCAGCCTGCAGCACAGCTCAGCTCTCTGATTCACATTGCAGCTTTGTCCTGCACCCGAAGCACTCAGCCGCTCACACCCACATGCTCAGAAGCCAAAGCACTGCTCCAATGCTCACTGAGGCTTAGATCTCTTACTTTGATCTCAACTCACAGTTAACCTGTCTGCGTGTCTTTAGAAGCAGAGCACATTCAAGCCTGCACCTGATACATATATGGGGAGTCGACAGTCCCCTAAGATGAGAGCCAACCGTGCATACCGGCCACCTATCTAGCATTTATCTATGGAGCACAGGCTCCCAGCTTCATCCTGGTAAGAAGGACTAGGACAGCAGACCTTCTAGATTGTCTGCAAACCCACAAACACAGCCTGCTAGCTGTGAAAGGACTGTGCTAGAAGCTGCATGGACAAACATCCTTCTCCTATTCCTGGAATCCTGACAGCTGATCATCCCTGGACATGCAGCATCCAGAAAACCAGCAGCGTCAAGGCAGAGACCACCTCACACCAGGAGAGAAGGTTAGAGAAAACCTGTTTACCCCAGAGACTGGGAGATTAATCTAGTTTCCTCCTCACAAGCTGGGAAGATTCCAGCCTCACAGAGACCCGGACACAGGGCACAGGCTGTGACACAACCCCGGGAGGGTGATTAATAATTAAGGGCAACACATCTAAGTAAGCTTTGATTCCTCTGTAATATAAGTTATCTTTGCCTTAGAGCAGACAGCTTTCAGTCCCTGCTGGGCAAACAGCATAGTTCTTTAGAGGCATTGAGCCTGCAGGAAATCTCTCTGTTTATAGTTGATATTTAACAATTATTAACCAAATCCCTGTACATATATATATCATAACCTAATTGTTTTCATAACCTTGCACTATAACTTGTTACACAGTGGTTGGTGGTGGCAAGAGTTTGTGAATATTAATTTAAATAAATATTTTTAATAAAAAATTAATACCACCTCAAATTAATTTCTCACCTTCCCCTAGTAAGGGAGGCTTAGAGAAACCCCCTCCGCAACAGTGGCGAGAGTTCAGAATATTAAATTTAATAAATTATGTATTTTTATAGAATATCATCTTGGACCAATTAATTTCCCTCCTCTGCAACAGAGGGGTGTTGTGTTTCTGTATTATCTTTTCAACGTGTATATTTTTTTATATAGCTGTATATATTGTGAGTACCTGCTTGTATATTGTGCTAAGCTGTAAATATAAAGCTTCATTCTAATTTCCAGGCTCAGCTGAGTCTAGTTTGGGTGATTTCTTAAGTGTGAGGAGGTGGGTAACACCCAAACCATCATAGATGGCAACTCAAAAAACAATAATATTAATGTAATAGTTGATTCCTTTTCATGTGCCTAAGGTTTTGTTCTTTCTTTCTGTTGTTAATTAGGAGATGAAATAAAAGCTGAAATAATTATACACCTAAAGTTTTACATATTTAAGTGTGCCTGTTGTGGAGGAGAAATTAATTGATGTGAGGTTATATTTTCCAAATTTAGTATTGTTTATTAATTTTGATATTCAGGACTGTAGCCACCCCTGACCACTATTTTTAGTAATATTTTTTTTCTTACATGGTCATGGAAACATTCTATGGCTAATATCTAGATCCAGTAATAACCAACAAAATATTTAAACATTTATTGAACTGGAAGAGATGATTCCCACGGTCAAATGCTGCTTGTGGTCAATATGCCCCTTGTCCAGTAGATGGGCTCAAGGAGCTCTTTCTGCTGTATGGCAGAAGGCAATAGAGAATTACAAAGAGGCGTTTAAGCATTTACCCACAGATTATTACTACCCACTCGTGGGGGCTAGCTACACGGACAGTGCCCAAATGCTTTCAGGGGACTCTGTCTTGTTGGACGTTGAGGTTTGAATCTTCCCGGCTTCTGGGGAAAGGACACAGACTGTCTCTGACCTTGTTCTCCTGGCTTCTTCTAGGCAATCCGTATATATGTCCAGGAATTCTAGGCAGGACCTTCAAGTGCAGAAGGCAGGATGTCGTGCAGTCTCAGCACAATGTCATGCTGGCCACGCAGGCCAATAGCGTGCAGACATCCAGGGTCTGCTCCTGGTTCATTTGCAGCAGTGGAGTTTACCAGGCAAGTAATAAGGCAGTGTGCAATAGCAGCATGGCTGTGCACAGAGCAGAGCAAAGAGCAGGGAAGCAAAGCAGGGAAACAAAGCACATTGTTCACCTATGTATCTCCTTTTATCAATGTGGGCTGAGATTAATTGCCCTTTGGACACAAGAATAGCCAATCAGGATGGCAGTTAGCCACACTTACTATATTAGGCAAAGCCATAGACTTGCTTTTCCCTAATTTGGGAAAAGTATGGGCCTTGCAGTAGGCCGGCATAAGCTAAGTGTGTGTACCTCACACCACAGCACCCTGGGCAGGCCAGACTCAGTGGTTCCAGGTTCTTGAGTGTCCCATTTCCCATGTTTGTCTCTCTGGTGGAGCAGAAAAACATGCCTAGGCAAGGCAGGACATGTATAAGCCTATTTGGGCTTATCAAGTCTACCACAACAGTGTCTTATTACTGAGCTGCTTCTATGATCTGTCATCCCTCTATGTAACACTGACCAGTGTAACATTTTATGTGTTTATGAGTTGTTTCTGGGTTCATTTTTGCCTTTTTGTTGTTGTTGTTGTTATCGTTGTCTTCCTTGAGCCTGTACTGGAGTTACTTTGTAATTATTTTCATTTGTATGTGTATCACTGGAATACTACACAAGGAATGCTAAGTTGTCAGGACAGATCTTAGTTCTCAATGTATCTTTCAAAGTGTTATAAGCAAAATAACATTTTTTTGTTATTTTAGCAGCTTTTCCCTTCCACATGAGAAATACTGATATGGTGCTTTGAAGATGTAGTCTATAATGTGCCTACCTAGCTGTTTCTTACAGCCACTGTGAACTCTACTGGTATTGCTGCATGTGTGTGACAAACATACTTTTATATGAAACGTGACTCTCATTTTTCTCTCCCAATGCTATTTGAGGACTTAGCAACCCATCATGGCACCATGAACTGATGTCTGCAGTGAAGGAGCAGTTATATCTATATCCAATGATAGTGATGTCTTGATCTTCTCACGGATTGTTGGATAATGTATTTCTATTTATTTGATTACTTATTTGCTGTAACAGGAAATAAAAGTTAAAATTTACATATAAAAATTCATGTGTTCTTTCTGACATTTCAATCATCCTTAAATAAATTTCAGTAACTCAAAGCTGTTAGCTGACAAATTTTCTATTTCAATATTTAATTTGAAAATGTGGGAAATGCCTACTAGCATACACTTTCTTCATACTTATCAGAATATTTTGCAATGTTTGCAAACAGTAATGAGCAAAAGATTTAGCCACTGAGAGATGGAGGTCTAGCTCCAAATTTAAAGCCTCTGAGAACTGCCTTCCAAGCTTAACAGCACCATCCTCTGAGATTTTCATTTGCTTCACCTGATAGGTGTGATGCACATTGTTTGATGAGAAGACAGTGTTCAAATAACACTTTCTGTATTCAAGATGAAGAAAGCAAATGTTAGTCTACATAATAGCACCATACCATGAATCACACCTATGACTTATTAGTCTGAAAGTCCAAATCTCTCAAATCTTTGCAATTGTAATTGTTTAAGGCTTGTTGGAATATTCTAATAAAAAAGAAAATCATCTTTTCCTGAAAGTTCAGTGCAGAATATAAGTAAACTAGATCACTGGTAGTAAAAGCATTATAATGATAAAGTTTGTATTATTCATTGGTTTAGTAAGAGATATAAAAAGCCAATGTATAAACAATTCATTCTTCTTTACTCTTGGGCACTGGATCTCTTGGCTCTTTCACTAACCTTGAGTGACCAGACAACATGTGAGCTTTGCTGGTTGTTTTCTACCTTGGGACAGAGAGGTGACTCTGGTTACTTCTGGGCTTTTTTTTTTTATCCAGGTGATAGGTTGGACTGGATGATCTTGGAGGTCTCTTCCAACCTGGTTGACTCTATGATTCTATGATTCTATACATAATCATATAGAATCATAGAATCAACCAGGTTGGAAGAGACCTCCAAGATCATCCAGGCCAACCTAGCACCCAGCCCTAGCCAGTCAACTAGACCATGGCACTAAGTGCCTCATCCAGGCTTTTCTTGAACACCTCCAGGGACGGTGCCTCCACCACCTCCCTGGGCAGCCCATTCCAATGGCAAATCACTCTCTCTGGGAAGAACTTCCTCTTAACATGCAGCCTATACTTCCCCCAGCACAACTTGAGACTGTGTCCCCTTGATCTATTGGTGGTTGCCTGGGAGAAGAAGCCAACCCTCACGTGGCTATGATGTCCCTTCAGGTAGTTGTAGACAGCAATGAGGTCACCCCTGAGCCTCCTCTTTTCCAGGCTAAACAACCCCAGCTCCCTCAGCCTCTCCTCATAGGGTTTTTGTATATATGCTTGTAAATTTAACTTTGCTGTAAAATATAGCTTTATCTTGCTTCCAATCCATCTGAGTTGGTTTGGTAAATTTTAATTTGGTGCATGAGGTTCCTAACCCACCACAGTAACCTTATTGGAAGAGGGAGATATGTCTTGTGGCAGTGAATGTCTTCAATACGTAATTATTCTATTGGACAACCTGTTTCCAAATGTCTTATATCTTGCAGAAGTTAGGTTTGCATTAAGGTAATATACACCTATATCTGTTCCTGAGTAGATATGTGGATGTTGACACAGGAATGATGTTTGACACAATACCTCAGCCAATTTTAAGTAGAAATATTATAATGCAACATTTTAAAAAATGAATTAAGTATTATTCAATACAAGCTGTTACCTATGAAAATTTAACCAAGGTGTTTGAGATAACTACACAAGCCATACTAGCAAAACAGAATTCCTCTTGCAGCAAGTAAATACAAATCTTAGAATCTTTGTGCTCCTGTCACTCCAGGATCATACTGGCTGGCAGCCTTCAAAGACCTCTCCTATGGCTGTACATTGGTATGTCTTGGCTTCACATGAAACAGTGTTAAAGCTTATAACCAGTTAGTCATCATTTCCATCTCCCATTATACTTGTTCAAAACATGATGTATTCCCCTTCCAGTTTTCAAGGGGCTTTGTCCTAATGCAATTCAGTTTCCCTAAAATTCTGCACTTGTAGTTCTATGAGTGAAGTTGTGGTCCTGGTGATGCAAGATACAATTGCCCTCTAGATTGTTATGCTTATATTATATATTTTTAATTATAATGAATTGACAGAACATGTCCCTGAATATAATTTTACTTGGTAGCATTTAGGGTATTTCTGAAATATGTCAGACATCAGGGATAACATTTTTGCTGTTTTAGACAATTCTTCAGTAAGCAACTTCTAAAGAAAGAAACAAAAAACAGCTAACCAAAAAAAAAAAAACCCAACAAAATAAATCCAACAAAACACAAACAAGAAAAAAATCAAACAAAAAAATAACAAAAATTTGTTCTTTCAAGCTGCTTTTCCAATAATTATCTTTATGAAAATGGCTCCTAATTTAAACAAAACTTATATATTACTCACTGCACCCACAAATCAAATTACTGTTTTTGACCAAATCATGGAAATGAGATTCCTAAAGTAAATTGCACCCTAAAGCTGACATTATTACAGAAAAGCATATACAGCACCTTGTCAGCACAGTTTAACTGGGCAAAGCAAAGTTGTCATTTCTGGCAGGTCAGTGTAATGAGCAAGAGAGTGCTGAGATGGCCAAAAAGTTTTTTACTTGTTCTTGATGTGGGTTATTTTCCACTCAAATCAGCAGGGTAGAGCTGTTTGGGGTGATAAGACCATATATATGTGTCTCATTATGAGTTCTACATTATCAAGTAGTTGTTGCCTATGTTATCACACTTAACCACATTTATATTTGGGATTGATTTTGTGCAATTTTCTTACATTCCTTACCTGATAACAGCAGAAAATCTGATTCTCTGGACCATGAGAGGAGCTAGCAGGACCATCCATAACAAAATCTATTACAATGAGAAGCATTAATACAATCACATTTTTTTATTTGCCTTCATACTTTCTCAAAAGTTCATAGAACATGTATATACATGGAAAAGGATGGAAGAGAGGAAAAAAGAAATCAAGATTTTTCTTTTTTAAATTAATGATTAACCTTTTTGTACAAACCCTGAAAGGAAAGCAGACTGGATAGGGAAGATAAGGCTGACATTTATTTCAACATTGGTTTTCCTGGCTTATTTTCACATATGGCCTTTCACTTTTCTGTACCCTGGTTTCTGATCATGTCAGGTAAGAACAGTGTTTCAATTCCCTTTTTTTTAGGATACACAGACAAGAAACACTTATAAGACTTAGGCATTAGTAGAAGTACAACAATAAAAAAGAATGCCTTTATTGATGATCTGGATGAGGGGACTGAGTCTATCACCAGTAAGTTTACAGAAGACAGTAAGCTAGGAACAGATGTTGATCTGTTGGAAGGTAGGAGAGCCCTGCAGAGGGACCTAGACAGGCTGGATGGGTGAGCAGAGGCCAATGGGATAAGATTGAACAAGGCCGAGTGTAGGGTTCTACACTTTGGCCACAACAGCCCCAAGCAGCATTACAGGCTGGGGATAGAGGTGCTAGAGAGTATCCAGGAGGAAAGGGATCTGGGAGTACTGGTATATAGTAGGCTGAAGATGAGCCAGAAGTGTGCCCAGGTGTCCAGGTGGGCCAATGGCATCTTGGCCTGTATCAGGAACAGTGTGGCCAGTAGGACGAGGGAGGTTATTCTTCCCCTGTACTCAACACTGGTCAGGCCACACCTCGACTAGTATGTCAAGTTTGGCCTACTCAATTCAAGAAAGATGTTGAGGTACTGGAACGTGTCCAGAGAAGGATGATGAAGCTGGTCAGAGGCCTGAAACACAAGCCCTATGAAGAGAGGCTTATTTAGCCTGGAGAAGAGGATGCTCAGGGGTGACCTCATTGCCATCTACAACTACCTGAAAGGAGGCTGTAGACAAGTGGGAGTTGGTCTCTTCTTCCAGTCAACCACCAACAGAGCAAGGGGACACAGTCTCAAGTTGTGCCGGGGGAAGTATGGGCTGGATGTTAGGAGGAAGTTCTTCCCAGAGAGAGTGATTTGCCATTAGAATTGGCTGCCCAGGGAGGTGGTGGAGTCACTGTCCCTGGAGGTGTTCAAGAAAAGCCTGGATGAGGCACTTAGTGCCATGGTCTAGTTGATTGGATAGGGCTGAGTGATAGGTTGCACTGGATGATCTTGGAGGTCTCTTCCAACCTGGTTGATTCTATTCTATTCTATTCTAATAAGATATTTGAATTTAAAACACTAATAATAATCACATTGTGAGAGACTTAATACCATAAAAAATATATCCTTTCCAGCTGCAGGTTGATTAGGTAGAGATGGGAAAAGGACAAGAAAAATAGAGAGATCAAACATTCTTTTAGTCAGTTGTCAATATCATCAGTACAAAAAGCTCATCATGCATACTTTGTAATGCCATTTGAATTGTTTAAGAAAATTTAAAATGGGGCAGAAAATAGAAGCTATTCATGTGCAGAGAAAGATGAGATAAGTAAATTAAACTATATGGTGAATTCTGATCTACGCAGATATCCCTTAAGGCTACAAAAATAATGATTAGATTATCAAAGCTGTAGAATGTGTGGTTCATCTCCCTTTGTGTCACAAGGAGCCTTTCCATTAAATTTGTTGTTAAGCAAAATGCTACCAGAGACTTGTTTTGGATACTGATTATGCACCTCTTAGGAGAGGAACTCATTGCTGCCTTATGTGTGCTAGAGTTACACTCCAGTAAGGACCTGAAAGGTCAAGCCATCAACCCCACATTTTCAATATATGTGCAATAAGTGTATTCTTCCAGCATATTCAATAAAGCAATTACGGTATCATTAATGCAAATGACCAATGCATTGGATACAGATTAAGGCATTTTAGCATATTCTTCTTTTATTTTACGTGACTCTACAGGAATGAAGGTCAACCAAACAGGCAACTTCTACAATAGGACTGTACAATTCACATAAAGGGAAGAGGTGGCTACGTAAAATTATCTTGTTTGCTTTCACTCAGCACTTGAAGGAAACCTCATTCATTTTCTATGGCACTAGATGATGAATACTGAGGTGCTTAACATCTCTGTTCTGATCTGCAGTGGTTAAATGGAGATAAGGAGTTGCCCTCTCCAGTTCTGATGAAGAGATCTCTCCTAATGGATAAAAAATATTGTTCTTGCTCATATCTGGGTGTTGTAGAAAGAATGTTCAGAAAGAGGAAGTCAACAAAGCCTTCTACACAACACTTAAAATGTCACACAATCAGGGATCAATCAGGTTGAAAAAGACCTTCAAGATCATTGAGTCCAACCCATCACCTGACACCCAATTAACTAAGTGCCTCACCTCTGACCCACTTGTAGCTTCCCTGCCTGCATACTTCAGGCATTTAAGCCTGGCTATATATATATATATATATATATATCTAGAGGAGCCTATGGTCTCCCAGCCAGCTGTGCACACCTGCACACCACTGTGTTATCAGGACCAGATCCTGCATTTCCTGCCTTTACCTAATCACCCAGCAGCCACACACCTTGTATGCCTGCTGCCTCTCATTGCCTCATAAGCGTACCACTGCTGCTAAGGTAACCAGGTGTTGTGGAGGGCAGGATTTAAAATGTGGCCGAGTCGGGAATTTATCAAAAATAGTTATTTTTTTATTTTCCCAAAAACCCACCCCCACAACTATATATACAAAGATTAATTTAGGTTGATAAACAGGTTCAGTTGCATGAGAATTAAACTACCAGGATACCATCAATAATCTGACTATATTGGAAGTCAGAAGTTGGAAAAGGCGTCAGCTATTAATTAATAGCGGTTTCTTACTAAATTAAGCTAAGCCAAATAACTCACTCAGGCTGGCTCGTGCGGTCTGTGTTCCTCCTCCAGCAACTGCAGGTGAATCGTTAAGGGTCGTTAAGGGTCGTTAGGCACACAAAGGTGTCAGTAGGAAAGCGAATTCCTGAAGGTCTCTGCAGTCCAGCCAAGGAGAGTGTGTGAGCTCAGGCAGACACGTACATCCAGGCACGGGCAAAATCCAAAGCGGGAACCCCAAAGGCGGGAAGACCCCCAATATTTATAACCTTCGCTAGACAAAGGGTAGAGTTACCACACCTTAGGCGCGAAAGCGCACGGCCAATCCCAGCCTGGCTCCAGCGCGGGAACTCACGGGGCAGTCCCCCCCTCCTTCACGAGGCAGTCGTCCCCCCCTTCACGGCTGCAGGGCAGGCGAGAGAGGGGGGAAACCAGGTGGCTTTTCCCCTTTCCCCCCAAAGTCCGGGCAGGAGAGGAATTTAGGGGTACAGGACTCCAGGACCTCCCACCCCGGTGGTATTGAGCATCTTTGTCTAAAACTTGAGTGATAGGTGATCCCCCTTCAATTTAGGAACCTATTAATATATATATAGCTTAGCCTTTTCCAACATTAACAATATATATAACACATTAATCGCCCCAACAATATTTAACAATACTTAACAAGGCTTAACAATAGCCCCAAACCATATTAAATAAAGCTACACAGTCCATTTGAAAATTGCTCTGTTCCTTGTAGAGCAACCGAGTTCATGGCAGAGCGTCAGATGCTCTGAGTCCATGGCTGGAGGTCTCAGTCCGTGGGTCCTGATGCCATCATCCACTGGCCTCCCCGGTGATATGACTCCATCTCTCGTGTAGCTGGCTCTCCCTTTCCCAGGTGCTGGTCAGGTGGTCAGGAACTGGTCCTCTGCCTCGACCTTAACCTGTAAGGAGACAAAACCTGCCTCGGCCTATAAAGGCCAGGCTTGACAATTAATAACTGGGGACAATCCACTGTGCACTGATCCAGTGGCCTTTTCCATTTGCATCTAGGGCTTCCCAGGCATATAAGCCTCTGGGTTTACCCCGTGCCATTGGCACTATCCCGATAGGTTGGCCTTTTGTACTGGGCAGGTGGTCAGTGACCACTGGTGGCTCACCTAGGCAGCAGGTCATTATTCTGGGGGTTTCTGTAGCTCTCCCCATGACTGCTGACCATTAAAAGCTGTTGTGCCATTATTACAGTAATTCAGTGTTTTGCCTCCCGTGTGGGAGATGAGAAAGGGTTAACCTTTCTGTCTGGGGGCGAGCTGCAGTTCCCAGTGGGCAGGATGCCACTTCTGGGCGAGCCGCTCTGGAAGCCACCGCTGGGTGTGCCGCTGCTGCTGGTCCTGGGCTTCTCATGGCTGCCTCTGGATTTTGAAGCTGATTTCTGAAGGCACCGCACTAAATCCTTCAGCTGCCAGTCTGCCAGCTGCTTTAAGACAGTCTTTAGTACCCCTAAAGTCAGGGCTTGTAGATACCAACTGTTCTTTCCTCTGGGTCTCCAGTCACTCTGTTAGTCTCTGCCCCTTCCCCTCGGGGAGAAACCTGTAGGACCGGTCCCCCTGGGGGGGCAGTCCTGCACTGGCCGGACCTGCCTGCACAGAGTCCTGGGATTTTCTGGGGGAGAAGCACGAGACTGTCTCTCCCCAGCCCGTTTTCCTTCAGGAGACCCAAACCCAAACTGCAGCCCGTGGGCATTTAAGACGGTTAACAGTTCAGCCCAAGTCATTACATGCTCTTTGGCATCATCCTCTGCATTTTTTGCAATCACACATTGAATTTTCTCAACATTCTTCATTAGTTGGATTTTCAGAGTTGCTGGCAAACCCTTCATAATAGGGTGCAGTCTCTCCGGGTCCACAGGGGCATAAAACGGGCAATCATAATGTCCCTTATCATATATAGCCTGGACACAGGCAAGTCTGCGGAGAGCAGTGATAAGCTCAGAGGAGCTGGTGACCTTTAGTTCCGTCGGCTCTCCACGATAGGCTGGGCGGACGCTGCTTGCCCAGTAAGCTATCCGGGCGGTGAGGCTATGTGTCCCCTCGGGTTCACGTGTCAGGAACACATCGTCCCCCCAGTCTCCAGCTGCTTCCTGTGAGTCTAGAAGGACCCGGTCCCCACCGGCTCAGGACACTCAATTGAGTCAGCGATTGAGTCCCCAAGATCTCTCGCATATTTGACTTGTAAGTCACTGAGCTGTGCGTCTATAAACTGCTTTTTGATAACGGTGCACCGCCTTTTCTGCCCTTCGTGGACTGAGTCCTTATTACAGGCAGCATGTGCTTCTGCACCATGGCGCCCTCCTCACCGGAGCTGTCTTCGCCGCTAGCCACGGGGGAGTCCGGTCGGGCCCTGCGCTTTCTGTGTGGCTTTGAGGCTTTCTGCTGCACAGAGGCATGTGCAGAGGAATTCTCTGAGTCATTAGCAGAGTCTTTTGAGCCTGGTTTTGGGGAACTCCTCTCCCCCGTAGAGCCCCTCGGGGCATTCTCTGCCTTTTTCCCTGATTCCCGCGAATCACTCAATTCACATTCAGACACGGAGACTGAAGAGGTAGCGTCTGAAGGCATTACAAGCCTTTCTTTCATCTGGGCAGTCAGTGCCGTGGTCAGGCTCTTTGTCTGCGCCAGCATGTTCTCCCAGATATTTTGTCTTTTAGCTTTTTCTGTTAATAAATCCTTTTCCAAGGCCTGAATTATTTTTTCATAATTTTCAAATTCAGCCAGAGTCTGGGTCACGACTGACCCATGAACAACAGAGAAATGCTCCACTGGAGACTCAGTAATCACAGGGTCTGAGCACTCAGCTAATTACTCCAGGATTTTCTCTGGATTTTTACAATTTTGCTGAGCCCAAATTAAATCAAGTCCTGTGATTAGGCATCCCTTTTCATGTAGAAATTCTATGGTTGAACTACCCTGCATACACTGTGCCATAATGTTGCGGAGGGCAGGAATTAAAACATGGCCGAGTCGAGAATTTATCAAAAATAGTTATTTTTTTATTTTCCCAAAAACCTGCCCCCACAACTATATATACAAAGATTAATTTAGTTTGATAAGCAGATTCAGTTGCATGAGAATTAAACTACCAGGATACCATCAATAATCTGACTATATTGGAAGTCAGAAGTTGGAAAAGGTGTCAGCTATTAATTAATAGCAGTTTCTTACTAAATTAAGCTAAGCCAAATAACTCACTCAGGCTGGCTCGTGCGGTCTGTGTTCCTCCTCCAGCAACCACAGGTGAATCGTTAAGGGTCGTTAAGGGTCATTAGGCACACAAAGGTGTCAGTAGGAAAGCGAATTCCTGAAGGTCTCTGCAGTCCAGCCGAGGGGAGTGTGTGAGCTCAGGCAGATACGTATGTCCAGGCACGGGCAAAATCCAAAGCGGGAACCCCAAAGGTGGGAAGACCCCCAATATTTATAACCTTCACTAGACAAAGGGCAGAGTTACCACACCTTAGGCGCGAAAGCGCACGGCCAATCCCAGCCTGGCTCCAGCGCGGGAACTCACGAGGCAGCCGCCCCCCCCTTCACGGGGCAGTCCTCCTCCCCTTCACGGCTGCAGGACAGGCGAGGGGTGGAGGAACCTGGCGGCTTTTCCCCTTTCCCCCGGAAGTCCGGGCAGGAGAGGAATTTAGGGGTACAGGACTCACAGTATCACAGTATCACAGTATCACCAAGGTTGGAAGAGACCTCACAGATCATTGTCGTGGAACGCAGTTTCGCGGCAGAGTTATGGGGAAAATATGCGAGGCGTTGACTATTTTATCAGTGATTTATTGCAAAGAATGCAGATTCCCTCTTCCCGAAACTACACCACCACTGTGAATTCTTTTGATTGAGATCAAAGTAACATTTCCGAAAATGGCAAATTAAAGAGTCTATGATGTTTAAAGAGAGTTCTTTTGAGTTTCTGTGGTTTGAGATAACAGTTCATCAGCTACTCACAGTCTGTAGCTTGGCAGGGAGTTCCTTTCTCCCGATGAGGGTCCAGGCATGCAGGCTTTAGCCTCTGCGACTCGGCGTCCGCCCGAGGCGAGACTAGATCGGCGAGCAGTTTGTTGTTGTTAAGTCCGGGAAAAAAACCAGAAAGGCTGGAAAAACCCAGAAGGACAAGACGCAGATCCAGAAGGCTAGGGCAAGGGCGCAAGGGCCAAAGCAAAAGGCAAAAGGCAAGAGAGCACACGGGCACCCGATCCTGGCCTGTCCACCATTTTATAATGTTCCAAAACAGGACTAGCCCACAATTCAGACCACTTTTACGTTGTTAACATACATTGGTAAAAACCAGTAAGCAATTTATATAATTGGATAATATTACTCAAACAATATAAAGACCACTCCTCAGGCCAGCCCACCTGCAGGTGCTGGGCAGGCCTGAGATAGTCGTTTCTACTTAACCAAAACAATACCCTGTTGTCTGGAAAGCGAGGTCAAGTGGAAGGGAAAACATGGCCAGTGTTTACCCTTTTCACTTACCCTAGGGAGAAATCTTCCCATGGGACTGAAAGATTGTTTTGGGTTTTCGATGCTTCTGGCTTAAATGTGAGGCACTAGAAACTACACAATATAGCAAAAAGCTTAGAGAAGCTTAGAGAGCCTTTTGCTACTCTCCATGACATACTCCACCCCCTGGCTCACATTAAGCCAAGAATCGGAAAAGCAAAATGAAATACAACTTACATCTAACTCTTAACATAACTAATACATAAGCATAACTCTAATCTAAACTAACTTAATACTTATTTGTGCCCACCCCCCTGAATAAACAAAGCTTTATCGAACATTTACAAAGCAGGAAACCTGGTATATGCAAAAGCAGTTCAGAAGTCTGGAAGAATCCATCGTGCACTGATACGATGAGTCTTCCCACTTACATCAGTTGCTTCCCAAGCATACAACCCATTTGGTTTTGTCAGGGTCATAGGCACAACTCCAATTGAAGGTAAGTTTACCATTACTGGTTGTCCCACCTGTAATTTGTGTAATGACTGTTGAGAGTGCTGAGATTTATCTGGTGGATGACTAACATTTTCCACTGGATTGTCAGGACAAAATGCCCTTATTTTAGGACTACCACAATTACCCCATCTGTTGTTCACAATGAAAATTGCGTATGGCAAGCGTTTATCCCAGTTACCTTTGGATACCATGGCATGTTTCTTAACCAGAGCATTTGTTCTCTCTACAATACCATTAGCTTGAGGATAATAGGGAGTATGGAACACCCATGTGATCCCTTCACCCTTAGCCCAGTCTTGTACAGAAGACGCTGTAAAGTGAGATCCATTATCACTTTGAATGTACTCTGGCATTGGTAAGACACTAAACCACTGCTTCAAGACCTCAATAGTTTGAGCTCCTGTGGCAGCACTAGTTGCTGTAGCCATGACTAATCCTGAAACCACTTCCACCCCCACCAGTATGTATTTCTTCCCGTGTGAGGGCTTTAAAGGACCCACATAGTCAACTTGCCATGTACTCCACAACCTTTTGTCCTCTCTGATATGCTGTGCTGGAGCTAGATTGGGATGATTTTGTTTAAGCCTGATTCTGCACTGTGGACAAGATGAAATGAGTTCCTTACAGGTACTCATAGAAACTGGCCACCCTCTAGACCTACACTCGAAGTAAAGGTCTGCTTTTCCTGAATGACCTCTTTTAATATGAAGCCACTCAGCTAATCTCCACCATTCTCCTTTGTCCTCATCCACTATGTTGATCTTTGCTAAGAAATCAGCTTGATTATTCCAGGTGGTAGCTGGTGTTTGCTTTTTGGAATGCCCTTCTACCCAACCAACCTTGAGGGGTCTGGATCGGCCAATCTCTAATAGCCTTTTCCAGTCTTCGACTCTCCAGACTTCCACACCTGATACCTTCCACTGATTCGCTTCCCACTGGCAAATCCACTCAGTGGCGCCTTTGAACGTGGAATAAGAATCAGTGTAAATAGTTGTTGCTCCCTTCTCGGCTGCTATTATAAGAGCACGCAACTCCCCTACCTGTGCACTGCCATCACCTTCTTCAGTGATGGTCCGGCCTGTAGCAATCTCCAAGGCAGCGGCTTTGTAGTGCCACTTCGCCCCTACCCTCCGAGAGGATGCATCTGTGAACCACACTCCTGATTTGTCGGAGTCTGCGGTCATCTCAGGGGCTACCTGAATAGGAGAAGGCTTATATGGCTGACTAAGCAGAGCTTTATCAGGATTTATGGGTTGCTGAAGTTTGGATACCTTTGTAGGTCCCTCTTTCAGCGGCATCAGCTGTGAAATTCCCTCTAAGTAGGCATACCACTTTCTAACAGTAGCCTTTTGGGCAATTCCTTCTGGTGGAGGAGTTCCTTTAAGGATCGCTTTTAGCAGAGGAAATGGGCCTTGCACTACAACATCTTGTGTAGTACGAAGCTTTTCTGCTTCCTTAACAGCTCGAGTTAGGGAAAGAAGTCCCTTTTCCCAATCCGAGTACCGAATTTCGGCCTCTTTGAATGCTGTTGATGAAAACATGAGAGCTCTACTAGGACCATTGGGTCCTCTCTGGAAAATTCCACAGTATGAGGCATTCGTGGAAAAACCCCATTCAGCCCTCAGGGCATCTTTTGGGTGTAAGGGCCCCAACTTCTGATATGCCTTTAGTTCATCCTTGCGAAACCTCAGGCTATCAGAATGTTCTGGAGTCCAATCCCAATGCTTGTTCTTCTTAAGCAAATCATACAGAGGACGGGCAATTACTGAGAAACCTGGAATGTGTTTCCTCCAGTAACCCAGTGTACCCAACAATTGTTGTAACTCTTTTCTATTTTGGGGTATTTGGCCCTTTTCAATGCTCTGAAGAGTGTCATCTGGCACAGACTCTGCACCTGCTATCCACCATGATCCCAGGAATTTTACCTCTTGACTTGGACCTTGACACTTTTCCTTTGGAATGGTCAAACCCTGGTTAGTCAACAGTTCTCGGATATTCTCAGCCACTGCACCAACTTGCTCCTTGTCATTCCCTCCCACCAAGATATCATCAATGTAATGGTACATCTTAACATCCTTAGGAAGCTGAACAGTGTCAAGCAAAGCTGCAAGTGCATTGTGTGCAATGGTTGCGCTGTGTTTGTATCCTTGTGGAAGACGGTTGAATGTGTACTGAATACCTTGCCAGGTAAAAGCAAACTGCGGTTTGTCCTCTTCTCTCAACGGCACCATGAAGAACATGTCCTTCACGTCTAGAGTCGCCATCCAGGTGTGAGAAGCCGCTTGGATTGCTGTCACTGTGGACGAAAGACTAGGAACTGCTGCAGTAAGAGGAGGAGTGTTACTATTTAGCTTCCGGAAATCTACCGTCAATCTCCATCGGCCATTCTGTTTTCGGACTGGCCAAACAGGTGAATTGTAAGGAGAATGAGTTCTAGTGATAATCTGTCTCTTCTCAAGATCAGCTATCACTTCAGTGATACCTTGCTTAGCTGCAGCTGGCAATGGATACTGTGCAACACAAGTAATGTGTGACTTTGGCAAAGGAGGAGCTGTTTGCAACAAGCGAACACAAGTATGGACTAACCTTTGCCTCTTATTCCTCACCTCATAAGCACCAAAGCTCCATAATGTTCCGTCAGGAAGATGCCATCTTCTACCTGCTAGAACATCAAACCCAAGGATATTATGTTTACACGAAGCCAATGCTAACTCTACCAGGGTACTTCTTTTCTCCCCAGGTAGCCACAGCTGTGCTTTGGCTAAATAGCATGTTTCAGGTTGTCCTGTAACACCTGTTATGTTTACCTTTCTCCGGGATGGCAATATTTTCAGATGCTTTGCTAGTTGTGCATTTAGCACTGTAATTTGTGCACCTGTATCTATTAGGTATTTGACAGCAGCTCTAGTTGGTCCAGTAGGAATCATGATATAGGGTTCAGGTTTGTCAGACCTTCGACATTCAGAAACAGAGCGATGAGTGTGGCCTGAATCATTCACCGCCACACCTAGTTTTTTGATTTGCTCTTATCTCCTCCCCGATCAGGAGAACCTGACTTGGTAGGAGACGTGCTTGCAGAGCCTTTCTTACGGTTCTGCTTCACCTTTCCGTTACCATTGCCTTTTAGTATCTGTTCTAACAGTTTTTTTATCTCAAACATGATCTCATTCTTCACAGGATCACGCTCTATCTGTTTCCTCTGAAACACATCACGAGGTTTCACTGCATATTTCTGTTCCTGCAGTGGGAGCACACCTCTACCTTGAGAAGTCGGTACCCACATTATTCCAGATTCAGAGCGACGATTAAGCTCAGGGCTCCCCCTGGGACTTGATTGTGGGCTCGATCGTGGACTCTCATTGGGGTTGCCAGATGTCCAGGTATGCCGCACCGTTTGGTGTTTTCCTCGTGATGCAGAGCTGCTCCTGCCTCCAGACTGCTTTTCCTTCCGAAAGACAGATTCTGGCACAGATAAAGGATCATGATAACCCATTTGTCTCCCTAGAGTGGCTAGTTCTGTAAGCACTTCCCTCCATGTAGGATGATGTACTACACTTTGTGAGCTTTGCCCTTGCTCTTCATTCTTTTGTATTGCATTCTCGATTTGTCTCCTTATCCTAATACCTTCAGCCTTTATGAAGCCAGGCATACCCTTTATCAGGGGTCCAAGCCTGTGTGGCTCTACTGGAGCATCCATTGCATGTGCATATAACCCCTTATGATTCACAGCTTGGATACAGGCAACCATAGTAAATGCTTCATTTAGCTCAACAGGGGATCTAATCCAAAACTCTGTAGGTTCACCCCTATCTGAAGAATCATAAACACTAGCCCAGTGAAAAATCCTAGCACTTAACGCAAGGTCTCCCTCAGGACCATCCCCAAGAAATACCTCGGGTCCCCAGTTAGTTCTTCCCACCTCTTCACGAGATAAGATAATCCTTTCCGCCCCCCTTTGAACCACACGATACACATACTCAATTATGGATTCATTAGGCATGCGGGAATAAGTTTCCCTAAGATCATCCATCTGCATTTCCGTGTACGATTTGATTTTCGTGGTTGTTGTTTTGCCTCCTTTCGGTCCTTGCGAAGTTTCAGACGCAAAGAGAGGGTTCACGGAGTAGGACTTCATTTTGTGGTGCACCTCCTCCACTTCCGTGTCGCTATCAATAGACGCAACTGCAGGCTGCAACGCGGTGTGGCGCTGCGCAGGTGTGCTTAGCGCTGGTTGCTCAGGGCGTGGCGGTTGAGAAGATGGCGGCTGTTGTTGTTGTGAAGATGGTTGGGAAGATGGCGGTTGCGGTGGCGCTGCCGGTGGCTGGATCTGAGACGGCATTGGGAACGCTGGGACGGACTGAGATTGAGGAGACGGTTGAGCCGGGAAAAGCGGCACCGTAGCTGCTGCCTGCGGCATTGCGGACGACTGCTGCTGCGGGACCCGCGGCTGGATTATCATCTGCGTTACTGCTGGTGGCAGCGACTGAAGCGCCGGGACCTGCAGGGTCGTCTGAAGCTCCTGTGCTGGCAGCTGCACCGTCGGAAACGGGGTTGTCGGCAAGATCGGCTGCTGAAGCAGAGTCGGCTGTGAAGGCGTTAGAGGCTCCGGCTGAACTGGCGGCTGGATCGGCGGCAAAACCTGGGGTTGCGGCTGTGTCTGGGCTATCGGCTCCGTTACTATTAGTAATGGCGCTGCCGATGGCTGGGGTGCCGGCATCGGCGGAGGCGTCAGAGGCTTCGCCAGCGGAATCACCGGGACCGAAGCTGGCATCAAGGTAGGCTGGTTGGGCACCTCCCGCGGACGCGGTATCGAGCCGCATGGCTTTAGCGGCAACAGGGACGGCTCTGCCACTGGTTGGGGATTCATTGGCTGAGGAAGATGCCTCACCGGAGACATTTTAAAGAAATCGGGCTGCTGTGACTTCTCAGGACATATCGGAGTAAAAATTGGCAAGCCTAGATAACCTAGTTGACTCCCGACGGTGGGTCGAGGGCTGCGGAGTTTCTGTCCGAGACCCGATATGCGATCGCGGCTGCGGTGTGTCCGCGCGGGAACTAACGGCTGATTGCGTTCGGGAAGTGCTCCCGGACCGTGACTTTCGGCTTAGTAACCTGTCTAACTTTTCCTCCATACTTCTCATCCTGTCCTCAGTCACAGCGGGCTCTGCGCGAAAGCTCAAGTTCCGCCTGACAGCGTCTTTTAACAGAGCTTCTCTCTCACTCTGCAACGACTTGATTTCTTGACGCGCCTGCTCTAAACGCAATTCTTTCCGGGCATTCTCATCACTCAGCTTTTTGACCTCCTGTTTATACATCTCTGCCTCACGTTTGCACGTCTCTATCTCACGTTTATGCGCCTCTGCCTCCAGCCTCCAGGCCTCTGCAACATGCCTGCAAGACTCCATATCGACTTGTGATCTGAACACGCCAACACCCAGATCAAAAAAACTTTCTTTGTCAACTCCCTCGATATCTCCAAAAGCTTCGTAGAGAGACACGACTATATTAGCTGACCTGACATTTATCTGCTCTATCGTCTCATCCTCCCTTGCTGTCAGAGCTTTCCTAAAATTAGCTGATTCAAACACCGAAGCTAAACTGGCATACAGGGTGTCTGTGAGATCTGGCGATCTGGCATCTCCTGCTGCGGGAGAACTCCTTCCGAACTGGGCCATTTTTAAACTCGGCTGTTACTTCAGTTTCTCAATCCCACTTCTGACACCAAATCTGTCATGGAACGCAGTTTCGCGGCAGAGTTATGGGGAAAATATGCGAGGCGTTGACTATTTTATCAGTGATTTATTGCAAAGAATGCAGATTCCCTCTTCCCGAAACTACACCACCACTGTGAATTCTTTTGATTGAGATCAAAGTAACATTTCCGAAAATGGCAAATTAAAGAGTCTATGATGTTTAAAGAGAGTTCTTTTGAGTTTCTGTGGTTTGAGATAACAGTTCATCAGCTACTCACAGTCTGTAGCTTGGCAGGGAGTTCCTTTCTCCCGATGAGGGTCCAGGCATGCAGGCTTTAGCCTCTGCGACTCGGCGTCCGCCCGAGGCGAGACTAGATCGGCGAGCAGTTTGTTGTTGTTAAGTCCGGGAAAAAAACCAGAAAGGCTGGAAAAACCCAGAAGGACAAGACGCAGATCCAGAAGGCTAGGGCAAGGGCGCAAGGGCCAAAGCAAAAGGCAAAAGGCAAGAGAGCACACGGGCACCCGATCCTGGCCTGTCCACCATTTTATAATGTTCCAAAACAGGACTAGCCCACAATTCAGACCACTTTTACGTTGTTAACATACATTGGTAAAAACCAGTAAGCAATTTATATAATTGGATAATATTACTCAAACAATATAAAGACCACTCCTCAGGCCAGCCCACCTGCAGGTGCTGGGCAGGCCTGAGATAGTCGTTTCTACTTAACCAAAACAATACCCTGTTGTCTGGAAAGCGAGGTCAAGTGGAAGGGAAAACATGGCCAGTGTTTACCCTTTTCACTTACCCTAGGGAGAAATCTTCCCATGGGACTGAAAGATTGTTTTGGGTTTTCGATGCTTCTGGCTTAAATGTGAGGCACTAAAAACTACACAATATAGCAAAAAGCTTAGAGAAGCTTAGAGAGCCTTTTGCTACTCTCCATGACAATCATCAAGTCCAACCCTTTACCACAGTGCCCAAGGCTAGACCATGGCACCAAGTGCCACATCCAACCTTGCCTTGAACTGCCCCAGGGACGACGACTCCACCACCTCCCCAGGCAGCCCTTTCCAGTGCCCAATGACTCTCTCAGTGAAGAACTTTCTCCTCACCTCGAGCCTAAACCTACCCTGGCGCAGCCTGAGGCTGTGTCCTCTCGTTCTGGTGCTGGCCACCTGAGAGAAGAGAGCAACCTCCCCCTGGCCACAACCACCCTTCAGGTAGTTGTAGACAGCAATAAGGTCAGCCCTGAGCCTCCTCTTCTCCAGGCTAAACAACCCCAGCTCCCTCAGCCTCTCCTCGTAGGGCTTGTGCTCAAGGCCTCTCACCAGCCTCGTCACCCTTCTCTGGACACGCTCGAACATCTCAGTGTCCTTCCTAAACTGGGGGGCCCAGAACTGAACGCAGTACTCAAGGTGTGGTCTGACCAGTGCAGAGTACAGAGGCAGAATGACCTCCCTGCTCCTGCTGACCACACCATTCCTGATGCAGGCCAGGATGCCACTGGCTCTCTTGGCCACCTGGGCACACTGCTGGCTCATGTTCAGGCGGGTATCAATCAGTACCCCCAGATCCCTCTCTGTCTGGCTGCTCTCCAGCCACTCCAACCCCACCCTGTATCTCTCCATGGGGTTGTTGTGGCCAAAGTGCAGCACCCTGCACTTGGAGCTATTGAATGCCATCCCATTGGACTCTGCCCATCTGTCCAGGTGGTCAAGGTCCCGCTGCAGAGCCCTTCTGCCCTCCAACTCAGTCACATCTGCCCCCAGCTTGGTGTCATCTGCAAACTTGCTGATGACTGACTCCATGCCCTCATCCAGGTCATCTATGAAGATGTTAAAGAGGATGGGGCCCAGCACAGATCCCTGAGGGACACCACTAGTGACTGGCCGTCAGCTGGATCTGGCACCATTCACCACCACTCTCTGGGTCCGGCCCTCCAGCCAGTTCCTAACCCAGCACAGAGTGTTGCCATCCAAGCCATGGGTTGACAGCTTAGCCAGCAGTTTGCTGTGGGGGACAGTGTCAAAGGCCTTGCGGAAGTCCAGATAGACCACATCCACAGGCCTCCCCACATCCACCAAGCGGGTCAGCTGATCATAGAAGGAGATCAGGTTAGAAAGGCAGGATCTGCCCTTCCTAAGCCCATGCTGGCTGGACCTGAGCTCTTTGCCAGAGCTGAGCAGAAGATTAAGGAAGAAGCTTACTTGCTGTGGAGGCAGAGAATTAATGTGGCCAAATCAGGGATTTATACAAAAATAGAGTTATTTTATTTTCCCAAAAACCCACCCCCAAAACTACATACAGAAATTAATTTAGTATGAATTACCAGATTCAGTTTGTTTGAGGAAGTCTACAGGATACCATTGATAATTTGACTATTTTGGAAGTCAGAAGTTGGAAAAGGCTTGTTGAGCTATTAAATGAATAGCATTTCCCACTCAATAATAAAGCTGAGCTGAAATAACTCACAGTCAGACTGACTTGATCCAGTGGCCTGTCCTCTTACTCTCTTCTGATGCCATCCTTAAGAGAGTCGTTAAGAGGTATTCAGGTCTGCACAACAGGGTGCTAATGGTAGGAAGCCATCCTTTGGAGCGGAGCTCTGGGCTCTTTCTGTAGACTCTATCCAGGCAGGGGTGGGGAACTCAGGTGGGCATGAACTTCCAGGCAGGCATGATCTCTAAGGCAGGAACCCCAAAGATAGGAGGTCCCCCAATATTTATACCCTTCCTAGACAAGAGCAGAGTTACCACTTCCTAGGCACAGAGACCACAGACAATTACAGCCCAATTCCAGTGCAAGCACTGCATGGGGTACCCCTCATGCCTGAAGGGCCATTCACTCTTCCCCTTCACACCTGCAGGCCTTTTCCTCTCCCATTCAAGCCACAGAGGGAGAGGAATTTAGGGGTATACAGGACTCCAGGACATTACTCATGGATGTTATCAAGTGACATCATCAGCAATATCTAGTAATAGAGATCTTTACCACAGAAGTCCGAGATAAGTCACAGAGCTGCCAAACTCAGAAGTGTCTCGAGCACTTCTTCCCAAGTGGGCTTTCACAATCGGAGGGGGAGAGTCAGAATTTCTAAGATCCCCCTGCCTGGAGATAGACAGCAATTAGCTAGTGAATATGGTCTGAGAAAGGATCGAAAGCAGGGATGGTCCAGTCACAGCACGAGATTGTCCTTCACAGTGCTAGGGGACTCTCTCTGCAGGAACCCTCTATATTTATACCTTTCCTAGACAAAGTGTCGATTTACCATTTCTAGGCATGAAAACACATACAATCGCCAGCCAAATTTCAGCACAGGCATCTGCGTGGGTCACCTCCCATGAAGGAAGGACCCTTTGCTCCCTCCCCTTCAGCCTGCAGGGCAGCAGGGGGAAAACAGGTTTCTCATGCATTTCCTCTCATATTCAAACCACGGAGTAAGAGGAATTTGGGGTAACCAGGACACCAGGACAGCAGGTTGGATGTACTTCAAGAAAGAAATCCTGAAGGCACAGAGGCAGGTCCCAGTGTGCTGGAAGATGAGCTGACAATGGAGGCAGCCAGATTGGATGGGCAAGGAGTTTTTGAAGAAATTACAGCTAAAAAAGGTGTATCACTTTTGGAACCAATATGGTTATATGATCATTCTCCGTTTATTTCTGTGAATACAGCTGCTTATGTGCTAACTTGGAAGAGGTGTGCATAGCTAACTTTGGTTAAGTCGGTACATGTGGGAGGCACAGATAGGCTTAAGGTTATGTGTGAGGTACAGATAGGTTAACTTATATAAACAACCTGTAGGGTCAGCCCCATGCAGCTGACAGACCCTGCCTCCTTGCAGCTGCACATGGGGGCTGTTATTCACCTCCTGGTTTCCTGCTTCAAGGACACTCTGCAGCATGGGGTTGCTCATTTGTTTATCAATTCATGTCCTTCTGTTAGCAAGAAATCCATCCACAGCTATGGACATAAGAACAATAAATTTTGACCTCTTTAGAGACCTGTTTGGAAGAATTCAATAGATTTATTTAGAATAATTAAATGTCAGAGGATGGAAGGGACCTCGAAAAATCTGGTCCACCTCCCCTGCCAGAGCAGGATTGCCTAGAGCAAATCACTCTGGAACACATCAAAATAGTTCTGGAATATTTCCAGAGAGGGAGGCTCCACAACCTCCCTGGGCAGCATGTTCCAGTGCTCCATCAGCTTCACTGTGAAAAGGGAGGTGGTGGAGGCACCGTCCTTGGAAGTCTTCAAGAAAGGCTGGATAAGGCACTTAGTGCCATGGTCTAGTTGACTGGCTAGGGCTGGGTGCTAGGTTGGCCTAGATGATCTTGGAGGTCTCTTCCAATCTGGTTGATTCTATGAAAAAGTTCCTCCTCAGGTCCGCATAGAAGATCCTATGCCTCGATATGACTATAGAAGATAGGCATGACAAAGAGATTTCTTTAGAATTCAAGTACCACCTCCTCCAAGGTCAAGATAAGTGCATTTCTATAAGTAAGAAATCAAGCAGGGAGGCAAGAAGCTTGCATGTATGACTGTCGCAGGGGGGTATTCTGCCACCTACGCCAATTGTGGTGGAGGGGAGAAATTAATTGATACAAGAGAATATTTTATAAAAATATATATAATTATTAACTCAAATATTTTCAACTCTGTCCAGCCCCAACCAATGAACTTTAATATTAATATTTGTTCTACACGGTTATGAAGACACTATGGGAATATATATCAAACATTAACTATTATAACAACTAGCATACATTGAAACTATTAAGAGAGAGAGTTTTCCCCACGGCTTAATGCTGCTTGGGGTCATATACTACTTGCCCAGCAAGGGTGCTCTGTGGCAGAAGTAATAGAAATTACAGAGGCATTAAATTATTTGCTCACAATTCTGATTAATCAATAATCACCCTGTGGGGCTACATCACAGCCTATGCCTAGTGTCCAATTCTTCAGGGTCTCTGCCTGTGGACTTTGAGGCTGTAATCCTCCTGTTTCAGGGGAAATGACAGTCTCTGACCTTATGCTGCTGATTTCTTCTGGATGCTTTCTCCAGGGATAAGTAGGCAGGATCTCAGGTGCAGAGGCACGTTGTGCTGTCTGAGCACGGGTCTAAAGCTGATCAAATGCAGGCAGGAAAGCAAGCAATGTGGGGAGCAAACACATGAGCCTGTGCACCCCTATTTATTAAATGTGGGCCGAGAATTATGTCCTCATTGGCCACTAGAATGACCAATCAGGTTGGCAGTCAGCCAAACCTTACCATACTAGGAAAAACCCACAGGCCTAGGCTCCAAATATGGGAATCATGTGGGTCTAGCACTAGGCAGGCACGAGCTGGGTGTGTGGGGGCTTAGACAATCAGGTGTCCTGGGCAACTGACTTTATGGCCCCGGTCTGTTGTGCCCCTTTGTTTTCATTTACCCCTGGTGCAAGCAGAGAGACATGTCCAGGCAGAACAATGCATAAATAAGCCTGCTTTTGGGCCTATAGGCCCTCCACAAAAATGAGCAAGGAATTTCTCAGTTCAAGAAGGACAGGAAGTTTCTTGAGAGAGTGTAGCATAGGGTTATAAAGACGATGAGGGAGTTAGAACATCTCTCTTATGGAGAAAAGTTGAGTGACTGAAGGTTTTTTATCATGGAGCAGACAAGACTGGGGAGGGATCTTAATGCTTACAAATACCTGAAGTGTGAGTGTCAGGAGGATAGCATTAAGGTTTTTTTCAATGGTGCCCAGAGACCAGAAAAGATAATGGACACAAACTGGAATATGGAAAGTTCCTTCTCAAAGACAGAAAGAACTTCTTTAACCTTCAGAGCGATAGAGCATTGAAAAAGGCTTCCTGAAATGCTATTGGAGTCTCTGTCTCTGGAATCATTCAAAATTTGCCTGGACACCACCCTGCGAAACCTGCTCTGGGTGAATTTGTTCCAGCATGTGTTATGTAGAGGTAATTAATTAATTGTGAGATTACATTTTCAAAATTAATATTGCTTATTAATTTTGATATTCAAAACTCTTGCCACCTCTGACCACTGTTTATAATAATAATTTTTTCTTCACATGGTCATGGAAATATTTTACAGAGGAATAACTAGATCTAGAAACAACTTGTGAAAAATATTTAAACATTAATTTAACTGGAAAAAAAGTTTCTTGTAGTCAGTGTACCTCTTGCCCACTAGATGGACTCAAAAAGTGCCTTTCTGCTTATGGCAGAAGGCAGTGGTGAATTGCAAGCAGCTTTAAGTATTTACTCACAAAATATTGTTTCCCAACTTGCAAGGCTAGCTAGTTTCAAACAGTACCCAAAGGGTTCAGGGAATTCTGTTACTTGTCAGCTGTTGAGGCTTCTGATTCTTCCCAGGCTTCACAGAGTGCTGGGAAAAGAGGCAGACAGTCTCTGACCTGGTCCTCTGGACTATCTGTGTATCCAGGACTTCCTGTCTTTGTGGGACAATTTTGTGGGATAAAGCCCTAGAGGGACGAGGGGCCCAGGACAGCTGCTCAGTATTCAGGGATCACCTCTTCTGTGTCCAGAAGCAATGCATGCTAACAAAGAGGAAATCAGGGAAGAATGTTAGGAGGCCTGCCTGACTGAGCAAGGAGCTCCTGGACATGCTGTCACACAGAAAGAAATTATGCAAATTATGGAAGAAAGGACACGTAGAATGGAGGGTATAGGAGGAAGCTGTGTGAGCAGCTAGAGATCTGGTTAGGAAAGCCAAGGTACAATTTGAATTGAATCTAGCCAGGGAAGTCAAAATGAACACCAAGAATTTCTATAGGCATATTAATTGTAAAAAGGAGACTAGAGAAGGTGTGAGCCCCTTCAGAAAGGAAACCGATGAAATGGTCACAAGTGACATGGAAAAGGCTGAGGTTCTGACTGACTTCTTTACCTCAGTCTTCACTGCAAAGGCCTCCAGCTACACTCCTGGACCATGTAAGATGAGCCAGCAGTGTGCCCAGGTGGCCAAGAGAGCCAGTGGCATCCTGGCCTGCATCAGGAATGGTGTGGTCAGCAGGAGCAGGGAGGTCATTCTGCCCCTGTACTCTGCACTGGTTAGACCATACCTTGAGTATTGTGTTCAGTTCTGGGCTCCCCAGTTTAAAAGGGACGTTGAGATGCTTGAGCGTGTCCAGAGAAGGGCGACGAGGCTGGGGAGAGGCCTTGAGCACAAGCCCTATGAGTAGAGGCTGAGGGAGCTGGGATTGTTTAGCCTGGAGAAGAGGAGGCTCAGGGCTGACCTTATTGTTGTCTACAACTACCTGAGGGGTGGTTGTGGCCAGGAGGAGGTTGCTCTCTTCTCTCAGGTGGCCAGCGCCAGAACAAGAGGACACAGCCTCAGGCTGCGCCAGGGTAGGTTTAGGCTCGAGGTGAGGAGAAAGTTCTTCACTGAGAGAGTCATTGGACACTGGAATGGGCTGCCTGGGGAGGTGGTGGAGTCGCTGTCCCTGGGACACTTTAAGGCAAGGTTGGACGTGGCACTTGGTGCCATGGTCTAGCCTTAAGCTCTGTGGTAAAGGTTTGGACTCGATGATCTGTGAGGTCTCTTTCAACCCTGATGATACTGTGATACTGTGAAGATAGTGGCAGGGACTGGAAGGATGAACTGCCCATCATAAGTGAAGATCAGGTTTGTGATCACCTGAAGAACCTGAAGGTGTTCAAGTCCATGGGACCTGATGGGATACACCCACAGGTGCCGAGGGAATTAGCAGATGGGGTTGCTAAACCCCTCTCTATTCTATTCCAGAAGTCATGGCAGTCTGGTGAAGTGCCCACTGACTCAAAAAGGGGAAATATAACTCCCATTTTCAAAAACGATAGGAAGAAGGAGCTGGAGAACTGCAGGCCAGTCAGTCTCACCTCTGTGCCCAGTAAGATCATGGAGCAGATCCTCCTGGAGGCATTACTGAGACAGAAGAATAGTGAAGAGGTGCTTGGGTAGAATCAGCATGATTTCACCAAGGGCAAATCCTGCCTGGTAAACCTGGTGACCTTCTATGAACAGGTCACAACATTCATAGATGAGGAGCGAGTGTGGTAGTTTGAAGCTAGCTAGAATGTTTTGGTGAGAAGAACTGGATCACAGGCTGTGAAATGGAAACAATGGTAATGTCTACTTCACTCATAGACTTGCTGGAAGTATAAGAGCAAGAATTCAAACATAGATAAGGGAGTTGCTCTCTGTCTGGTCTTTGAACTGCACTTCTCTCTAATCTAACCTGGTTAATCCACCTGCTTCCTAACCCCCCTGGCCGACCCTTGATTCTTCCCTGAGGCACAAGGAAACATCTGGGGTAAGGTAGAGAGAGGATGGAGAAGGGGGAAGGGTAGTTGGGAGACCCTCCTGGAGATTTCAGGTTTCTGGGAGGGGTGTAATGTTTCTGTATTACCTTTTACCTTGTGTATTTCTGTATATAACTACATATATATGCAAAATATCTGTTTGTATATCATGCTAAGCTGTAAATACAAGCTTCATTCAATTTCCAGAGATGGCTGAGTCTAGTCTGGGTGACTGCCAAAGTAGAGGGGGCGGGGGTGAGTAACAGCCAAACCATCACAGTGAGCAGCTCATGTCATTTACCTGGACCTGAGCAAGGCTTTTGACACTGTCCTGCACCACATCCTGGTCTCCGAGCTAGTGATACATGAGTTTGATGGGTGGACTACAAGATGGATAAAGAGCTGGTTTGATGGCTACACCCAAAGAGTGTCTGTCAATGGGTCCATGTCCAAGTGGAGGCCAGTGAGAAGTGGAGTCTCTCAGAGATTGGTGTTGGGACCAGACTTGTTCAACATCTTTGTCAGTGACATGGACAGTGGCACTGAGTGCACCTTCAGCAAGTCTGCTGATGACATCAAGCTGTGTGGTGCAGCAAACATGCTGGAGGGAAGGGATGCCATCTAGATGGACCTGGACAGGTTGGAGAGGTGGGCACAAGCACAAATAGAGGCTGGGCAGTGACTGACTGGAGAGCAGCTCTGAGGAAAGGGACCTGGGGTTGCTGGTGGACAAGATGCTCAACATAAGCCAGCAGTGTGGATTTGCAGCCCAGAAAGCCAGCCAGATCCTGGGCTGCATCAGGACAAGTGTGGCCAGCAGGTCAAGGAAGGTGATTCTCCCCTTCTACCCCACTCTGGTGAGACCACACCTGGAGTACTGCATCCAGTTCTCAAGCCCCCATTACAAGAAGGATGTGGATATACTGCAGAATGTCCAGAGAAGGGCCACTGAAATGATCAGAGAGCTGGAGTACCTCTCCTATGAGGACAGACTGAAAGAGTTGGGGCTGTTCAGTCTGAAGGAGAGGAGGCTGTGTGGTGACCTTATTGTGGCCTTCCAGTATCTGAAGGCAGCCTATGAAAAAGCTGGGGAAGGATTTTTTAGGCTATCAGGTAGTGACAGGACTAGGGGGAATGGAGTGAAGCTGGAGAAGGGTAGGCTCAGGCTGAACGTGAGGAGGAAGTTCTTGAGCATGAGAGTGGTGAGAGCCTGGCATGGGCTGCCCAGGGAGGTAGTTGAGGCCCCATCTCTGAAGGTGTTTAAGGCCAGGCTGGATGAGGCTCTGGCCAGCCAGATCTAGGTTAGGGTGTCCCTGGCCATGGCAGGGGTGTTGGAACAAGATGATCCTTGTGATCCCTTCCAACCCTGAGTCATTCTGTGCTTCTATGATTCTAGGCGTAGGTAGGATGTCATTTGATCTGCAGTCTTAGCATGGACATAATGCTGGCTATGCAGGCTGACCACTTTGAGGCATTGATAGTTTATTCTTAGTAAACTTGAGGCAGTCAGTTTCCAGGTAATTCAGGATGTACTGAGGGGCTAAAAATGGCAGCAAGCAAGCAATAAGCATGAATAGAACAGGAAAACACACTGTGTTACCTGCCCAACTCTTTTATCATTATAGCCTGAGACTAATGGTTCTTTGGACACAGAATAGCCAATCAGAACGGCATTTTGCCAAGCTTGACCAGATTAGGTCAAACCTTAGGCTTGTTTTACCTGAATTTGGAAAAGCACAACCCTTGAGCAAGGCAAGCACAAGCTAAGCATGTGTACTTTGTTTACCTACCACAGGAACAAACCAAGTCTGGGCAGCCCAGAGTCCTTAGACTTAGTGGCTCCAGGTTCTTTGTCCTCTTTCCTGCAGTTGCTTCTCCCCA
Source organism: Pogoniulus pusillus (assembly GCF_015220805.1). Classification (NCBI taxonomy): domain Eukaryota; kingdom Metazoa; phylum Chordata; class Aves; order Piciformes; family Lybiidae; genus Pogoniulus; species Pogoniulus pusillus. The sequence goes on from NC_087309.1 coordinate 18,739,641, forward strand.
ATACAGAGGGAGGGAGGGCAGAAAAACATGCCTGGGCAAGCCAGTACATGTATAAGCCTATTTCAGCTTGTTAGGCTTACCATGACAGCATAGTAGGGGGTTGGACTAGATGCTCTCCAGAAGTCCCTTCCAACCCCTACTATTCTGTGAGTCTGATTCTATAATGCAAGTATATAACACCAATTGCATAGATATATTGTAGAGAATACAGCAAGTCTTCCTAAGAATTACACTCTTCAGAAACATTTGGCAATAGCTGTGCATTAGACACTTTCTTTGAAGGTGAAATGAAGTTTTTCTTGTAGTCTGACATACAGAGGGGAAAAAAGGATGAAGAATATGGTTATGAGGAGCCAGATGCCTCCTGTTACAGTGAATCACATGTTTCAATCAGATTTGGGTAATCTTAGTGGGCTTGAGACAGCTGCTGGTAAAATAACAAGGATGGGAACAACACAGTGTAGTGGAGGGCCACATGGGCCCAAATAAGCTTACATATGCCTATGCTTGCCTGGGCATGTTTTCCCACCCAGACATGTTTTTCTGCCCAAACCAGAGGTAAACACATCATACAAAGAAAAGGGGCACAATAGACCTGGTGCCACAAAGTCTGGCCTGCCCAGGTTGTATAATGTAGTTGTAAACAGATTGCATAAGCCCACGTGCTTAGTGTGTGGCCCACCTATGCTCTTCCAATATTTGGGAGTACTAGACTTGTGGACGCTTCCTAATTTGGTGTGTTTTGGCTGACTACCAGAAGCCTATTGGAAAATATTGTGGCCAAAGGGCCATCAATCTTGGCCCACATCTGACAAATAGGGTGATCCAGGTAAACAAGGGGCTCTTGCCACCTCCTCCACTCATCTCTCTCAGCCTGCCTGCTGCCTGGGGGCCACTACCTTTTTTCACTTTACGTGACCCTTTGTTCCACGCATTCTGCACCGATCCAGTGGATTACCAAATGAGGCGTTCCCGGCTGGCTGCCACTCCAGCCCGACGTATCTGCCCGATTGTGCCCATGGAATCTTCTCAGATGGTGTGCCCCAAATTCGAATTGAACTATTAGCTCCACAGGAATCAACTACATGGCTTTCAGTATATATACTTTGGGGACCACAGATACTGACACTTCCAATTAATGAGTATTCGAACTCTCTTGATTCAAGTTGCTAGAGAATTATACTAACTTTACCAGTGGCACTTTATGTCACCAGACTCTCTGACCAGGACATTTCTAAAACCTCTACCAAGTTGCTTAATTCAGCTGTAAATATACATTCTGTAAAATAGTTTCGCCAACTGCATAAAAAGAATTTGTGTGGATTAGCTGTACATAAGTTTGGGGAAAATCCTCTTTGTATATATTAATAAATTATGTAAAACCTTCAAATTGGCCTCATATCTCACCCCAAACACAGACTCAAACCCCTCTATAACATTATGGTGCAGAAAGATGAGACAAGGTGTGCAACAGGTGAATTATTTGGCAGAATGGCATCTATTACTAAGATTACAGATATAATACGGGATATGAAAAAGTTAACTAGTCAGGAGCAAATTATTGAGAAATTGGCTGATAATGTAATCGAACTGTGCACAGATTTGCAAGACGCTGATAAAGGTAAAGCTACAGCTTACAATCCGTGCACAAAATTAATTTAATTGTATGAAAAACACTGTAGAGACCTTAAAGGAGAAAATTAGCTACTCCAAAAGAGAGTCAGAGAAATTGGAAGTACAAAACAAAATACTGGTAATACAGAATGAAATATTAGAAACACAAAATCAAAGGCTACTCAAATTATTGACGCTGCAAATTAGAGAGAAAGGTGCGGCCTTAATGGAGAATATAAAATTGATTGCGTCTGGGAGAGCATTGTAATCAGATGCTGATCCTGCTGTCCTATCTGAAGAGACGCAGGGGGAAAGGGAAGAACTATCTGAATCCTAATCTCTTATATGCACATATCATGACCTACTGGGACTGCAAAATGGAACTATTTAATGTGATTAAACATATCTTCCCAAATGTGTTATTGTCCTGGAGTCCTGTATACCCCTAAATTCCCCTCCCTCCATGGTTTGAATAGGAAAGGAAAAAGGTGCAAAAAAACCCTGTTTCCACCCCCCTGCCCTGCAGGCATGAAGAGAGTGAGCAATGGGCCCTTCAGGCACAAGGGGTGCCCCGTGCAGTGCCCACGCTGGAATCGGGCTGTAATTGGCTGCGGTCTCTGTGCCTAGGAAGTGGTAACTCTGCTCTTTGTCTAGGAAGGGTATAAATATTGGGGGACTTCCTGCCTTCGGGGTTCCCACCTTAGAGATCGTGCCTGCCTGAGTGTTCGTGCCTGCCTGAGACTTCTATCCCCCTCGCCTGGCCTGGATAGATTCTGCAGCAGGAGCCCCTGGCTCTCTGTTCCAAAGGACTGCTACACTCATTAACACCTTTTGTGAAGACCTGAATACCTCTTAACGACTCTCTTAAGGATGGCATCAGAAGAGAGAGTGAGAGCAGAGGCCACTGAACCAAGTCAGTGTGGCCGTGAGTTATTTTGGCTCAGCTTTATTATTAAGTGGGAAATGCTATTCATTTAATAGCTCAAGCCTTTTCCAACTGTCACAGATGGGCTTTCCCAGTACCTACTCCTATTTGGCGGAGGGAAGAAATTAATTAATGTGAGAGAATATTTATAAAATATATGTATTTATTAACTTCCAATATTTCAACTCTCACCACCCCCAACCACTGAACTTTAATATTAACAGGGTTCTTTACACTGTTATGATGACATTCTAGGATATATATCTACAGAAAACTTATTCATAACTATTAAACATTCAAACTATTAACAGAGTTTCCCCGTGGCTCAATGCTGCCTGAGGACTTATACTGTTTGCCCAGCAAAGCTGAGCTGAAAACTGCTCTCTGCTTTATGGCAGAGGTAATAGAAATTACAGAGGCATCTACTCACAATTCTTACCAATTATTAATCAGACTCTGGGGCTGCACCAGCATATTGCAAGTATCCAATTCTTCAGGATCTCTGCCTGTGGACTTCTAGGCTGGAATCCTCCAGCATCAGGGGAAATGGCAGTCTCTGGCCTTACTGCTGCTGGATTCTGCTGGCTGCTCTCTCCACGGGCATGCAGGCAGGATCTCCAGGTGCAGAGGCAGGATTCTGTGCAGTCTGAGCACGAGTCCAATGCTTGCTCCTCAGGCTGATCAACCGCAGACAAGTGGGTCTGCTCCCGGCAACCCACAGCAATGTGCACACCAGGCAATCATACAAAGGCAGACATAAAGCTGCAAGGAAGTGCGCATGTGGGCAGGCAAGCAAGCATGTGGCGGAGCTGTAAGTAATGTGGTGAAGGCCCTGCACGTGAGCCCGTGCACTCCTATTTATGAAATGTGGGCCGAAAGTTAATGGTCTCATTGGCCACTTGAATGAACCAATCAGGTTGGCAGTCAGCCGAACTCTACCACACTAGGTAAAACCCACAGGCCTGGACTCCAGGTATGGGAATCACGTGGGCCCAGCACCAGGTAGCCCTGAGCTGGGCATGTGGGGACTTACACAATCAGGTGTCCCTTTGTTCTCGTTTAGCCCTGGTGCAGGCAGAGACATGTCCAGGCAGAGCAGGCATAAATAAGCCTGCTTTAGGGCCTACAGACCCTCCACAGCACCAACTTCTGACTTTCGAAATAGTCAGATTATCTATAGCATTGTGTAGATTTTCTCAAACGAACTGAATCTGGTAATTCAAACTAAATTAATTTCTGTATATAGTTTTGGGGGTGGGTTTTCAGGAAAATAAAATAACTCTATTTTTCTATAAAATTCCTGACTCGGACACATTAGTTCCCTGCCTCCACAACAGTTATAATGTAGGAAACATTTGCTGATGGATTTGTGGTGACTTGGCAGGACTTGCTGACACTGTAGAGTACACTACAGCTGTGCTAGTAAAACTTAAAAATTACAAGGTTCATGCTACACTAAATTTCAGAAGTATCTCAGCTTGATGTCTGATAAATTTCTGGAAAGAATGAACTCCAGAGGAAATTCTAACACATGTGTCCTATACATTTTTATTTACAGGCTTGAGAAAGATACTTTCAGAGAATCACAAAATCACAGGAAGTTAGGAACTGGAAGGGAGCTTGAAAGATCATCTAGTCCAAAACCATGCTAGGCAGGGTCAGCTATACAGATCACACAAGAACGCATCCAAGAGGGCTTTGAACAGCTCCAGAGAGGGAGACTCAACAACTTCCTTGGGCAGCCTGTTCCAGTGTGCTGTCACCCTCACAGAGAAATTTCTTTCCTCATGTTTGCATGGAACTTCCTATGCTTCAAATTCCACCCATTGCCCCTTGTCCTGTCACTGGTATCATTGAGAAGAGGCTGGCTCCATTTTCCTGGCACTCATTCTTTACATATTTATAAACATTAATGAACTCATCCATCAGTCTCCTCTTCTCTAGGCTAAAGAGCCCCAGCTCCCTCAATCTCTCCTTGTAAGGAAGATGTTCCACTTCCTTAATCATCTTTGTGGCTCTGCACTGGACTCTTTCAAGTAGCTCCTTGTCCTTCCTGAACTGAGGGGCCCAGAATTTGACACAATATACCAGATGTGGCCTCATCATAGCAGAGTAGAGGGGTAGAAGAACCCCTCTCAACTTACCACAGCCAGTACATCCTAAAATGGCTTTGAACTTCTTGGCAACAAAAGCACATTGCTGGCTCATGGCCAGCATTCCATCCACTAGGAACCCCAGGTCTTTTTGCCCTTCACTGCTCTCCAACGGGTCAGTCCCCAACCTATACTGTTACCTGGGCTTGTTCTTTCCCAGGCCCAAGAGTCTGCACTTGCCCTTGCTGAATTTCATCCAGTTTCTCCCTAACCAACTCTCCAGCCTAAGTCTTTGATCTGGCACAGGTTTCAGCAGGCAAAATATTATATCATAAATATAAATTTGTACCAATATGATGCTGTGCAGGTTATTAAAGAAGTTTATTAAAGTCAGGAGATTGCCTTTTCTCCACAGCTGATCTGTGATTACAGTCAGGTCAAGAAAACTTGAACAGAATTTGACATCTTAGAGCCAGTTCTTCACTGTGAGAGCATTTGGCTAAATGATTGTCAGTAAGTTTTTCTAACTGCCCTCTTTGACTCACCCCTCCTCTTGGAAGCAAATATGTCCAACAAGTAACAACATGAGGTGAACTGGTAGAAAAGATATTCTTTGGGCTCTTGCTTCTGAAGATAGCTGCATTCATAACTTACTCTAAAATGATCAGAGGCATAAAAATCTCCTTCCCTGTCTCAACTGAGTGCATTATTGATGTGCTAGTTTAAAGATAGCTAGAAATTTTAGGTGAGAAGAACTAGATTACAGACTGTGAAAGAGAAACAACAGTGATGTCTACTTCACTCATAGGCTTGCTGAGATGTATAAAAACAAGAGTGAAAACACAGATACGGCATTCAGGCACTGCCTGGGATTTGAACTGCATTTGACTCTAACCTCACCTGCCATTACTCTGAATAATCCACTTCCTTCCTAACCCCCCGGGCAACCCTCCATTCTTCCTTGGGGCACAAGGCAACATCTGGGTTAAGGTTGAGGGGTGGGAGAATGTGGAAGGGTGGTTGGGAGCCCCTCCTGGGGACTCAGGTTTCTGGGAGGGGTGCTGTGTTCCTGTATTATATTTTACCTTGTATATTTCTGTCTATAACTGTATATACTGTAAATATCTACTTGTCTATTGTGCTAAGCTGTAAATAATAACCTTCATTCAATTTCCAGAGCCATCTGAGTCTATTCTGGGTGATTTCCAAAGTGTGGGGAGGTGGGTAACACCCAAGCTATCACATTCTTTTATTTTGACACTGTAGTGTGGGGCAAATTAATTTTGAGTGATTGTTAATTAACTCTGGGAATCAGAATGAAGCTAATTAAGCTATTTTACTTAGTGAGGGCTATTGTGTGGTCTATTTTCTGCTTCCTTGTTTATAATAAGATCAAAGCCCAAATTGGTTACTTTTTGTTTAATCTAATTTTGAAGAAGATAAACCAAAGATTACATCCAGCTGTTGGGAGTTTGTGGAGATTACATTCTTGGAAATATTTGGTTTAATGTTACTGGGTCTCTTACATTACAGGAAATGTTTCTTCTGCTGCTGCTTTGTCCACAGCTTTAATAAGAGTAATTTTGCCTAAGACCCAGGTACCTAACTCTTGCTCTGAATTTTATTCATGTGAGACTGTGGTATTTCTGTTGTGTGTGATCTTAGGTCTTTTAATTTTTATTTTAAAATAATTTTGGCAATATGTAACAGAAATTCAAGTGTGATGCCTTTAAGAAGCCAAAAGAAAAGGCAGCTGTCCCTGTCTAGATATAATGAGTAGAATGTAAACACTACTCAGAGGGAGAGCAAGGTGGGGGACCCACTGCACCTCCTCCCCTAGATTCTGAGAAAGATGCCAAAGTCCCGGGTAATAACAATAACATAGCACAAAGCTCAGAAACAGAGATAATTGCTCAGGCCAATGATGTTCCTTCAACTAATTCAACTCCTCAGGCAGCAAAGACCACTAGCTCTAAGCCAGATTTGAAGACACAGGCCTCAGGCCAGACCTCAAATAATTCAAACTCCCTGGAGGAGTCATCAAAGTCCATCTCAGCTCAAATCATCCTGGTGCCAGCCAAAGCCTGGGCTAAGATGAAACATTTGACAAAGAGTGATTCTAAAGCAGACTTAGGAGAGGGGATCTCTGGTGCACAAGAGGAGGAAGAGGACATGTATAGTGTTCAGGATTTGGCCAACATACTCAGATCTCAGTACTCTGACAAGAGGAGTGTTGTGAGATTGGCTGCCAAGAAAGAGGATGGATTTGAGGAGTTTAAGAATGCTCTTAGGAAAGTTCTGTTTCTAGGCCAGGGCCAACCAGAACAACAAGAGGAAGAAGAGAAGGATGACATACAGGATTCCAATGATCTCCTCAGAGTAGTCAGGGAAGTTAGAAAGGAATACTCAAGGGAATCAGGAGAGCAAATCCTAAGATGGTTGATGAGATGCCATATTATTCCTGGCAGTGCCCTGCATGTAGGAGACAAGTCTGCCAAGCAGCTAGGTCCATTCACCAAGGAGAGTGGAGTGGACAAACAGCTAGCGAGTCCTCTTGGTAAGGTTAGCTTGTGGACATGTCTCCTGTTGCCTGTGGCTATGAGATATCCTTCCTCAGATGATCTGCCATGGGCTGCCCCAAGAAGTGGAAAACTGTTGAGCAGGGAATTAAGCTTCTGAAGGAGTTTGCTGTGAAGGAAGTGCTTTATGGAGATCATGGCACAAATAATCCTGATGACATTCCTCTTGGAACAGGTCTCATGAAGAAGCTGATTAAGCTTGCTCCTTCATCCTATGCTAACATCTTGTCTAGCAGGTTTCCATCAAGGAGTGATAATGGACGGTCTTTCACTGTTGGTGAATTCACTGACCAGCTCAGTTAGATGGAGGACAGCTTGTCACATTCTGCCATATTCTCTGCCATATAAACTCTGCACAGAGATGAGAGAGATTAAAGGTGGCATTAAGGATGGCATTAAATATATCATGAGAGAACTGAAGGAGGAATTTAAGATCATTTCCAATCTGGCAAATGATACCATGCCTGCATCATCTGAATAGGTGCATGTTTCTGTCATCAGGAACAGATGCTCACCTTCTGCAAGGCAGTTCCAGCCCAGGAGGAGACAAATTCCACCTAGACATCAGCAATCACATGCACCGCTGTGGATAATTCTGTGTGACCAATTTGGTAAGAGCATGAACAAGTGGGATGGTCAACCTACTTCAGTTCTTTTGAAGAGAGTCATGGAACTGCAGAGTAGCAGAAACAGAGGCATTGCTGCCAGTGCCAGAAGAGTAGCTGCCACTTCTTCATCTCTTCAGAGCAACTGCAATTACTTCAACAATTACAATTTCTCCCACAACACCACCAATCATTGTGTACACCCTACACGCCACGTTCAGCATTAGGGGTTGTGAGAGTCCAAATCCTCTCTTTCTGGTTCATCAATGAAGATAAACATTGCCTTTGTTAACTTCTGGGACTCAGACTCGGTGCTTGGCCTAAAGCTCAGGGATGCAAATCAACAGACAGCTACTGGACCCCAGTCTGTCTGGAATGCCCAGGAGGCCTACATTTTATCTCAGCTACCCCCAAGGGAAAAGATTTATGTGTATTCAGGGATATGGACAGGTACAGTCAGGTAGAGGGCAGAGACCCTCTCCCCAGAGACGCCAGACCCCTGAGAATGAGAATACACAGGAAGATTTCCTGGGGAGCTGCAGCAGACACTGAGCAGAAAACTGTATAAAAGACAGGAGGAAAGCCTGCCAAAGTGTGTCATTCCCACCGGACCATCAGTGGCACCTCTACCAGACCATCAAGGGCGGACCACCACCAGACCACCAGAGCTACACACCACTCAAAGGACCCCTGACGAACTCCACAGAAGATCAACTCTGGGCCACACACCCATCTCTCTCTCTCCCCCTAACCTGCGACTGAGGGTAATATGATCACAGCTCTTTTCCTTCCCTGCTCCTTCATCTCCGTTGTTCTCTTTATCTCTCCCTCTCTCCCCCTTCTCCCCTCTCTCTGTCTGTTTTGCCCAAGCTTATCCATTAATAAATAGTTTTGTGATGATATATGGTCTCATTTGCACATTAATTTCTCAGCATGGAAATCCATATAAACAAGTCTTGCTCCTCTGGACAGAGATACTGTTAATCTCTGTTTCCAGGGCCTTGACAGGAGTGCCCTGCTTCCAGCCAGGAGGAGGAAAGGGAGAGTGGAGAAAACTAAATCCATTGGAATGTACTCATTAGGTGGCCTGGCAGTTCAAAAGTCCAGAAATAAAGGTCTTTAGTTGACATAGGTGCTCAGTTCTCTTTATTGCCATCAAATTGCAAGGGGACTGAGTCTATAACTATTTCTGAAACCACTGGTGGATCTCAAGAGTTAATTAAGTTGCAAGCTGGTAAAGAGTGGAAGTAACATACTGTTGTAAGTGGTCCTGATGCACCTTGCAATCTAGGAATTGAGTTTTTGAGACAAAGTTGTTTGAAAGATCGTAAAGGTCACGAATGGGCTTCTGAAATAGCAGCTGTAGAAATTGAGGATGGTAAATTGAAATTGTCCATTAGACCTGAACTTTCAGATGAATCTTCAGTTGTGGGACATCATGACATAGAAGATCTGGAACTGCCAATTGCTACTCAAACTGTGTAACATTAATCAGCTGATTCATCAACTGGAGAGTCAGGCTGTCTTTGAGAAAGCTCATTCACCTTTCAGCAGCCTGATGTGGCCTGTGCGCAAACGTAACGGAGACTGGCAATGGACAGTAGATTTTCGTGCCCTCCACGAGGTGACTCCACCCATGAGTGCAGCTGTGCTAGACATGCTGGAACTCCCATATGAGCTGGAATCGCAGGAGGCTAAACGGTATGCTACCACAGACATTGCTAACACTTTCTTCTCTATTCCCATAGGAAAGCAGTGCAGGCCTCAGTTTGCATTCACCTAGAGAGGAATCCAGTATTAATTCAATCATTTTCCTCAGGGTGAAAACACAGTTCAACGATCTGTCACTCAGTCATCCACAATGCATTGGAGAAAGGTAAAGATCCAGAGCATATGCAATTCATCAACAACTTCATTGTGTGTTGGGTATAGAAGGACTTTTAGTGCTTTACAGCTGCTTGATCTTGACACACTGGAACATAAGTCAGGGGTTCAGAATTTATAAAGAGGAAAAGTACTGAGTTAATTAAATGGAGGGTCGAAATGACCTTAGAGAATGATTGCAGCAGATGAAACTATGTAAAATATGAACATGAGATTTTTGTTAATCCTTGCTTATCTAGTTGCTAATGTACAAGATCTGTCTTGATGAGGTATGCACTGAGGTCTGTCCTAATGACCAATCAGGATTTGTCATGATCTTTTAGCTTATATGTTAAGGTATATAACCAAGTGCTGAAAGTACAATACTCCTGAAAGTACAATGACTCCTGAAGTGGTGGATGGAGTCAGGGACCAGTACAGTCCCCCTCTAATCCATGAGGAAGAAGTAAGGGATCTGCTAAGTCACTTGGATCCTCACAAGTCCATGAGACCGGATGGGATCCACCCTAGGGTGCTGAGAGAGCTGGCAGCTGAGCTGGCCAAGCCACTCTCCATCATTTATCAGCAGTCCTGGCTCACTGGAGAGGTCCCTGAAGACTGGAAGCTGGCCAATGTGATTCCCATACACAAGAAGGGTCGTAAGGAGGAGCCAGAAAACTACAGACCTGTCAGCCTGACCTCAGTGCCAGGCAAGGTGATGGAACAGGTCATCTTGGGTGCCATCACAAAGCACCTACAGGATAGCCAAGGGATCAGGCCCAGCCAGCATGGGTTTAGGAAGGGCAGGTCCTGCCTCACCAACCTGATCTCCTTTTATGATCAGGTTACCCGCCTGGTGAATGTGGGGAAGGCTGTGGATGGAGTCTACTTGGACTTCAGCAAAGCCTTTGACACTGTCTGCCACAAGAAGCTCCCAGCCAAGCTGGCAGCTCATGGTTTGGACAGATTCACTCGGTGCTGGATCAAGAACTGGCTGGATGGCAGAGCTCAGAGAGTGGTGGTGAATGGTGCCACATCCAGTTGGCAGCCAGTCACAAGTGGTGTTCCCCAAGGATCAGTGCTGGGCCCAGTCCTGTTCAATATCTTTATTGATGACCTGGATGAGGGCATTGAGTCCAGCATTCAGTAAGTTTGCAGATGACACCAAGCTAGGGGCAGGTGTTGATCTGTTGGAAGGTAGGACAGCCCTGCAGAGGGACCTGGACAGGCTGGATGGTTGGGCAGAGGCCAATGGGATGAGATTGAACAAGGCCAAGTGCAGGGTTCTGCACTTCGGCCACAATAACCCCAAGCAGCGCTATAGGCTGGGGACTGAGTGGCTGGAGAGCAGCCAGGAGGAAAGGGACCTGGGGGTACTGAGAGATAGTAAGCTGAAGATGACCCAGCAGTGTGCCCAGGTGGCCAAGAGAGCCAATGGCATCCTGGCCTGCATCAGGAACAGTGTGGCCAGTAGGACAAGGGAGGTTATTCTTCCCCTGTACTCAGCACTGGTCAGGCCACACCTTGAGTCCTGTGTCCAGTTCTGGGCCCCTCAATTCAAGAAAGATGTTGAAGTGCTGGAACATGTCCAGAGAAGGGCAACGAAGCTGGTGAGGGGCCTGGAGCACAAATCCTATGAGGAGAGGTTGAGGGAACTGGGCCTGTTTAGCCTGGAGAAGAGGAGGCTCAGGGGTGATCTTATTACTGTCTACAACTACCTGAAGGGGCATTGTAGCCAGGTGGGGGTTGGCCTCTTCTCCCAGGTAACCAGCAATAGAACAAGGGGACACAGTCTCAAGTTGTGCCGGGGTAGGTATAGGCTGGCTATTAGGAAGAAGTTCTTCACAGAGAGAGTGACTGGCATTGGAATGGGCTGCCCAGGGAGGTGGTGGAGGCACCGTCCCTGGGGATCTTCAAGAAAAGACTGGATGAGGCACTCAGTGCCATGGTCTAGTTGACTGGCTAGGGCTGGGTGATAGGTTGGACTCGATGATCTTGGAGGTCTCTTCCAACCTGGTTGATTCTATGATTCTATGATTCTATGAAATGGAACTTAGTTTGCATCAAGCTGCTCCCTGTCTCTCAATCGTGGCAATTGTGTGGGACCAAACAGGTGAGTAAGTCTTTGAGAATGGCAACAAAATCATTGACATTCTTTTGTAAGAAGGTTTTGCTATTCAGTGAGACAAGGTCAAAGGACCTGTCAAGGAAATTCAGTTTATGGGAGTGCAGTAACATGATGGTCACCCTCACATTCCACAGGATGTGATCAACAATGTCTCCACTGTGGCTGTTCTTACAAATAAGGACACCCTATCTTTCTTGGGAGCAATGGAATTTTGGAGGCTACACATTCCTGGATTCAAATTGTCAAACTTCTGCATGATGTGACTCATAAGAGAAACAATTTCAAGTGGGGACCTGAACAACAAACAGCCTTTGATCAGCTCAAGAAGGAAATAGTCCATGCATTGGGCTTGGGACCTGTGCAATCTGGTCTGGACATTAAGAACACTCTGTACACGGCAGAGAACTCCAAATGAGATACGTGGTCGTCCACTTGGTTTCTGGGGTCGCAGCTACAGAGGTTCAGAGGCAAATTACACTCCAACAGAGAAAGAAATACTAGTAGCCTATTCTAGAAGCCTTCAGCTTCTGAAGTGGTTGGAACTGAGTCACAATTGCTTTCAGCTCCTAGTTTGCCAGTTCTAAACTGGATGTTCAAAGGCAAAGGTTCATCCCCACATCATGCCACAGATGCAACTTGATCTAACTGGATGGCTTTGATAACCCAACGAGCACAAATGGATAATTCTGATAGACCTAGTCTGGTGGAGGTGATCACCAGTTAGCCAGAAGGCACAGACTGTACCAAACCTCCAGAGGAGAAAACAACCTGTTCTGAAGAAGCTCCTCCCTATAGTAATCTCTCTGATTCAGAAAGAACTATGCTTTGTTCACAGATGGTTCCTGTCATCTTGTGACAAACAAGTGAAGATGGAAGTCCACAGTCTGGAGTCCTACCAGGAGAGTTTAAGAGACACAGAAGGAGAATCTGGTCAATTTACAGAGGTAAAAGCTGTCCTGCTTTCTCTTGACGTGTTTGAATGTGAAAATTGGCCTACTCTTTACCTCTATACCCACTCCTGGATGGTAGCCAATGCTGTATGGGGTTGGCTAAAAGACTGGAAAAAGAGTGGTTGGCAGAGGAAAGGAAAGCCTATTTGGTGTGCTGATCTATGGCAGGATATTGATGCAGGGTTGGAGAGTATTTCAGTGAAGGTGAGGCACACAGTTGCACACATTCCTAAAAGTAGAGCTACTGAGGACCACCAACACAACCAACAGGCAGACTAAGCTGCTGAAATTTCTCAAGTTGATGCAAACTTGACCTTGACCTTGATTGGAAACACTGAGGTGATCTGTTCTTAGCTTGGTGGGCCTATGACTCATCTAGACATCAAGGCAGAGGTGCAACATACTGACGGGCATGCAATAGGTCAATTGACCTATCCATGGATGCTATCACCCAAGTCATCCATGACTGTGACATTTGTGCTGCTATTAAGCAGGCTAAGCAAATCGAGCCCTTATGGTACGGTGAGAGATGGTCAAAGTACAAGTATGGTGAAGCCTGGCAGATTGACTGCATCACTTTACCTCGATCTCATTCTGGCAAGCAATATGCACTAATGATGGTAGAGGCCAGCACTGGATGGTTGGAAACCTATCCAGTACCAGATGCAACTGCACATAACTCCATTCTTGGCTTGGAAAGACAAATCATTTGTAGACATGAAATTCCAGAGAGAATCAAGTCAGACAATGGCACTCATTTCAAGAACAATCTTTTGAAAGACTAGGCCAAAGAGCATGGTATTGAGTGGTGTGCTAGTTTGAAGCAAGCTAGAATGTTTTGGTAAAAGAACTAGATAATGGGCAGTGAAATGAAAAAAAAATTGATGTCAACTTCTCTCACAGTTACGCTGAGAACTCTGGGAAGAAGAAAAAAAACTTTCTCCATTTTGTCTTCTCTTCTGCCTGTGCCTTCAGACCTGGTCACATCTCATTAACCCTGCTCCTACTAACCTTGCTCCCTAACCTCTTGGCTGCACCTCTCTTCTTCCTGAGAACTGGGGTAAGGTTGAGAGGGCCAGGGGAGGTGTTGGGGTGGTTTGAGAGCCCCTCCTGGGGACTCAGGTTTCTGGGAGGGGAGTTGTGCTTTTGTATTGTTTATCCTTTTGTATATTTCTGTATATAATTGTATATAACTGTATATATTGTAAATAGCTGCTTGTAAATTCTGCTAGTTGTAAATAAATTGCTTCATCTATATTTCCAGGGTCCGTCTGAGTTAGCTGGGGCAAATACAATGTGTGGGGGGGGCGGGTAAGAGCCCAAACCATCACAAGTGGATCTACCACATACCCTACTATGCTCCAGGTTCAGGGAAGATTGAACACTACAACGGTTTGCTGAACACCACCCTAAAAGCCATGGGGGGTGGAACTCTGAAGAACTGGGACAAGCATTTAGCACAAGCTACCTGGTTGGTAAATAGTAGAGGTTCAGTAAACAGAGCAGGACCTGCACAATCAGACTTGGTCCAAACAGTAGACAGTGATAAAGCTCCTGTTGTATGTGAAAAGAATCTGTTAGGGAAAACTTTTTTGGGTATTTTCTTCTTTGGGTGAAGGGAAACATGTCTGAGTGGTGGCGTCTGCTGAACGTCCTGGTCATACCCACTGGGTAATGCAGGAAAACGGTGAAATCCAGTGTATTCCACAGAGAAATCTAACCTTAGCCAAGGGAGTTCAAATTCAGAGCATATAATACAATCTGTTAGGAGTTTTCTGTTCTAGGTAACTGTCTTGGGTTCTAATTTAAATTCTCAGAGACTCTAATAAATTCGATAAAACCAACAATAATTTGTAAAGTGCCCTCCCCTCTTCCCCTTCCTTTCCCAAAGAAAGGGATTAGATATAGGGGGAGAGAGAGGTAAGCACACACAAATAAATCCATCTCACTCGATTTGGAATTTAAAAGGAAAAGTTTAATAACAATTTAGAAGGATATCTGAGGCAGAGAAATTTACAAAAGATATAGGGAAGGGGGAAATAGCAAAATACAAAATGTATAAATACAACCCCAGTTTTGTGATGGTGGCTTTGTCTGCCTCGTGTCTGCCACATGGTAAAACAGCTGGTAATGGTGGTATGATAGATGCAGGGAGATGTGCAGAGTGAGGTGTGGGGCGAGAGAGAGAGAAAGAGAGACAGGAAGTCCCCCTCCTTTTATGGGACAGGAAGGGGGGAGTGGGTGAACCATCACCTGGTAGTGTTCAGACCCACCCCTGGGGAGGGTTGAAGACCCCTAGGGTCAGGTTCAGGGTTACTCCCGCTGGCGTGTTAACCCTATACAGTAACAGTGGCGTCCAACAATGAAAGAATCCATGAGAGGATCTACAGTAAGTGAGAATGAACCAAACGTCATCTGGGAGTCCCTGTTCTCATCTCATCTGTGAGGAGACAAACTGCTGTTTTTTGAGTTTTTGAATCACCTACATCTGAAATAGCCAGAATGAAGTGTGAACTGAACTTGTAATATTCATTAATGTAAATATTGTTTTAGATTAGGACAGACAGTTCTCAGGAATACTCTAAGTGAAGTAGACAGGGATAGAATGTGCTACTTTAAAGCTAGCTAGAATGTATAGGTGAGAAGAACTAGATCACAGGTTGTGAAAGGGAAATAATGGTGATGTCTACTTTACTCATAGGCTTGCTGAGATGCATAAGAACAAGAGTAAAAACATAGATAAGGCATTCAGGCACTGCCTGGACTTCAAGCTGCATTTCTCTCTAGCCTCACCCTCCATCTCTCTGATTAATCCACTTGCCTCCTAACCCCCATGGCTGACCCTACATTCTTCCTTGGGGCACAAGACAATGTCTAGTGTAAGCTTGAGCGGGGGGAGAAGGTGGAAGAGTGATATGCAGTCTCTCCTGGGGACTCAGGTTTCTGGGAGGGGTGTTGTGTTTCTGTATTACCTTCTGTATATATGTGTAAATACCTGTTTGTCTATTATGCTAAGCTGTAAATAACAAGCTTCATTCAATTTCCAGAGCTGGCTGAGTCTAGTCTGGGTGATTTCCAAAGTGTGTGGGGGAGGACAGCACCCAAACCACCACAATTGCATTTGCTAATATATGTGGGACATGAGGTGAGTTCTTTCAAGGAATGAACCTGACCCTTCACCTCTTCAGCACTACCTGTGGCTGTTCCAAAGCAATTGTGCCCATCAATGGAGAACAGAGAGCAGTAAATGTAATGAGAAAGGTAATAAGACTTAAAATAAAGGTAGATGGACTCCAAACGAAAACAGAAAGATTTAGGATACCTGGAGAAAGACAAGTCAGCATTATATAGAGATGAATTAATACTTTGGGATTAAACTATGTGTGAAGGGTAGGGGCACAGTCCACTAAAAATAGGAGCAGGGTAATTTAGAAGCTAATCAAGCTCTGTCACAGCCAAAATTAATAAGTAAAAAAGTTTTAACAAGACATTAGCCATCCAAAGAACACAGAAGACCTGTGGAGGAGGATATTGTATCAGAAGGTGTTATTAACACTACTATTATTAGACTGTGTATGATTAACAGGAGTTGGCTGGAAAAAGGCAAGGTGAGGTTTAGAAGGGCATTGGTGGATCAGCCAGAACATCATTACAGAGGTGAAAATTTTAAAAAGAACCAGGAAATTAAATAATTATTTTTAAATGGCAGATAGTAAGAGAGTGAAGTGTTCTGCACTATTCTATAGAGCATAAAGATACACTAAATAAAGCAAGAAGGTATGATTGTTGTTTTCTGTTCATACTGTAATTTCTGTAGTGTAATCATTACCATTTGCAAAGATGACACTTTAGAGACAGAGGATCTTTACAAGCTCACAATTGGTTTCCATGATTGCACCTAGCTGTTTTTCTTTCCTGAAATGCTTTATACTTGGGATTTCATAATACCCAATAGTGGGATAATCAGTTGGTGTAAACTAGTGCTACTCCATTGAAATCTTTGAAAATCAACTGATATTCACAGTTTTCAACATTCATTTTGAAACCAGACTGAAAATATATGAAAGGGTTTCATAAAAGTCAATATTTGAACAGGTCTGATTGTAATCAGCAAGTGAAGAAGTAATTTGCTGAGTGTCAAAAGAGATATGGGCACAATAAAGAAAAAGATCAGTGGCTCCAGGCATTGATTTCAAAGTGTTTATTACTGAATACCAACGAGGGAAAGATCTTGTTCTTGGTGGACGCCTGTTATTCACTGTTGTTATAATAAAAAAATAAGGCTATATTTGCTCAGAGATGTACCCATTTCCTAGAGTTTTTGTTATAGAACTTACTGATTTTGCTTATATTTTGGCCTACAAGCATTTTGAATCAGAGGACACATTTTTCAAAAGCTTCCTTTTGACAACTACTCTGCAGCACATAGGCACAGATATTACAGATTAACCCTTTGTGCTACTTTGAAGCTACCTAGAATGTTTTGGTGAGAAGAACTAGCTTACAGGCTGTGAAAGGAAAACAATGGTGATGTCTACTTCCCTCACAGTCTTGCTAAGGAGTATGGGAACAAGAAATGAAAACATTAGATAACACTCTCGCCGTTTTTTTTCTCTCACATGGGCTGAGCAACATCTTACTCTCCAACCTCACCTTCCATTTGGACTAACCCACTTTGCTTCTTAACCTCTTTGCCAAACCTCCATTCTTCCTTAGGACTGAGGTAAGGTTGAGAGGGGTAAGGGGAAGGTGAAAGGGTGGTTGAGAGCCCCTCCTGGGGACTCAGGTTTCTGGCAGGGGAGTTGTGTTTCTGTATATTTCTGTATAAAATCATATATACTGTAAATATCTGTTTGTATATTGTGCTAGCTGTAAATAATAAGCTTCATTGATATTTCCAGAGCTGGCTGAGTCTAGTCTGGGTGATTTCTAAAAGGGGGAGGGGGGGGGGGGGGGGGCAGGGAACACCCAAACCATCACACCCTTCTTCCTGCAAGGATCCTTCTTGATCAGTTATTAGTTCTGCTTGCCATTAATCTGACACTTAAAATAGCAAAACCTTGCTAAGTCAGTAGATACATTTTTGTGTGTGTCACGGAGGGGGATTCCCAATACCTATGCCTATTTGGCAGAGGAGAGAAATTAATTAAAATTAATTAATGTGAGAGAATATTTATAAATATATATATATTTATGGAACTCCAATATTTCAACTTTCGTCACCCCCAACCACCGAATTTTAATATTAGATTGTTCCTTACACGATTATGAAGACATTATGGGAATATATATATATATATTATATATATATATATCGTGACTTGTTAATAACTAGCAAACATTTCAAACTATATACACAGAGAGTGTTTTCCCTGTGGCTCAATGCCACCTGGGGTCTTATACTGTTTGCCCAGCAAAGCTGAGCTGAAAGCTGCTCTCTGCTTTATGACAGAAGTAATAGAAATTACAGAGGCATCTATTCACAATTCTTGTCAATCATTAATCACACTCTGGGGCTGAGTCAAACTTTGGCTAGTGTCCAATTCTTCAGGGTCTCTGCCTGTGGACTTTGAAGCTGGAATCCTCTGGCGTCAGGGGAAATGGCAGTCTCTGGCCTTACTGCTGCTGGATCCTGCTGGCTGCTCTCTCCAGGGTGTGAGAATCTAAATCCTCTCTCTCGTTCATCAACAAAGATAAAGATTGCATCGTCTAAGATTGCATCATCTCTCCTTAATCTTGTTACTTCTGGGACTCAGACTCAGTGCTCAGCCCAAAGCTCAGGGATGCAAATCAACAGACAACACTTTCGAAACTCCTGGACCTCACCCTGGCTGGAATGCCCAGGAGGCCTACATCTTATCTCAGCTACCCCCAAGGGAAAAGGTTTATGTGCATTCAGGGTGTGAACAGGTGCAGCCAGAGAGAGGGCTGAGGCCCTCTCCCCGATGGTGCTGGACCCCTGGGAATGCATGAGAATGCACAGGAAAATGCCCTGGGGGGCTGCAGCTGGACACTGAGCAGAAAACTGTATAAAAAGGCAGGACAAATGCCGGCCAAAGTGTGGCATCTCCATCGGACCACCAGTAGCATCTCCACCGGACCACTAGTGCCATTCCCATCGGACCACCAGTGGCATTCCCACCAGACCACCAGTGGCATCTCCATCGGACCACCAGTGGCACCTCCATCGGACCACCAGTGGCACCTCTACCAGACCACCGAGGGCAGACCACCACCAGACCACCAGAGCTGCACACCACCCGAAGAAACTCTGACAAACTCCACGGAAGATCATCCCTGGACCACACACCGTCTCTCTCTCTCCCTTCCAACTGCGACTGAGGGTAATATGATCACAGCCTTTTCCCTTCTCTGCTCCTACTTCTCTTCTCCATCATTCTCTTTATTTTTCTCTCTCTCCCTTCTCCCCTCTCTCCCTCTGTTTTGCCCAAGCTTATCCTTTAATAAATAGTTTCATGGGGATATATGGTCTCGTTTGCACCTTAATTTCCAACACGGAATCCATAAGAACTGGTCTTGCTCCTCTGGACAGAGATACTGTTAATCTCTGCTCCTCCGGACCTTGACACAGGGGTATGCAGGCAGGATCTCCAAGTGCAGTGGCAGAACACTGTGCAGTCTGAGCACAGGTTTCATGCTGGCTAAAGGCAGGCATACAGCTGCAAGAAAGTACGCAGACAGGCAAGCAAGCATGTGGCGGAGCTGCAAGTAAAGTGGGGAAGGGCTAGCATGTGAGCCCATGAACCCCTATTTATTAAATGTAGGCCAAGAGTTAATGATCTCATTGGCCACTAGAATGACCGATCAGGTTGGCAATCAGCCAAACCTTACCATACTAGGAAAAACCCACAGGCCTAGGCTCCAAATATGGGAATCACGTTGGCCCAGCACCAGGCAGGCACAAGCTGGGTGTGTGGGGACTTACACAATCAGGGGTCATGGGCAACTGACTTTTTGGCCCCGGTCTGTTGTGCCCCTTTGTTTTCATTTACCCCTGGTGCAGGCAGAGAGACATGTCCAGGCAGAGCAGGTATAAATAAGCCTGCTTTTGGGCCTACAGGCCCTCCACAACAGTGTGTGTTATAGTTAGACATATCAGAGCCCTAGTTATTCAGAAGCATCCACTATCTATTATTCACAAGTAACTACATTTCACTTGTAAAAGACTAGACACTTGAGCTCTCTGGCACCGCATCATTTTGTTTCCACTGTTTTAAACAGATTCTTTAGTCTGTGGTACCAATTAGGACTGATTTCTCTGAACTAAGTGCTGTTACACAGGGTTTTTTTGCCTGTATCCACTGGGTTTTAACTATACACTAATCACCAGGGCATCCAGTCACCGTTATCTCTGCAGTGACAATTTGACAGGTGACACTGTCACAGCAATATCACTGATGACCACCAACTAAGTCCCTGTCTCTGAAGTAGCATAAGCACTGGAAAACTCAGCAGACCATCATTTCCTTGCCTGCCTACACTTACTACATTTCAGCTCAGCAAAGGCATCTTTCTCTCACAGAAAATCACATTATGCTTTTGGATGAACCTGTAGAGTCCTGAAACACATAATATCCATGGCTGCTGTTTTACACTTGCAACATCTTGTACTTACTGAAATGTACAGCTGTTTACACTTGTAGCTCTGTCAAGTAAACAAGTGGTGATTTCTTTTGATAGAGAAGAAATTGTCAAAGAGTGGCTATTTACTCACCTACAACCTGGCAATTTTTGTTGGTGGAAGTCATTCTTTAGGCATAGAATCATAGAATCATAGAATCAACCTTCCATCAAAGAAATCTCCAAGATCATCCAGTCTAACCTAGCACCCAGCCCTAGCCAGTCAACTAGACCATGGCACCAAGTGCCTCAGCCAGGCTCCTCTTGAACACCTCCAGGGACAGTGCCTCCACCACCTCCCTGGGCAGCCCATTCCAATGGCATATCACTCTCTCTGGCAAGAACTTCCTCCTGACATCCAGCCCATACTTCCCCCAGCACAACTAGAGACTGTGTCCCCTTGTTCTACTGCTGGTTGCCTGGTAGAAGAGGTCACCCCCCCACCTGGCTACAATGTCCCTTCAGGTAGTTGTAGACATCAGTGAGGTCACCCCTGAGCCTTCTCTTCTCCAAGCTAAACAACCCCAGCTCCCTCAGTCTCTCCTCACAGGGTTTGTGCTCCAGGCCCCTCACCAGCTTTGTTGCCCTTCTCTGGACATGTTCCAGCACTTCAACATCTTTCTTGAATTGAGGGGCCCAGAACTGGACACAGGACTCAAGGTGTGGCCTGACCAGTGCTGAGTACAGGGCAAGAATAACCTCCCTTGTCCTACTGGCCACACTGTTCCTGATGCAGGCCAGAATGCCATTGGCTCTCTTGGCCACCTGTGCACACTGCGGGCTCATCTTCAGCTTACTATCTATCAGTACCCCCAGGTTCCTTTCCTCCTGGCTGCTTTCCAGCCACTCAGTCCCTAGCCTGTAGCGCTGCATTTTGCCTTGTTAAATCTCATCCCATTGGCCTCTGCCCACCCATCCAGCCTGTCCAGGTCCCTCCGCAGAGCTCTCCTACCTTCCAACAGCTCCACACCTGCTCCTAGCTTGGTGTCATCTGCAAACTTACTGATGCTGGACTCAATCCCCTCATCCAGGTCATCAATAAAGATATTGAAGAGGACTGGGCCCAGTACTGATCCTTGGGGAACACCACTAGTGACTGGCTGCCAACTGGATGTGGCACCATTCACCACCACTCTCTGAGCTCTGCCATCCAGCCAGTTCTTGATCCAGCACCGAGTGAATCTGTCCAAACCATGAGCTGCCAGCTTGCCTAGGAGCTTCTTGTGGCAGACAGTGTCAAAGGCTTTGCTGAAGCCCAGGTAGACTATGTCCACAGCCTTCCCCACATTCACCAGGTGGGTAACCTGATCATAAAAGGAGATCAGGTTGGTGAGACAGGACCTGCTCTTCCTAAACCCATGTTGGCTGGGCCTGATCCCTTGGCCATCCTATAGGTGCTTCAATTGCATCAAATGCAGGTGCATCAAATTGGCCTCAAGCATGCTGTAAATGTGGTTTCTCTGAGGTGGAGAAGAGGCAAAAGAATAACTGTTGTCTCCATTTGTACCTCCAGAAGAGGCAGTCACTGAGTATGGACTCTACCTCCTGTTGCAGCCACCCAAAAAGTGCCTTGTGACCACCCTGTGCAACAAATGTGGCAGAATATTCTGTAGCAGGCATGGTCACAGAATTACACAGAATCACAGAATTATTGAGGCTAGAATAGACCTTTGAGATAATCAAGCCTGGCCTGTGACCTAGCACTGTCACATTGATTACACCATGTAATTAAGTGCCACATCCAATCTTTCCTTAAACACCTTTAGGTACAGTGTTTCCACCACCTGCCTAGATAGTCTATTCCAGTGTTTAATTACCTTATCCATTAGGAGGTGCTTCCTAACATTCAACTTAAACCTCCCCATGTGCAGCTTTAGGCCATGCCCTCTCATCTTGTGACAAGTTGCCTGGGAGAAGAGCCTGACTCCCACCTTACTGCAACTTCCCTTCTGGTAGTCGTAGATAGTGGTTCCACCAGAGTCTTCTCTTCTCCAGCTCTCTCACCCTCTCCTCATAAGACTTTCCCTCCAGTCCCTTCACTAGTCTTGCCACTCTCCTCTGGCCCCACTCCATCACATCAATATCTTTCTTGAAGGGAGTGGCCCAGAAGTTCACACAGTACTTGAGGTAATAGAACTTATCACCAAAACTGCTTCTGTGCTGGAGAGGGACTTGGAGATATCTTTATTCGTGAAAGAAGGCTCCATTTTAACTTTTAGGATTAGTAAAAATGATTAGAAATCCTGAAATAGCTAAGTCTAGGTGATCTCTTCAGAGATGAAGCTAGCAATTTGCAAGTTCAAAGCAAGCAATGCTACTTTATGTACTGTAGCTATAATTTTGGTATTAATTTAAATTAAAAGGTACTATATACTATATGAAATGTTTAAAATATAAGGTAAACAAAGGAATGAGATAGGATAGGTGTCGTGGAGGGCTTGTAGGCCCAAAAAGAGGCTTATTTATGCATGCCTGGACATGTTTTTCTGCCAGGACTCCCGGTTGTAAAGAGGTTGTGTAAGACCCACACACCCAGCTCATGTCTCCCTGGGGAAAGTCCAGGCAATTGGCTTTTGCCTATTATGGTAAGGGTTGAATCATAGAATCATAGAATCAACCAGGTTGGAAGAGATCTCCAAGATCATCCACTCCAACCCATCAGCCAGCCCTAACCAATCAACTAGACCATGGCACTAAGTGCCTCATCCAGTCTTTTCTTGAAGATCCCAGGGATGGTGCCTCCACCATCTCCCTGGGCAGCCCATTCCAATGGGAAATCACTCTCTCTGTGAAGAACTTCTTCCTAATATCCAGCCTATACCTACCCCGGCACAACTTGAGACTGTGTCTCCTTGTTCTATTGCTGGTTACCTGAGAGAAGAGGCCACCCCCCACCTGGCTACAATGCCCCTTCAGGTAGTTGTAGACAGTAATAAGACCACCCCTGAGCCTCCTCTTCTCCAGGCTAAACAGGCCCACCTCCTTCAACCTCTCCTCATAGGATTTGTGCTCCAGGCCCCTCACCAGCTTTGTTGCCCTTCTCTGGACATGTTCCAGCACCTCAACATCTTTCTTGAATTGAGGGGCCCAGAACTGGACACAGTACTCAAGGTGTGGCCTGACCAGTGCTGAGTACAGGGGAAGAATAACTTCCCTTGTCCTACTGGCCACACTGTTCCTGATGCAGGCCAGGATGCCATTGGTTCTCTTGGCCACCTGTGCACACTGCTGGGTCATCTTCAGCTTACTATCTATCAGTACCCCCAGGTCCCTTTCCTCCTGGCTGCTCTCCAGCCACTCAGTCCCCAGCCTATAACTCTGCTTGGGGTTGTTGTGGCCAAAGTGCAGAACCCTGCACTTGGCCTTGTTCAATCCCATCCCATTGGCCTCTGCCCACCCATCCAGCCTGTCCAGGTCCCTCTGCAGGGCTCTCCTACCTTCCAACAGCTCCACACCTGCTCCTAGCTTGGTGTCATCTGCAAACTTACTGATGCTGGACTCAATGCCCTCATCCAGGTCATCAATAAAGATATTGACCAGGACTGGCCCCAGCACTGATCCTCGGGGAACACCATTAGTGACTGGCTGCCAACTGGATGTGGCACCATTCACCACCACTCTCTGAGCTCTGCCATTCAGCCAGTTCTTGATCCAGCACAGAGTGAATCTGTCCAAACCATGAGCTGCCAGCTTGCCTAGGAGCTTCTTGTGGCAGACAGTGTCAAAGGCTTTGCTGAAGTCCAAGTAGACTACATCCACAGCCTTCCCCACATTCACCAGGCGGGTAATCTGATCATAAAAGGAGATCAGGTTGGTGAGGCAGGACCTGCCCTTCCTAAACCCATGCTGGCTGGGCCTGATCCCTTGGCTATCCTGTAGGTGCTTTGGGATGGCACCCAAGATGACCTGCTCCGTGACCTTGCCTGGCACTGAGGTCAGGCTCACAGGTCTGTAGTTTTCTGGCTCCTCCTTATGACCCTTCTTGTGTATAGGTTTGGCTAACTACCAACCTGATTGGCCATTCTAGTGGTCAAAAGGGCTGTTAATCTCACCCCACATTCAATAAATAGGGGTGCACAGGTAAACAATATGCTCAGCTCAGACCCTCAGGCATAGACTCTGCATAGCTCAGCTGCTCTGACCTCACTTGCAGCGCTTAGAAGCCCAGGCTCGGACTGCATAGCTCCGATGCTCAGAGGCCCAGACCTCATGCTTTGACTCATTTGCAGCTCACCTGCCTGTGTATCTCTCTTGCAGAGCTCACTTATGCCTGTTTATATATATTTATGAGGAGCCTATAGTCTCCTAGGCCAGCTGTGCACATCTGCACACTACTGTGTTATCAGGATCAGATACCGTATTGTCTTTACCTATGGAACTCAGACTCTCAGCAGCCACTCACACTTTGCATGCCCGCTGCCTATCATTGCCTGGTAAGAGCTGTTGCCACTGAGATAACCAGGAAGCAGACCCTGGGTTGTCTGCACACATACACGGCCTGCTAGCTGTGACAACCATGCCAGAGACAGCATGATATTCTCCTCCTGCTCCTCAGATCCTGCCAACTGAGAATTCCTGGACACAGCATCCAGAAGAAGCCAGCAACAACAAAGGCAGAGATAGCATCCTTTACCAGGAGAACAAGGTCAGACCACTATTTCCCCAGAAACTGGGAAGATTTATCCTTTCCCCTCAAGCTGGGAAGATTCCAGCCCCCAGGTCCATGGGTAGATATCCCCTGAAGTCTGGACACTAGGCACAGGCTGTGACTCAGCCCGGATGGTGATTAATAATTAATAAGTCTTGTGAGTAAAAGCTTTAATACCTCTGTAGATATCTGTTGCCTCTGCCATAGAGCAGCATCAGTTTTAGCCCGTTCTGCTGAAGAGCATAGCGACCCCAAATGGCATTAAGCCACAGGCCAAACTCCTCTCTCTGTTTATAGTTTGAATGTTTGCTAGTTAATTAACAAATTACTGTACATAATTCACCCTAGATTATTTTCATAACCGTGTAAGGCCATTTTAATATTAATATACTGTGGTTGGGGGTGGTGAGAGTCCAGAATATTGAGTTTAGTAAATATATGTTTTTATATAAAATTATCTCACCCCAATTAATTTCTCCCCTCTGCCAAACCAACATATGTATTGAGAATTCCCCTCCATGACAATAGGATAGGATAGGATAGGATAGAAGTTCACTTGAAAAAGATCTTTGAGATCATTGAGTACGACCATTAACCTAAATCTGCCAAGTCTCTCATTGAAACATATTCCTAAGCAACACATTTACATGTCCATTAAATATGTCCAGGGATGCTGATTCAGCCACTTCTCTGGGCAGCATATTTCAGTTTGTAGCAATAATTTTGGTGAAGAAGATTTTCCTAATATCCAATATAAACTTCTCTGGAACAGCTTGAGGCCATTACCTCTTCTATCTTTACTTGTTACTTGGAAAAACAGGCTGGCTCCCACCTCGATAAAAACTCCTTCAGTTAGTTGTAGAGAGCAAAAAGGTCTAGCCTGAGTCTTTTTCCAGAATAAACAACCTCAGGTCCCTCATCCACTCCTCAGAAGACCAGTTCTCCAGACCCCTCTCCAGTTTCATTGTTGTTCTTTGGAAATGCTTCAAAACCTCAGTGTCTTTTATGTACTAAGGGGCTCAAACATGAACACAGTGTTTGAGGTGTGACCACACTTGTGTTGAGTACAGGTGAGCAATCATTTCCCTAGTAGTGTTTGCCACGGTATTTCTAATGCAAACCAAGGTGTTTCTGTACTTGACTACCTGAGTATACTGCTGGCTCATATTCAGCTGTCTGTCAAACAACACCCCCAGGTCTTTAACCAACATGCAGCTTTCCAGTTACTCTTCCAAGTTCTGTAGTATTGCATAGGGTTGTTTTTTCCCAAGTGCAGGACTAGTAGTTAGTCTTACTGAATCTAAGACACATTTCTGCCTCAGCACATTGATCAGCAAATTGTTAGAAGCTGAGAGTCTCCAGGGACATGTGTGCTTTTTCTGACCATATACACTTGACATTTCCATATGCCTTTATATGCTGGTCCTATTCCTAACTTCACATATGGAAATTTGGTTTTGATCATAGCTTCAGACATGACATGGTATTTTCTTGGCAAATGTGTTTAAATCTCCTTCAGATCTTCTTTAGACTGAAAAAATCAAGTGTTTCTGCCCAAGAGAAATTTTAGCCTGGCTTAAGAAAAAGTAAATTTATTTTTCTTTTCTCTCTTTCTAGACCACCGTTTTATCAATTACCAAGCAAGCAGTATGATATTTTTATTAATGGTAGCTTCTTTTTCTTCTAAGTATGGAGAAAAACTAAGAAAAGAAACATGAAAATATCCTTCGTGCACATTTACATCATTCTACCATAATGAACCAGAGACCAGCTACATTACATGTCACAGCTGACAGGCAGAGATATAATATACAATAAAATGGAAAAAAATAATCACTTTCAAAATTCTAAGAGTTGAGGAAAAGATATCCACAAACTCATTCTATCCTTCTGAACAAGGGCAATGGGAAGCATTTCTAGAAGTGTTGCAGAGAGCTCTAGTGGTCCATCTCTTGAGATGTGGATCTCAAATTTAACCAATTAGTGACATGGTGCATAAAGTCACACCCATGATCTGGTGCTCTTCATGGGGAATTTCACATTGCATCCTACAGACAGATAATAGCTAGGAACTGCTCTGTACT
Source organism: Pogoniulus pusillus (assembly GCF_015220805.1). Taxonomy (NCBI): domain Eukaryota; kingdom Metazoa; phylum Chordata; class Aves; order Piciformes; family Lybiidae; genus Pogoniulus; species Pogoniulus pusillus. Next base: position 18,766,771 of record NC_087309.1, read on the forward strand.
GAGGGCTTAGAAGAAGACACAGGAGTCAACACATTGCATAGCTAAAGTGGAGAGTGCAGAGTTGTGCCTTTCCATGGTCACATAGGTTCAATAATTATTGAAAATGTTTTGTCTGAAACTTACTTAGAAGATTCAGTAAGGTTTTGGGTTGGGTTTCTTTTTATTTATTTTTTTTTAATTTTTATGTTATTGGGGATTTTTTATTTCTAAGAAGGCATAGAATAAAGCAAATCAAAGAAGCAGACAGCATTAGGTATGCAGGGTGGTCATCTGAGGAGAATAGGAAGCAGAACACATTTTTATTTTTCAATAACTAAGGATTTTGGCTTCCATTTTGGTGACACCTTTTTGGGACCCATGGTCAGCTGAATATAACTCTCTTTGAATTGCAGGGCAAAGTCAACATGCTCACCACCTGTATTCATAGTTGATTTTTTAGCTCTGTTGTGGTGCCTATAATATGTCTAAGGACTACTGCTCTAGCACAGAGACTACAGAAAATCTGAGTCCTGACAGGGTGCAAAACTCCTTTCCTTATGACAGACGATTACACTCAGATTTTCCCATTCATGACCTCCACACAGAGATCCATGTTCATAGTCATGCACTTTGTGCATGACTATGTTTCTTTTATTTCTTGTGCTTTGAAAGAAAGTGTTTGAGATTTGCATTTCTGTAATTCAGTTGAAATGGAGCAAGTTGTTTTTAAATAAAAGCTATCAAGAAACATATGTTTTTTATTTTTAATCACAAGTTACCTAGTATAAATGGCTTTATAATTTCTGAAGTATTGATCACAGTAGTTACACATAATCAAAAAGCTTCCAACAGGGTCATAAGCACAGCTCTCTCTGGAGTTATGGGGTTTTTTTAGGGGGGGGTTGTTTGTTTGTTTGTTTGTTGTTCTCAGTATTAAGTACATCTCCCAGGCACTGTATTAATTGGATGATTAAAGCAAAAGCCCCATCAACTGGAATTTGAAAACATGGTGAGTGTTACAATTAAAAAAAAAAAAAAGAGTTACACCTATACATTTTAAAAAAATCAATAAAGTTTAGAGGAGTAATGCAGAGAAAGAAAATAAGAAAAGGCTAATTGCCCTATCTTTTTGCAGAGTTATTTCCTGAGTCACTTTCCAATCTTTATTCTTTTCTTTTTTATGTCTCTGCAGAATGACCCTTTCTCTCCTTCTTCACATATATGCAAAACCACTGCTACATTGACAACTCTGCTGCTTGCTCCCTTGATTCCTTTTATTTCCTGCTAAATTTGCCCTTTCTGGCCTTATTACATACAGTGGCTAATACACTCAGCTGGGATAGAGGAGATGTGGGTTCAACCCACTGTTCTATCCCTATGTAAGGAATAATCTAGGGCATGATATTTAATGAGTTCCTTGCTTGTATAATAGGACTGACAGTACTCACTTGTCTATTCTGACTGTATAAATTGTTATGTCATCTGGAAAGATCATCACACTTTCAGAGTCAGAGTTCAGATCCCATTCCTAGTTTGGATCTCTTGGCACTACAGTAGTTGTGAAAAAAAGGTAATACAAGTAAATCCAGTTCTACAGGGAGAAGTGGCAACATTTGCTTTTGTATCAAATTTTTGCTTAAGCATTCACTTGTCTCAGCAGTGCTCAACTCTAAGAAAATGTCAGGGAGCAGTACAGTGATACTGCTGCTGCTAAAGGTGTCCCTCCATTAATTGGCAAGATGAAGGACAGGATGTTAACCTTCCTGCTGGTGTTCTGTGTAGTGAAAAGATGAGTCTTTTAAATAAGACTCTATCCTCTGGCTTCAGTATCATTTACAGATATCAACCTAGACTTTGCTTCTTTGCTTTCTCTCTCTCTCCTTTTTTTTTTTTTTTTAATCCCCTCCCCCACTTTGAAACTTGGACAATATTTTATTCCACTCAGAAAGCCTGGAATTAATTTTTTCACCCTGAATTTCAATGCCTCAATGCCACAGATGGGGTATTCTGCAACCTACGCCAATTAGGTGGAGGGGAGAAATTAATTAATGTGAGAGGATATTTGTAAAAATATATATATATATTTATTAAGTTCCAATATTTCAACTCTCACCACCCCCAACCACTGAACTTTAATATTAATATTTGTTTTTACATGGTTATGAAGACATTATGGGAATATATATCTACAAAAACTTATTAATTACTAGCAAACATTCAAACTATTAACAGAGAGAGAGTTTTCCCTGTGGCTTAATGCCACTTGGGGTCTTATACTATTTGCCCAGCAAAGCTGAGCTAAAAGCTGTTTCTGTTTTATGGAAGAGGTAATAGAAATTACAGAGGCATTCAAGTATTTACTCACAATTCACATTAATAAGAAATCACCCTCTGGGGCTACATCACAGCCTACTGCAAGTGTCCAATTCTTCAGGATCTCTGTCTGTGGACTTTAAGGTTGGAATCCTCTGGCATCAGGGGAAATGGCTGTCTCAAACCTTGTGCTGCTGATTTCTGCTGGCTGCTTTCTCCAGGAGTAAGCAGGCAGGTAAGCAAGCAATGTGGTGGAGCAGCAAGTAATGTGGGGGAGACTACAGGTGAGCTCATGTACCCCTATTTATTAAATGTGGGTTGAGAGTTAATGATCTCATTGGCCACTGGAATAATCAATCAGGTTGGCAGTCAGCCAAACCTTACCATACTAGGCAAAAGGTACTTGCTTGGACTATCCCAAATATGGGGATCACATGGACTTACACCAGGCAGGCACGAGCTGGGCATGTGGGGGCTTACACAATCAGGTGTCCTGGTGTGGTGAATAGTCCTAAAGGACATAAAAATGGGCTTAAGCATGTCTTGTCCTGTTTACCTGCCTGCATTGCAGACAGAGGCGGGAAAACAGGACAAAAGAAACCCAGGCAACTTAGTCTCTTTGCATGAGAGGAGTTTCATGGGGGCCGTGCCTCTGTCCCGGGGTAGGTATATGTGCACCCATTTTTGTGGAGGACAGCAGCCCATGGGTTCTTCCATTTCTGTGTCTACTTGGGTGATTGTGTGGTCAATGAGACCATTAGCCTTGGCCATTACCCTATAAATGGGGGCGAACAGGGGAAAAGGTGCTGGCATGCTCATTCATTCCTCGCTAATCTGCCACTCGCCATCCTGTTGCCTCAGCCGCCGCCTCAAGCCACCTCAGCCAGCAATGGATTTTCACTTTGCAGCCCACATGGAGTTTGCCACAGGACTTCGGTTGGATATTTTCCTGCCTATGTATTTTGGCCACGGACATTAGGACTAGTGAGTATTCTCCATTCTTTGTTCAAGTTGCTAAAGGATTTTATTCAATCTCACAAGTGGCAAATTAAGCCGCCAGATTGTCTATCAAAGACATTTTCTGAAACTTTTCAAAATTCCATTGTACATAGACTTTCTGTGAAATAGTTCTGCTAACCGCATCTAAGAACTTGTGTGCATAGTTGTAAATAAGTTTGGGGGAAATATTTTGGGTGTATTAATAAATATTTCATAACTTTTAAATCTGCCTCATTGCATTTTAACCCAAACTCAGATTTCAGCTAGTCCCATTTACAACACCTGGGCAGCTGACTTTATGTCCCTGGTCTGTTGTGCCCCTTTGTGCTCGTTTAACCCTGGTGCAGGCAGAGAGACATGTCCAGGCAGAGCAAGCATAAATAAGCCTGCTTTTGGGCCTACAGGCCCTCCACAACACTGAATAAATATACTGCCTTGGAAAGATCCTATCTACACATCTTATCATTGCTGAAGATATGACTGGTTATTTAGTGATTTAAACATGGACTTCAGCATCAAACATTCAAACACCTGGCTTGGAGCATCTTGGCACACACTTTCCCTGTCTCCAGCTGTAGCATTGGATGCCCTCCCAGAAGTTCAGGGCTATCAGAATGTAACTATTACCCCCCCTCCTGCAAATCGTAATTATCACCATTCCTAATCAATGACTTCTCTATACTAGTTAAGGGCTTTCCAAACATCTTGTAAAGGAAGACATGTCAAAATAAGAAAACACAACTTAGTTGAGACTGCCACTGTTAAGAAATCAACTAAATAATGTAAAGAACAATTCTATATCTGAGAGGCATCTGGTGGGTTGGACACAAAGCAAAATATAGTCTATAATAAACCATCTCCTGTAGTAAGAAAATGGCTGCTTGCCCTGGATGTCTTCTGTACAACAAAGAAAAGATGTTGCCAGCAAGCTCCTAATGTTCTTTCTTTTTTTTTTGTTTCTCTTGGGCTCTGCTGTTGAATGCTGTCAGTGTATGCCTTTGAGTATCTCATCATTCAGCTCCTGAAGCTCTAATTCATCCTGATGGTCTATCTCCTCTCTGCTACCTCTCCATCCTGAAGCCCCTCTCTTCCCCAAACATGTCCTTCCCTCCAGCAAAATTAGAAAATCAAAACTCAGACTTCTCCATCTGGAAAGTGGAAAGTTTATTTCTCCTAAGGACCATGCCACCAGTTTTGGAATGAGAAACAAGTTAGCAATGTTGTGAAGTGTTTCCTTATCACTCAGAGTGGTCCCTCTCAGAAGAACTTAACTGCCCCAGAAAAATGTTGTGGGAAAGTGACCTGATTCATACAGCAGGTGGTGTGAATATAGAAGCATATGGAAGGAGTGTGACTCAGGAGAGTGCTATTGATTTCAAGTCAGGAGAATGACACTGATTTACAAGAATACTGGAGCTCACATTCTTAGATGAGAGGTGAAACCTTGATTCTTTGAAACCAATAGCAACTTTCCGATGGAATTCACCAAAGCAATATTTAATCTGAAGAAGACAAGCCTGAATTTTTTTTAGGGTAAAAATGAACCAGACTTTGGAACTTGTTTTTTCCCCCTTTCCTTTGGTATCACAGTATCACAGTATCACCAAGGTTGGAAGAGACCTCATAGATCATCAAGTCCAACCTTTTACCACAGAGCTCAGGGCTAGACCATGGCACCAAGCACCACATCCAATCTTGCCTTGAACAGCCCCAGGGATGGCGACTCCACCACCTCCTCGGGCAGCCCATTCCAGTAGCCAATGACTCTCTCATAGGATCATAGAATCATAGAATCATAGAATCAACCTTCCATAGAAGAAATCTCCAAGATCATCCAGTCCAACCTAGCACCCAGCCCTAGCCAGTCAACTAGACCATGGCACCAAGTACCTCAGCCAGGCTTTCTTGAATACCTCCAGGGTGCCTCCACCGCCTCCCTGGGCAGCCCATTCGAATGGCAAATCACTCTCTCTGTGAGGAACTTCCTCCTAACACCCTGCCTATACTTCCCCCAGCACAACTTGAGACTGTGTCTCCTTGTTCTGTTGCTGGCTGCCTAGCAGAAGAGACCAACCCCCACCTGGCTACAATGTCCCTTCAGGTAGTTGTAGACAGCAATAAGACCACCTCTGAGCCTCCTCTTCTCCAGCCTAAACAACCCCAGCTCCTTCAGCCTCACATTTCAAGGCTTACACTACAAAATACACACCCTACCCCTTTTGATATATTTGATGTCTTTAAATTTACTAAGTATATCCCAGGCAAAGAAGCATATTCCATTCACTTTACCCTGAAGAATGAAAACTCCAAGGACAAGACTATAGATAGAGAAAAGGTACATTGCTTTTAATTAAAGCACGTATCCACTACGCAAGTGTGGTCCTTTAGAAAACACACTTTAACATAGAAAAAGTGAGACATCTGTGAATTGCCCAATAATCTTATCAGAAGGGAAGGGGAGAGGGAAGAGGACAGGAAGGCCAGAAGGCAGGCTTTTTTGAATGTGGAAATGAAAAAGATTAGTGGGTGACAAAACAAACCATAAAGTGAATTTCATACTATAGATAAACTGAGTTGTGCTCTGCTTTAAAACAAACTGTGACCAAAGGTATACCTTTTGTCATGAAGGGCCTGTAGGCCCAAAAAGAGGCTTCTTTATGCCTTGCCTTGCCTGGACATGTTTTTCTGCCAGGATCCCTGATTGTAAACAAGTTGTGTAAGCCTCCACATACCCAGCTCGTGTCTCCCTAGGGCAAATCCATGAGATCCCCGTATTTGGGAAAGTCCAGGCAAGAGCCTTCTGCCTATTATGGTAAGGTTTGGCTTACTGCCAGCCTGATTGGTCATTCTAGTGGCCAAAGAGGCCATTAATCTTGGCCCACATTCAATAAATAGGGGTGCACAGGTAAACAACATGCTCAGACCCTAACCGCAGCTTAGCTCATCTCTGACTCACCTGCATGGCTCAGACACAGTTCTGACCTCACTTGCAGCACTCAGCCGATCAGACCCCCACGCTCAGATGCAATTGCATAGCTCTGATGCTCAGAGGCTCAGACCCTCATGCTTTGACTTACTCACAGCTCACCTGCCTGCATGCCTTTTTGCAGAGCTCATTTAAGCCTGCACATATATATATAAAAGGAGCCTATAGCCTCTTAAGTCAGCTGTACACATCTGCATGGTACTGTGTCATCAGAACCAGATCCTGCATTGCATTTACCTACGGAGCTCAGACTCCCAGCAGTGACGCATACTTTGCATACCCGCTGTCTATCATTGCCTGGTAAGAGCTGTTGCCACTGAGATAACCAGGAAGCAGACCCTGGGTTGTCTGCACACATGGCCTGAAGCTGTGAACAACCATTCTCTTGCTCCTGAAGTCCTGCCAAGCTCAGAATTACTGGACAAAGCACCCAGAAGAAGACATCAGCACCAAAGGCAGAGATCGTCCCTTGCCAGGAGAACAAAGGTTAGAGAAAAACTATTTCCCCCAGAAACTGGGAAGATTTATCCTCTCCCCTCAAGCCAGGAAGACTCCAGCCTCCAAGTCCACAGGTAGAGATCCCGTGAAGTCTGGACGCTAGGCACAGGCTGTGACGCAGCCCCGGACGGTGATTAATAATTAATAAGAATTATGAGTAAAAGCTTTAATACATCTGTAATATAAGTTATCTCTGCCATAGAGCAGAAAGAGTTTCAGCCCACTCTGCTGGGAAAATAGCATATGACTACTTGTAAAACTGTGGGCACCCAAACAGAGCCCACCTGTAGGAATGCAGGTGTCCAGACGTCTAGATGTGAGGAGTGCTGGAGCCTGGCACTCGAAGTCGAGGGAGACACAGGCATTGGCTGCATTAGGTGTGAGCAGATTAATAGTCTGCTTAACCTGGTGGCTGAACTCAAGGGAGAGGTGGAACGCCTGAAGGCTGAAACGGAATGTAAAAGAGAGCAACATGCTCTGCAGTCCCCCTTGCCAGAGGGAGACAAACGGAGCAACCAAGAAGAATGGATGCAGGTGCCTGCCAGAAGAGGCAAGGGAAAACCCTTCCAGCCATCTTCACATCCCCAGCTGCCCTTACATAACAGATATAGGGCACTAGAGGTTGAGGATGAGGTGATCCTGGAGCAGGCAGAAGCATCACTGGCTGAGAGGGCAACTGAGACAAATCAGTTGCCCCCTCGCATCAGAACAAGTATCCAGAAGAAAAAGAGGAGGGTAATTGTTATTGGTGAGTCCCTTCTGCAGGGAACAGAGGGCCCCATATGCCGGCCAGACCCCTTCCACAGGGAGCTCTGCTGCCTCCCTGGAGCCTGGGTCAGGGATGTTACCAGGAGGCTGCCTACTGTAGTGCAGCCCTCTGATTACTATCCCTTATTAGTTATACAGGCAGGGAATGATGAGATTAATAACAGAGGGCTAAAAGCTATCAAAAGGGACTTTCAGACACTGGGGAAAGCAGTTGAGGGAGCAGGGGCACAGGTAATCTTTTCATCTATACCCTTAGTTACAGGCTGGAATACAGAGAAGAATAGGAAAGTGTATTTGATGAACAAGTGACTCAGAGTCTGGTGCATCCAACATAACTTTGGATTCTTTGATCTTGGGGAACTTCATCTTGCCACAGGTCTGTAATCAGCAGATGGGATACAACTATCACAGAAGGGGAGAAGGACTCTGGCACATAAGCTGGCTGGGCTTGTTGAGAGGGCTTTAAACTAGAATGGAAGGGGGAGGGGGTTAAACATGACAGCACTAGAGACAAATCAAAGGGAATTGAGGATGGTAGGCTAGAGCTAGGCATAAAAGCAGCAGCCCATCTGAAGTGCATGTACACTAATGCACGCAGTATGGGTAACAAACAAGAGGAGCTGGAAGCTCTGGTGCTGGAGGAAAACTATGATATTGTCGCCATCACTGAAACATGGTGGGATGGCTCACATGATTGGAGTGCTGTAATCAATGGCTACAGACTCTTCAGGAGAGACAGACGAGGGAGAAAGGGTGGGGGAGTGGCTCTGAATATTAGGGATGCTCTGGATGTCATGGAGGTAGAAATCAAAGATGATCAAGTTGAGTCATTATGGGTGAGACTTAAGGCGAAGGCCACCAAGGCAGATATCCTGGTTGGAGTCTGTTACAGACCACCTGACCAGGAAGAAGAGGTTGATATATTACTATTTAAGCAACTGGAGGCTGCCTCAAGATCACCTGCCCTTGGTCTGGTGGGCAACTTCAACCTACCAGACATCTGCTGGGACTTAAACACTGCAGAGAAGAAGCAGTCTAGAAGGTTTCTAGAATGTGTGGAAGACAACTTCCTATCCCAGCTGTTACGTGAGCCTACCAGGGGGGCAGCCCTGCTTGACGTGCTGCTCACAAATAGAGAGGGGCAGGTAGGGGATGTGGTGGTTGGAGGCTGCCTGGGGTCCAGTGACCATGAAATTATAGAGTTTTCAATACGTGGAGAAACCAGGAGGGGCATCAACAGAACCTCTACACTGAACTTCTGAAGGGCAGACTTTGGCCTATTTAAGGAACTAATTCAGAAAGTTCCTTGGGAAATAGCCCTTAGAAACAAAGGGGTCCAGGAAGGTTGGACCTATTTCAAGAAAGAACTCCTGTGGGCACAGGAGCAGGCAGTGCCACTGAGCCGGAAGATGAGCCGACGAGGGAGGCAGCCAGGCTGGATGGGCAGGGAGCTGCTGAAGGAATTAAAGATTAAAAAGAGAGTATATCACCTTTGGAAAAGAGGGGAGGTGTCCCAGGAGAAGTTCAAGGAGGTTGCTAGGCCTTGTAGAGGAAAAATTAGAGAGGCAAAAGCCCACTTGGAGCTCAGGCTGGCCACGGCTGCCAAGGAAAATAAAAAGTGTTTCTTTAAATATATAAATGGCAAGAGAAGGGCCAAGGACAACCTCCAGTCCTTATTAGATAGAGAGGGGAACATAGTGACAAAGGATGAGGAAAAGGCAGAGGTGCTTAACACCTTCTTTGCTTCAATCTTCAAGAATGGGACAGGTTGTCTCCAGGACAGCTGGACTCCTGAAGCGGTGGATGGAGTCAGGGACCAGTACAGTCCCCCTTTAATCCATGAGGAAGCAGTAAGGGACCTGCTGCATCATTTGGGTCCTCACAAGTCCATGGGACCGGATGGGATCCACCCTAGGGTGCTGAGAGAGGTGGCAGCTGAGCCGGCCAAGACACTCTCCATCATTTATCAGCAGTCCTGGCTCACTGGAGAGGTCCCTGAAGACTGGAAGCGGGCCAGTGTGATACCCATTCACAAGAAGGGTTGTAAGGAGGAGCCAGAAAACTACAGACCTGTCAGCCTGACCTCAGTGCCAGGCAAGGTCATGGAACAGGTCATCTTGGGTGCCATCACAAAGCACCTACAGGATAGCCAAGGGATCAGGCCCAGCCAGCATGGGTTTAGGAAGGGCAGGTCCTGCCTCACCAACCTGATCTCCTTTTATGACCAGATTACCTGCCTGGTGAATGTGGGTCAGGCTGTGGATGTAGTCTACTTGGACTTCAGCAAAGCCTTTGACACCGTCTGCCACAAGAAGCTCCTAGGCAAGCTGGCAGCTCATGGTTTGGACAGATTCACTCGGTGCTGGATCAAGAACTGGCTGAATGGCAGAGCTCAGAGAGTGGTGGTGAATGGTGCCACATCCAGTTGGCAGCCAGTCACTAGTGGTGTTCCCCAAGGATCAGTGCTGGGCCCAGTCCTGTTCAATATCTTTATTGATGACCTGGATGAGGGGATTGAGTCCAGCATCAGTAAGCTTGCAGATGACACCAAGCTAGGAGCAGGTGTGGATCTGTTGGAAGGTAGGAGAGCCCTGCAGAGGGACCTGGACAGGCTGGATGGGTGGGCAGAGGCCAATGGGATGAGATTTAACAAGGCCAAGTGCAGGGTTCTGCACTTTGGCCACAATAACCCCAAGCAGCGCTATAGGCTGGGGACTGAGTGGCTGGAGAGCAGCCAGGAGGAAAGGGACCTGGGGGTACTGAGAGATAGTAAGCTGAAGATGACCCAGCAGTGTGCACAGGTGGCCAAGAAAGCCAATGGCATTCTGACCTGCATCAGGAACAGTGTGGCCAGTAGGACAAGGGAGGTTATTCTTGCCCTGTACTCAGCACTGGTCAGGCCACACCTTGAGTACTGTGTCCAGTTCTGGGCCCCTCAATTCAAGAGAGATGTTGAGGTGCTGGAACATGTCCAGAGAAGGGCAACAAAGCTGGTGAGAGGCCTGGAGCACAAATCTTATGAGGAGAGGCTGAGGGAGCTGGGGTTGTTTAGCCTGGAGAAGAGGAGGCTCAGGGGTGGTCTTATTACTGTCTACAACTACCTGAAGGGGCATTGTAGCCAGGTGGGGGGTGGCCTCTTCTCTCAGGTAACCAGCAATAGAACAAGGAGACACAGTCTCAAGTTGTGCCGGGGTAGGTATAGGCTGGATATTAGGAAGAAGTTCTTCACAGAGAGAGTGATTTCCCATTGGAATGGGCTGCCCAGGGAGGTGGTGGAGGCACCATCCCTGGGATCTTCAAGAAAAGACTTGATGAGGCACTTAGTGCCATGTTCTAGTTGATTGGTTAGGGCTGGCTGATGGGTTGGAGTGGATGATCTTGGAGGTCTCTTCCTGCCTGGTTGATTCTATGATTCTATGATTCTATGACCGCAAGTGGCATTAAGCTGCGGGGAAAACTCCTCTCTCTGTTTATAATTTAAATGTTTGCTATTTGATTAACAAATTCCCTGTGCATATTTTATCCTAAATTGTTTTCATAACTGTGTACTGAACTGAATATTAATATACAGTGGTTGGGGGTGGCAAGAGTTAAAGATATTGAATTTAATAAATCTATATTTTTATATAAAATTATATTGCCCCAATTAATTTCTCCCCTCCACCAAATAGGCATAGGTACTGAGAAATCCCCCTCTGCAACACCTTTACCTACTATTCCTTTTGTTTGTATCATGTGTCTAGTGTGGCCCTGTCTGTGGAACATTACAAATACTTTTCTATGGAATTGTATGTTTTCTTCTGAAGTACATAAAAAAAAGGAACATTTGGATTGGGGTTCTGTTTTGCAGCTTGCTTGTTTGCTGGTTTGTGGGTTGAGTATTTGTTTGTTTGTTTGTTTGGTTTGTTTGTTTTGTTTTTTTTTTTTCCATTTCCCATTCATTAAGTCATAATTCTATTTTGTCCAAATTCTGAAAATCAAAAAAAAAAAAAAAAAAAAAAGAAGATAACATTTAAAAATTGAAAACTCTAACTCTCTTTACCTCTGTGTCACAAAGAACACATTATATGCTGTGATTTTGCACTTTGAAGTGCTTCGGTTAGCACTTAAGCCTGGGACCTTAATTAAACCTAGGCAGTCATTCTATTGAAGTAACAATAGGGTAAATTCATGTGCATTTGTGTGTATATATATATATATACTCACAAATGCACATGAATATCCTTAATATCTCCTATTCTAGAGGGAGGCTTGAAGCTTCCTTTACAATTTTTACTCCAGGTAAATGAGAAAATGTACTTCTGTTCCCCTGAAAAGATGGGACTTTTATGCAATATTTAGACAAGGGATGTATCTTGACCTTATGAGATTTGTAATGATTTAGTAGCAACTGAGAGAAAAGTGCCACATCTTCCTTATTTACAAGTGATGCTGAAGTTATGGAGAAGATAATTTGTATACATCTGGATAACCTATTTCTACAGTTAAAGCCACTCCAGAAAATTCTAAACTTGGAAAGGAAAAACAGTGAAAATGATGCAAAAATAGCCATAAAGAAAAATGTGTAAATATTAGTTGAACACAATAAGATATTTTCTATGGGCTGAAGAGCCAGAAATTTGTAAGCGTTTAAGAGAAATGCTTCTTACTTTAAATTCACGTGAACATCCCATAATAATATGCCTTACTATGGCAGACTGCTAGTCAGAGAAAAAAAGTCTTGAGTTCAATAGCTACCCACTGATTGTAAACATGAGAAAAAACTATGCAGGCACAGTGCTGAAATATAGGGTAATTTCCTCCTTATTAGAGTCCATGAACTCTGTTATGTAAATTATTAGGTTCTGTATACAGTGTATATAACAGAATTACACAGCTATTTTCTTTAGTGCTTTACCTGTCTTTTTATGCTTTTTTTAAAAAAAAAGGGAGGGGGGCAGGGAAAGAAGGTGAGGACAATAACACAATAATCAAATTTTTTTTCTTTCCTACTCTCATGGCACATTCCACCTCTCATGTTAATATGTAGAACAGGATGTTTAGTCAATGACATCTCTATGATGCCAGAGAATGCACTACACTGATTTCGACAAGTTTAACCCATATCAGCTACAGGCAAGGAGATGGAACAGGTCACCTTGAGTGCCATCACAAAGCACTTACATGATGGCAAGGGATCAGGGCCAGCCAGCATGGGTTTAAGAAGGACAGGTCCTGTCTCACCAACCTAATCTCCTTTTATGATCAGGTTATCTGCCTGGTGAATGTGGGGCAGGCTATGAATGTGGTCTACTTGGACTTCAGCAAAGCCTTTGACACCGTCTGCCACAAGAAGCTCCTAGCCAAGCTGGCAGCTCATGGTTTGGACAGATTCACTCTGATATGGGTGACAAAGTGGCTGGAATGCCAGTCTCAGAGAGTGGTGTTGAATGATGCCACATCCAGTTGGCAGCCAGTCACTAGTGGTGTTCCCCAAGGATCAGTGCTGGGCCCAGTCCTGTTCAATATCTTTATTGATGATCTGGACGAGGGGATTGAGTCCAGCATCAGTAAGTTTGCAGATGACACCAAGCTAGGAGCAGGTGTTGATCTGTTGGAAGGTAGGAGAGCCCTGCAGAGAGACCTGGACAGGCTGGATGGCCTTCCAGCCCATGCTTGATCCAGCACAGAGTGAATCTGTCCAAACCATGAGCTGCCAGGTTGGCTAGGAGCTTCTTGTGTCAGACAGTGTCAAAGGCTTTGCTGAAGTCCAGGCAGACTACATGCACAGCCTTCCCCACATTCACTATGCAGGTAACCTGTTCATTTAACAAGGCCATGTGCAGGGTTCTGCACTTTGGCCACAACAACCCCAAGCAGCGCTACAAGATGGGGACTGAGTGGATGGAGAGCAGCCAGGAAGAAAGGGACCTGGGGTACTGGTGGATAGTAGGCTGAAGATGAGCCAGCAGTGTGCCCAGGTGGCCAAGAGAGCCAATGACATCCTGGCCTGCATCAGGAACAGTGTGGCCAGTAGGATGAGGGAGGTTATTCTGCCTCTGTACTCAGCACTGGTCAGGCCACACCTTGAATCCTGTGTCCAGTTCTGGGCCCCTCAATTCAAGAAAGATGTTGAGGTGCCGGAATGTGTCCAGAGAAGCGCAACAAAGCTGGTGAGGGGCCTGGAGCACAAACCCTGTGAGGAGAGGCTGAGGGAGCTGGGGTTGTTTAGCCTGGAGAAGAGGAGGCTCAAGGGTAACCTCACTGATGTCTACAACATTGTAGCCAGGTGGGGGTTGGCCTCTTCTCCCAGGCACCCACCAATAGATCAAGGGGACACAGTCTCGGGTTATGTCAGGGAATGTATAGGCTGGATATTAGGAGGAAGTTCTTGCCAGAGAGAGTGATTTCCCACTGGAAATCCAGGGAGGTGGTGGAGTCACTATCCCTGGAGGTGTTCAAGAAAAGACTGGATAAGGCACTTGGTACCATGGTCTAGTTGACTGGCTAGAGTTGGGTGCTAGGTTAGACTGGATGATTTTGGAGGTCTCTTCCAACCTGGTTGATTCTATGATTCCATGATTCTATAAAAGGGGATCAGGTTAGTGAGACAGGACCTGCCCTTCCTAAACTCATGCTGACTGGGCTGATCCCTTGGCCATCCTGGAGGTGTTTTGCAATGGCAATCAGGATGACCTGTTCCATCACCTTGCCTGGTGCTGAGGTCAGGATGACAGGTCTGCAGTTTTCTGGCTCCTCCTTTCGACCCTTCTTGTGGATGGGTATCACATTGGCCAGCTTCCAGTCTTCAGGAACCTCTCCAGTGAGCCAGAACTTTTGGTAAATGATGGAGAGTGTCTTGGCCAGTTCATCTGCCAGATCTCTCAGCACCCTAGGAAGAAGTTTACTATGAATGTGGTGACACACTGGAACAGGTTTTCTGGAGAAATTGGAGATGTGTCATCCCGAAGCATTCAAAACACAGCTAGATGAGGCTTGGAGAAACCTTGTCTAGTAGGAGGTGTCCCTGCCCATTGTAGCAGAGCTGGAACAGGATGATAATTAAGGTACTTTCCAACTCAAACCATTCTATGTTGAGACTAATGTTGATTTAAAATTGAGAAATCTGAGGTAGGGGAAGGTGTGTCAGCGTTACCTTCTGGCCTTATGATCTTGGACCAGCCAAGCTCAGGGCAATGTGCTGAATAATGGAAAACTCACTCAAGTTTGCAAACTCACTCATTCAGGCACTTGCAACAGGCAAACACCATCATGCTGTATGCAAGCTCCCAATTAATTAAAAAATGTTTATCTATCCTCATTTCCACTCCCACACCCTACTGACCCATAGATTTTTACTGTTTACTCATCACACTCTTGCCACACTCTGCAGTTTTTCAGTCTGCTGTTCTCATGGCCAGAACATTGTTCTCATGCCTGAAACAGTATTTTCCTCTGTCACAGCATTTTTCCCATAGACGTGTCCAGAAAAGGGCAACACGGCTGATGAAAGGCCTGGAGCACAAACCCTATGAGGAGAGGCTGAGGGAGCTGGGGTTGTTTAGTCTGGAGAAGAGGAAGCTCGGGTGGACCTCATTGCTGTCTACAACTACCTGAAGGGACATTGTAGCCAGGTGGGGGGTGGCCTCTTCTGCCAGGCAACCAGCAACAGAACAAGGGGACACAGTCTCTAGTTGTGCTGGGGGAAGTATAGGCTGGATGTTAGGAGGAAGTTCTTTCCAGAGAGAGTAATTTCCCATTGGAATGGTCTGCCCAGGGGAGCGGTGGAGTCACTATCCCTGGAGGTGTTCCAGAAAAGCCTGGCTGAAGCATTTAATGCCTTGCTCCAGTTGACTGTCTAGGGACAGGGGAAGGGTTGGCCTGGATGATTTTGGAGGTCTCTTCCAACCTGGTTGATTCTATGATAGAAAAAAGCACTTCTATGATTAATCTAAGCGTCAGTTTACGTTTTTATTAATCGATAATTCTCGATTCATACAGAGGTGTCCATAACTTTTTTTTGTTTTGTTTTGCTTTTTTTTTTTTTTTTTTTTGTTAGAATGAAAGACGAATAAACCCTGGTAACGTTCAGATTGTCCTGTCAGATTTCCTTGGCAAGCCAGCCATTACCAAATCCTTCATGCTTCACAGTGATTATTGGGTTAAAACAAACAAACCAAAAGCCTCCTCTGAAGTGGAATAGCCTTTTTGCTCCAATGTAATGTAAATGAGACTTAAAACATTGTTAAAAAAAATAAAGTAAGTTTTTTTTTTTGCAATTTATATTTCAGTAGGATATGATATAACTGTTTGTAATCTTGTGCAAGACTGATCTGGTAAATGTATTTTAAGCCTGAGTTTCTATAATGATGATCAGTATTATTAGTAGCAATAGAAACGGTAAAAGATCTCATGACTTTTTGTTCCTTTATTGGCAGTCAAAAGTGATATCAGGTCATAGTTTATGTTGTTTAAGATGAAATTCAAGTTAAGTCTTATCAGAAGTGATTCTTATGTTATTTGATATGATTTGTCTTTTTGTCCTTTGCCAACCCCATGTTTGCAAAACAGAAAATTCACATGCAAGTCCCTGCATCTGGTGTCAAATGAAATAAAGACAGACTCATTTTAGCCACATAATTTAAGAAAGAAGACACTATTAAAATATTTAGAACAAGCCTTATACACACAAGCTAGCCATTATCCTTCAAAACAGATGGCATGAAATCATCTTCATCAGACTTCCAAAGCTTTGCTGCCACATTTGAAAGGTTGCTTTTTACAATGATTACTTGCATATTTGTGCTGTGTGATGGGCACAGAATTTCTGTGCACCCCTTTTTGGAAATAATCGAATATGGCTGCACATGTACTTTGTTGCAGTGTTCACATTTGACAACAGTAAGAGAAAGGAGAAATTTGTTTGGGTTCTTTTTTGTTTGTTTGTTTGTTTGTTTGTTTTCTCTTTTCCTGAATGCATCTTTCTCTGTGTCAGAACGGCACAGAGAATTGAAATTCATGGCAAAATCTCAACCACCAAGGCTTTCCTGAAGCCATGATGTGATCAGCTGGTATATAATGTCTCCCATGAGATGATCCCAGAACTGTTCTTTCACAAGTCATACAATCACATCTGGCAAAAACAGGTCCTCCTTCAGGTCTGGAGCTCAAGGATGGCTTTCGAGGGTTTTTCTATCATGCTTTTTCTAACACGCCCTTTTGAAAGCTAGGTAAGTAATGATAGCAGCAGTTAATAAATTGGCAAGGTGAGGCATAATGCTTCTCCAAAGATGCCAGGAGAATCAATGGAAAATCTAGGCAATTTGCTTTAGGTCATGGAAGAGTAATACCTTATTTGCACTATCAAGTCCCATTTGTTGCTAGGAATTCAGACAAGCCCAGATCAAGGCTTCCCTTGACTTCAGCAGGGTAGCACAGTATTGTTAAATCTCAGGTTTGTGCTGTAAGCTTTGTAGTACCTTAAGCTTCTGTTAAAGACCTCTACAAGCTAATGTTGGAATAGAAGTTATGTTACTGCGTAGCGTAAAAGTGATAAAGCAAGAACTGAGAAGTGTATAAAACCTGTACCTTAAAGACCCAAAATGAAGTAAAAGAAAAATAGATTCATTATTTCAGTATGCTTCAACTTTAGCCCCATCATCTTCTAATTCTGTTGCCCCTGTTACAGAAAAGGAATGAACAGAGATGTGACCAGTTTTAATCTTTTTGATGAACAGTGCTTTATCTGTGGTCAAAGACAACATGTTGCCTTGGAAATCCTCTGTTAAATTGTATATCACTGCTTGAAGTCACTGAAACAAACATTTTCACTGACACTAAAACCAAGCGTTGCAGCCAGCACTTAATTTCCTGCCTGAAAGAGAGCAAAAGGCAAGGCCTGCAAGTTCAGAAGAGGCACATGAGAGTCAGAAGGTGCAAGCATATCTGGAAAAGCAAATCAGATAAGCCTTCAGGCCTGTAGAAGAAACAAAACCAGAGTAAATGCATCCTATTTCGGTTCAGAGTACTAGCCTATTGTGTCCCTATGTTTTCCAAGACATTTCTTATAACAGATTGTAATGGTTTGGGTGTTCCCTGCCCCCCCCACACACACTTTGGAAATCACCCAGACTTGACTCAGATGGCTCTGGAAATTCAATGAGGCTTATTATTTACATCATAGCACAATAGACATGCAGATATTTACAGTGTATACAGTTATATACAGAAATATGCAAGATAAAAGGTAATGCAGAAACACAACACCCCTCCCAGAAACCTGAGTCCCCAGGAGGGACTCAATCACCCCTTCACCTTCCCGCTACCCCACTCAACCTTACCCCAGTCCCAAGGAAGAATAGAGGTTTGGCCAGAGGTTAGGAAGCAAAGTGGATTAATCAGGAAAAAAAAAAATGGAGGGTGAGGTTAGAAAGAGATGCAGCTCAGCCAGTTCCCCAGCAAAAGTGCTTTTATCTATGTTTTGATTCTTCTTCTTGTACATCTCAGCAAGCCAGTGAGTGAGGTAGACATCAGCCTTGTTTTCCTTCCACAGCCTATAATCTAGTCCTTCTCATCAAAACATTCGAAGTAGGCTCAAATGAGCACACCAATCTTCACCAAATGCCCAGATAGCAAAGGACTTGTACTCGATTTTAAAACATGCTTGATTTCAACATGTAAATAGTTCAGTTTACACTGGATCAGTGCCTATTTTTTTTCTCATTAAAACCTTATTATAAAGGCTTAATGCTGTTTCCTTTATTCGCTTCGTCTGTGAATGGCATATCCCCCTCTTTTGTTTCCCTTTACTTTTACTATGTTAAAACATTGTATATTCATATGTTAGCTACCATTTTTTGTCTGAAAACCATTCACTGCATTTTAAGACTATTCTACCCAGTCACAAGACATTATTAAATACCATAAACAAATACAGCAACATTTTGTGACATATGGATGGAAATAGCACCACAGTCAGATTTTACAAAAGAAAGTGCAGGAAGAGATTAGACATATGACAGGGGTATTTACAGCATCTTAATTTGCCTCTGCATCCTCTAGGGAGTTCACACATGTTCCATCAGAGTCAGTTTTAGTAAAGGTTTATTAGCAGACAGAAAGTTATGGGAACTCAAAATGCTCCATTGTATACATAAGTGCCTGGAACTAACATATTATGAATTTCTGGTTTGGGGTTGGAGGGATGCTTATCATTAATTATATGTATTTTTGGGTTTGTTGTTAAGCTGTTTGGCATGGAAAGATCATGGGGATTTTTGTTTGTTTGTGATTTTCTGGGGTTGTTTGTTTATTTATTTATTTTATTTATTTACTTGCCAAGGGTGGGTGCAATGGAGGGTACTAAAGGAATGCAAGATGGGATTTTTCAAAATTAATATTGTTTATTAACTTTATATCTCAGAACTCTTGCTACTTGACCAGAAATTATTAATAATTGTTAGGTTATTCGCAATGGTCATGAAAACATTACATATAAGATAATCAGAATCTAGAACACTTAAGAGATAACTAGCAATAATACAAACATTAAGCCATTAGAACTGGAAAGAGGTATTCTTGAGTTCAATTATACCTCAGGAAACTCCTTTCTGCTTTAAGGAAGAAGGCAATTAACATTCACTTAGAGTTTCACCAAAGAGGCTTTGAGTATTTACTCAGAAATATTATTTCCAGATCTCCTGGGGCTAACTACAGCTTCAGACAGTACCCACACACTTGCAGGGAGTTCTACCAGTGTCTTGTCAGCTGTTGAGGGGCTTCTTAATCTTCTCAGGTGCCTTGGTTCTAGTTCAAGCTTCCTGGAGCCCAAAGCCTAACAGAACAATACTTCCGAAGGGCAGACTTCAGCCTATTTAAGGAACTAATTCAGAAAGTTCCTTGGGAAATAGCCCTTAGAAACAAAGGGATCCAGGAAGGTTGGACCTGCTTCAAGAAAGAACTCCTGAAGGCACAGGAGCAGGCAGTGCCACTGAGCCGGAAGATGAGCCGACGAGGGAGGCAGCCAGGCTGGATGGGCAGGGAGCTGCTGAAGGAATTAAAGATTAAAAAGAGAGTGTATCACCTTTGGAAAAGAGGGGAGGTGTCCCAGGAGAAGTTCAAGGAGGTTGCTAGGCCTTGTAGAGGAAAAAATAGAGAGGCAAAAGCCCACTTGGAGCTCAGGCTGGCCACGGCTGCCAAGGAAAATAAAAAGTGTTTCTATAAATATATGAATGGCAAGAGAAGGGCCAAGGACAACCTCCAGTCCTTACTAGATAGAGATGGGAACATAGTGACAAAGGATGAGGAAAAGGCAGAGGTGCTTAACACCTTCTTGGCCTCAATCTTCACTAGTGGGACAGGTTGTTTCCAGGACAGCTGGACTCCTGAAGCGGTGGATGGAGTCAGGGACCAGTACAGTCCCCCTTTAATCCATGAGGAAGCAGTAAGGGATCTGCTAAGTCACTTGGATCCTCACAAGTCCATGGGACCGGATGGGATCCACCCTAGGGTGCTGAGAGAGGTGGCAGCTGAGCTGGCCAAGCCACTCTCCATCATTTATCAGCAGTCCTGGCTCACTGGAGAGGTCCCTGAAGACTGGAAGCTGGCCAATGTGATTCCCATACACAAGAAGGGTCGTAAGGAGGAGCCAGAAAACTACAGACCTGTCAGCCTGACCTCAGTGCCAGGCAAGGTGATGGAACAGGTCATCTTGGGTGCCATCACAAAGCACCTACAGGATAGCCAAGGGATCAGGCCCAGCCAGCATGGGTTTAGGAAGGGCAGGTCCTGCCTCACCAACCTGATCTCCTTTTATGATCAGATTACCCGCCTGGTGAATGTGGGGAAGGCTGTGGATGGAGTCTACTTGGACTTTAGCAAAGCCTTTGACACTGTCTGCCACAAGAAGCTCCTAGGCAAGCTGGCAGCTCATGGTTTGGACAGATTCACTCGGTGCTGGATCAAGAACTGGCTGAATGGCAGAGCTCAGAGAGTGGTGGTGAATGGTGCCACATCCAGTTGGCAGCCAGTCACAAGTGGTGTTCCCCAAGGATCAGTGCTGGGCCCAGTCCTGTTCAATATCTTTATTGATGATCTGGACGAGGGCATTGAGTCCAGCATCAGTAAGTTTGCAGATGACACCAAGCTAGGAGCAGGTGTTGATCTGTGGGAAGGTAGGAGAGCCCTGCAGAGGGACCTGGACAGGCTGGATGGTTGGGCAGAGGCCAATGGGATGAGATTGAACAAGGCCAAGTGCAGGGTTCTGCACTTCGGCCACAATAACCCCAAGCAGAGTTATAGGCTGGGGACTGAGTGGCTGGAGAGCAGCCAGGAGGAAAGGGACCTGGGGATACTGATAGATAGTAAGCTGAAGACGAGCCAGCAGTGTGCACAGGTGGCCAAGAGAGCCAACAGCATCCTGGCCTGCATCAGGAACAGTGTGGCCAGTAGGACAAGGGAGGTTATTCTTGCCCTGTACTCAGCACTGGTCAGGCCACACCTTGAGTACTGTGTCCAGTTCTGGGCCCCTCAATTCAAGAAAGATGTTGAGGTGCTGGAACATGTCCAGAGAAGGACAACGAAGCTGGTGAGGGGCCTGGAGCACAAATCCTATGAGGAGAGGTTGAGGGAACTGGGCCTGTTTAGCCTGGAGAAGAGGAGGCTCAGGGGTGATCTTATTACTGTCTACAACTACCTGAAGGGGCATTGTAGCCAGGTGGGGGTTGGCCTCTTCTCCCAGGTAACCAGCAATAGAACAAGGGGACACAGTCTCAAGTTGTGCCAGGGTAGGTATAGGCTGGATATTAGGAAGAAGTTCTTCACAGAGAGAGTGATTTCCCATTGGAATGGGCTGCCCAGGGACGTGGTGGAGGCACCGTCCCTCGGGGTCTTCAAGAAAAGACTGGATGAGGCACTCAGTGCCATGGTCTAGTTGACTGGCTAGGGCTGGGTGATAGGTTGGACTCGATGATCTTGGAGGTCTCTTCCAACCTGGTTGATTCTATGATTCTATGATTCTATGAATAATAGGATGCTTTTCCCCTTCTCCACCCTTTGGAAGGAAAGGAAATTAGATGTAGAGAGTGAAGAGGGCTAAACCACCCAACGAATAGTCTTGCTTCAATTTGGAAGTTAAACAAAAAAATGTAACAATAAATAAAAGGTATGTAGGGTAAGGAGAGTTACAGAAAGATATAGGGAAGAGAAACCAGATACAAAATATATATACAACCAGGTTGATGGCAACAGATGGAGGCAGATTCAGGAGGTGGATATCCCACCAAGTGGTAGAGTGGCCATGTGGCAAAGTAGGAGCAGCAGGAACCAGGGTGCTGCTGGCAGGCAGGCAGGGCAGAGAGAGAGAGAGAGAAGAGGAAGTTCCTCTGTTTCCACAGGGGGTCTAGAAGGTGGGAATGGGCTAACCACTGCACCAGGGGTCAGGTTCAGACCAGCCCCAGGAGGGTTAACCCTTTACACTGGGCTCTTAGCAGGGGTGCTGGGAGAAAGCAGACAATCTCTTACCTGTTTCTGGTTCCTTTTGGATGATCTGTGTCCCTTCTAGGGCTTCACAGTCTTGGCAGAAGATTTGAGAGGGGCAGGCAGGATGTCTTGTGGATGTGCAATCTTGAAACGATGTCACACACAAGCCTATTGCATGGAGGCATTTGGTGCCTATTTCTAGTAAACTTTGAACAGATTCCAGACTGACAAGCTCATGTAGGAGAGCCATCTCATAGCTCAGCAGAGCACGGTGTCACAGAGGGGTATTCTGCCACCAATTGTGGTGGAGGGAAGAAATTAATTGATACAAGAGAATATTTTATAAAAATATATATAATTATTAACTCAAATATTTTCAACTCTGTCCAGCCCCAACCAATGAACTTTAATATTAATATTTGTTCTACACGGTTATGAAGACACTATGGGAATATATATCAAACATTAACTATTATAACAACTAGCATACATTGAAACTATTAAGAGAGAGAGTTTTCCTCCACGGCTTAATGCTGCTTGGGGTCATATACTACTTGCCCAGCAAGGGTGCTCTGTGGCAGAAGTAATAGAAATTACAGAGGTATTAAATTATTTGCTCACAATTCTGATTAATCAATAATCACCCTGTGGGGCTACATCACAGCCTATGCCTAGTGTCCAATTCTTCAGGGTCTCTGCCTGTGGACTTTGAGGCTGTAATCCTCCTGTTTCAGGGGAAATGACAGTCTCTGACCTTATGCTGCTGATTTCTTCTGGATGCTTTCTCCAGGGATAAGTAGGCAGGATCTCAGGTGCAGAGGCACGTTGTGCTGTCTGAGCACGGGTCTAAAGCTGATCAAATGCAGGCAGGAAAGCAAGCAATGTGGGGAGCAAACACATGAGCCTGTGCACCCCTATTTATTAAATGTGGGCCGAGAATTATGTCCTCATTGGCCACTAGAATGACCAATCAGGTTGGCAGTCAGCCAAACCTTACCATACTAGGAAAAACCCACAGGCCTAGGCTCCAAATATGGGAATCATGTGGGTCTAGCACTAGGCAGGCATGAGCTGGGTGTGTGGGGGCTTAGACAATCAGGTGTCCTGGGCAACTGACTTTTTGGCACCAGGTCTGTTGTGCCCCTTTGTGCTTGTTTACCCCTGGTGCAAGCAGAGAGACATGTCCAGGCAGAACAATGCATAAATAAGCCTGCTTTTGGGCCTACAGGCCCTCCACAACACATGGCAAGAGGCAACAGCACTGCCAGAAGCAGAGAGCGTGTTAGGCAGAAGCAATGGTAGCAGCAGCAGCAGCATGTTGTGTTACCTGCTCATCTCTTTTATCATTGTAGCCAGAATCCAATGGGCCTTTGGACACAGATTAGCCAATCAGAATGGCACATTGCCAAGCTTAACCATATGAGGTGAAATCAGGGCTTACTATTACCTTTTCAGTGCAGAACACAAATGAGTGTACAAACACAGTACCCTCATGTGTTTACAAGTTTGGAAGGAGGGAGGGAGACTCTAAGACATCAGGGGCCTTTGTTTGTCCCATCAGCAGAAGAAGGGTAAGCAAAAAAACATGTCTGAACAAGCCAAGACATGTTTAGGCATTCTATTTTGGCATTCCACTACAGTGGGTCATTTGCATCAAATGTTATGTAAGTATTGAGAATAGCAAGAAAGCCTTTGTTGGGGGGGATTTTTGAGGTTTGGGTTTTCATTGGTTTGGGGTTTGTTTTTTGGGTTTTTTATTTTTTCTACTTTTGCTTGCTTTTTGGTATTTAAATTTTTCATTGTTTGGTTTCAGCAGAGCTTTATAGTCTAGTCACAGCAAAAATAAAAATGAATAGCAAGATAACAAAGCAATCTGAGTTGTATTACGCATGAATGTTTCTGTGCGCATTCATGCCATTATAACTACGGGGTTAATACGAACATAATGTACGCGTGAATAAGAGAAGACAATTGAAAGAAAAAAATATTTAAAAAATAAATAAACAACATCTGTTGGGTTTTTTTTTTTGTTTGTTTTATTAAATCATAGAATCATAGAATCAACCAGGTTGGAAGAGACCTCCAAGATCGTCCAGTCCAACCTAGCACCCAGCCCTAGCCAGTCAACTAGAGCATGGAACTGAGTGCCTCATCCAGGCTTTTCTTGAACAAGTCCAAGGACAGTGCCTCCACCACCTCCCAGGGCAGACCATTCCAATGGGAAATCACTCTCTCTGGCAAGAACTTCCTCCTAACACTCAGCCTATACTTCCCCCAGCACAACTTGAGACTGTGTCCCCTTGTTCTGTTGCTGGTTGCCTGGCAGAAGAGACCAACCCCCACCTGGCTACAATGTCCCTTCAGGTAGTTGTAGATAGCAATGAGGTCCACTCCTGAGCCTTCTCTTCTCCAGGCTAAACAACCCCAGCTCCCTCAGCCTCTCCTCATAGGGTTTGTGATCCAGGCCCCTCACCAGCTTTGTCACCCTTCTCTGGACACGTTCCAGCACTTCAACATCTCTCTTGAATTGAGGAGCCCAGAACTGGACACAGGACTCAAGGTGTGGCCTGATCAGTGCTGAGTACAGGGCAAGAATAACCTCCCTCATCCTACTGGCCACACTGTTCCTGTTACAGGCCAGCATGCCATTGGCTCTCTTGGCCACCTGGGAATACTGCTAGATCATCTTCAGCCAACTATCTATTAGTACCCCCAGGTCCCTTTCCTCCTGGCTGCTCTCCAGCCACTCAGTCCCCAGCCTATAGCACTGCTTGGGGTTGTTGTGGCCAAAGTGCAGAACCCTGCACTTGGCCTTGTTCAATCACATCCCATTGGCCTCTGCCCAACCATCCAGCCTGTCCAGGTCCCTCTGCAGGGCTCTCCTACCTTCCAACAGATCCACACCTGCTCCTAGCTTGGTGTCATCTGCAAACTTACTGATGCTGCACTCAATCCCCTCGTCCAGATCACCAATAAAGATATTGAACAGGACTGGCCCCAGCACTGATCCTTGGGGAACACCACTAGTGACTGGCTGCCAACTGGATGTGGTGCCATTCAACACCACTCTCTGGGCCCGGCATTCCAGCCACTTCTTCACCCATATCAGAGTGAATCTGTCCAAGCCACGAGCTGCCAGCTTGGCTAGAAGCTTCTTGTGGCAGACGGTGTCAAACGCTGTGCTGAAGTCCAAGTAGACTACATCCACAGCCTGACCCACATTTGCCAGGTGGATAACCTGATCATAAAAGGGGATCAGACTGGTGAGACAGGACCTGTCCTTCCTAAACCCGTGCTGGCTGGCCTTGATCCCCTGGCCATCCTCTAGGTGCTTTGCAATGGCACTCAGGATGACCTGTTCCATCACCCTGCCTGGCACTGAGGTCAGGCTGACAGCTCTGTAGTTTTCCGGTTCCTCCTTTCGACTCTTCTTGTGGATGGGTATCACATTGGCCAGCTTCCAGTCTTCAGGGACCTCTCCAGTGAGCCAGCTCTGCTGATAAATGATGGTGAGTGTCTTGGCCAGCTCAGCTGCCAGCTCTCTCAGCACCCCAGAATGGATCCCATCTGGCCTCATGGACTTGTGAGGATCCAAGTGTCTCAGCAGGTCCCTTACTTCTTCCTCATGGATTACAGGGGGACTATACTGGTCACTGACTCCATCTGCCACTTCAGGAGTCCAGTTGTGCTGGAGACAACCTGTCTCTCTATTGAAGATCGAGGCAAAGAAGGTGTTAGGCACCTCTGCCTTTTCCTCATCCTTTGTCACTATGGTCCCCTCTCTATCTAATAAGGACTGGAGGTTGTCCTTGGCCCTTCTCTTGCCATTCATATATTTATAGAAGCATTTCTTTTTTTTCCTTGACAGCCGTGGCCAGCCTAAGCTCTAAATGGGCTTTTGCCTCTCTAATTTTTTTCCTACAAGACCTAGCAACATCCTTGAATTCTTTCTGCCTAGCCCCATGTTGTGGAGGCAGGAATTAATGTGTGGCCGAGTCAGGAATTTTATACAAAAATAGAGTTGTTTGTTTTCCCAAAAACTCGCCCCCAAAACTATATATACAAAGATTAATTTAGTTTAATTAACAGATTCAGTTGCTTGAGAATATCTACAAGGATACCATCGATATTCCGACTATTTTGGAAGTCAGAAGTTGGAAAAGGCTTTAGCTATTAATTAACACTGGAACAGGTTGCCCAGGGTGGTTGTGGATGCTCCCTCCATGGAGATGTTCGAGGCTAAGTTGGATGAGGCCTTGAACAGGCTCTTTCAATGAGAGGTGTCTCTGCCTATGGTGAGGGGTTGGAGCTAGATGATCTTTGAGGTCCTGTTAAGGAGGAGTTTAAATCTTCATTTTGCATATGGACAGGTCAAAACCAACTGCATGCAATTCAAAAAGTTAAGTGCCATGTTCTGCACTTGAGTCACAGCAATCCTGTGCAATAATACTGAATTAGGGAAGCTTAGCTGGAAAGCTGCCTGTTGAAAAAAGACCTGGGGACCTGACAATATGAACTAGCAGTGTGCTGAAGTGGCCAATAAAGCGAGTGGCATTGTGGCCTGTATCAAAAATGCTTTGGTCAACAGACTACTGTGATGGTTTGGGGGTTACCCCGCCCCCCCACACTTTTGTCTTTGCCCCAGCTAACTCAGACGGACCCTGGGAATATAGATGAAGCAATTTATTTACAGCTAGCAGAATTTACAAGCAGCTATTTACAATATATACAGTTATATACAATTATATACAGAAATATACAAAGGATAAACAATACAAAAGCACAGCTCCCCTCCCAGAAACCTGAGTCCCCAGGAGGGGCTCTCAAACCACCCCAACACCTCCCCCCGGCCCTCTCAACCTTACCCCAGTTCTCAGGAAGAAAAGAGGTGCAGCCAAGAGGTTAGGGAGCAAGGTTAGTAGGAGCAGGGTTAATGAGATGTGACCAGGTCTAAGGCCAAAGCAAGAGAGAGTGACAAAATAGAGAAAAAGTCTTTCTTCTTCCCAGAGTTCTCAACGTAACTGTGAGAGAAGTTGACATCAATTGTTTTGATTTCACTGCCTGTTATCTAGTTCTGTTACCAAAACATTCTAGCTTGCTTCAAACTAGCACAACTACAGAAATGATAGTGCTCCTGAACTAAGGAGTGGTGAAGATGTACCTCAAATGCTGTCTTCAGGTGTCTGCCCTTTATTTTGAGAAAGATATTGAAGTGCTGGAGCATGGCCGAAGAAGAGAATCAAAGCTGAGGAGGGATATAGAGGAGAAGTATTTTGATGGCTGCATGTGGAATGGCATTGTTTAGCCTATAGAAAGCTGAGGACACACTTTATTATGGTCTGCAACTACCTGAAAGGGGGTTATAGCAAGATGGGTGTCAGCCTCTTCTCCCAATTAATTGTTCCAAGTGGCATAGAGTTAATGTCCTTGGGTACTGCCAAGTTTAAATTGGACATTAGCTAATAATTCATTGTTGAAAGAGTTATTGAATATTGGAACATTCTGCCCAGGGAAGTGATTAAATCATCATTCTTGCAGATATTTAAAAGACTGTAGACATGACACTTGGTGACATGGTTTAGTAACGGATTTTGTAGTGTCTGGATTTAATGATCTTGAAGGTCTTTTCCAGTCTAACCAATTTAATGATTCTACGTTTATATGCAATCTAAGAATTGAATAATTACTGCATTTGAAGAAGTATTTTACACCACAAGCAATGAGTTGTCCTACTTTGATTTCTTTTGGTTACATGTCTATTTAGTTTCCATGGACTGTACTGAGAGAATATTGGCCTGTTTCCAGTTTGATCATTTATTTTGGTGGACAGACATGCCACACGAAAGGCCTAGCTGATGGAATTTGCAAGGTGATGATTGTTGATGGAAACTGTCTTTCTATCCCACTGAAAATATTTTTTGTCCTTTGTAAAATCATCCTAAGCTTTTAATTTTTGTTCACTAAGAAGAGTTTTAAAACCAATGTAATAAAAACAAATATGTAATTTACTGTTTATTTTCCTATTCTTGTTTTTTTTCTTTTAGTTTTAATTTTTAATTAATTTATTATTAATTTTATTGTCCTGATTTTATGATTATTTTTTCATCTGTTATAATATCATCTTCATATATATATATACATATATATATATATATATATATATATATATATATGATAACCATAGAAAACTATTTTTAAAATATGGATATAATATTCAAAGACATATCAGAGACCAGGGACCAGATGGATCTTAAGCACAAAGTTCTCTTCTGAGAATTCGAGCCCAGATGTTTAGGTTTTGACTGTTCAGTTCAGATGATACATTATTTTAATAACATTTGACCTAATCCAAAAGCTATTGAAAGACTGCCACCAACTCTGTCAAGTTTTGAATAAAGTACAGGAATAAGGAATAGAATATTTTGTGGTGCTGATGTGTTATATAAAAATTAATTCATTATCATGATTATAAAGGCTATCTTTTCCCTCAGTTGCCTATTGTGTAAATATCTCAAAACCCTGTGGGGTTGAGATGTCTTGGCCTGTTTCATGTTCAGTGTTCATTTTCATGCCAATTAGTTCTCACTTGCATTATCTACACTTATAATCTGCCCATTTCTCCCACTTAATATATCCTTTGAACTTTTCAAATGCCTTCTGCTTCTCCTTATTATCTTTGCTTAACCGCATCCTTGTTTCTGTCATCCTATTTCTGATACTTTTTACTGAGGTGAATATAGTTGGTGTCCAGATTCCATATCTGTCAATTAGATACAGAAATATTTTTTTTTATCATAATAGTAGATTTTCTGCATTGCAGTTAATACAATTTCACTTCAAGAGAATTATTTCATATATTAGATTTTCTGAACCAGTCTTAACAAAAAAAAAAAAAAAAAGGGGGGGGGGGGGAGTTAGATTAACTTCTCAGATTCTATTTTCATGTACACCCTGAGGAACATCTCATATCTGAATATATTATGATCACTAAAACGGACCTTAGTTGCTCAACTATTTCTGTTGTTCATGTTATACTCTGACTTGTTATCAGAGACCAAGTTTATAATAGCTTCTGTTTGCACTTGCTGCTAAATAAAATTGATAAAAGAGTTATACAACGTCAATGACCATACCATTCCTTTCTAATCCTCTAGGCATAGTTCCACCATGAGCAAAACAACTGAGGTCTATCATTAATGAATGTTCATCTGGGAGGAATAGGGAGATGGAGAAGGTAAATTAATAGGTATATATAATAAAATGATTCATGTTTTATTTTTTTCTGAATCCTTTTCAGAACTCTAGATGCCCTAAGTGACTTATATAATCTACAGCCAACATTCATTCTTATTTCTGTCAATTCCATAGTGGTAGTCAAGCTGGTTATACCATCTGTCTCTTCAGTATCTCCCTTCTCATATTACTTCATTCAGTCTTTATTAGCTTATGTGTATCACCATTACTGTTTTCTGGTATGTCAGTCATTTGTGCCAAAAAGACAAGCCTTCAGCCCCAAAGGACCTCTGTAGGTGGAAATTCTCCTCTGCAAAATATTAAGCTTAATTGAGAGTAAGAAAGCCCTTGCATGTACAACATAATTTTGTACAGTGCATAAAGCTTTACTAAAAATGTCAACAATACCCAAGCCAATGCATCTCCAGACAATGTGACGATCCTCCTCATTATTTAGTACCTCTGTCATTTAAACATCAACAGACAACCAGACAAGAGGCCAAGTGCTATGGCAAGACCCAGCTGTCTCCCTTTCACTTTAAACAGTTGCCAAGAACATTTGATTTAACAGTTTATTAGATTTTATTTTAACATTCAGTATCTTTCATCTCAGAAGGGCATGAATTTTCTTCTATATGTATTTTGCTAATTATATGGTAGGCTTTGACTTTATGTTCAGAGCCTTATAAGATGCATGAAAACAACCACTCCTCTGTAATGATTAGTCTCTAACTTAGAAACAAAAAGAAAATGGATTCACAGGACTAAGGTTAACTCAAAATAAACTCCTAATCCATCAAGTCCACACTGTGATCCAAAGCTGCATTTGGATCACAGTGTGTGGCACCAGAAGAGAAGTAAGAAGGTTACCAACACCTTCCTATTAGGCACTACTGTTATTTATGTCCTATCTGGTTTGGTGAGGCCCTGTTTTGAAGAAGCAATCACAAATTTCAGCTGTAACATAAGCAAAAAGAAACTGCTTTCTAATTCTCTTCTAATGATTCATGTTTGTCCATTTGGGATTTGTCTGCATGAGAATTTTTAGCTGCTCACAGGGGCAATAACAGTCTTCCTGTGAAACTAATCCCTGCGACTTCCAGTTCCTCATACTGTGTATTTTTGGTTGTTTTTGTTTCTTTGTTAGTTTGTTTTTGTCTAATTCATGGCAGACACAAATTGTAGTTTCACAGGATCAGAGAATGGTTTAGTTTGGAAGGGACTGGTGGCAGAAGGTCCAAATTGCGCCTAGAAAGCATATCCATCACGTGCCCTAAACACCTGCCCAAATACCCATTTTGCTGCCCCCTTCCCACTTCTTCTTCCCGGGTGGAATAAGCAGGAAACCAGACAAAGCTTTGGCGCCTCTCAGTCTATCACAGACCCCGTATTTGGCCTTGTTTTCCATCTTGCTTTGTTTTGTGGTAAACACAGTTCACGATCCTAGGCCTGTGCATCTTCCTTTTTCTGAGAAATAATTCAGGATTGATTCTAGGGGTGGTTTTACCTGTTGCTATTGGTCAAAGACACTCGCCAAAATGCTTAAAATCCCAGCAAACTTGCTTGTTTGCTGCTGCTGCTTTTGTTTTGTTTGCTACCTGTTTGCCTTATGTGCCTCTGCATCACGGCACTTTGCATCATGCATGAGGATTTGCCTACGGCTGGCAGCCCTGACCCTGCCTGATAGAGACCAAATATAGGTAATGACCCTAAAATGACCTAGCAATGAGTTTCGATGTTGGGACTTGCTGGCCCGCTGCTCCAGCCCACCGTGCCAGCTCGAGGGTCAACTCCTTGCTATATACAGCACTCAATCAGACTACTCCAGCCTGCAAACCTGGACCCTGCTTTTTCCAGGTGTCTGACAACCTGATGGCTTTCTGACAGCCACAGAAGACCTCTCTTGTGTCTGTGGGCCTTCTCAGATGACGCGCTCAATTTGGACTGAACAAACAGCAAAGCCCCATTGCATCATTACCATGTGAAGTCCATCACATGACTTTCACTATCTATATTTTCCTGCTTACACTTTTGGAGCACAAATATTGAGACTTTTGACCAGTGAGTACCCTAACTCTCTTTATTCAAGTTGGTAAAAGTTTATGCTTAACCTTTCTGCAGCAGTTTGTGCTGGAAGTCTCTCTAGTTATAAACGTTTCTAAAGATTTTTCCTAAATCACTTGACTCTGTATATATAAACCCTGCAAAACAGTTTTACCAAGCACATCATAGAATCTGTGTGTGTTAATTGTAAATAAATTTGGGGAAATTTTCTTTGTATAATTAATAAAATATTTAATAATTTTTTTACATCGGCCTCATTACAATTCACTCCTAATGAAGATTTAAACCCTTCCTTAACAGGACCTCAAAGATCATCTAGCTCCAACCCCTCACCATAGGCAGAGACACCTCCCATTGGAAGAGCTTGCTCAAGGCCTCATCCAACCTAGCCTTGAACATCTCCATGGAGGGAGCATCCACAACCGCCCTGGGCAACCTGTTCCAATGTTTCACCACCCTCACTGTAAAGAACTTCCTAACACTGGACTTCCTGTATAGTGCTAACACTCCAGGGACAGTAACCCTGAACCTGACTCTAGGGGTCTTGACCTCTCCCCAGGGGTGGGTCACACCACCAGATGATGGTTAGCCCACTCTCCCCACTTCCTGTCCTATAAATAAGGGGGACTTTCTGTCTCTCTCTCTCCCTTCGCTCTCTCTCTTACCACACACCTAACTCTACACATCTCTGCCTGCATACCAGCATACAACGTGGCAGACAAGAGGTGTTGCGGAGGGCAGGATTTGATACGTGGCCAAGTTGAGAATTTATCAAAAATAGATATTTTTTATTTTTTCCAAAAACCTGCCCCCACAACTATATATATATATAAAGATTAATTTAGTTTAAACAGGTTCAGTTACATGAGAATTAATCTACAAGGATACCATCAATAATTTGACTATATTAGAATAAAGTCAGAAGTTGGAAAAGGACTCAGCTATTAATTAATAGCAGTTTCTTACTAAATTAAGCTAAGCCAAATAACTCACTCAGGCTGGCTCGTGCGGTCTATGTTCCTCTTCCTTTCCAGCGGCTGCAGGAGTTGTTAAGGATCGTTAAGGGTCGTTAGGCACACAAAGGCGTCAACAAGAAAGCGAATCCTTAGTCTCTCTGCAGTCCAGGCGAGGGGAGTGTGTGAGCTCAGGCAGACACATACGTCCAGGCACGGGCAAAATCCAAAGTGGGAACCCCAAAGGCGGGAAGACCCCCAATAGTTATAACCTTTGCTAGACAAAGGGCAGAGTTACCACACCTTAGGCGCGAAAGCACACGGCCAATCCCAGCCTGGCTCCAGCGCGGGAACTCAAGGGGCAGTTGCCCCCTTCACGGGACAGTCCTCCCCCCCCTTCACAGCTGCAGGGCAGGCAAGGGGGGGGGGGGGAAACCAGGCGGCTTTTCCCCTTTCCCCCCAAAGTCCGGGCAGGAGAGGAATTAAGGGGTACAGGACTCCAGGACAGAGGCAGACAAAGCCACATCACACACCACTCGGGTTGTATTTATACCTTTTGCATTTTGCTATTTTCCCTTCCCTATCCTTTGTAAACTTCCCTACCTCCAATACCTTTCTAAGTTATTGTTAAACTTTTCCTTTTAACTTCCAAATCAAGTGACATTGATTTATTAGGGTGTGCTTACCTCTCTCTCTCCCTACATCTAATCTGTTCCTTTGGGAAAGAAGAGGGAAGAGGGGAGGACTCTCTACAAATTGTTATTGGTTCTATCAAATTTGTGGGAGTCTCGGGGAATTTGAATTAGAACCCACGATAATTTATTTAGCCTCTCAACGTGGGGTATCCTGGAGTCCTGTATACCCCTAAATTCCTCTCCTGGTGTGACTTTGGGGAAGAGGGAAAGCCACCTGTTTCCTCCCCCCTCTCCTGCCCTGCAGGCGTGAAGGGGGGTGAGCAAAGGGGTCCTGCCCACATGAGGAGTGCCCCGTGCAGTGCCCGCGCTGGAATCGGGCTGGGATTTGCTGTACGCTTTTGCGCCTAAGGTGTGGTAACTCTACCCTTTGTCTAGTGAAGGTATAAATATTGGGGGCTTCCCGCCTTTGGGGGTTCCTGCCTTGGAGTTCACTCCTGTCTGAGTCTTCGTGCCTGCCTGAGATTTCTCTGCCCAACCCCCTCACCTGGATGCAGAGAGATCTTCAAAGACTACTTCACCTATAGACACCTTTTGTAAGAGCTGAATACCTCTTAACGACTCTTCTAAGCTTCTGAAAAGGAACAGAGGAACAGACCTCACCAGGAAGTCAGCCTGATCATGAGTTATTTTGGCTCAACTTTATTAGTAAGAAAAATGCTCTTAATTAATAGCTAAAGCCTTTTCCAACTTCTGACTTCCAAAATAGTCGGAATATCGATGGTATCTTTGTAGATATTCTCAAGCAACTGAATCTGTTAATTAAACTAAATTAATCTTTGTATATATAGTTTTGGGGGCGAGTTTTTGGGAAAACAAACAACTCTATTTTTGTATAAAATTCCTGACTCGGCCACACATTAATTCCTGCCTCCACAACATGGGGCTAGGCAGAAAGAATTCAAGGATGTTGCTAGGTCTTGTAGGAAAAAAATTAGAGAGGCAAAAGCCCATTTAGAGCTTAGGCTGGCCATGGCTGTCAAGGAAAAAAAAGAAATGCTTCTATAAATATATGAATGGCAAGAGAAGGGCCAAGGACAACCTCCAGTCCTTATTAGATAGAGAGGGGACCATAGTGACAAAGGATGAGGAAAAGGCAGAGGTGCCTAACACCTTCTTTGCCTCGATCTTCAATAGAGAGACAGGTTGTCTCCAGCACAACTGGACTCCTGAAGTGGCAGATGGAGTCAGTGACCAGTATAGTCCCCCTGTAATCCATGAGGAAGAAGTAAGGGACCTGCTGAGACACTTGGATCCTCACAAGTCCATGAGGCCAGATGGGATCCATTCTGGGGTGCTGAGAGAGCTGGCAGCTGAGCTGGCCAAGACACTCACCATCATTTATCAGCAGAGCTGGCTCACTGGAGAGGTCCCTGAAGACTGGAAGCTGGCCAATGTGATACCCATCCACAAGAAGAGTCGAAAGGAGGAACCGGAAAACTACAGAGCTGTCAGCCTGACCTCAGTGCCAGGCAGGGTGATGGAACAGGTCATCCTGAGTGCCATTGCAAAGCACCTAGAGGATGGCCAGGGGATCAAGGCCAGCCAGCACGGGTTTAGGAAGGACAGGTCCTGTCTCACCAGTCTGATCCCCTTTTATGATCAGGTTATCCACCTGGCAAATGTGGGTCAGGCTGTGGATGTAGTCTACTTGGACTTCAGCACAGCGTTTGACACCGTCTGCCACAAGAAGCTTCTAGCCAAGCTGGCAGCTCGTGGCTTGGACAGATTCACTCTGATATGGGTGAAGAAGTGGCTGGAATGCCGGGCCCAGAGAGTGGTGTTGAATGGCACCACATCCAGTTGGCAGCCAGTCACTAGTGGTGTTCCCCAAGGATCAGTGCTGGGGCCAGTCCTGTTCAATATCTTTATTGGTGATCTGGACGAGGGGATTGAGTGCAGCATCAGTAAGTTTGCAGATGACACCAAGCTAGGAGCAGGTGTGGATCTGTTGGAAGGTAGGAGAGCCCTGCAGAGGGACCTGGACAGGCTGGATGGTTGGGCAGAGGCCAATGGGATGTGATTGAACAAGGCCAAGTGCAGGGTTCTGCACTTTGGCCACAACAACCCCAAGCAGTGCTATAGGCTGGGGACTGAGTGGCTGGAGAGCAGCCAGGAGGAAAGGGACCTGGGGGTACTAATAGATAGTTGGCTGAAGATGATCTAGCAGTATTCCCAGGTGGCCAAGAGAGCCAATGGCATGCTGGCCTGTAACAGGAACAGTGTGGCCAGTAGGACGAGAGAGGTTATTCTTGCCCTGTACTCAGCACTGATCAGGCCACACCTTGAGTCCTGTGTCCAGTTCTGGGCTCCTCAATTCAAGAGAGATGTTGAAGTGCTGGAACGTGTCCAGAGAAGGGTGACAAAGCTGGTGAGGGGCCTGGATCACAAACCCTATGAGGAGAGGCTGAGGGAGCTGGGGTTGTTTAGCCTGGAGAAGAGAAGGCTCAGGAGTGGACCTCATTGCTATCTACAACTACCTGAAGGGACATTGTAGCCAGGTGGGGGTTGGTCTCTTCTGCCAGGCAACCAGCAACAGAACAAGGGGACACAGTCTCAAGTTGTGCTGGGGGAAGTATAGGCTGAGTGTTAGGAGGAAGTTCTTGCCAGAGAGAGTGATTTCCCATTGGAATGGTCTGCCCTGGGAGGTGGTGGAGGCACTGTCCTTGGACTTGTTCAAGAAAAGCCTGGATGAGGCACTCAGTTCCATGCTCTAGTTGACTGGCTAGGGCTGGGTGCTAGGTTGGACTGGACGATCTTGGAGGTCTCTTCCAACCTGGTTGATTCTATGATTTTATGAACAACTAGTTTAAATCTCCCCTCTGCCAGTTTAAACCCATTACCCCTCATACTGACCTTACAAGGGAAAGCAAGGAAAAGAGAAAGAATTAAACAGCAAATTAAGAGATATTACCATTCTGTAGATTCAGCCCATAGAATTATCACCAATACAATCCGAAGTTCTTTGCAGCAGGTGTGCAATGAGAAAAGGGGGGGGGGGGGCCCTCTGAAGCAGCAAATTGAGTGATGTAGGTGGTGCAGAGCTGGTGGAGTAGCACAGGCAAAGGGAGCTGCCTGGGCTGCATAGGCAATGTGGAACAGAATGGCATTGGAAGGTGGTGGGGATGGATGGTGCAAGCTGAAGGAGTGTTGTGAGCAGCACTGAATAGAGGGAGCAGTACAACAGGATTACCTGTGTGGGCTGTGAACAAGTAGAGACTTTCACTGTCCTACTAACGCACGGTCACCCTCAGGTTGCCATTTCCTATCACCCCTTGTGGGACAGCGTAGGTGCCCACAAAACTGGTGCAGAGCATAGTGTGCACATTGGTATTTCAGTGGTGGTGTTGAAGTGCTCTTAAGACATTCTATCAGGCTATGTCACTGCCCATTTGAGACAATGAAGCAATTGATAACTCACCCCTTTCCTGGCAAAGTTAAGGCTGACAGATCTGTATTTACCTCAACCCTCCTTCCAGATGTTATTA
This sequence comes from Pogoniulus pusillus, assembly GCF_015220805.1. Classification (NCBI taxonomy): domain Eukaryota; kingdom Metazoa; phylum Chordata; class Aves; order Piciformes; family Lybiidae; genus Pogoniulus; species Pogoniulus pusillus. The sequence continues at coordinate 18,803,201 of NC_087309.1, forward strand.
TAAAGAAGCATCACATTGCTGATGTAGTCAACTGAGACCTCTCTAGTTGGCCAGGACTGCTGGTAAATGATGCCTTGGTGAACACTTCTGACAGATTCTTCAAGACCCTCTGGTGTACACCATCCAGCAGCATAGACTTGGGTTTGTCTGTGTGGTGTAGAAGGTCACTATTGATTTCTCTTGGGATTTACAAAGGTTTAATTCTGCTCCCCATTCCTCTCTTGAAGCTCAGGGGCTATGTATTGGGAGAACAGTGTTTCTACTAAATATGGAGGAAAAAGTGACATTCAGTACCTCAGTCTTTCCCTCAGTGTTTCTCCCTGCATCCAAGAGAGGATGGTGATGCTGCTTAGGTCTCATTTTGAGATATGTAAACATCACATTTTGCCATTAATTCTTAAAGGAAGAGACAACATGAAGGAAATTGGGAACAATTATTTGGTCCTGCCTCAATCATTCATAGGGTAGCTTATTTAGGGAAGGACCTTAAAGATCATCTAGTTCCAACTCCCTGCCACGTACAGAGACACCTTCTGCTAGACCAAGTTGCACAAAGCCCCATCCAATGTGCTCTTGAATGGTTTTTGTGATGGTTTGGGCATTAACCCGCCCCCCCACACTTTTGAATTTGCCCCAGCTAACTCAGATGGCCTCTGGGAATATATATGAAGCTATTTATTTTACAGCAGCAAATATACAAGCAGCTATTTACAATATATATAGTTATATACAGAAAAATACAAAGGATGAACAATATAGAAGCACAACTCCCCTCCGAGAAACCTGAGTCCCCAGGAGGGGCTCTCAAACTACCCCAACACATTCCCTGGCCCCTCTCAACCTTACCCCAGTTCCCAGGAAGAAGAGAGGTGCAGCCAAGAGGTGCAGCCAAGAAGTTAGGGAGCAAGGTTAGTGGCAGCAAGGTTAATGAGATGTGACTAGGTCTGAAGGCAAAGGCAGAATGAGATACAAAATGGAGAATGTTTTACTTCTTCTTCCCAGAGTTCTCAGCGTGACTGTGAGTGAAGAGACACAATTGTTTACTTTTTCACTGCCCATTATCTAGTTCTTTTACCAAAACATGCCAGCTTGCTTCTAACTAGCACAATCCACCCCTTGTCTACTTTGCTCAGAGTATTGCTGAGAGTTATCCGATCTAATCTAAACCAATATTTGCAATAAAACAATATATACAAGTTCAGTTCACACTTCAATTAGATGTAGGTGATTCAAAAGCCCAGAACAGGAACTCCCAGGTGACGTTGAGTTCGTGCTCACATACTGTAGATTTCTCTCAGTGTTGGACGCCGATGGTACCTAGAACAGAAAACTCCTAACAACTTGTATTATACACTCTGAATTTAAACATTCTCAGCTAAGGTCAGATTTCTCTGTGGAATACACTGGATTTCACCATTCTCCTGCATTACCCAGTATGTATGACCAGGACCTTCAGCAGAAACCACCCCTCAGACATGTTTCCCTTCTCCCAAAGGAGAAAATACCCAAACAGTTTTCCTTAACAGATTCTTTTCACGTACAACAGGAACTTTATCACCGTCTACTGTTTGGACTAAATCTGATTCTGCAGATCCTGCTCTGTTTACTGAACCTCTACTATTTACCAACCAGGTAGCTTGTGCTAAATGTTTGTCCCAGTTTTTCAGAGTTCCACCCCCCATGGCATTGAGGGTGGTTTTCAGCAAACCGTTGTAGCACTCAATCTTCCCTGAAGCTGGTGCATAGTGGGGTATATGATAGATCCATTCAATACCATGCTCTTTGGCCCAGTTTTTCACAAGATTGTTCTTGAAATGAGTACCATTGTCTGACTCAGTTCTCTCTGGAGTTCCATGTCTCCACAAGATCTGTCTCTCCAAGCCAAGAATGGTGTTACGTGCAGTTCCATGTGGAATTGGATAGGTTTCCAACCATCCAGTGCTGGCCCCCACCATCGTCAGTACATACTGCTTGCCAGAACAAGATTGAGGTAAAGTGATGTATTCAATCTGCCAGGCTTCACCATACTTGTACTTTGACCATCTCTCACCATACCATAAGGGCTTGATTCACTTAGCCTGCTTAGTAGCAGCACAAATGTCACAGTCATAGATGACTTGGGTGATAGCATCCATGGACAAGTCAATTGACCTATCGCAAGCCCATCAGTTTGTTCCATCTCTGCCTTGATGTTCAGATGAGTCATGGGCCCACCGAGCTAAAAATAGTTCACCTCGGTGTTTCCAATCAAGGTCGATGTCAAGATTGGAGTTGATATCAACTTTAGAAATCTTAGCAGCTTGATCTGCCTTCTGGTTATGTTGATGTTCCTCAGTAGCTCTGCTCTTAGGCATGTGTGCCTCTACGTGCCGCACCTTCATTGGAGTTCTCTCCAGCCGTGCATCAATGTCCTGTCATAGATCAGCACACCAAATAGGCTTTCCTTTCCTCTGCCAACCATTCTTCTTCCAGTCCTTTAGCCAACCCCATAGAGCATTGGCTACCATCCATGAGTTGGTGTAGAGGTAAAGGATAGGCCAATTTTCACATTCAGCCACATCAAGAGCAAGTTGAACAGCTTTTACCTCAGCAAACTGACTGGATGCTCCTTCTCCATCTCTTGCTTCAGTAACTCTCCCGGTTGGACTCCAAACCACTGACTTCCATATTCGCTTGTTTCCAACAAGATGACAGGAACCGTCTGTGAACAAAGCATAGTTATTTTCCTGATCAGAGAGATCACCATAGGGAGGAGCTTCCTCAGCACGAGTTATTTTCTCCTCTGGAGGTTTGGTACAGTCTATGCCTTTTGGACAGTTGGTGATCACCTCCACCAAACCAGGCTGATCAAGATTACCCATTCGTGCTCAGTGGGTTATCAAAAGCATCTATTTAGACCAGGTTGGATCTGTGGCATGATGAGGTGATGAACCTTTGCCTTTGAACATCCAGTTTAGAACTGGCAGTCTAGGAGCTAAAAGCAATTGTGACTCAGTTCCAATCACTTCAGAAGCTGCTTTCATTCCTTCATAGGCTGCTAATGTCTCTTTCTCTGTTGCAGTATAATTTGTCTCTGAACCTCTGTAACAACGTCCCCAGAAACCAAGTGGATGACCACGTGTCTCATTTGGAGCTCTCTGCCAAAGACTCCAAGTTGGACCATTGTCACTGGCAGCCGTATACAGAATGTTCTCAATGTCTGGACTGGATCGCACAGGTCCCAAGCCCACTGCATGGACTATTTCTCGTTTGATTTGATCAAAGGCTGCTTGTTGTTCAAGTCCCCACTCGAAATTGTTTCTCTTATGAGTTACATCATGCAGAGGTTTGACAATCTGACTGAAACCAGGAATGTGCAGTCTGCAAAATCCCACCACACCAAAAAAGAAAGTGTGTCCTTCTTACTGGTGGGAACTGCCATGGTAGAGACTTTGTTGATCACATCCTGAGGAATGTAACGGCGACCATCTTGCCACCGCACTCCCAGAAACTGAATTTCTCTGGCAGGTCCTTTGACCTTGTCTCTCTTAATGGCAAAACCTGCTTGCAACACAATGTCAATGATTTTGTTACTTTTCTTGAAGACTTCCTCAGCAGTTTGGCCCCACTCAATGATGTCGTCAATGTACTGGATATGCTCTGGAGCTTTACCTTTCTCCAGTGCATTGTGGATGATTGAGTGACAGATTGTTGAGCTGTGTTTCCACCCCTGAGGCAAACAGTTGAACTGATACTGGATTCCTCTCCAGCTAAATGCAAGCAGAGGCCTGCACTCCTTTGCTATGGGAATAGAGAAGAAAGCATTAGCAACGTCTATGGTTGCATACCATTTAGCCTCCTTCAATTCCAGCTTGTACTGGGGTTCCAACATGTCCAGCACAGCTGCACTCGTGGGTGGCATCACCTCGTTGAGGGCACAAAAATCAACTGTAAGTCTCCAATCACTGCTAGCTTTGTACAAAGGCCGGATGGGACTGTTGAAAGGTGAATGAGCTTTCTCAATGGCAGCCTGACTCTCCAGTTGACGAGCCAACTGATGAATGGGCAACAAAGTGTCACGGTTAGTTCTGTACTGCCCATGGTGCACAGTTGGAGTAGCAATTGGCACTTCCAGATCCTCTATGTCATGATGTCCCACAACTGCAGATTCATCAGAAAGTTCAGGTCTAATGGACAATTTCAATTTACTATCCTCAATCTCTACAGATGTTATTCCAAAAGCCCATTTGTGACCCTTAGGATCTTTGAAACAACCTTGTCTCAAAAAGTCAATTCCCAAAATGCAAGGCGCATCAGGACCAGTTACAATAGTATGTGTCTTCCACTCTTTACCAGTTAAACTGATCTCAGCCTGTATCTTAGTTAACTCTTGAGATCCACCAGTGATTCCAAAAATAGATATGGACTCTGTCCCTTTACAATTGGATGGCAACAAAGTACACTGAGCACCTGTGTCAACTAAAGCCCTGTATTTCCAAACTTTTGCACTGCCAGGCCACCTAATGAATATATTCCCATAGATTCGGTTCTCTCCACTATCCCTTTCCTCCTCCTGGCTGGACGCAGGGCACCCCTAATGCTGAACATGGCATGTGGGGTGTACACAGTGATTGGTGTTGTTGTGAGAGGAATTGCAATTGTTGGAACAATTGCAGTTGCTCTGGGGAGCTACTTTTCTGGCATTGTTGCCTCTGTTTCTGCCACTCTGCAGATCCCTGACCCTCTTTGAAAGAGCTGAAGTAGGTTGACCATCCCATTTGTTCATGTTCTCACCATATGTGTCACGCAGAAGTATCCACAGTGATGCACGTGATTGCTGCTGTCTGGGTGGAATTTGTCTCCTCCTGGGCTGGAATTGCCTTGCAGGAGGTGGGCGTCTGTTCCTGATGGCAGAAACATGCACCCATTCAGATGATGCAGGAATGGTATCCCTTACCAGATTGGTAATATTTTTAAGATCCTCCTTCAGTTCTTTCATGCCGTTTCTAATGTCATTCTCAATGCTATCCTTTATGCCATCTCTACTACCACCTTTAAGCTCTGTAGTCATAGTCTTTATGGCACAGATTATACCAGAATGGGACAAGCTGTCCTCTCTCTGTCTGAGCTGGTCAGTGAATTCACCAACAGTGAAAGACCTTCCATTATCACTCCTTGATAGAAACTTGCTGGCCAAGATGTTAGCATAGGATGAAGGAGCAAGCTTAATAAGCTTCTTCATGAGACCTGTTCCCAAAGGAATATCGTCAGGCTCATGAGTACCATGATCTCCATAAAGCACTTCCTTCACAGCAAACTCCTTCAGAAGCTTAATTCCCTGCTCAATGGTGTTCCACTTCTTGGCAGCCCATGGTAAATCATCTCCGGAAGGATATCTCATAGCCACAGCCAACAGAAGGCGTGTCCACAAGCTAACCCTACCAAGAGGACTTGCCAGGTGTTTGTCCACTCCACTCTCATTAGTGAGTGGTCCCAGCTGCTTGGCTGACTTGTCTCCTACCTGCAGGGCATTAGCACCAATGCCACAGCATCTCACTAGCCAGCTTAGGATTGGCTCCCCTGATTCCCTTGCATATTCCTTTCTAACTTCCCTGACCTCTCTGAGAGGATCATTGGAGTCCTGGATATCACCCTCCTCCTCTTCCTCCTGTTGATCTGGTTGTCCCTGGCCTAACAGAACCTTCCTCATAGCACTCTTAAACTCATTGGAACCATCCTCTCTCTTGGCAGCCAACCTCACAACGCTCCTCTCATTTGAGTATTGATGTCTCAGCACATTCACGAGGTCTCACAGACTAACTGCCTCCTCTTCCTCCTCTTGCTGATCACCAGAGGTCCCCTCTCTTACATCCTCCTGTGAACCACACTTTGTCTTAGCTTTTGCCTTAGCAGGTGCCATAAGGGCCTGAGCAGCAACAGACTCTGACATGTCTGATGGAGGGTTTGAATCATTAGGGGTCTGATCTGGAGCTTATGAGTTCAAATCTGCCTTACTTTTAACAGGGCTCTGATTCTGGTCTGCTGGCTGGGGATTCAAACTAGCTGAGCTGGTGTTATTAGCATTAGTGGGATTATTTGCCTGTCCTCCTGGGATGCCTGCCAACCCTGACATGTTATCATTGTTGCTAGGAACATTCTGATTTGGGGTACCTGTCTGTGCTCCTGGGACTCCTGCCAAACTCTGCCCATTGTTATTGTTATCATTATTGTTTACATTCCCTGCGGGAACATTGGCCGTGTTCCCAGAACCTGGAGAAGGAGGGGCAGAGGCTGGCAGGGGGGAAGCAGATAACTGTGTTCCCTTGTTTTGCTGTGAAAGAGACTGCTTCTGAGACACAGAATTTTTCCTAGTTCTTACAGAAGCTGGTTTTGAATTTTTCACAAATAATGCCAAAATTAATATGAGTATTAAAATCATAAGAGACAGGATAATGCACAGCAATCCCACCACGATTTGTTTTGAGTAGAAATCCTTTCAGGGATCTGGCATTTCAGTCTGGGGCTGGATGACCCTCATGAGAGCAGTAGATAAAGCAGAATTTTGATTGATTGTCACATTATCGATAAGTGCTCCCGTAATGTTACTGGTAAGGTTTTCAGAGACATTAAACCAGCATAACCAAGGATAAAATCACCCAGCTCCAGAACATGCTTGAAACTTTGGCTTTAGCCTTCTTATAAGCTAAATCAATAAAATAAGCAACAATTTGAGACTTTATCCAACTAAATGCCAAGAAAACAAAACCAGACCAGAGTAACACCCCACACAAGTACAATAGCTGCCTTATTAGCTCCATTTTAATTCCCAGAGTTAATTACCAGTCACTCAAATAAATCGAGCCCCACATTGGGAAAGCCAATTAAAAATGTGATGGTTTGGGCATTAACCTGCCCCCCTACACTTTTGAATTTGCCCCAGCTAACTCAGACGGTCTCTGGGAATATATATGAAGCTATTTATTTTACAGCAGCAAATATACAAGCAGCTATTTACAATATATATAGTTATATACAGAAAAATACAAAGGATGAACAATATAGAAGCACAACTCCCCTTCCAGAAACCTGAGTCCCCAGGAGGGGCTCTCAAACCATCCCAACACCTTCCCTGGCCCCTCTCAACCTTACCCCAGTTCCCAGGAAGAAGAGAGGTGCAGCCAAGAAGTTAGGGAGCAAGGTTAGTGGCAGCAAGGTTAATGAGATGTGACTATGTCTGAAGGCAAAGGCAGAATGAGATACAAAATGGAGAATGTTTTACTTCTTCTTCCCAGAGTTCTCAGCGTGACTGTGAGTGAAGAGATACAATTGTTTACTTTTTCACTGCCCATTATCTAGTTCTTTTACCAAAACATTCTAGCTTGCTTCAAACTAGCACAGTCTTGAATGGAATAAAGAAGGCATAGACAGTGTCTCTGGGCAACCTGTTCCAGTATTTTATGAAAGTGAAATTAACTGATGCGAGATGATTTTTTTTTCCAAAATTAATGTTGTTTGTTAATTTTGATATTCAGATATTCCTTTGGGATTAAATTTGATGTGATTTTATTCCTGCTAAATGATTAGAGTCTGTGGGTACAACAATCATAATGAGAAGCTAGGTTCCATTTATCAAAGAAAATGTAAAGTTTTACTGGATTGCAATCCATAAGAATAAAAAAAAAATAAAAAAAGTCAAAGCAAAAAAAGAAACCACCATGATTAGGTTGACGGGAGCTAAAGCTTCTATGATTAGAATGGAAATAAGGAGAGAACAAAAAAAGAGTTAAGGTGACTGTTCAGGTGTCTGGTTGACCACATTGTCTGAACTATTTATGTAAACCCCTTAATGTTCTTCTAAAAACTGTAATAGAAGAATTGTCTTGAATCGTGGCTCATGACTAATCAAATTATATGGTTTGAAGTATTCTTTTTTTTTTTTTTTTGTGTTAGACTGAGAAATTAAACCTCTATAAAACCTACACACAAAAAATGAAGCAAAATCACAGCATGCTCTTTTCAACAACGTTCTTTTCAAAACCCTGCATCAAAATGAGTAGTCCATTGGCCTATATTTTCATGTTTAATCTAAAATAGCTGCTTTACTTGCATCATTTTTACAGTGATACATTTGAATAAAGAGCTATTAACACAATTTAGCTGGAGAAGAATCTGAATGATATGACACTGCTATGTTGCTCTTCTATATCTATATGCTTTTCTAGCCTTTGAGACCTGTTTCTGGTTTTGATCTATTGCTGTGATAAAGAAATCATAGTTATTTATGTTATCAACTTTACCCCAAACATTTCATGTTCAATATAGAAGGTAAAAAGTAATACAGAAACTCAACACCCCTCCCAGAAACCTGAGCCCCCAGAAGGGGCTCCCAACAACCCTTCCACCTTCTCCCACCCCTCTCTACCTTACCTCAGATGTTGCTTTTTGCCCCAAGAAAGAATTAGGGGTCATCCAGGGGGGTTAGGAAGCAAAGTGGATTAAAAAGAAAGATGGAGGGTGAGGTCAAAGAGAAAAATGAAGCCCAGAGTTCACACCGTGCTCCAAATCCCTTATCTATGGTTGGATTGTTGTTCTTCTACATCTCAGCAAGCTTATGGGTGAAGTAGACATCATCCTTGTTTGTTTTTCACAGCCTGTAATTTAATTATTTTCACCAAAACATTCTAGCTAGCTTCAAACTAGCACAATCCAACTCTGTCTATTTCACTCGGAGTACTGCTGAGAACTATCCGATCTAATCTAAAATAATATTTACATTAATGAATATTACAAGTTCAGTTCACACTTCATTCCAACTATCTCAGATGTCAGATGTAGGTTATTCAAAAGCTCAGAAAACAGAAAACAGCTTGTCTCCTCACAGATGAGATGAGAACAGGGACTCCTAGGTGATGTTGGGTTCATGCTCACATATTGTAGATTCTCTTGTAGATTCTTTCTTTTGGACGCCAATAGTACCTAAAATAGAAAATTCCTAAGAGCTTGTATTATACACTCTGAATTTAAACTCTCGCAGATAGAGTTAGATTTCCCTGTGGAATACTCTGGATTTCACCATTCTCCTGCATTACCCACTAGGTATGACCAGGATCTTCAGCAGACACCACCTCTCGGACAGGTTTCCCTTCACCTGAAGGAGAAAATACTCAAACAGTTTTCCCTAACAGATTCTTTTCAGGCACAACAAGAGCTGTATTGCCGTCTACTGTTTGAACCACATCTGATTGTGAAGATCCTGCTCTGTTTACAGAACCTCTACTATTTACCAACCAGGTAGCCTGTGCTAAATGTTTGTCCCAGTTCTTCAGAGTTCCACCCCCCCCCCCCCCCATGGCTTTTAGAGTGGTTTTCAGCAAACCGTTGCAACGCTCAGTCTTCCCTGAACCTGGAGCATGATAGGGTACATGGTAGATCAACTCAACACAGTGCTCTTTGGCCCAGTTATTCACAAAATTGTTCTTGAAATGAGTGTTGTTGTCTGATTCAATTCTCTCTGGAGTTTGATGTCTCCACATGATTTGTCTTTCCAAGTCAAGAATGGAGTTAAGTGCAGTTGCATCTGGTACTGGATAGGTTTCCAACCATCCAGTGCTGGCTTCTACCATTGTCAGCACATACTGCTTGCCAGAACAAGATCAAGGTAAAGTTACGTATTCAATCTGCCAGGCTTCACCATACTTGTACTTTGACCATCTCTCACCATACCATAAGGGCTCGATTTGCTTAGCCTGCTTAATAGCAGCACAAATGTCACAGTCATGGATGACTTGGGTGATAGCATCCATGGATAAGTCAATTGACCTATTGCATGCCCGTCAGTATGTTGCACCTCTGCCTTGATGTCTAGATGAGTCATGGGCCCACCAAGCTAAGAACAGGTCACCTCAGTGTTTCCAATCAAGGTCAAGGTCAAGTTTGCATCAACTTGAGAAATTTCAGCAGCTTGATCTGCTTGTTGGTTGTGTTGGTGGTCCTCAGTAGCTCTACTTTTAGGAATGTGTGCATCTGTGTGCCTCACCTTCACTGAAATACTTTCCAACCCTGCATCAATATCCTGCCATAGATCAGCACACCAAATAGGTTTCCCTTTCCTCTGCCAACCACTCTTTTTCCAGTCTTTTAGCCAACCCCATACAGTATTGGCTACCATCCATGAGTTGGTGTAGAGGTAAAGGATAGGCCAATTTTCACTTTCAGCCACATAAAGACCAAGTTGGACGACTTGTACCTCAGTGAATTGACTGGATTCCCATTCTCCATCACCTGCTTCAGAAACTCTCCTGGTAGGACTCCAGACTGCTGACTTCCATGTTTGCTTGTTCTTAACAAGATGACAGAAGCCATCTGTGGCATGATGTGGTGATGAACCTTTGCCTCTGAACATCCATTTTAGAACTGTCAATCTAGGAGCTAATGGCAATTGTGACTCAGTTCCAATCACTTCAGAACCTGCTTTCACTTCTTCATAGGTGTGATGGTTTGGGCTCTTACCCGCCCCCCCCCACTTTTAGGTACCCAGCTAACTCAGACGGCCCCTGGGAATATAGATGAAGCAATTTATTTACAGCTAGCAGAATTTACAAGCAGCTATTTACAATATATACAGTTATATAAAATTAAATACAGAAATATACAAAGGATAAACAATACAAAAGCACAACTCCCCTCCCAGAAACCTGAGTCCCCAGGAGGGGCTCTCAAACCACCCCAACACCTCCCCCGGCCCTCTCAACCTTACCCCAGTTCTCAGGAAGAAGAGAGGTGCAGCCAAGAGGTTAGGGAGCAAGGTTAGTAGGAGCAAGGTTAATGAGATGTGACTAGGTCTGAAGGCAAAGGCAGAAGAAAAAACAAAATGGAGAAAATTTACTTCTTCTTCCCAGAGTTCTCAGCGTAACTGTGAGAGAAGGCGACACAATTGTTTTTCATTCCACTGCCTGTTATCAAGTTCTTTTACCAAAACATTCCAGCTTGCTTCAAACTAGCACAACAGGCTACTAGTGTCTCTTTCTCTGTTGGGGTGTATTTTGCCTCTGAAACTCTGTAGCACGACCTCAGAAATTACGTGGATGAACATGTACCTCATTTGGAGGTCTCTGCCGAAGACTTCAATTTGGACCATTGTCACTCACTTCTGTGTACAGAATGTTTTTAATGTCTGAACCAGTTCGACCAGGTCCCAAGCTCACTACATGGACTACTTCTCACTTGATCTGATCAAAGACTGCTTTTTGTACGGGTCAGAAATGTTTCTCTTATGAGTCACATCATGGAGAGGTTTGACAATTTGACTAAATTCAAGAATGTGTAGTCTCCAAAATCCCACTACACCCAAAAAAGTGTCCTTCTTATTTGTGAGAATGGCCATGGTGGAGACTTTATGATCACATCCTGAGGAATGTGATGGTGACCATCCTGCCACCACACTCCCAGAAACTGAATTTCTCTGGCAGGTCCTTTGACCTTGTCTCATATGATGGCAAAACCTGCTTGCAATAGGATGTCAATGATTTTGTTACCTTTCTCGAAGACTTCCTCAGCTGCTTGGCCCCACTCAATGATGTCACTGAATTGTATATGTTCTGGAGAATTACCTTTCTCCAGTGCATTGTGGATGATTGAGTGACAGATTGTTGAGTTGTCTTTCCACCCCTAAGGCAAACAGTTGAACTGGTACTGGATTCCTTTCCAGGTGAATGCAAACTGAGGCCTGCACTCCTTTGCTGTGGGAATAGAGAAGAAAGCATTAGCAATGTCTGTGGTAGCATACCATTAAACCTTCTTCAAATCAGCATGTACTGCAGCTCCAGCATGTCCGGCACAACTGTGCTCATGGGTGGAGTCTCCTCGTTGAGGGCACAAAAATCAACTGTCAGACACCAGTATCCATTAGGTTTGCATACAGGCCAGATGGGACTGTTGAAAGGTGAATGAGCTTTCTTGATGACAGCCTGACTCTCCAGTTGACGAATCAGCTGATGAATGGGCAACAAAGAGTCACGGTTAGTTCTGTACTGCCTGTGGTACACAGTTGGAGTAGCAATTGGCACTTCCAGATCCTCTATGTCATGATGTCCCACAACTGCAGATTCATCAGAAAGTTCAGGTCTAATGGACAATTTCAATTTACTATCCTCAATCTCTACAGATGCTATTCCAAAAGCCCATTTGTGACCCTTAGGATCTTTGAAACAACCTTGTCTCCAAAAGTCAATTCCCAAAATGCAAGGCGCATCAGGACCAGTTACAATAGTATGTGTCTTCCACTCTTTACCAGTTAAACTGATCTCAGCCTGCAACTTAGTTAACTCTTGAGAGCCACCAGTGTGGAAGTAGCTATAGACTATGTCCCTTTACAATTTTATGGCAACAAAGTACACTGAACACCTGTGTTAACCAAAGCCCTGTATTTCCAAACTTTTGCACTGCCAGGCCACCTAATGAATACATTCCCATAGATTCGGTTCTCTCCACTATCCCTTTCCTCCTCCTGGCTGGAGGCAGGGCACCCCTAATGCTGAACATGGCATGTAGGGTGTACACAATGATTGGTGTTGTTGTGAGAGAAATTGCAATTGTTGGAATAATTGCAGTTGCTCTGAAGGGATCTGAAGAAGTGACAGCTACTTTTCTGGCATTGTTGCCTCTGTTTCTGTCACTCTGCAGTTTCCTGACTCTCTTCAAAAGAACTGAAGTAGGTTGACCATCCCTCTTGTTCATGTTCTCACAAAATTGGTCACACAGAATTGTCCACAGTGACATACATTGTGATGTCTAGGTGAAATTTGTCTCCTCCTGGTCTGGAATTATCTTGCAGGAGGTGGGCATCTGTTCCTGATTGGAGAAACATGCACCCACTCAGGTGATGCAGGGATGATATCCTTCATCAGATTGGAAATTGAGGTTTTAACTTTTGTCTCTGTAGTTATAGTTTTTAAGGCAGAGACTAGGACAGAATGCGACAAGCTGTCCTCTATCTGTCTCAGCCAATCAGTGAATTCACCAACAGTGACAGACCTTCCATTATCACTCCTTGATAGATACCTGCTAGCCAAGATGTTAGCATAGGATAAAAGATCAAGTTTAACAAACACGTTCATGAGACCTGTTCCAAGAGGAATGTCATCAGGCTCATGGGTATCGTGATCTCCAGACAGCACTTCCTTCACAGCAAATTCCTTCAGAAGCTTAATTCCCTGCTCAATGGTATTCCACTTCTTGGCTGCCTATGGCAGATCATCTCGGGAAGGATATTTCATAGCCACAGCCAACAGGAGGCATGTCCACAAGCTGACCTTACCAAGAGGACTTGCTAGGTATTTGTCCACTCCACTTTCCTTGGTGAATGGACCTAGCTGCTTGGCAGACTTATCTCCTACCTGTAGGGCATTGGCACCAATAGTATGGCATCTCTCCAGATAGCTTAGGATTGGCTCTCCTGATTGCCTTGAGTATTCCTTTCTAACTTCCTTGACCTCTCTGAGGAGATCATTGGAATCCTGGATGTCATCTCTCTCATCTTCCTCTGGTTGTCCTTGGCCTAGAAACAGAACTTTCCTAAGAACATTCTAGGATCCATCTGTCACGGAAGGTAGTTTGGGAGGTTATGGGGAAAATACGCGATGACTCACTTGTGGATTTCAAGTGATTTATTGCTCAAACACAGAGATGCCCCTCCCGAACTAAATTCCCCACTTGAATTCTTTTGATTTGAGATTGTAGAATAACATTTCAGAAAATAGCAAATAAAGGAGTCTGTGATTTCCTTAGAGTTCTTTTGAGTCTTTAAAGTTATTCAATCTTTAGGTAGAAGAGTCTTTTCTTTGATTTACTCACTGTTCCGCAGTTCAATTCAGCAAAGTTCGAAGTTTGGGCGGTGTCCCTTTGTTTGTCAGGATCGGGCCCCAGCGGGTTTCGAGCATCTGTGGGCCCCTCGTCGGGCAGGGCCGATCAGGAACGAGAGGTCACCGGGGCAGGAGCGAGGCAGACAGGCAGGCTATTGAGCGAGCAGGTACAGGTACCAGCAAGCTCCCAGTCCAGGAAGACACACCACTTTTATTATGTTCAAAAGAGGTGTAACCCTCCAGACCAGGCTATTTTACATTATTCTTACAGATTGGCACAAAGTTATAATCAATCCATACAATTGGAGAATTTTTACCAAAACAATTTCTAAGACCACCCCAAGTTCGGCCCACACCAGGTGTCGAGCGGGCTTGAGAACTCCATTCCCCCTAACCAAAACAGTGGCCATTGTTTACCTTTTATCTCGACTAGGGAGAGACTTTCTCATGGGACTGAAGGATTGTTTTGGTTTTGCGATGCTCTTGGCATTGATGTGAGACACTATAACTTTCACAACAGGGAGGCCTGCTAAGGGCTTCTGCTACTCTCCATGACACCATCCTCTTTCTTGGCAGCCAATCTTACAACACTCCTCTTATCAGAGTACTGAGATCTAAGTATGTTGGCCAAATCTCAAAGTGTATGTCTCCTCTTCCTCCTCTTGTGTACCAGAGGTCACTTCCCCTAAGTCCTCTTTTGAATCATTCTTTGTCAAATGTTTCATCTTAGCCTGTGCTTTGGCTGGTGCCGGGCTGATTTGAGCTGAGATGGACATTTATGATTCTACTAGCGGGTTTGAATTACTGGGGGTCTGACCACAGTCCTGTGAGTTCAAATCTGCCTTAGAGCTAGGGATTTTTGCTGCCTGAGGATTTGAATTAGTTGCATTAGTTGAATTTGTATCTGGAGTTTGAGTAGTTATCTGTGTTTCTGGGCTTTTTGCCATGTTATTGTTATTGGCTGGGACATTAGCAGCTTTCCCAGAATCTAGGGGAGGAAGTGTAGTCGTGGTCCCCCCTTGCTCTCCCTCCCAGCTAGCAGTGTTTATGTTCTCTTCTTTATCTCTAGACAGTGACCACTGCCTCTTTTTCTGGTTCATTAAAGGCATCATACCCAAATTTCTCTTACATAAAGCCAAAATTAATATGAAAATCAAAATTACAAGACTTAAGTTCACACACAACAGAAATACCACAGTTTCACATGAGTAGAATTCAGAACAAGGGTTAGGTGCCTGGATCTTAGGCAATATTATCCTCACTAAAGCTGCGGACGGACAAAGCAGAATTATTTTAATTTCCTGTAATATTACTGGTTAAAAGATGCAGTAATGTTATTGGTGGTAATGTTAACCCCAATATAGCCAAGGATACAGTCTCCCCAGCTCAAAAAAAAATGGAAGTAACCTTTGATTTTATCTTCTTCAAAATTAAATTAAACAAAAGGCAACCAACTTTGTCTTTGAGGCAATCATAAACAAGAAAGCAGAAGACAGGCCATGCAATAGCCCCCACTAAGTAAAATAGCTTCATTCTTATTGTCAGAGTTAATTAACAATCACTCAAAATTAATTTGCCCCACACTGCAGTGTCAAAATAAAAGATGTAGTGGTTTGGGAGTTAAACACCCCCCCCCCCCCCTCCCCAATTTGGAAATCACTCAGACTAGACTCAGCCAGCTCTGGAAATTGAATGAAGGTTATTATTTACAGCTTAGCACAATATACAAAAAGATATTTACAGTATATACATTTATATACAGAAATATACAAGGAAAAAGTAATACAGAAACACAACACCCTTCCCAGAAACCTGAAACACATCACTCTTCCCAGAAACCTGAGTCACTGGACTCCCTACCACCCTTTCACCTTCTCCCACCCCTCTACCTTACCCCAGACATTGTCTTGTGCCCCAAAGAAGAGTGGAGGGTTGGCCAGGGCAGTTAGGAAGCAAGTGGATTAGTCAGAGAGACAGAGGGTGAGATTAGAGAGGAAAAATGCAGTCCACAGCCTGGAGAAAGAGTAACTCCCTTATCTATGATTGGATGCTTGTTCTTATATATCTCAGCAAGCCTATGAATGAAGTAAACATCACCATTTGTTTGTCTTTCACAGACTGTGATTTAATCCTTCTCACCAAAACATTCTAGCTAGTTTCAAACTAGCACACCCTGTGCAGAACCAGCAGGAATGGTGAGAAGGGGGGCAAACCCCTTCCCCTCCCACGCTTGGTTCTGCCAGTTCTGCCACAGTAAATTCAAAGCTGACTTGCAGCAGGGGAAGGTTATCTTCATCGCCACTCTCTGCATCTTCCCCAGCAGGACGCACTCCTAATGCAGGCTCACTGTTTACAGCCACAGCCTGCCCATACATGCTGCCTCTGCTGGGACAAAAGCGGTACTGAGACACGGCCGTTTCTTCTGGAGTCACCATCTCATCCCCTGAATTGGGAGTGGCTGCACCCAGCAAGAGGATGGCTGCCACTGCAATCAGCCTGCCAAGTAAGACAATGCTGCTTCCACGTGGTGCCATCTTTGAAACGCTGCCTGGATCTACAGGTCCAGGGGAGGCTACTGGCATGGCTGGAGCTGTCTGTGTTTCCATCACCCACAGATTCCCATCAGGAGGGGAAAACATGCACAGGTTGGCTTTAATATTACTGATACTGTTAATGAATCTGTTTTTAACAAGTCAGGAAATGTTACAACAACTGAAAAATACTCTCTAATGTAAATAATTTTGCCCAAAACTGACCTTAGAGACCCCTGTGGTGAGTGTTGCACATGCAGTACAGTCATATGTTTATCGTGGATGAATATAGCTCTAATAATTCTTGGTTTAGCCTCAATGTTGGCATTGTGGAAGAGAAATTTGAACATGGATACTTTAAGAAAAAAAAAACAACAAAAAAGAGAGACAAGCCTCCTCACAAACAGAGCTAGAGATAATTGATAATCCCCACAGAAAATGAAAACAATGTCTGTTTGGGGAGATATCAAGAGGGGGCCACCATGTACACTGTTGCACCTCCTCCTGCAGGTCCTGGGACAACTGCCAAAGTCTAAGTTGTTGATAATAACATGGCAGGAAGGAAAAGACCAAGTCCAGCTGTTTGAGTCTCTACTGTTTCTTCACTAGTTCAAATCCACAGGCCTTTAACCCTAAACCACATTCAAACTCACAGGCCTCAGGTCAGACCCTCAATAATACAGACCCACTAGAAGGCACTTCCACATCCCTTTTGGCTCCAACTTTTCTTGCTCCTGCAAAAGCCAAGGCTAAGACAAAATATTTGACAAAAAGTGATTCAAGAGAGGATTTAAGAGAACAAACCTCTGGTACACAAGAGGAAGAAGAAGAGAAATAGAGCTTTAGAGATGTGACCAATATACTCAAATTGCAATACTCTGATAAGAGGAGCTTTGTGAGACTGGCTACCAAGAAAGAGGATGGCTCTGAGAAGTTCAAAAGTGCTCTTAGGAAAGTTCTGTTTCTAGGCCAAGGACAACCAGAGGAAGATGAGAGAGATGACATCCAGGATTCCAATGATCTCCTCAGAGAGGTCAGGGAAGTTAGAAAGGAATACTCAAGGCAATCAGGAGAGCCAATCCTAAGCTATCTGGAGAGATGCCATACTATTGGTGCCAATGCCCTACAGGTAGGAGATAAGTCTGCCAAGCAGCTAGGTCCATTCACCAAGGAAAGTGGAGTGGACAAATACCTAGCAAGTCCTCTTGGTAAGGTCAGCTTGTGGACATGCCTCCTGTTGGCTGTGGCTATGAAATATCCTTCCCGAGATGATCTGCCATAGGCAGCCAAGAAGTGGAATACCATTGAGCAGGGAATTAAGCTTCTGAAGGAATTTGCTGTGAAGGAAGTGCTGTCTGGAGATCACGATACCCATGAGCCTGATGACATTCCTCTTGGAACAGGTCTCATGAACGTGTTTGTTAAACTTGATCTTTTATCCTATGCTAACATCTTGGCTAGCAGGTATCTATCAAGGAGTGATAATGGAAGGTCTGTCACTGTTGGTGAATTCACTGATTGGCTGAGACAGATAGAGGACAGCTTGTCACATTCTGCCCTAGTCTCTGTGTGCTAGTTTGAACCTAGCTAGGATATTTTGGTGAGGAGACTTAGACTATGGGCCGTGAAAAAGAAATAATGGTGATGTCTACTTCACTCATAGGCTTGCTGAGATGTATAAGAACAAGAACACAAACATAGATAACAAGAGGCTCTCTCTAGCTTTTGGGCTGTGCTTTTTGTCTCTCTCTAACCTGCCATCTGTGTGTCTAATCGTTCTGCTTCTAAACACCTGGCTGTTTCTCCAAACTCACCTTGATTGTAAGGCAAAGTCTGGGGTAAGGTAGAGGGGTGGAAAGAAGGTGGAAGTGTAGTTGAGAGCCCCTCCTGGGAACTCTGGTTTCTGGGAGGGGTATTGAGTTTCTCTATTACTTTTTAAAATTGTGTATTTCTGTATATAGCAGTATATATTGTAAATATTTACTTGTATATTACGCTAAGCTGTAAATATAGCTTCATTCTCCAATTTCCAGTTAAGATGAGTCTAGTTTGGGTGTTTTCTTAAGTTTGGGGGGGCAGCTAACACCCAAACCATCAGATTTTGTCCACAGAGATAAAGGAGATAAAGGAGAGTATTAAAGATAGCATGAAAGAGCTAAAGGAGGTTATTAAAACCTTCATATCCAATCTACCAAAGGATACCATTCCTGCATCATCTGATTGGGTGCATCTTTCTGCTATCAGGAACAGACACCCACCTCCTGCAAAGCAATTCCATCCCAAGAGGAGACAAATTGCATCGAGACATCAGCAATCACATGGGTCACTTTGGATAATGCTGCATGATCAATTTGGTGAGAGCATGAACAAATGTGATGGCCAACTATCTCAGTTCTTTTGAAAGATGTGCACAAATGGGTGATTTCAATCACTATGGTCTGGTGGAGGTGATCATCAGCTGGCTGGAAGTCACAGACTGTACAAAAACACCAGAGGAGAGAGTAATCTGTGCTGAGGAAGCTTCTCCTTATGGTGATATCTCAGATCAGGAAAAGAACTATGCTTTTTTCACAGATGGTTCTTGTTCTTCTGTTGGGAACAAATGAAGATGGAAATCAGCAGTCTGGAGACCTACGAGGAGAGTTATTGAAGCAGGAGATGGAGAAGGTTAATCCTGTGAATTTGCTGAGGTAAAAGCTGTCCGACTTTCTCTTGATGTGGTTGAATGTGAAAATTGGCCTATCCTTTACCTCTACACCAACTCATGGATGGTAGCCAATGCTCTATGGGGTTGGCTAAAAGGCTGGAAAAAGAATGGAAAGGAAAGCCTATTTGGTGTGCTGATCTATGGCAGGATATTGACGTACGATTGGAGAGAATTCCAGTGAAGGTGAGGCACACAGATGTACACATGCCTAAAAGCAGAGCTACTGAGGACCACCAACACAACCAACAGGCAGATCAAGCTGCTGAAATTTCTCAAGTTGATACAAACTGGTATCTTGACCTTGACTGGTAATACTGAGGTGAACTGTTCTTAGCTTGGTGGGCCCATGACTCATCTGGACATTAAGGCAGAGATGCAACATACCGATGGGCAAACAATAAGTCGACTTATTAATCCATGGATGCTGTCATACAAGTCATCCATGACTGTGATATTTGTGCTGCTATTAAGCAGGCTAAGCAAGTCAAGCCCTTCTGGTATGGTGTGCAATGGTCAAAGTACAAGTACGGTGAAGCTTGGCAGATTGATTACATCACTTTACCTCGATCTCGTTCTGGCAAGCAGTATGCATTAACAATGGTAGAGACAAGTGCCATATGGCTGGAAACCTTTCCACTTCCACATGCTCCTGCACATAACACCATTCTTGGCTTGGAAAGACAAATCACGTGGAGACATAGAACATATATGGAGACATGGATTTGTCGTGGAGGGGGATCCTGCCACCTACGATAATTGTGGAGGAGGGGAGAAATTAATTGGTGTGAGATGATATTCTATAAAAATATATAATTTATTAACTTCAATATTCTTAACTCTTGCCACCCCTCAACCACTGAATTTTAATATTAATACTTATTCTACACAGCTATTGTGGTGGAGGGCCACATAGGCCCAAATGGATGTGTTTACAAGCCTATTCATGCCTGGACATGTTGTGCCCCCTAAAGATGTTGTCCTGCCCAAACCTGGGGAAAACAAATTAAGGGGGACAAAGGAGCACAATAAGGCTGGTGCCTTCAAGTCCGGCCTGCCTGCTTGCAAGGTTGAAGTAAACATGTTGTATAAGCTCATGTGCCTTGGGTGGGGATCCACCTGAGCCCCCTCCATATTTGGGGGTACTGGACCCGTGGATTTCACCTTATTTGGCATGTTTGGGCCTGCTGCCAGACACTTATTGGACAGAATTGTGGCCAAGGAACATCAATCTCAGGTTCATATGCTCTGGATGTCATGGAGGTAGAAATTAAGGATGATCAAATTGAGTCATTATGGGTGAGACTTAAGGCGAAGGCCAACAAGACTGATATCCTGGTTGGAGTCTGTTACAGACCACCCAACCGGGAAGAAGAGGTTGATTTATTACTCTTTGAGCAACTGGAGGCTGCCTCAAGATCACCTGCCCTTGTTCTGGTGGTCGAATTTAACCTACCAGACATCTGTTGGGATTTAAACACTGTAGAGAAGAAGCAGTCTAGAAGGTTTCTAGAATGTGTGGAAGACAATTTCCTATCCCAGCTGTTACGTGAGTCTACAAGGGGGGTCAGCCCTGCTTGACTTGCTGCTCACAAATAGAGAGGGGCTGGTAGGGGATGTGGTGGTTGGAGGCTGCCTGGGGTCCAGTGACCATGAAATTATGGAGTTTTCAATGCATGGAGAAACCAGGAGGGGCATCAACAGAACCTCTACACTGGACTTCCGAAGGGCAGACTTCAGCCTATTTAAGGAACTAATACAGAAAGATCCTTGGGAAATAGCCCTTAGAAACAAAGGGGTCCAGGAAGGTTGGACCTACTTCAAGAAAGAACTCCTAAAGGCATAGGAGCAGGCAATGCCATTGAGCCGGAAGAGGAGCCGACGAGGGAGGCAGACAGACTGGATGGGCAGGGAGCTGCTGAAGGAATTAAAGATTAAAAAGAGAGTGTATCACCTTTCCTTGAGGAAGCAGTAAGGGACCTGCTGCGTCATTTGGATCCTCACAAGTCCATGGGACCGGATGGGATCCATCCTAGGGTGCTGAGAGAGCTGGCAGCTGAGCTGACCAAGACACTCACCATCATTTATCAGCAGAGCTGGCTCACTGGAGAGGTCCCTGAAGACTGGAAGCTGGCCAATGCGATACTCATTCACAATAAGGGTCGTAAGGAGGAACCGGAAAACTACAGAGTTGTCAGCCTGACCTCAGTACCAGGCAAGGTAATGGAACAGGTCATCTTGGGTGCCACCAGAAAGCACCCACAGGATGGCCAAGGGATCAGGCCCAGCCAGCATAGGTTTAGGAAGGGCAGGTCCTGCCTCACCAACCTGATCTCCTTTTATGATCAGGTTACCCGCCTGGTGAATGTGAGGAAGGCTATGAATGTGGTCTACATGGACTTCAGTAAGGCTTTTGACACTGTCTGCCACAAGAAGCTCCTAGGCAAGCTGGCAGCTCATGGTTTGGACAGATTCACTCGGTGCTGAATCAAGAACTGGCTGGCTGGCAGAGCTCAGAGAGTGGTGGTGAATGGTGCCACATGCAGCTGGCAGCCAGTCACTAGCGGTGTTCCCCAGGGATCAGTGCTGGGCGCAGTCCTGTTCAATATCTTTATTGATGATCTGGACGAGGGCATTGAGTCCAGCATCAATAAGTTTGCAGATGACACCAAGCTAGGAGCAGGTGTTGATCTGTTGGAAGGTAGGAGAGCCCTGCAGAGGGACCTGGACAGGCTGGATGGGTGGGCAGAGGCCAATGGGATGAGATTGAACAAGGCCAAGTGCAGGGTTCTGCACTTTGGCCACAACAACCCCAAGCAGAGCTATAGGCTGGGGACTGAGTGGCTGGAGAGCAGCCAGGAGGAAAGGGACCTGGGGGTACTGAGAGATAGTTGGCTGAAGATGAGCCTGCAGTGTGCCCGGGTGGCCAAGAGAGCCAATGGCATTCTGGCCTGCATCAGGAACAGTGTGGCCAGTAGGACAAGGGAGGTTATTCTTCCCCTGTACTCAGCACTGGTCAGGCCACACCTTGAGTACTGTGTCCAGTTCTGGGCCCCTCAATTCAAGAACGATGTTGAGGTGCTGGAATGTGTCCAGAGAAGGGCAACAAAGCTGGTGAGGGGCCTGAAACACAAATCCTATGAGGACAGGCTGAGGGAGCTGGGCCTGTTTAGCCTGGAGAAGAGGAGGCTCAGGGGTGATCTTATTACTGTCTACAACTACCTGAAGGGGCATTGTAGCCAGGTGGGGGGTGGCCTCTTCTCCCAGGTAACCAGCAATAGAACAAGGGGACACAGTCTCAAGTTGTGCCAGGGTAGGTATAGGCTGGATATTAGGACGAAGTTCTTGCCAGAGAGAGTGATTTGTCATTGGAATGGGCTGCCCGGGGAGGTGGTGGAGGCATCGTCCCTGGAAGTCTTCAAGAAAAGACTGGATGGGGCACTTAGTGCCATGGTCTAGTTGACTGGCTAGGACTGGGTGATAGGTTGGCCTGGATGATCTTGGAGGACTCTTCCAACCTGTTTGGTTCTATGATTCTATGTTTCTATGATATCTCATAGAAGGGGCAATTCATTGTTCCTGACACCCTCCTCCACCCACTGCTTCCAGCCTCTTTGCCAGTTTGAGACCATTGCCACTGCACAATTTCAACCCATGGTATTTCGCACCGGTCTAGGGGAAAATTTGACCAAGGTGCTCTTAGCCAGCTGCTGCTCCAGCTCGTCATTCCCATCGTGACCGTGCCTGTGGAGCTTCCTCAGACAGCACGCCCCAATATAATATTAGAACTATCCAGGTCCACAAGGATCAACAGCGTGGCCATTGCCACACATATTTGGGACCACAGAGACTATGACTCCAGACAGTGAGTAACTGAACAATCTTGATTTGAACAGCATAGACTTTCAGTAACTTTACCCGTGGCACCTTTATGCCACAAGACTTTCTATCCAAAACCTTTCCAAACCTCTACTATATTTTCTGATTTCTGCTGCAAATAGATATTCTGTAAAGTAATTTCACATCCGCATACAAAGGACTTATGTAGGTTAATTGTATATAAGTTTCAGGGGGAGGGGGAATTCTATTTGTATATAATATTAAATTATTTAAAACCCTTTTAAATTCGGCCTCATATTTAGTCCCCCAAAACCCAAACAAAACCTCTTCACAACAGTTATGTAAGACATTCTAGGAATAATATCAAACAGTAACTTGTTAATAAGTAGCAGACATTCAAACTATAAAAAAGAGAGAGAAGTTTCCTCGTGGCAAATAACATTTGGGGTCAATATGCTGCTCGCCCAATAGATGGGCCCCAGCTCTTTCTGCTCCATGGCAGAAGGCAATATAAATTAGAGAGGCATTAAAGCATTTACTCACAAATTCTTATTAATTATCAATCGCCCTCTGGAGCTACGTCACAGCCTGTGACAAGTGTCCAATCTTCAGGGGACTCTGCCTGTGGATGTTGAGCGTGGAATCCTCCCAGCTTCAGGGGGAAGGACAATCTCTGACCTTATTCTCCTGGCTTCTTCTGGACAATCTGTCCAGGGATTCTTAGGCAGGATCTTCAGGTGCAGAAGGAGACTGAGTTTCGTAGATAAAGGCAATACAGGATCTAGTCTTAGTAACTCACCACAGTGGCATGAAAATATGCAGGGCTGGCTGGGACACTCTGTCTCCATAGAATAAAGTAGATGCACTGTGGGTGAGCTCTGTGGGTGAGGCTTCAGGCAGACAGGCAAGCAGGCAGACATAAACAAAAAGCAGTGTTGGTGGGTCTGAGCAGGATAATGAGAGTGAGCACGCATGTTGTTTACTTTTGTATCTCTATTTATCAAATGTGGGCCGAGATTAATGGCCCTTTGGACACCAAAATGAACAATCAGCTTGGCAGTTATCCAAAGCAATACCATAATAGGAGAGAGACACAGGCCTGGACCTTCCAGGTATGGGGATAGCATGGGCCTAGCACCCAGTAAGCATGAGCTGGGTGTGTGGGCTTATACAACCATGTCACACTACCTAAATCCTGGGCAGGCCAGACTTTATGGCACCAGGCCTATTGTGTCCCTTTGTGCTTGTTTAATACATTTACCTCTGGTTTGGGCAGAAAAACACGTCCAGGAAAGACAAGGCATGAATAAGACTATTTTCTGGCTTATGGGCCAGAGAGAATCGAATCAGACAATGGCAAAATCTTCTGAAAAATGGACTACAGAGCACGGTATTGAGTGGATGCACCACATACCCTACTATGCACCAATTTCAGGAAAGTTTGAATGCTACAACAGTTTGCTGAAAAACAGCCTAAAAACCATGGGAGGGGGTGTGGAATTTTAAAAAACTTGGACATACATTTAGCACAGCTAACCTTGTTCAGTAAACAGAGCAGGACCTGCACAGTCCGATTTGGTACCAACAGTGGATGGTGATAAAGTTCCTGTTGCATGTGAAAAGAAACTGTTAGGGAAAACTGGGTATTTTCTCCTTTGGGCAAAGAGAAAGCTTTCTGAGGGGTGGTTTCTGCTGAATATCTTGATCATAGATGCTGAGTAATGCAGGAAAATGGTGAAATCCAGTGTATTCCACAGAGAAATCTAATTTTAGCTTAGAGAGTTTAAATTTAGAGTGTATAATACACAAAATCAACTAGGTAGGAAGAGACCTCCAAGATCATTGTCCTGGAGTCCTGTACCCCTAAATGCCTCTCCTGCCCGGACTTTGGGGGGAAAGGGGAAAAGCCGCCTGGTTCCCCCCCACCCCCTCGCCTGCCCTGCAGCTGTGAAGGGGTGGACAACTGCCCCGTGAGTTCCCGCGCTGGAGCCAGGCTGGGATTGGCCTAAGGTGTGGTAACTCTGCCCTTTGTCTAGCGAAAGTTATAAATATTGGGGGTCTTCCCGCCTTTGGGGGTTCCCGCTTTGGATTTTGCCCGTGCCTGGACGTATGTGTCTGCCTGAGCTCACACACTCTCCTCGCCTGGACTGCAGAGAGACCAAGGATTCGCTTTCCTGTCAACACCTTTGTGTGCCTAATGACCCTTAACGACCCTTAACGACTCCTGCAGCCGCTGGAAAGGAAGAAGAACATAGACCGCACGAGCCAGCCTGAGTGAGTTCTTTGGCTTAGCTTAATTTAGTAAGAAACCACTATTAATTAATAGCTGAGTCCTTTTCCAACTTCTGACTTTCAAATATAGTCAGATTATTGATGGTATCCTTGTAGATTAATTCTCATGTAACTGAACCTGTTTATTAAACTAAATTAATCTTTGTATATATAGTTGTGGGGGCGCGTTTTTGGAAAAACTAAAAAATATCTATTTTTGATAAATTCTCGACTTGGCCAAGTATTCCTGCCCTCTGCAACAATCATTCAGTCCAACCTATCACCCAGCCTTGTCCAATCAACTAGAACATGGCACAAAGTGCCTCATCTAGTCTGTTTTTGAAACTACCAGGATGTCAGCCTTGTTGGCCTTCCCTCTAATTCTTACCTATAGTGACTCAACATGATCATCATTAATCTCTACTCCCACGGCATCAAGATCATCCCTAATGTATAGGGCCATGCCTCCACCCCTTCTCCCTTGCCTGTATCCCCTGAAGAGTCTATAGACATTGATTATAATGCTCCAGTTGTGTGAGTCATCTAGCATGTTTCTGTGCTGGCAACAACATTATAGTTTTCTTCTTATCATAGAGTCATAAAATCAACCAGGTTGGAAGAGACCTCATAGATCATCAAGACCAACCCTTTACCACAGAGCTCAAGGCTAGACCATGGCACCAAGTGCCACGTCCAATCCTGCCTTGAACAGCCCCAGGGACGGCGACTCCACCACCTCCCCGGGCAGCCCATTCCAGTATCCAATGACTCTCTCAGTGAAGAACTTTCTCCTCATCTCAAGCCTAAATTCCCCCTGGCATAGCTGGAGGCTGTGTCCTCTGGTTCTGGTGCTGGCCACATGAGAGAAGAGAGCAACCTCCCTCTGGCCACAACCACCCCTCAGGTAGTTGTAGACAGCAACAAGGTCTCCCCTGAGCCTCCTCTTCTCCAGGCTAAACAATCCCAGCTCTCTCAGCCTCTCCTCGTAGGACTTCTGCTCGAGGTCTCTCACCAGCCTCATCACCCTTCTCTGGACACGCTCAAGCATCTCGATGTCCCTCCTAAACTGAGGGGCCCAGAACTGGACGCAGTACTCAAGGTGTGGTCCAACCAGTGCAGAGTACAGGGGCAGAATGACCTCCCTGCTCCTGCTGACCACACCATTCCTGATGCAGGCCAGGATGCCACTGGCTTTCTTGGCCACCTGGGCACACTGCTGGCTCATGTTCAGGTGGGTATCAATCAGCAGCCCCTGATCCCTCTCTGTTTGGCTGCTCTCCAGTCACTCCGACCCCAGCCTGTATCTCTGCATGGGGTTGTTGTGGCCAAAGTGCAGCACCTGGCACTCTGAGCTATTGAACGCCATCCCATTGGGCTCTGCCCATCTGTCCAGGTGGTCAAGGTCCCGCTGCAGAGCCCTTCTGCCCTCCAACCCAGCCACATCTGCCCCCAGCTTGGTGTCATCTGCAAACTTGCTGATGACTGACTCCATGCCCTCATCCAGGTCATCTATGAAGATGTTAAAGAGGATGGGACCCAGCACTGATCCCTGAGGGACACCGCTATTGACCAGCTGCCAGCTGGATGTGACACCATTCACCACCACTCTCTGGGCTCAGGCCTCCAGCCAGTTCCTAACCCAGCACAGTGTGTTGCCATCCAAGCCACAGGCTGACAGTTTAGCCAGCAGTTTGCTGTGGGGGACAGTGTCAAAGGCCTTGCTGAAGTCCAGGTAGACCACATCCACACGCCTCCCCACATCCACCAAGTGGGTCACCTGATCATAGAAGGAGGTCAGGTTGGAGAGGCACGATCTGCCCTTCCTAAATCCGTGTTGGCTGGACCTGAGCCCTTGCCCATCCCTCAGGTGCGCAGTTATCGCCCCCAATATAACCTGCTCCATCAGTTTCCCCGGCACTGAGGTCAGGCTGACAAATCTGCAGTTCCCAGGTTCCTCCATGTGACCCCTCTTGTGGATGGGGATCACGTTGGCTGGTTTTCAGTCTCCTGGGACCTCTCCTGTTAGCCAAGACTGGTGGGAGATAATGGAGAGCAGCTTGGCCAGTTCATCTGCCAGCCCTCTCAGCACCCTAGGATGGATCCCATCTGGTCCCATGGACTTGTGGGTGTCCAAGTGTCTCATCAAGTCCTGAACTAATTCCTCATGGGTTTCCAAGGCAACACACTGCTCCCCAACCCCATCCCCCAGTTCAAGAGGCCACTTGCCCTGAGCTGCTCCCTCCTTACTGTTGAAAACTGAGGCAAAGAAGGTATTCTTGTACGAAAGGTTCCAGCCCCTCTTGTTTATTATCCATACTGCATGCATCAATGTACATACACTTTAGCTGGGCTGTTGGTTTTACCCCTGTCTCTTGCCTACCACCCTTAGACTCCTTCGGTTTGTCTTTAATACTACTGTGTTTGTCCGTCTCCTCCTTCCAAGCCCAGCCAGCTCATGTGCCAGGATCTTTCTCCCCCTCTGGGTCAGATGTACACCATGTCATTCACAGACCCAGGGACATATAAAGTTCCCCAAGATAAAGAACCTAAAATTTTTTTGGTGGAACCAGCCTGCAACTAATAGTATAGATTAAAAATTACCTGCGCCTCCAATCTCTCAACTTCTTTTCACAGTGCCTTAATGTCCCTTTTGATTGCTTTTAGAACTCTGTTATCAACCTCCACATTTCCTGTCTGTGTAACTAAGAGATAGTAATCAGAGGGCTGCATTACAGCAGGCAGCCTTCTGGTAATGTTCCCGACCTGGGCCCCAGGGAGGCATCAGACTTCCCTGTGGGAAGGGTCTGTCTGGCATATGGGGTTGTCTTTCCCTTCAGAATGGAATCACAAATAGTAGTTAACCTTCTCTTTTTCTTTTGGGTACAAGTTCTGATGCAAGGGGACAACTGATTTACTTTAGTCAACCCCCCAGATGGTGTTATTTCTAAGAGTATAGTTACATTGTCTGGTTGTGTAGGGATGAGATCAGGAAAGCCAAGACACAGCTGTAACTGAACCTGGCAAGGGATGTAAAGAAAAAGAAGAAAGGCTTCTACAGTATGCTAACCAGAAAAGGAAGTTTAAAGAAAGTGAGACCCCATCTATGATGAGCAACAATGGGGAACTAGTATCAACATCAACTAGATGAGTAGAAGGCTGAGATTCTCAACAGCTTTTTGCCTGAATCTTCAATGGCAGCCCCTCTCCTCACGTTGCTCATATTGATGGCCCACAAGTTGCAGACCGAGGAGACAAAGTCCCTCCCACAGTAAGTGAAGACAAGGCTCATGATCATCTGAGGAACATGAGGACCTGATGAAATACATCCCAGAGTGCTGAGGAAATTAGCTGATGTAGTTGTGAAGTCACTCTTTGTGATATTTGAAAAGTCCTGGCATTCAGGTGAAGTCCCTAGGGACTGGAAGAAAATAAATATTACACCCATTTTTAAAAAGGGCAGAAAGGAGGACCATGGTGTTAGGGAGGGGGTTTCTCTATGCCTCCCTTATTAGGGGGAGGTGAGAAATTAATTTGAGGTGGTATTAAATTTTTATAAAATTATTTATTAAAATTAATACTTACAAACTCTTGCCACCACCAACCACTGATTAGTTCTAGTGTGAGATTATGAAAACAACTTGGATATGATATGTACAGGGATCTGGTTCATAATTGTTAAATATCAACTATAGACAGAGAGAGATTTCCCTCAGGCTTAATGCCTGTTTAAAAACTATGCCGTCTGCCCAGCAGGGGCTGAAAACTGTGTCTGCTCTAAGGCAGAGATAAATTATATTACAGAGGAATCAAAGCTTACTTAGATGTGTTGCCCTTAATTATTAATCACCCTCCCGGGGTTGTGTCACAGCCTGTGCCCTGTGCCCTGTGCCCGGGTCTCTGTGAGGCTGGAATCTTCCCGGCTTGCGAGGAGGAAACTAGATGAATCTCCTAGTCTCTGGGGTAAACAGTTTTTCTCTATCCTTTTGTTCTCCTGGTGTGAGGTGGTCTCTGCCTCGATGCTGCTGGTTTTCTGGATGCTGCATGTCCAAGGATGATGAGCTGTCAAGATTCCAGGAACAGGAGAATAATGTTGTCCATGCAGCTTCTGGCACGGTCCTTTCACAGCTAGCAGGCTGTGTTTGTGGGTTTGCAGACAATCTAGAAGGTCTGCCATCCTAGTCCTTCTTAACAGGACAAAGCTGGGAGCCTGTGCTCCGTAGATAAATGCTAGAGAGGTGGCCGGTATGCATGGTTGGCTCTAGTCTTAGGGGGCTGTCGGCTCCCCATATATGTATCAGGTACAGGCTTGAATGTGCTCCGCTTCTAAAGGTATGCAGACAGGTTAACTGCGAGTTGAGATCAAAGTAAGAGATCTAAGCCTCAGTGAGCATTGGAGCAGTGCTTTGGCTTCCAAGCACGTGGGTGTGAGCAGCTGAGCGCTTCAGGTGCAGGTCAGAGCTGCAATGTGGATCAGAGAGCTGAGCTGCACTGCAGGCAGGGTCAGAGAGCTAAGTCTGAACACTCTGAACAGCTAAGTCTGAACACGTGGTGCTTCTTTGCAGCCCTCTTTATAGACTGTGGTCTGAGATTCGTGGCCCTTTTGGCTATCCAAAGTGACCAATCAGGTTGGCACTAAGCCAAACTTTATCTTAATAGGCAGGAACTGTTTGCCCGGACCCCCCCCAAATATGGGGATCACCTGGGTGCACCCCAGGGATACACAGACTGAGTGTGTGTGTGTTACACAACCTGTTTGCTACCATGGGTCCTGGCAGAAAATTATGTCCAGGCATGTAGAGGCATAGGGAGACCTCTATTTTTGGGCTTATAGCCCCTCCACCACACATGGGGACTACTGACTTGTCAACCTCACCTCTGTGTCTAGGAAGATAATGGAACAGGTCCTCCTAGTTGCCATGTTAAGAGATATGGAGGATAAGGACCTGATTCAAGACAGCCAGTATGCCTTTACTAGGGGCAAATCCTGACTGACCAACCTATGATAAAATAACTGTGTCAGTAGATAAGGGACAACCTACAGATGTGATCTATCTGGACTTTTGCAAGGCCTTTGACACAGTCCCCACAACATCCTACTGTCACAGTGTAGTTTATAGAGCAGACAGACTTTGATCATTTCAGTCTTTTAGAAAAAGGCAGTAAAATAATGCTCTTACTGAATTGGTAAAGAATACAGAAAATTTGTATTTAAAGACTTGCGGGAAAATATATGGCATACGTGAATCCTTAACACCTAATACAGATGCAGAATACATGAGAATTCCTTCAAAACCTTCCCCCCCAGCCAAGCTAAGCCACCAAACCCCCAGTGCTTATTTTCTCACACCGCCCACCTCCCCAACTATCTCACATTAGTCCCAATCAGGCCATAAATTGCACATCTGGAAATTCACTGAAGTTGTGGCCTTGGAGGTCACAGGCAAGTTAATTCCCCATTAGTAACCCAGGTAAGACCTCCCCAGAGAGCCAAAAGGAAGGAGAGAAAAGAAGAAAAAAAAATGGGTTTTGCTGCCAGGATTATTGGATTGAATAACAAAATTATGATTTTTGGGGAAAACCAGGTCAGTCCCCTGGCACAGGACTTGCTTCTGTGGTCTTCTTAAGGGAACTTGGAACCCCTCAAACCACCACACCAACTTATCAAGGTGGAGAGATATGAATTTGATGAGTGGACTGTTCAATGGATAAGGAATTGGCTAGATGGTCACTGTCTTGAAGTCCAGATGGAGAGGAGTGACAAGTGGTGTTCCTTGGGGGTCCATACTGGGAGCTGTGTTGTTTAATATTTTTATTAGTGGGACTGAGTGCATCATCAGCCAGTGTGCAGATGACACCAGACTGAGTGTTGTTGTTGATACACCAAAGGGACAGGATGTCATCCAGGGGGACCTGGAAAACCTGGAGAGGAGGGCCCAGGTGAATCTCATGAGGTTCAACAAGAGCAAGTGCAGAACTCTTTGCCTGGGCCAGAACAATCTTCATTATGAACACAGAGCTGCAGGATGAGCTCATAGAAAGCAGCTCTGTGGAAAAGGATGAGAAGCTGAACATGAGCAAACAGTGTGTGCTTGCATCTCAGAAGACCAATACCACCCTGTGCCACATCAAAAGATGCATTGCCAGCAGATCCAGGGGGATGATTCTGCCACTTCACTCTGCTCAAGTGAGACCTCACCTGGATGTGATAGTTTGAGTGTTACCTGCCTGGCCCATTAAGAAAATCACCCAGACTAGACTCAGAGGCTCTGGAAAATTGAATGAAGCTTTATATGTACAGCTTAGTACAATATACAAGCAGATATTTACAATATATACAGAAATACACAAGTTAAAAAGTAATGCAGAAACACAACACACCTCCCAGAAACCAGAGTCCCCAGGAGGGGATCTCAGCCACCCCTTCCACCTTCTCCCCACCCCTCTACCTTACCCCAGACTTTGCCTTATGCTCAAGGTAGTTTGGAGGGTCAGCCAAGGGGGCAGAATGATTAGTCACACAGACAGCAAGTTAGGTTAGAGAGAAACGCAGCCCAAAAAGCCCGGAGAGCAAATTTGTTATCTATGTTTGTGTTCTTGTTCTTATACATCTCAGCAAGCCTATGAGTGAAGTAATAATCACCACTGTTTCCTTTTCACAGCCTATAATCTAAGTCTCCTCCCAAAAATATCCCATCTAGGCTCAAACTAGCACACTGGAGTACTGTGTGCTAGGTCTGGAGCCCTCAGTACAAAAAGACATGGACCTGATGGAGCAGATTCAGAGGACCATGAAAATGTTTGGGATGTTGAACACGTCTGCTGCAATCACAGGCAGAGGGAGCTGAGGTTGTTCAGCCTGGAAAAGAGGAGGCTTCAGGGAGATTTAATAGTGGTCTTCCAGTACCCAAAGATGGCCTACGAGAAGGATGGAGAAAGACTGTTTACAAAGGCCTGCAGTGACAGGATGAGAGGCAATGGCTTCAAACAGGAAAAGAGGAGATTTTAGATTGGATGTTATAAACAAGTTCTCTATCATGAGGGTAGTGGAACACTGGAACATGTTGCCTGGGAAGGTGACTGGGGCCTCACCTATGGAGATATTCCAAGTGAGACTCAACGGGACTCTGAACAATTTGGTCTAATTGAGGATGCTCCTGCTTACTGCAGAGGGTGTTGGACTAGGTGACCTTGGAGGTCCCTTCCAGCCCAGACTGTTCTATGATTCTGTGGTTCTATGACCCTGTCTACCTTTGCATTGATCTACTGAACCTATTGGAGCTTAAATCATTAAACCTTATTAAAAGACTCAGCTCAACATACCCTTATTGGGCTTAAGGCATCTTATTTTCTGCAACCAGTTATTATCTGTGAGAAAATACTGTTATGGAAGGCAAATAGACCTAAACCATGTTCTAGATTGTTTACACATGGCCTTTGTTCTCCCTCTCTTCGGTTGTTGGGGAAAACAAAGGGGGAAAGAGGTGTTAAAAAAAAAAGACTATGTGGGGCACTTAGTGCCATGGTCTAGTTGATTGGACAGGGCTGGGTGATAGGTTGGACTGGATAATCATGGAGGCCTCTTCCACCCTGGTTGATTCTGTGATGATATGATAAGCCAGGTTGCAAAATTCAATACACTTTGACCTTAGTTCTCTCCTCCCTTGTCCCTTCGCTTTCTGACTTTCCAATATATATGTTGCAATAAAGTGAAACTTCCAGAAATCACATACGAATTCCTTTTTTTTTTCTTTGAAGATTGATACAACATCTTTGTGAGGTTGTTTTTTCTGTTGTTGTTGCTTTTGTTTAGTTTGTTTGGTTTTATGTATACATCTACATATATATACATGCACATTGCATACAAATAATGTATGTTTATAATAAATGTAGTGTATACATATATTCAATATATAATAATATATTTTATACAAAGAATTCTTAGATATAAGATATACATGCATGCAGCAATATTGGTGTAAGTGTTTATACATATGCATTATTTCAAGAGAATTAAATATAAAGAGAGGGAAGTGGATCAGCATAGGAAAGCTCTTTTATGAGCAAAGTTTAAATAAAATATTTTTACTACATTACTTTTTGGGTGCAACTGACTCTGTCTGTATTATCCAGATACATATGTCTTGATATCTGCCTCATCCTGTGGTGTCATCATTACTACAATTAATGAATTACTATAACAAACTGCAGTGAATCTAATGTTTTAGAGAATAAGCAGCTGTTAGCTGTGACAATATGGGCTGGTGGACATCAATAGCATATATTTCACATTGAACTGGTCATCAATGATATCACCAGTAATGTCCTTCACTTCAAGAGGAAAAAAAAATCAACATAGAACCTTCCTAAATGAAAAATTTTGTTCTTTTACTGCCTTTCCTAATAGAAAACAAGTTAAAATGTACCACTGGGCAGGTTAATTGACTTACAAGTATGACTTTTTAATAAGTGTCATAAAATATGTCACACATTTGAAACTTCCTTTCAGTGCATTTTTAAACTGTTGTCAACCAGATTAAAGTTTATTGTTCACATGTAAGTTTCTGTTTTCAAGTAGTAATGAAAGACATTAAGTTGATTTACCATGCGTAGATATGAAGTGGGTTATGTCCTTCACTCTTAGTCAATGTGCCTTTCCCAGACGCTTACTTTCTTTGCTGTTTGTTTAAGAAATAATGTTCATGAAATGTAGCCCCTTTCCTATGGCTTGAAGTGCAAGTCTTCATTTCTTTGGTGTCCTGTTTAAGTACAAATTTAGTGCATATAGGGATCTGATTCACCTCAGCTTGACATCAGTATTGGCTTTTTGTAAGTCTTTAGAGTTTTAATGAACAAGTGATTGGAGAAATTCTACAGTGAATCAAACTTTAACAATGTGTTGTTCAGTGCAATATCCTCATGCACAATGTCCTTTCAGTGTGGTGGGATCTTGGTACCAAAATAATCATCTGGCATAACTCAAGGCTATAAAAAACTCTGGAATAATCTCAACATTTAGCTACTTAAAATGAAGTATGAGAATTATTATTGTGTCTCCTTTGCCTGTTATTAGCAAACTGTATCATTTAGCCCATTTTCTCTACACGTGGAGGAAAGACTAAGATCTTAATCAGCACATTTAACAGGATAATTTCACCATTATCATCCATAAATAGAGAAATTCAGAGGCCATGTCTCAAATCTCAGTGAGGTTCTCTTTGACGTCAGTGGGATCCACGTCTCCTTCTTCAGTTTCAACCTTAGCAGTGAAATAAAAAGAACTTTTTTTTTTTTCTTGAGAAAAGCTTGTCTGAGTTTCTTCTTTCTCTTAATGTCTTTCAGGACATTATTGACAATAATTTCAAGCTTTATACATACATTTTCTGTGGCCTTCTTTTTTTCTTATCTAAGTCCTTGGTGATTGGCACTCTATCACCATGCTCTCCACAGCCCACTCACACACAGAATCCACCAGGTACATGCATTTACTTGGCTCCCTTCCTCCAAACTAAAGCAAATACAATCTGGATGTAATAAACAAAACCAACCTGATTTGTTATACTATGGTACTGATTGAAAAAAAAATAAGAAGGATGTCATCCTGAGTTTTGAAAGTAGATGCAACAGTGATGAGAGTGTACTAGGAAAAGAAAATATGCTATTCCTTCTTGCCATACTGCTGATTCACTGTCTAACTGTGAAATTCATGTTCTGTTCTTAACATTTGTCTCACTCTCCCACCTTTAAAGTAGGGTTAAGATTATTTACTAACCTCAGTATGTAAAGACAGTTCCTAATGAGACACAATTTTGTCTTGAGAATAATCATGGAACTGAATATTTTACATTAATTTTAGCAGTAGACATATATAAATTACTATCTTCAAGGGAACAAAAAATGCCAGACACATAAGAGAAGAGTAGTCTGGTAATGATAGGAACACAAAATCCCATCACATAAGAATGGGTAAAGCAGACATTCTCTTCCAGAAATATCATGCTCTTAATATCAAATTAAATAATAATTTTAAGATCCTATTCTGCAACAGTTTAGTAGATGTAGTTTCTCTTCTTCCTGGTCTACCATTTCTCTCATGATGTAATTAATTTTAAATCAAGTCTCTCTGATGATGACCCATAATCTATTTACTTACAAGAAAAAATAGACAATGTGGTACCAACAAAATTTAAAAATTAAAAAAAAAAAAAGAAAAGGAAAAAATATCTATCTACCATACTATGACATTGTGTTAGTTTGAAGCTAACTAGATAGCTAGAATGTTTCGGTGAGAAGGACTAGATTACAGGCTGTGAAAGGAAAACAATGGTGATGTCTAATTCCCTCATAGGCTTGCTGAGATGTATAAGAACAAGAATCCAAACATAGAAAAGGCACTACTCTGGCTGGGGAGCTCCAACCTGCATCTCTCTCTCTAGCCTCACCCTCCATTTCTCTGACTAATCCACTTTGCTTCCTAAGCCCCTGGCCAAACATTCATTCTTCCTTGGGACTGGAGTAAGTTTGAGAGGAGTAGGGGGAAGGTGAAGCAGTGGTTGGGAGCCCCTCCTGGGGACTCAGGTTTCCAGGAGGGGTGTGTCATGGAGGACCCATAAGCCCAAAATAGGCTTACACATGCCTTGCCTTGCCTGGACATGTTTTTTCTGCCCAAATCAGAGGTAAACATATTATATGGATGAAGGGGGCACAATAGGCCTGGTGCCATAAAGTCTGGCCTGCCCAGGGCCCAGGTTGTGTAATGTGTTTGTGTAATGTGTTTGTATAAGCCCACACGCCCAGCTCATTTTACCAGGTGCTAGGCCTATGCTATCCCCATATTTGGGAGGTCCAGACTTGTGGATTTTCCCTATTATGGTATGGTTGGCTAACTGCCAAGCTGGTTGTTCATTTTGGTGTCCAAAGGGCCATTAATCTTGGCCCACATTTGATAAATAGAAGCACACAGGTGAACAACGTACTTATTATTAGGCTTAGATTCACCAGCACTGCTTTTTGCTTATGCCTGCCTACCTGTTCACTTGCAGTGCATCTGCCTTTATCTACGAAGTTCAGTCTCCCAGCCAGCCCTGCACACTTGCATGCCACTGTGGTGAGTTACCAGGACTAGATCCTGTATCACCCACCTTTATCTACGGAGCTCAGCCTCCCATGCAGCCATGCACCCTATTGCACACCCACTGCCTTATTATTGCCTGGTGTGTGCCACTCCTGCAAGTTGCCAGGAGCAGACTCCTTTTGTCTGCATGCTATCAGCCTATGTGGTCAGTGTGGCACCATGCTGAGATTGCACATCATTGTACTCCTTCTGCACCTGAAGGTTTTGCCTAAGAACCCCTGGACAGAGCATCCAGAAGAAGCCAGAAGAACAAGATCAGAGACTGTCCTTTCCCCAGAAGCCAGAAAGATTCTCCTTTCCTCTGAAGCCAGGAGGATTCCAACCTCAAAGTCCACGGGCAGAGTCCCCTGAAGTTTGGACACTTGTAATAGGCTGTGACGTAGCCCTGGAGGGTAATTGATAATTAATAAGAATTTGGAAGTAAATGCTTTAATGCCACTCTAATTTCTCTTGCCTTCTGCCATAGAGAAGAAAGAGCTTGAACCCATCTACTGGGCAAGCAACATTTTGACCCCAAGTGGCATTTAAGATGCGGGGAAAATTTCCTCT
Organism: Pogoniulus pusillus; assembly: GCF_015220805.1. Taxonomy (NCBI): domain Eukaryota; kingdom Metazoa; phylum Chordata; class Aves; order Piciformes; family Lybiidae; genus Pogoniulus; species Pogoniulus pusillus. The sequence goes on from NC_087309.1 coordinate 18,840,065, forward strand.
CTCTTTTTATAGTTTTAATGTTTGCTGTTTGGTATTATTTCTAGAATGTCTTTTATAACAGTGTAGAACAAATATTAATATTAAAATTATTAATATTTTTATTGGGGGTGGCAAGGGTTCTGAACCCAGGCAAGGGTTCAGAATATTGAAGTCAATAAATTATATATTATTATAGAATATCATCTCTCACCAATTAATTTCTCCCCTCCGCCACAATTGTCTTTGACGTCAGAATACTCCTCCACAACAGGGTGTTGTGTTTCTGTATTACCTTTTAGCTTGTATATTTCTGTATATAACTTTATATACTACAAATATCTGCTCGTATATTCTGCTAAGCTGTAAATAATAAGCTTCATTCAATTTCCAGAGCCAGCTGACTCTAATATGGGTGATTTCCAAAGTGTGGAGGGGCAGGTAACACCCAAACCATCACAGGCACTTAAAATCAACCTAAATTTTACTGGGTATACAGTTCTTAAATTTTCCTGAGTGGAAAGCATCAGGGCTATGCAGGTAATAATTCAGACCAATTTAATTAGACCAAATATTACAGTTTTCTCTTGAGTTGCATGTTAAATATCCTTCCAGCAGCTAGGAGCTTGTTGTGACAGATGGTGTCAAAGGCTTTGCTGAAGTTCAAGTAGACTCCATCCACAGCCTTCCCCACATTCACCAGGTGGATAACCTGATCATAAAAGGAGATCAGGTTGGTGAGACAGGACCTGCCCTTCCTAAAGCCATGCTGACTGGGCCTGATCCCTTGGCCATCCTGTATGTGAAACAGCTCTTGACTGAGGACAGAATGATTTTTACCTCAAGGAGGTAAAATAAAAACTCTCCTACAGAATTAGAAGTTAAATAGAAGTACTATTTACAAAGGTAAACAAAATACAAAAGGTACCAAGGTAGACACATAGATGAATATTCAAAATCATCTTTGGCCTAGTGCCCCAGGTAAGCCCCAAACCAGACCTCTACTAAACCTCAATTGAACCAAGCCCTTCCTCTCACACATACTAGGCCCAGTAGGCCCTGTATTAGGCCTCACCCAAGATAGACCCAGTAGGCCTCAGCTATACAGACAGAAATAGCTTGCCAGCCAGGTCCACTCCTGCACAAACCAAAGCAATAACAGTAACCACACTCTTGGAAGAGAAAGGCAAGAGAGAGATGCTGGTCAGTCTGTTCCTTATATAGGGACATGCAGAAAGAGGGAATAAAAGAGCAAACTAAAATATCCTGTGCCCTCCTTTGAGACTGTTTAGTCCTCTGCAAGACTTTATCTCCATGGTTATACCAATTAACCCTAAACTTACAACAGCACTTTCAAGTACTGCATATTAAAAGCATAATCACCACAAGTTCTACAGATACCATTAAATAAGAAAACTTAGAATGCAGTATAGGTTTTCCTAAATTCAAAGCACTGGCATTGCTGTGGAAAGCTGAATATCATCTCCTTTCAGGGAAGCTACAAAACGGCTCAGAACTGATAATGAACTGGAAATATCCAACTACTAAGATCAAATCCAAAGCCCAATGACATTAATGAGGAAACCTCATAAACTTAGGCACATTCAATGAAGCCTGTATGCATATGCAGATGGTTCTTATTCTTCAAATAATTTAAACCACACTGAACTTTAAGTAAGTACTCAGGCATTGAAGTCAATTTAAGCATATTTTAAGTGATTTGTTGAACAAGGAGGAAATTATGAATCTGGGACTCAGTGAATTTTATGGAAATGCATGATAAATTTAAATTTAACATATTTATGTAGTAAATGCTCAAATTTATCCACTGAGTCCAATTGAAAAATGAATAATTAATAACCTCAGGCCCTGTGTTTCTTTTGAGCTATAGAGGCCAAGGAGCCCAGAAGCTAAATGGTTACCTATTTCTGTGTCAGTGTTTTCCTCAAATCCCAGCAGGATTTTTCTACTTAATGGAGAGACTAAACCTCTGTATTCCTTTTTCTATTAATCCCTTGGTTAAGAGTGTGGAAAACACTTAATCTGGGAAAAATGTTAATTTAATTTGCACCACTTCTTATTAGATCAATCCATATGCCCTCAGATTATGATTTCCTTCAATTAGGTTGGACTCAGAAGTTGACAATTCCATAAGCTCTCTATCAATGAGAAATACCAGTTACATATACAATTTAGTACTTAGTACAGTGTTTGTTTTATTCCTACAGGTTTCTGAGTAGGTGAGACGATTTAAGCAGTCAGTAAGCTTCAAGGGAAAGAGTAGAAACAAAATGAAGAACAGTGTCTTGGTCTTCTTTGTAACTCCTTGCCAAGAAAGATATTTCTTCTGATGTCTGATTTTGCAACAGAAATTCTATACAAAATTCAATGCAAACTTTATAAAAGACAGACTTATTTTCTATTTTATTCATATATGTAGAAGGTATAAATAATTGTGCAATAGTTTTGCTTGAAAGACATTCATAGGCCGCTTCTGACAACTACATCCATGTTGGCATGCATTTAGTTCTATGAGTGATGTCCAGATCTTCATATTTGATTCTGATCATTTTGTGTCTTTTGCTGTTAAAGTCTGTAATTCTGCTTGTCAGATAACATTCAGGGGGAAAAAATGAAATGTATTTATCGATTCTGAAAATATTGAGGGTTTCTGCAACTGATGTTAAAGCCTTAATATCGTAAATACTTATGTATCATATTTTCCTGTAAGTCAAATAGGATGTCTCACAAGAATGAAATAGTATAGGTAGATGTTGGATGTATAGATATAAAATGGTTCCTTGCTCTATGGTACAGAACTGTGTGGAGTAGGCTGGAAATTGCTGCTCCAAACATGCATTTATAGACATTTTCACTAACCATTGTCAGAGGCAGCAAAACTACCATGCTGAACACAATGCAAATGATACGATAAGGTAACTGATTATTAAAAGTGGTTCTCTTATCAATACTAGAGAGTAATTGATATTAAAAGATTTCTTCTCATAATGCAGTTTTGCTTTACTGTAAGTTAACAAATCAAGGAAATAAATGGTTGAAGCAAGTGATACTGAGGAGAGTATCTTCCTTCAGATCAGAATCTGAATGAACAGGAAAACTCATATGGGCATACTGCAATTGAAGATTTCTTCTTGTTATTAATCATTCTCTGTGGAGGATTATTCTTTTTAAAAGGCAGTGAAAATTATTTTTTTTTATCCTCTCAACTGTGGCAAGTAGGCAGGTGAAAAACAGGCAGAAAAGAAAGTGGCTCTTGCAAAAGTTTTCTAAGCATTTGTCATAAAAGAGGATGATTTCAGTATCTTTTTTTTTTTTTTTAGTATTTGTGTGTGTTCATTTTTGTTGTTTTTTTTATGTTTTTTTTCCTTTTAATAAAAGTTACTGTCCCTACCTTAACAGAAATTGACTCTTTTGAGGTATTTACCAATATTTACCTGTTATCTATATGTATCAGTATCTAGGCAGTAGATTTTCACTAAAGGCAAGTTCCAGGGCTGGCCTGAAGCTGTATGATGGATTTTTCAAGCATTTAGGCAGAAATACCATGTTATCTTTGAATCCACAATTGGAATGCACTCTACTTCTCCACAGCTGCATGCACTCAAAGAGTGGCAATTAATTTCCAGTATTTCTAGGTCTGCTAACCCTGAGTAGTTATAAGACAGTTTAATCTAAACTAGAAAATTATTATTTTTATTTATGTATTTCTATGCGCATATATATACACATAAATGAGCACAGTAATATGTAGATGTAAAAACATAGCCAAGATTATAATAAAGATACAATATTCTCCATTTCTGGATTACAAAATACTAAAGAAGAGTGTAAGAGTGTGTCTTGCTGTTTTAAACCTGCATAAATAGAAGAAGAAAGATATTAAATAAGTTATGTAGTAAGTCACTGTCTAAAATGGTTAAAAAACTTTGTTTCTCAAATGTAGGCTCAACTATGCACTCGTCACATCAGGTTAGAAAAACAAAATAAAACTTGTCTCAAGGATTCACTTCATTGTCTTGATTTAGAAAACAAAACAAAATAAATTAAAAAATCAACCAAACAAACAAAAAACAACCCCCTACCCGCCCAAAACAAACAAACAAACAAACAAACAAAACAAACAAACAAATTCACAAAAAAAATCTACACTGTCAAAAAAAGGCTAATATCAGCAAAAGACTATGACTGGAGGTCTTAGGGCCATTTGTACAAAGGCAGCTCTCCTCCTCCTCACTCCCTGATAATTAACCACAATTTCTGCAATTCCTCATCTTCTTTGTATTGATCTTTCATTATATAATGGGTGCAAACAGTAAGAGGAAGGTTTAATAATAAACATTTAAATGAATAAAAAATTACAAGCACAAATCTTTCTCAACCGATTATTTGTTCAGTGACAATGTTACAAGAAATTTACTTTACATTATTTAAAAGGACACTTAGCAAGTAAGGATTTTTTTAATACAGTTTTTCCTCTCTATACACTCTTAGGAAAGTTGTGGGGGTTTTGGTGGTATTTCTTTAAAATGCTACAAGAGTTTAACTACATCATCACTTTTCCAGCATCTTTGTGATACCCAGAACACTTCTGAGGAGGCAAAAAAGGCTTATTGGTGATACAGAATTATTTGTTTTTCTCAAAGTTCTATGAAACTTGACTCAGAGTGCATATGTGCCTGATTTCTCTGTCCTGAACTTGGGCCTCATATGGATCTGAAGGATGAGAAATCATAGGAGGCTGGTAAGAGCAGAAAAAATTAATAGGCTGAAGAAGTGGTCAGGTGAAGAGACTGTGGGTGAGAAGGAATCTTCCTATATAGAACGAGCTGAAATCAACCTCATCACACTTTTCTTTTGACCAGTTTTGTCATGGTATCCTTAAAGCCACAGGATAGGGTAGGAGCTTGGACTGTGCTCAAATTTCTGCAGTCTGCAATGTCAAGGATCATTCTGCATGTTCCTCTGCAGGATAGAGCTCATGTTCACTAGCCTTGGTTAGGTGCGTTCTGTCTTTATAAAGAAGAGGCTTTCGTGTAAATGGCTCATTGTTAGTAAGAAAGGTTCAATATTTCATATCTGACTTGGAAATGCTCACTGTATCATTTTGGGAGGTAAATATGAGGGAATGTCTACCCTCAAGGTGCGTATTCTGGGTCACAGTGAAACACCAGGTCCCTAGCACAAGCTTGATACATAATATTTAATTAAAAAATTAACCTTAATGTAATCACCCTCATCACAAAGATCATCAGCATCATCAGGTCCATGAAAATTTGCTGTTGCCTCTGTCTTAAATGGTCTCTGAACTTAGTGCATGCTATTAGATATTTCAGAGTTGTCATGGGGTGCCTGATAGGAGTATCTATGGATAGGCATATCTATGGCATGTCTCAGACCTCTGAAACAAGAGGAACTAAACATAGTGTCTTGTTCTGAGGCAAGGTTTTGAAGGTGAGAAGTCAAATGTGTTTCATTCACTAATGTACACCTGTCATGGAGGGTCTATAGGCCCAAAAATAGGCTAATTTATGCCTTGCCATACCTGGACATGTTTTTCTGCCCAAACCAGAGGTAAACACATTAAATGGACAAAAGAGGCACAATAGGCCTGGTGCCACAAAAACTGGTCTGCCAGGACCCCTGGTTGTAAACATGTTGCGTAAGGCCCCCCCCAGCTCGTACTTCCCTGGTGTAAGTCCATGTGATCCCCATATTTGGGAAAGTCCAGGCAAGTGGCATTTGCCTATTATGGTAAGGTGTGATGGTTTGGGTGTTCCCCGCCCCCCCATACTTTAGAAGTCACCCAGACTAGTCTCCGCTGGCTCTGGGAATATAAATGAAGCTATTTATTTACAGCAGCACAACATACAAGCAGATATTTACAGTATATACAGTTATATACAGAAATATAAAAGGTAAAAGTAATACAGAAACACAATTCCCCTGCCAGAAACCTGAGTCCCCAGGAAGGGCTCTCAACCACCCCTTCACCTTCCCCCTGCCCCTCTCAACCTTACCCCAGTCCTAAAGAAGAATACAGGTTCAGCTAAGAGGTTAAGAAGCAAAGGTGAGTGGAAGATGAGGTTAGGGAGATGCAGCTCAGTCAGAGTCCAGCCAGAAAGTGAGACAAAATGCGAGAGAGTTATCTAATGTTTTTGTTTCTTCAGCAAGAGTCTGATGGGAGTAGACATCACCATTGTTTTCCTTTCACAGCCTATGATCTAGTTCTTCTCACCAAAATATTCTACCCTGCTTCAAACTAGCACATAATTTTTGTCTGACTGCCAACCTGATTGGTCGTTCTAGTGGCCATGGGACCATTAATCTTGGTCCACATTGAACAAATAGGGGTACACAGGTAAACAATGTGCTCACACCCTTGTGCTCTGACCGACATACAGTGCGGACTCCCCCTGCATAGCCTGACTCCGTACATCAATTGTCTGCCTGTGTACCTTACTTGCAGAGCTCACTTAAGCCTGCCTATATATATATATATATATATATATATATATATATATATATATATATATATGTGTGGAGCTTATAGTCTCCTAGCCAGCTGTGCACATCTGCACGCCACTGTGTTATCAGGACCAGATCCTGTATTTCCTGCCTTTACCTACGGAGCACAGACTCCTTGCAGCTGCGCACATCCTGCATGCCCACTGCCTATCATGGCCTGGTAAGCGCCACTGCCGCTGAGTTAACCAGGAAGCAGACTGTGAATTGTCTGCACACAATCGGCCTGATAGCCATGTAAGAATCATGCTAGAGACTGAACAATATTCTCCTCCTGCACCTGAGATCCTGCCTGCTAAGGATCCCTGGACAGAGCATCCAGAAGAAGCCAGGAGCACCAAAGCGGAGATTGCATCTTTTGCCTGGAGAACCAGGTCAGAGACCATCATTTCCCCACAAGCCAGGAAGAATCTCCCTTCCCCTGAAGCCAGGAGGATTCCAGCCTCAGAGAGTCCACAGGCAAAGCTCCCCTGAAGGTTGGACACTAGTAATAGGCTGTGATGTAGCCCCTGAGGGTGATTATTGATTCATAAGAATTGTGAGTAAATGCTTTAATACCTCTGCAATATATATTGTCTCTGTCATAGAGCAGAATCAGTTTTCAGCCCGTTCGGCTGAGCAGATAGCATATAGACCCCAAATGGTATTTGCCGCAGGGAAAATCCTTTCTCTGTTTATAGTTTGAATGTTTGCAAGTTATTAGTAAGTTACTGTACATAGAATGTTTTCATGACCGTGTAAGAATCCTTTTAATATTAATATACAGTGGTTGGGGGTGGCGAGAGTTCATAACATTGAGTTTAATAAATATATACTTTTATAGAGTATTATCTCACGCCAATTAATTTCTCCCCTCCGCCAAAATCGGCATAGGTGGCAGAATACCCCTCTGTGACAAGTCCTCATTCTGAAAGCTCTGTAGGTAGACATCCACAAGTAATGACCTAAAAATGGCACAATTTACAGTATGATATGTTGACAGAAAGTTTTCTAACACCTCCCAGAAGTGCACTTTCCAGAAACCCTCTGTACATAAACATAACGGTCTGTGATCTGTCAGTTAATATTAATGTGATCATTTGCTGGTAAATTGTAATAACATGATGCACATGGGACCTGCTACACTGACCTTTTTGGTGGAAGTTATTCATTAAATGGTCACTCATTTAGATTGCAGTAACTATTTGCAAAGCTATTAATATTTTAGGAATTAATTAGGTACATAATGCTTTCAAAAAAGAATTTTTTTACCAAGGTTAGGTGAAGACCAGATTTTTCATTATTCATTAAAGGAAAAAAAAAATAAATTCAAGAACATTAATCACAGAAGAGTAAGACATTTTGTATGGAAGTCTAGCTGCACATTAGTCTAAATAGCTGAGTTATCTGTGTGCTTTTGAATCTATGGCTACAAATCATTGCTTACACTGCCAAGCTCTAAAACAAAATGTTTCTTTCTTTGACAAGATTGTTCATCTGAACAGTTGCAGTCAGTCTGTTTAGCAATGCATCTTTTTTTGTTTTCAATTAATCATTACAGGGCATACATTTTTCACAAACTTCTCCAGTATCTCCCATTTGCAAAAAAAGTACTTGCTTTAAAACAAATCTAGGAGAACACAGCTCCACTGGGAAGCAGAGCAGCCATACAAAATCATTATTCTAACAGCCTTAAATACTCTAAATCATTTTGGCTGCATGTGCTAGTTTGAAGCAAGCTGGAATGTTTTGGTAGAAGAACTAGATAACAGGCAGTGAAATGAAAACAATTGATGTCAACTTCTCTCACAGTCACGCTGAGAACTCTGGGAAGAAGAAAGACTTTTTCTCCATTTTGTTTTCTCACTCTTGCTTTTGCCTTAGACCTGGTCACATCTCATTAACCCTGCTCCTACTAACCTTGCTCCCTAAACTCTTGGCTGCACCTCTCTTCTTCCTGAGAACTGGGGTAAGGTTAAGAGGGCCGGGGGGAGATGTTGGGGTGGTTTAAAAGCCCCTCCTGGGGACTCAGGTTTCTGGGAGGGGAGTTGTGCTTTTGTATTGTTTATCCTTTTGTATATTTCTGTATATAATTGTATATAACTGTATATATTGTAAATAGCTGGTTGCAAATTCTGCTAGCTGTAAATAAATTGCTTCATCTATATTCCCAGGGTCCGTCTGAGTTAGCTGGGGCAAATTCAAAAGTGTGGGAGGGGTGGGGTAACCCCCAAACCATCACATTTTTAATTGGCGCCCAACGTGGGGCTAGAACCCACGACCCTGGGATTAAGAGTCCCATGCTCTACCAACTGAGCTAGCCGGGGCAAATTCAAAAGTGTGGGAGGGGTGGAGTAACCCCCAAACCATCACACTGCAGAGCCGAGAGAGAGCACTGCGGGCACTGCTGCTGCTGCTGAGACTGGTTTTTCTGCTCCGTTCTGCTGCTCTCCGTGGTTCTGAGAGACGTTAAGGTAGGCAGGGGGGATGGCAGGGCTGGCAGGGCTGTTGTCTCACGAGAGAGAGCGAGCTGTGACGGGGGCTCGTGATGTCAGCCGCAGGAAATTTAAAACCCCGCCAACTGCCACACGTGCCGCCATTTTGGCTGCAGAGGTAGGTCTCCTGCGGCTGGCAGCTTTTTTTTTTTTTCTTTTTTTTTCCTTCTATTTCTGAGTGTCGGTATCACTGTGCACTATGCCTGTCACTCGCACTACGAAGGGCAGGAAAAGCATGTGCACGCAGACAGACTCAACCCTGGAACACATAGGAGTCCAGGCTACTGGATGCAGGGAGTGCTGGAGCCTGTCACTCACTGTAGAAGGGGAAGGGGAGAACAATTGCGCCAGGTGTGAGCAGGTGAACTTTCTGCTCACTTTGGTTGCAGAATTGAAAGATGAGGTGGCTGAGCTGAAGGATGAAGTATCCAGGCTCAGGTCGATAAGGAAAAACAAAAGGGAGCTGGATCTGTGGGAGCAGGCTCTGCAGATCGCCCCTGATAAGAGAACTGCCCCTGGAAACAGGGAGGGATGGATACAAATCCCTGACAAAGGCAGTAAGAGAAGTCCACCTCGGCCCTCTCCTCCTCTTCCACAGCCCTTGCACAACAAGTATGAGGCACTTCATGAAGAGAGCAGGGAGGATGGGAGAGCTGAGGAGCATCCAACCAGGATGCCTGGGGTGGAGCAGTCCCCACCAACTATGGTTACTAGCTCCGCAAAAAACAAGAAAAAGAGAAGAGTCTTAGTTGTTGGGGACTCAGTTTTGAGGGGGACAGAGGGACCAATTTGTCATCCCAACCCATCTCACAGGGAGGTCTGCTCCCTTTCTGGTGCCCAGGTTAGGGACATCGCCAGGAGACTCTCTAATCTAATCCGGCCCTCTGATTATTACCCCTTACTGGTAATACAGGCTGACAGGGATGAAATCAAGAAGAAGGGAACCAGCGCAATTAAAAAGGAACTCAAGGCCCTGGGGATATTGATAGATGGGGCAGGAGCACAAGTGGTGTTATGCTCAGTCCCCCCTGTGGCAAGAGAGTTCACAGAGAGGAACAGCAGAACCTATGACATGAACAGCTGGCTCAAGGGATGGTGTGAGAGGTGCCACTTTGGCTTCTTCGACTTTGGTGAAACTTTTACTGAGCTGGACCTGCTTAATCATGATGGGGTTCAGTTGTCTAAGAGGGGCAGGAGAGTCCTGGCACTGGAGTTGGGAGGGCTCATTAGGCGGGCTTTAAACTAGGTCTGAAGAGGGTGAGTGAGGCAATTAATCTCTGTGAGAAGGAGGGTGGGAAGGAAACTAGGGACAATTGGGGAATTGAGAGCCCAGCTGAAGTGCATTTACACCAATGCACGCAGCTTGGGTAACAAGCAGGAGGAACTGGAAGTCCTGGTCCACCAGGGTGACTATGATATAGTTGCCATTTCAGAAATTTGGTGGGATGACAGGCATGGTTGGAGTGCTGGGGGGATGCATCCTCTTCAGGAGAGACAGGCAAGGGAGAAAGGGAGGAGGGGTGGCCCTGTATATTAGGGAGTCACTCCTTGCCACTGAGCTTGAGGTGAGGGACGAAGGGGTTGAGAGCTTGTGGGTTAAAATCAGAGGGAGGACTAACAAATCTGACATCCTGGTTGGAGTCTGTTATAGACCACCCAACCAGGATGAGGAAACAGATGAGATATTTTACAAACAGTTGGAGGCTGTCTCAAGATCATCAGATCTTGTCCTTGTGGGTGACTTTAACCTGCCAGATATCTGCTGGGAACTTAATTCAGCAGAGAGGAGGCAGTCCAGGAGATTTCTGCAGTGCATGGAGGACAGCTTCATGATGCAGCTCTTAAGCAAGCCTACTAGGGGTCAAGCTCAGCTTGACCTACTGCTCTCCAACAGAGAAGGGCTGGTGGGAGATGTGACAGTGGGAGGCTGCCTGGGGTGTAGTGATCAAGAGTTAGTGGAATTTTCAATATGCAGGGAGATAGGGAGGCACTACAACAAAACCCACACCTTGGATTTCCGGAAGACAAACTTTAATTTGCTTAAGAAACTTATTTCCAAAGTGCCCTGGGCAGCAGTCCTTAAGAACAAGGGGGTCCAGGATGGTTGGACCTACTTTAAACAGGAGCTCTTGAAGGCACAGGAACTGGCAGTTCCCAAGTGCCAAAAGATGAGCCAGAGGGGAAGACGACCAGCCTGGATGAGCAAACAGCTCCCGAAGGAATTGGGGGAAAAAAAGAGGGCGTATCACCTCTGGAAGGAGGGGAAGGCTTCTCCTGATGTGTTTAAGGAGGTAGCCAGATTATGCAGGAGAAAAATTAGGGAGGCTAAGGCCCAGGTAGAACTTAGGCTGGCCACTTCCGTGAAAGATAACAAAAAGCACTTTTATAAATTTATCAATGTTTAAAAGAAGGGCAAGAAGAGCCTCCAGTCCTTACTGGACCAGGAGGGGAACACTATAACTGATGACAAAGAAAAGGCTGAGGTCCTGAATGCCTTCTTCGCCTCAGTTTTCAACAGTAAGGAAGGAGGAGTTCAAGGCAACTGACCTCTTGAACTGGGGTATGGGGTTAGGGAGCAGTGTTTTCCCCTGGAAATTCATGAAGAATTACTTCAGGACCTGCTGAGCTATCTGGACACCCACAAGTCCATGGGACCAGATGGGATCCATCCCAGGGTGCTGAGAGAGCTGGCAGCTGAGCTGGCCAAGCCACTCTCCATCATTTTCCAACTGTCCTGGCTCACCAGAGAGGTCCCAGGAGACTGGAAAATGGCCAACGTGATCCCCATCCACAAGAAGGGTAGGATGGAGGAACCTGGGAACTACAGACCCATCAGCCTGACTTCAGTGCCAGGGAAACTGATGGAGCAGGTTATCTTGGGGGTGATAAGAGCGCACCTGAGGGATGGCCATGTGCTCAGGTCCAGCCAGCATGGGTTTAGGAAGGGCAGATCCTGCCTTTCTAACCTGATCTCCTTCTATGATCAGGTGACCAGCTTGGTGGATGTGGGGAGGCCTGTGGATGTGGTCTACCTGGACTTCAGCAAGGTCTTTGACACTGTCCCCCACAGCAAACTGCTGGCTAAGCTGTCAGCCCGTGGCTTGGATGGCAACACACTGTGCTGGGTTAGGAACTGGCTGGAGGGCTGAGCCCAGAGAGTGGTGGTGAATGGTGTCACATCCAGCTGGTGGCCAGTCACTAGTGGTGTCCCTCAGGAATCAGTGCTGGGTCCCATCCTCTTTAACATCTTCATAGATGATCTGGATGAGGGCATGGAGTCAGTCATCAGCAAGTTTGCAGATGACACCAAGCTGGGGGCAGATGTGGCTGGGTTGGAGGGCAGAAGGGCTCTGCAGCGGGACCTTGACCACCTGGACAGATGGGCAGAGCCCAATGGGATGGCGTTCAATAGCTCAGAGTGCCAGGTGCTGCACTTTGGCCACAACAACCCCATGCAGAGATACAGGCTGGGGTCGGAGTGACTGGAGAGCAGCCAAACAGAGAGGGATCAGGGGCTGCTGATTGATACCCACCTGAACATGAGCCAGCAGTGTGCCCAGGTGGCCAAGAAAGCCAGTGGCATCCTGGCCTGCATCAGGAATGGTGTGGTCAGCAGGAGCAGGGAGGTCATTCTGCCCCTGTACTCTGCACTGGTTAAACCACACCTTGAGTCCTGTGTTCAGTTCTGGACCCCCCAGTTTAGGAGGGACATTGAGATGCTTGAGCGTGTCCAGAGAAGGGTGATGAGGCTTGTGAGAGACCTCGAGCAGAAGCCCTACGAGGAGAGGCTGAGAGAGGTGGGATTGTTTAGCCTGGAGAAGAGGAGGCTCAGGGGTGACCTTATTGCTGTCTGCAACTACCTGAAGGATGGCTGTGGCCAGGAGGAGGTTGCTCTCTTCTCTCAGGTGGCCAGCGCTAGAACAAGAGGACACAGCCTCAGGCTGTGCCAGGGGAGATTTAGGCTCGAGGTGAGGAGAAAGTTCTTCACTGAGAGAGTCATTAGATATTGCAATGGGCTGCCCGGGGAGGTGGTGGAGTCGCCGTCCCTGGGGCTGTTCAAGGCAAGGTTGGACGTGGCACTTGGTGCCATGGTCTAGCCTTGAGCTCTGTGGTAAAGGGTTGGACTTGATGATCTGTGAGGTCTCTTCCAAACCTGATAATACTGTGATAATGTGAAACTGGACTGTTGCTTCATAACATGTTGATCACAGAAAGACTGAGTGGCATGTGCATGTGGTGTAGATACATGGTACATATGCTTAAAAATGAAGTGAGAAAAAAGGTGAGGGAAAAACAAGCTGTTAGTTTGGCCCAAGGGAGAGCAGAGTTCAAGTTCTGAAACAACCACACAAAAAATTCATAAACCAGTGTGACAGTCTATTATCTAATACCTCAGTTTGCTTTTGTAATGTTAAGCATGTTAGTTCCCATTCCAGAGCTTCGTTATAAGAAGGAAACAAGGCCTTTAGGTAGCTTTCATTTACAGTAAGGCACTTAGCAATGTAAAAATGTACAGATTGAAACTTCACCCGAAAACAACTTTGAATGACTAAGCCCTAATTACTTTATGTATGTATGTGTGTGTATATATGAGAATTACAAACTATTCTGACTGTCCACAAATTAGGTGTATTATGCAATCATAAAAGGTAATAATAGTTAGCAATTAAAATAAATACAATACAGTTCCTGCTTAAGATAAACTTCATTACTGAAAACCTACAGTGCTTTTACAACTCTTGCTTTGCAGTCCTGTTTTTTTTTTTTCATATTTACCAATATTATGAGTACTTTACGCTGTGTTCAGTATGAATGACGTAGTTAGCTGAAGAACATATTTACTTGTTGCCTCCTATTTATTTATGTTCTTGGGATCATGTAAAGTTCTGCTACATTAAAATAATTTTATTTACTTTTCAGTGTAATGACCATTTCTACTTGGCTTATATGAATGATAAAATATTATTTTGAACACACTTTTCCATGTGTTGTCCAGGCTTTTTATGTAAACTCCTAAAGAAATCACTACAATGCTTTGTTGGCTGACTATTTGTTGAAAGAATTGTAGGCAGACATTTTATTCTCAGCATTTTGCCAGGAATTTTTTGCAGTTCCACCCATTGTTTATCACTTAATTTGTAAATTGATTGATCAATTGATTTGAGGATATTTTACACTGAAATTATCATGCACAAACACAAAAATCTTATCTCTATAGTAAGTTCAGGGACATTGTATCAGAATGTAAAATGGTTTAGTGTTTACAAAGGTAGATTGAATCTGTCATGGGTTGGCAACAGCTGAAAATAATTCATTGCTTGGAAGATAAATATTTTGGATGAAACCTATAAACTCATTTGATTTGGTGTGATTATTTCTCTCATGTTCAAAAAATGTATAACTGTTCTCTGGGAAGGAAAACTGCATTTATTACATCATTTATTCTGCAGAAATTATTTCTCTGACCAGAAATGGAAGAAAAATACTGTTAAAATCAGAAACCAAATGTTTTTTAATGCCATGATGTTTAAGCCCTCAGACATTTCCACCATATTTCTATTCAAACCACTCAGCTAATACTTTAGGAAGCCCTTTAATTAATATTTGACATAAACTGTATTTATATACTCATTATACAGAGTTCATTTCAGACTGGGCTGTAGTCTGAGGTTTGTTTCTTGATCACAATATTACATTAAGTAGCTCACAGTTTCTCCTCCTTTTCAGATTCACTACTATTTTACTGAAAAGTCTTCTTTGAAAGTTATCTTGGATAATATGGAGAAACTCACTGGTTCCACTCTGACCTCCTTCTAGTAAGTTTGGTTATATCTTACCCAATACATTTGACAGGGCTGTTGCAGGTCTGTAATACCAAAGCTGTGGGACCATGTTGTTCATTCAGTGTTCTTCTGTGCTAGCTCTTTCTTAAACTTGTTGTAATTTGACAATTATGTCATCGGGGTTCTTAAGAAGTGTTCAAAATACTATTCACTAAGCTTTTTTCTTGAGCAAATTGCTTCTATGTAGAATAATATAACAATTATTATTTCTCAAAAAAAGACTTTGCACAGCTTTTGAATTTATAAAATGAGAAGTACTAAGAAGGATGTTAAAGTGGGCAGCCACATACCTCTATATTTTATGCATACATTTTCTTCACTTAGTGCTTTTGGTAATATTCCAGTTTCATATTCCATGTTCCTCATTGTGCTGAACATATGATGATGCACAAGGTCTTTCACCAAAAGACTCTCTTTTTGGTGAATAGAGAAAAAGAAAGGAGTTATTGTAAAACTGTGATGAAACCCAGACATGATAGGCAAGGTCCTGTGATTCGATGTGTTTGTTGGTCTCCAACTGCCTTTCACTGTACACTTTGAGTAAGGACTCAAAGGTGGGGTAATACTTCATATTTGGAGTTTTTAGTGGAAAAGGTTTTTCATTGAGTATACTAGGCAATGGATCAATTCAGGAGGCAATCCAGAGACTAAGAAAGCTGCCATTGTGCAACCAAATTGCCTGAATTAAATCCCAAACACTTCAGCATCAAATGCACAAGCAATTTCCTCTTCTAGGTGAGTGTGTTCCAGATTCACCATGAGGTTTATGTTTCAGTTCTGGAAGCTCTTTCCCGTGTTGATTTGACTGGGATAAAAAACTTGCACACAAACAAACATATGCAAGTGAAAGGAAAAGAAACAAGCAGAAAGAAGAGGGGGAGTGATGGGGACCGACATCTTGTTTATCAGATTCAAGTTGAACCATCTGTTGTTAATGATTAGATCTTCAACTTCCAATTTTCATTTGAATGTTATTGCTCTTTTCTGTCTGAGTGCTGAAATGTCACTTACCACTGCACTCAGGATGCTAAATAAGAGACTATTTCAAGTGGAAATCTGTTGGAGGAGGAAATTATGTTTCCTATTATACAGCAAAATACCTTTTCTAACACTGATACTTTCTGGTATTGAAGAATTTTTAGGGAAGGAGACTCAAGGTCTGAGGCTGAAAAAATTAATTCAGCAATGGTGCAAATTACATTTGGACTAGAGGAGGTATGGTGAATATCACGAGACTGTGTTCTTATTTCAAACACAGTGTTGTAAAACAAGAGAAAAAAAAAATCTGTAGTCATCAAGTATCTATTCCAGATCTACAGCAAAGGGATCCAGTATCTGACCACGGAAGTTTAGAGATGGTGCTTGCCATACTCCCACTACTAGAATATGTGTGTGTATATATATATATATATGTATAAATAGAATTCAAAAATATACATAACACAACACCTGATTACATCTGTCATGGAGGGCCTGTAGGCCCGAAAAGAGGTTTTTTTATGCCTTGCCTTGCCAGGACATGTTTTTCTGCCAGGACCCCTGGTTGTAAACGGTTGTGCAAGCCCCCACACACTCAACTTGTGTCTCCCTGGGGTAAGCCCATGAGATCCCCGTATTTGAGGAAGTCCAGGCAAGAGCCTTCTGCCTATTATGGTAAGGTTTGGCTTACTGCTAACCTGATTGATCATTCTAATGGCCAAAGAGGCCATCAATCTTGGCCCACATTCAATAAATAGGGATGCACAGGTGAACAAAGTGCTCAGCTCAGCTCAGACACATGCTCTGACCCTCACTTGCAGCACTCAGCTCAGACCCTCAGGCAGAGACCCTGCATAGCTCAGCCACTTGGATGCTCAGAGGCCCAGACCTCATTCTCTGACTCATTCGCACCTCACCTACCTGCGTACCTTAGATGCAGATCTCATTTAAGCCTGCACATATATATATATATATATATATAAGGAGCCTATAATCTCCTAAGCCAGCTGTGCACATCTGCATGCTACCATGTCATCAGGTCCAGATCTTGCATTGCATTTACCTACGGAGCTCAGACTCTCAGCAGCTGTGCACACTTTGCATGCTTGCTGCCTATCATTGCCTGGTAAAAGCCACTGCCACTGAGATAACCAGGAAGCAGATTCTGAATTGTCTGCACACACACATGACCTGCTAGCCATGATGACTATGCCAGAGACAGTGTGATATTCTCCTCCTGCTATACCTCAGATCCTGCCAGCTGAGAATTCCTGGACACAGCATCCAGAAGAAGCCAGCAGCACCAAAGGCAGAGATCGCCTCTTTGCCAGGAGAAAAAGGTCAGATCACTATTTCCCCAGGATCTAGGAAGATTCATCCTTTCCTTTCAAGCTGGGAAGATTCCAGCCTCCAAGGCCGTGGGTAGAGATCCCCTGAAGTCTGTACACTAGGCACAGGCTGTGTTGTAGCCCCGGAGGGTGATTAATAATTGATGAGAGTTGTGAGTAAAAGCTTTAATACCTCTGCAAATATCTGTTGCCTCTGCCGTAGAGTGGAATCAGTTTCAGCTTGCTCTTCTGGGTAAATAGCATATGACCCCAAGTGGCATTAAGCTGCAGGGAAAACTCCTCTCTTTGTTTATAGTTTGAATATTTGCTAGTTAATTAACAAGTTTCTGTACATATTTTATACTAGATTGTTTTCATAACCATGTAAAGAATCCTTTAATATTAATATACAGTGGTTGGGGGTGGCAAGAGTTCAGAATATTGAGATTAATAAATATATATTTTTGTATAAAATTATCTCACCCCAATTAATTTCTCCCCTCTGCCAAATAGGCGTAGGTACTGAGAACCCCCCTCCAAAACAAAGTCTATCTCCATTTCTAATTCCTTTTGTAAATATAGCATCAAACTAGTAACTCTTAGTGCAGAAACAGACTAGATACTACCTCTGGTGTATTGGCATACGCCGATAGAGCACCTGGGTAAAATGACTCTTCGTTCACCAATATGGTTAGATGGTCATAGTCTGCTTTATTTCTGTGATACTAAGACTTATATGCATTCTAGCAAGAGGCGTGCTCCACCAAGATTGGTTAGATACAGAGGGTACAAGGTTACATGTAAGGCATGCATAGGTCAATATACCATAACAATATGAGGGTCAGCCTCTGGGGCTGGCTGAACTCTGCCCACCTGCAGCTGGCACTCCACCCTCTGCAGCTGCATGTGGGGGGAAGCTACTAAGTGCCTGATATCTTGACTCCCAAGATGGATTCAAGGACGCTTCCAGCACGAGTTGCTCATGTTTATCATTTTGTGTCCTCTGCTAGCAAGAAATTCTCCAACTGGTGCAGAGAGCAGGAGCAAATAAAATAAAGCTTATCAAAATCTCAGATTCTTAAATTTTCATTTATGAACCTGTGAGTCAATATCCACAGTTCTTTCATAGACAATGAAAGTAATATTTTGAATTTTTTTAACAGGAAAATGTCTAATATCAACTGCATGCATATAATTCAGTGCTAGAACTTTTTTTTCCGTGCATGTTAGTCTTTATATTCCTAGTATTCTTTCTGAAGACCAAATACATGCTTTTAGCTGTTTAAGGAAAAAAGATATATATCATATAGAAATATTTCTTAGCACCATTTATATTAGCAGCCGATCTTTCTTGGGGTCTATAAGCAATTAAAAGGTTGTCCATAACATCATTTGAACAATTTAGTATTGAATGTGTGAATACACACATACAAAAAGGTAGACAAATGAAAAAACTTTGAAAATAAAACAATGAAATAAATGTACAAAGTCATGGCTCATTCTAAAGTAAACGCACATAAAAGCATTGTGACACCTCCAAAATTTTATTGTTGTTGTAGCGTGGTTTTGGTTTTGTGCTGCTTTGGAGTTTTTTTGAGGGGTTTGTATCTTTTTATATTTTTTTTTCCCTAAAAAGGACGTTAGGAAGCCTTTTTGACTAACATTTTTTCTTAACCAAGTGACAAGCTGACTAATTAAATGACACCATATAACAGAAAATACCCAAGTACTATTTGGGCACTGAAAAAAATCTACAACAATATAAGGTTCTTCGTCCTCTTTTTAAGTAGGAAATAAGAAAAAGCATATCATATCATAGAATCAGACAGGTTGGAAGAGACCTCCAAGATCATGAAGTCCAAACTATCACCCAGCCCAACCAAGGCACTAAGTGCCTCATCCAGTCTTCTCTTGAACACCTCCAGAGACTGTGACTCCACCACCTCACTGAGCAGCGTATTCCAATGACAAATAACTCTCTCTGGGAAGAGCTTCCTCCTAATATCCAGCCTATACTTCCCCAGCACAACTTGAGACTGTGTCACCTTCTTCTATCGCTGGTTGTGTTGGAGAAGAGAACAACCACCACCTGGCTACAACCACCCTTCATGTGGTTATAGACAGCAATGAGGTCTGCCCTGAGCCTCCTCTTCTCCAGGCTAAACAACCCCAGCTCCTTCAGACTCTCGTCATATGCTTTGTGTTCCAGGCCTTTCACCAGCTTTGCCAGCATTCTCTGGACATGTTCCAGCACGTCTACATCTCTCTTGCAGTGAGGGGCCCCGAACCGGACACAGGACTCAAGGTGTGGCCTGACCACTGCTGAGTACAGGGCAAGAATAACCTCTCTTGTCTTGCTAGTGACACTGTTCTGTTCCTGATGCATACCAGAATGCCATTGGCTCTCTTGGCCACGTGGGCACACTGCTGCCTCATCTTCAGCTTACTATCCGCAAGTACCCTCAGGTCCCTTTCTTCCTGGCTGCTCTCCAGCCACTCTGTCCCCAGCCTGCAGCGTTGCTTGGGGTTGTTGAGGCCAAAGTGCAGGACCCTACACTTGGCCTTGCTCAGTCTCATCCCATTGGCTTCTACCCACCCATCCAGCCAGTCTAGGTCACTCTGCAGGGCTCTCCTACCTTCCAACAGAGCAAAACCTGCTCCTAGCTTGGTGTCATTTGCAAACTTACGGATGCTGCACTCAATTCCCTCATCCAGATCATCAATAGAGATGTTGAACAGGACTGGGCCCAGCACTGATCCTTGGGGAACACCACTAGTGACTGGCTGCTAACTGGATGTGGCACCATTCAACACCACTCTCTGGGCCTGGCCTTCCAGCCAGTTCCTGACCCAGCACAGGGGTCCAAGCCATGAGCTACCAGCTTGCCCAGGAGCTTCTGGCAGACGCCGCCCAAGGTTTAGCTAAAGTCCAGGTAGACTACATCCACAGCCTTCCCCACATTCACCAGGCGGGTAACCTGATCATAAAAGGAGATCAGGTTGATGAGACAGGACCTGCCCTTCCTAAACCCATGCTGGCTGGGCCTGATCCCTTGGCTATCCTGTAGGTGCTTTGTGATGGCACCCAAGATGACCTGTTCCATCACCTTGCCTGGCACTGAGGTCAGGCTGACAGCTCTGTAGTTTTCTGGCTTCTCCTTTCGACCCTTCTAGTGGTTGGGTATCACATTGGCCAGCTTCCAGTCTTCAGGGACCTCTCCAGTGAGCCAGGACTGCTGATAAATGATGGAGAGTGTCTTGGCCAGCTCAGCTGCCAGCTCTCTCAGCACCCTAGGATGGATCTCATCTGTCCCCATGGTCTTGTGAAGATCCAAGTGATGCAGCAGGTCCCTTACTTCTTCCTCATGGATTAGAGGGGGACTATACTGGTCCCTGACTCCATCTGCCAGTTCAGGAGTCCAGTTGTGCTGGAGACAACCTGTCCCACTATTGAAGATTGAGGCAAAGATGGTGTTAAGCACCTCTGCCTTTTCCTCATCCTTTGCCACTCTATTCCCCTCTCTGTCTAATAATGACTGGAGGTTGTCCTTGCCCTTTCTCTTGTCATTCATATATTTATAGAAACATTTTTTATTCTACTTAACATCTGTGGCCAGCCTAATTTTTAATTGGGCTTTTTTGCCTCTCTAATTTTTTTCTGACAATACTTAGCAACTTCCTTGAGCTGTATAAATTCATGGTCACTGGACCTCAGGCAGCCTCTGACCACCACATTCCCCACCAGCCCCTCTCTATTTGTGAGCAGCAGGTCAAGCAGGGCTGTTCCCCTGGTAGGCTCACGTAACAGCTGGAATAAGAAGGTGTCCTCCACACACTCTAGGATCCTTCTAGACTGCCGCTTCTCTGCAGTACTAAAGTCCCAGCAGATGTCTGGTAGGTTAATGTTGCCCACAAGAAAAAGGGCAGGTGATCTTGGGGCAGCCTCCAGTTGTTTAAAGAGTAATAAATCAACCTCTTCTTCCTGGTTGGGTGGTCTACAACAGACTCCAACCAGGATATCAGTCTTGTTGGCCTTTCCCTTAATTCTTACCCATAGGGACTCAACTTGATCATCCTTAATTTCTACCTCCATGACATCCAGAGCATCCCTAATATACAGAACCATTCCTCTACCCCTTCTCCCTTGCCTGACTCTCCTGAAGATTCTCTAGCCACTGATCACAGCACTCCAATCATGAGAGTCATCCCACCACATTTCTGTGATGGCAACAACATCAAAGCATCAAGGGTTCCAGCTCCTCTTCTTTGTTATCCATATTTCCGGCATTAGCATGCATGCATTTAGAAGTACATAGAAGTACTATTTTGCAAAGATAAGTGACTTCTATATACACACATAAATCATATAGGTACATTGGATTGTGGATCCAACTGAGATCTTGAAATTTTACATGATTAATGAAAATGGAATATATAACACCGTGATACTTAGATAATATATATATTAAAAAAAAAGCTCCTAATGGGGAAGGTCATATGGTTGTGTTTTGTTTGTTGTGTTTTTTTTGTTTTCTTGTTTTTTTTTTTTTTTAGTTACTTTACTTCGCAAGCCTATTTTACTTACGAAATTATGCTAGTTTGAAGCTATCTAGAATGTTTTGATGAGAAGAACTAGATTACAAGCTGTGAAAGGGAAACAATGGTGATGTCTACTTCACTTGTAGGCTTTCTGAGTAGCATAAGAGCAAGAATGTAAATACATATAAGACATTTTATCACAGCCTGGGCTTTGGGCTGCATTTTTCTCTCTTTAACCTAACCTGCCATTTTTGACTAATCCACTTTGCTTCCTAACCCCTCTAGCCAACCCTCCATTCTTCCTTGGGCACAAGGCAACATCTGGGGTAAAGTAGAGATGGATGGGAGAAGGTTGAAGGGTGGCTGGGAGCCCCTTCTGGGAACTCCGATTTCTGGGAAGGTGTTGTGTTTCTGTGTTACCTTTTACCTTGTATATTTCTGTATGTAACTGTATGTATTGTAAATATCTGCTTGTATATTGTGCCAAGCTGTAAATATAAAGCTTCATTCAATTTCCAGAGCCAGCTGAGTCTAGTCTGCATGATTTCCAAAGTGTGTGGGTGTGGGTAACACCCAAACCATCACAGGAATCTTCATGCTCTTGTGTTTACAGACTGCAGCAGAACTTTAATTTGTTATTTTTCACAGCTTGTATTCAGAATATACAATTTCTTCTATTGATTGCAGGTAATTAAATTGTATTTTTTTTGTTATAATTGCTAATGTGGTTCATTTGAAAGACTGACCCACAATCTCTATGGTCAATATAACAGCATTTCACCTCAGTCTTGGTGTCACGAAAACAGAACAGAAAGTCCCTAGAGAGATTAGTGTTCTGCACTTAAAAATGTGCAACACTTGTACATTTTCAGATGTTTAAAATGTTCAAAATCTGAATACTTTATATTCTACTCCTTTTAACGTCCCCTGGAGAAAGAATAAGATGTAGTAATTTATTGTTGAATTAAGAGCAGTACTATGTGGCATGAGAAGGCACATCACTGCAAACTCATTTAAGAGCATTTTAAAGCAATGATATGCAAACACAAGAAACACATTTTTTTATTGTTTCTGTGCAACAGTATGAGTGATATCAGATAGATAATAATCTAACTAATGGGATATTTGCAGTCCATAAAAAAAAAATAAAGAAGTTCTATCAATGTCACTGTGATATTCTATATTAAACACTGTGTTGCCCTGGAAGAATACAAATACAGTACCTGAAAATGTACTTCTTGAACTGAAAATGTTGTATTAGTAACAACTGAGGCTTGAGACCTCTTTAATCTACAAATACAGTAGTTAACCCAATAAAAAACAAACTTTGGGCAAGTGTACAGTATAATATTTTACAGTAAGTTGAATGATGTGGTGCAGAAAGCCCTGATTAAATGAACAGGAAAGCATTCATATGTTCTTCAGATTTAGGTCTTTGAAAGTATTGTTTTGCTCTGTCTTTGACAGAATACTTAAGGCATTCTGTGCTTGCCCTCAGCTCACAACACTGCTCATTTAGTCTTTGCAGAATGAGTCTGAAAGCTGTGACTAGCTGGACCATAAAATGCCACTAAGATGTAAAGACTCAAGTGTTCTGGGAATCTCAGAATCACAAAACAGTAGTTGGAAGAGACAGACAGAGATTATACAATCCAGCCACTGTGCTGGAACAGGTTCATGTAGACCAGATTGTGGCCCGGGGGAGAAGGTCTAGTTGGAAGTCTGTAGTAACTGGCATTCCAAAGGGGTCAGTACTGAGTCCAGTCCTATTCAGTGTATTAACAGGGTGTGCTACTTTGAGCCTAGCTAGAACATTTTGGTGAGAAGAACTAGATTACAGGCTGTGGAAGGAAAGCAAGGCTAATGTCTACCTTGCTCATAGGCTTGCTGAGATGTGTGAAAATAAGAGTCAAAACATAGATAAGGCACTCCCTTCTACTTCTGCTGGGGAACTGGCTGAGCTGCCTCTCTAACCTCACCCCTCTCTGCTGTTTCTTTGACTAATCCACTTTGCTTCCTAACCCCCTGGCCGAACCTCCATTCTTCTTTGGGACTGGAATAAGTTGAGAGGGGTGGGGGGAAGGTGAAGGAGTGGTTGGAAGCCCTTCCTGGGGACTCCAGTTTCTGGGAGGGGTGTTGTGTTTCTGTATTACCTTTACCTTGTATATTTCTGTATATAACTGTATATACTGTAAATATCAGTTTGTATATTGTGCTAAGCTGTAAATAATAACCTTCATTCAATTTCCAGAGCTGGCTGAGTCTAGTCTCGGTTATTTTCAAATTAGGGGGATGGGTAACACCCATACCATCACACAGTGTTATTTCATTTAAACTACTACTTAGAAATGTTAGACCAGATGATCCTTAGGGTTCCTTCCAATCCAACGTTCTTTGATTCTGTGACCTGAATGAAGGGATAGACTGCACCTTCAGTAAGCTTGCTGATAGTACAAGCCTGGGAGGAGTGATTGACACACCAGAAGACTGTGTTGTCATCCAGTGTGACCCGGACAGGAGGGATAGATGGGCAGAGCATAATGTCATGAAATTCAACAACTGCAAATGTTGAGGGGAGGTATAACCCTATGCATCAGTACAGGCAAGGGGCTGATCTGCTGGAAAATAGCAATGTGGGAAAAGACCTGGAAGTCCTGATGGGTGACAGAATTACCATAAATCAGCAGTGTGCTTGTGGTCAAGAGGGATAAAGATATGTTTTTGGCAGACTATATGTACTTTTAGTAGTGTTGACACTTGATGTTCCTACTTAGTATCAAGGATTGGTATGAAGACCAAGGTCACTGTTAAATCTTGTGTGCATTTGAGGCACAAAAAGTAAAAGTCTGTACATGTACTGAGGAGCAGAATGGAAAGATGGGCCTAAACTCTGACTAACAAAGGATTCAATTCTATATATATCATATTCAGTATAAAGCTGAAAGATGACAACTGTCAAACCTCTTCTGTCCATTCTGCCTTCCATCCTAATAATTCTTTTCCTGTGTTCATATCTAGGATCTGAATAATGAATTCATTTCCCACATGGCACTGAGCCCAACCTGGGAAAACTCCAGCACCTGCTACAGCACCCGTGGTGATAGTGATGTAACTGGCATCAGAAAGGTTGGGCTTAATATAATTTTTGTGTGCAGATATATACATATATAATTTAATTGTTATTGTTTCTATTTCAACTCTTTTCATTTTCTTTTCCATAGGTCTTTTCCATAGCTCTTTTCTAGTCCATAGGTCTCTCTACCTTATTCTCTTTCCCTTCAGCTCTAGGAAACTAGAAAGTTTAATAAAGAGCATCTGTTACTCCTGTAGTGACTGGCTCAGCCCTAATGCTTGACAGAGAAATATTTTTCTTTAAATAAAATGGAAAAAGAGAGGTGTTTCACTTAAGATATTATAAAATTGATCTGTTCTTAGTCTCAATGAACTACAACTGGACAAAGCAAAATGGATGAGGTCTATAGCACTGTTCACATCACAACATTTAAATTGTGCCTGCACAACATCAAGATTTTCAACTCTCTTCCTAAAGGCCAGTAAGCTAAGAATGAACAAGAAATTGGGAAGGTACATACCTGGAACAGCTAACCCAAAATGACTAAAGGTATATTTCCTACCATATGATATATGCTCAGCAGTAACTATGAGCTTCTAGGTCTGCTCACAAGCAAAAAAGAAAGATACCAGATATGGAAATGTGGAATGTTATCACTTAAAGATTTTTAAGGTATTATTGGGGTACGCATGTCATGGAGAGTAGCAAAGGCTCCCTAAGCTTTTGCTATATTGTGTAGTTTCTAGTGCCTCACATTCAAGCAGAAGCATCGAAAAACCAAAACAATCTTTCAGTCCCATGGGAAGATTTCTCCCTAGCGTAAGTGAAAGGTAAACACTGGCCATGTTTCCTTTTCACTTGGCCTTGCTTTCCAGACAACAGGGTATTGTTTTGGTTAAGTAGAAACGACTTTCTTAGGCCTGCCCAGCACCTGCAGGTGGGCTGGCCTGAGGAGTGGTCTTTATATTGTTTGAGTAATATTGTCCAATTATATAAATTGCTTACTGTCTTTTACCAATGTATGTGAATAACGTAAAAGTGGTCTGAATTGTGGGCTAGTCCTATTTTGGAACATTATAAAAATGGTGGACAGGCCAGGATCGAGGCTCTCCCTTGCGCTCTTCCCTTGCCTTGCCTAGCCTTCTGGGTTTTTCCAGCCTTTCTGGTTTTTTCCCGGACTTCTAACAACAACAAACTGCTCGCCAATACAGCCTCGCCTCGGGCGGACCCCGAGTCGCAGAGGCTAAAGCCTGCATGCCTGGACCCTCATCGGGAGAAAGGGACTCCCTACCAAGCTACAGACTGTGAGTAGCTGACGAACTATTAACTCAAACCAGAGACTCAAAAGAACTCTCTTTAAACATCATAGACTCTTTAATTTGCCGTTTTCGGAAATGTTACTTTGACCTCAATCAAAAGAATTCACAGTGGTGGTGTAGTTTCGGGAAGAGGGAATTCGCATTCTTTGCAATAAATCACTGATAAAATAGTCAACGCCTCGCGTATTTCCCCCATAAACTCTGCCGCGAAACTGCGTTCCACGACAACGCAGAGATGCAGTTAGGAAAGAAAAAGCTCAACTTTAACTGAAATTGGCCAAAGATGTAAAAAATTTCAAAAAAAGTTTCTTATTAACAATAAGCAGAAACAGAGGGAGGCTATTATTAATAGGAGCAGTGAACTGGTCACTGACAACACTGAAAACACCTCATCACCTTCTTCACCTGTGTCTTTACCAACATCGTTGGATCCCAGGTGTGCTAGTTTGAAGCAAGCTGGAATGTTTTGGTAGAAGAATTAGATAATGGGCAGTGAAATGAAAAACAATTGTGTCTACTTCTCTCACAGTCACGCTGAGAACTCTGGGAAGAAGAAAGACTTTTTCTCCATTTTGTTTCTCACTTTTGCTTTTGCCTTAGACCTGGTCACATCTCATTAACCCTGCTCCTACTAACCTTGCTCCTTAACCTCTTGGCTGCACCTCTCTTCTTCCTGAGAACTGGGGTAAGGTTAAGAGGGCCGGGGGGAGGTGTTGGGGTGGTTTGAGAGCCCCTCCTGGGGACCCAGGTTTCTGGGAGGGGAGTTGTGCTTTTGTATTGTTTATCCTTTGTATATTTCTGTATATAATTGTATATAACTGTATATATTGTAAATAGCTGCTTGTAAATTCTGCTAGCTGTAAATAAATTGCTTCATCTATATTCCCAGAGGCCGTCTGAGTTAGCTGGGGCAAATACAAAGTGTGGGAGGGGCGGGGTAACCCCTAAACCATCACATTTTTTTATTGGCGCCCAACGTGGGGCCCGAACCCACGACCCTGAGATTAAGAGTCTCATGCTCTACCGACTGAGCTAGCCGGGCTCAGTCATAAAAAAATGTGATGGTTTAGGGGTTACCCCGCCCCTCCCACACTTTGTATTTGCCCCAGCTAACTCAGACGGCCTCTGGGAATATAGATGAAGCAATTTATTTACAGCTAGCAGAATTTACAAGCAGCTATTTACAATATATACAGTTATATACAATTATATACAGAAATATACAAAGGATAAAAAATACAAAAGCACAACTCCCCTCCCAGAAACCTGGGTCCCCAGGAGGGGCTCTCAAACCACCCCAACACCTCCCCCCGGCCCTCTTAACCTTACCCCAGTTCTCAGGAAGAAGAGAGGTGCAGCCAAGAGGTTAAGGAGCAAGGTTAGTAGGAGCAGGGTTAATGAGATGTGACCAGGTCTAAGGCAAAAGCAAAAGTGAGAAACAAAATGGAGAAAAAGTCTTTCTTCTTCCCAGAGTTCTCAGCGTGACTGTGAGAGAAGTAGACACAATTGTTTTTCATTTCACTGCCCATTATCTAATTCTTCTACCAAAACATTCCAGCTTGCTTCAAACTAGCACAATCCACCCCTTGTCTACTTCGCTCAGAGTATCGCTGAGAATTTTCCAATCTAATCTAAACCAATATTTACACTAAAACAATATATACAAGTTCAGTTCACACTTCAATCAGATGTAGGTGATTCAAAAGCTCAGAACAGGGACTCCCAGGTGATGTTGGGTTCGTGCTCACATACTGTAGATTCTATCGTAGATTCTCTCAGTGTTGGGCGCCGATGTTACCTAGAACAGAAAACTCCTAACAGCTTGAATTTAAACTCTCTCAGCTAAGGTTAAATTTCTCTGTGGAATACACTGGATTTCACCATTCTCCTGCATTACCCAGTATGTATGACCAGGACCTTCAGCAGAAACCACCCCTCGGACAGGTTTCCCTTCACCCGAAGGAGAAAATACCCAAACAGTTTTCCCTAACAGATTCTTCTCACGTACAACAGGAACTTTATCACCGTCTACTGTTTGGACTAAATCTGATTGTGCAGGTCCTGCTCTGTTTACTGAACCTCTACTATTTACCAACCAAGTAGCTTGTGCTAAATGTTTGTCCCAGTTTTTCAGAGTTCCACCCCCCATGGCTTTTAGGGTGGTTTTCAGCAAACCATTGTAGCATTCAATCTTCCCTGAAGCTGGTGCATAGTAGGGTATGTGATAGATCCATTCAATACCATGCTCTTTGGCCCAGTTTTTTACAAGATTATTCTTGAAATGAGTGCCATTGTCTGACTCAATTCTCTCTGGAGTTCCATGTCTCCACAAGATCTGTCTCTCCAAACCAACAATGGCGTTACGTGCAGTAGCATGTGGAACTGGATAGGTTTCCAACCATCCAGTGCTGGCTTCTACCATCGTTAGCACATACTGCTTGCCAGAACGAGATTGAGGTAAAGTGATGTATTCAATCTGCCAGGCTTCACCATACCTGTACTTTGACCATCTATCACCATACCATAAGGGCTTGATTCGCTTAGCCTGCTTAATAGCAGCACAAATGTCACAGTCATAGATGACTTGGGTGATAGCGTCCATGGACAAGTCAATTGACCTATCACGAGCCCATCGGTATGTTCCATCTCTGCCTTGATGTCCAGATGAGTCATGGGCCCACCGAGCTAAGAACAGCTCACCTCGGTGTTTCCAATCAAGGTCAATGTCAAGATCAGAGTTAGTATCAACTTGAGCAATCTTAGCAGCTTGATCTGCCTTCTGGTTATGTTGATGTTCCTCAGTGGCTCTGCTCTTAGGCATGTGTGCGTCTACGTGCCGCACCTTCACTGGAGTTTTCTCCAGCCGTGCATCAATGTCCTGCCATAGATCAGCACACCAAATAGGCTTTCCTTTCCTCTGCCAACCATTCTTCTTCCAGTCCTTCAGCCAACCCCATAGAGCATTGGCTACCATCCACGAGTCGGTGTAGAGGTAAAGGATAGGCCAATTCTCACGTTCAGCCACATCAAGAGCAAGTTGAACAGCTTTTACCTCAGCGAACTGACTGGATTCTCCTTCTCCATCTTTCATTTCGGTAACTCTCCTGGTTGGACTCCAGACTGCTGACTTCCATATTCGCTTGTTCCCAACAAGACGACAGGAACCGTCTGTGAACAAAGCATAGTTCTTTTCCTGATCAGAGAGATCACCATAGGGAGGAGCTTCCTCAGCACGAGTTATTTTCTCCTCTGGAGGTTTGGAACAGTCTGTGCCTTCTGGCCAGTTGGTGATCACCTCCACTAGACCAGGTCGGTCAAGATTACCCATTCGTGCTCGTTGGGTTATCAAAGCCATCCATTTAGACCAGGTTGCATCTGTGGCATGATGTGGTGATGAACCTTTGCCCTTGAACATCCAGTTAAGAACTGGCAGTCTAGGAGCTAAAAGCAATTGTGACTCAGTTCCAATCACTTCAGAAGCTGCTTTCACTCCCTCATAGGCTGCTAGTATCTCTTTCTCTGTTGCGGTGTAATTTGTCTCTGAACCTCTGTAACAACGTCCCCAGAAACCAAGTGGATGACCACGTGTCTCATTTGGAGCTCTCTGCCAAAGACTCCAAGTTGGACCATTGTCACTGGCAGCCGTGTACAGAATGTTCTTAATGTCCGGACCAGATCTCACAGGACCCAAGCCCACTGCATGGACTACTTCTCGCTTGATTTGATCAAAGGCTGCTTGTTGTTCAGGTCCCCACTCGAAATTGTTTCTCTTACGAGTCACATCATGCAGAGGTTTGACAATCTGACTGAAACCAGGAATGTGTAGTCTCCAAAATCCCACCACACCAAGAAAAGAAAGTGTGTCCTTCTTACTGGTGGGAACTGCCATAGTAGAGACTTTGTCAATCACATCCTGAGGAATGTAACGGCGACCATCCTGCCACCGCACTCCCAGAAACTGAATTTCTCTGGCAGGTCCTTTGACCTTGTCTCTCTTAATGGCAAAACCTGCTTGCAACAGAATGTCAATGATTTTGTTACCTTTCTCGAAGACTTCCTCAGCAGTTTGGCCCCACACAATGATGTCGTCGATGTACTGGATGTGCTCTGGAGCTTTACCTTTCTCCAGTGCATTGTGGATGACTGAGTGACAGATGGTTGAGCTGTGTTTCCACCCCTGAGGCAAACGGTTGAACTGGTACTGGATTCCTCTCCAGGTGAATGCAAACTGAGGCCTGCACTCCTTTGCTATGGGAATAGAGAAGAAAGCATTAGCAATGTCTATGGTTGCATACCACTTAGCCTCCTTCGATTCCAGCTCGTACTGGAGTTCCAGCATGTCCGGCACAGCTGCACTCATGGGTGGCGTCACCTCGTTGAGGGCACGAAAGTCAACTGTCAGTCTCCAGTCGCCCGTAGGTTTGCGCACAGGCCAGATGGGACTGTTGAAAGGTGAATGAGCTTTCTCGATGACAGCCTGACTCTCCAGTTGACGAATCAGCTGATGAATGGGCAACAAAGAGTCACGGTTAGTTCTGTACTGCCTATGATGAACAGTTTGAGTTGCAATTGGCACTTCCAGGTCCTCTATGTCATGATGTCCCACAACTGCAGATTCATCAGAAAGTTCAGGTCTAATGGACAATTTCAATTTATCATCCTCAATCTCTACAGATGCTATTCCAAAAGCCCATTTGTGACCCTTAGGATCTTTGAAACAACCTTGTCTCAAAAAGTCAATTCCCAAAATGCAAGGCGCATCAGGACCAGTTACAATAGTATGTGTCTTCCACTCTTTACCAGTTAAACTGATCTCAGCCTGTATCTTAGTTAACTCTTGAGATCCACCAGTGATTCCAAAAATAGAAATGGACTCTGTCCCTTTGCAATTAGATGGCAACAAAGTACACTGAGCACCTGTGTCAACTAAAGCCCTGTATTTCCGAACTCTTGAACTGCCAGGCCACCTAATGAATACATTCCAATAGATTCGGTTCTCTCCACTATCCCTTTCCTCCTCCTGGCTGGAGGCAGGGCACCCCTAATGCTGAACATGGCATGTGGGGTGTACACAATGATTGGTGTTGTTGTGAGAGGAACTGCAACTGTTGGAACAATTGCAGTTGCTCTCAGGAGCTGAAGAAGTGACAGCTACTTTTCTGGCCTTACTGCCTCTGTTTCTGCCACTCTGCAGATCCCTGACTCTCTTTGAAAGAGCTGAAGTAGGTTTACCATCCCATTTGTTCATGTTCTCCCCGTATGTGTCACGCAGAAGTATCCACAGTGACGCACGTGATTGCTGCTGTCTGGGTGGAATTTGTCTCCTCCTGGGCTGGAATTGCCTTGCAGGAGGTGGGTGTCTGTTCCTGACTGCAGAAACATGCACCCATTCAGATGATGCAGGAACGGTATCTTTTACCAGATTGGAAATTGAGGTTTTAAGGTCCTCCTTCAGTTCTTTCATGCTCTCCTGAAAACCATCTTTAAGCTCTGTAGTCATAGTCTTTATGGCACAGATTATACCAGAATGTGACAAGCTATCCTCTATCTGCCTGAGCTGGTCAGTGAATTCACCAACAGTGAAAGATCTTCCATTATCACTCCTTGATAGAAACTTACTGGCCAAGATGTTAGCATTAGGATGAAGGAGCAAGCTTAATCAGCTTCTTCATGAGACCTGTTCCCAAAGGAACATCATCAGGCTCATGAGTGTCATGATCTCCATAAAGCACTTCCTTCAC
This sequence comes from Pogoniulus pusillus, assembly GCF_015220805.1. Lineage (NCBI taxonomy): Eukaryota > Metazoa > Chordata > Aves > Piciformes > Lybiidae > Pogoniulus > Pogoniulus pusillus. The sequence continues at coordinate 18,871,879 of NC_087309.1, forward strand.
AGCAAACTCCTTCAGAAGCTTAATTCCCTGCTCAACGGTGTTCCACTTCTTGGCAGCCCATGGCAAATCATCCCGGGAAGGATATCTCATAGCCACAGCCAACAAAAGGCGTGTCCACAAGCTAACCCTACCAAGAGGACTTGCCAGGTGTTTGTCCACTCCACTCTCCTTAGTGAGTGGTCCCAGCTGCTTGGCAGACTTGTCTCCTACCTGCAGGGCATTAGCACCAATGCCACGGCATCTCACTAGCCAGCTTAAGATTGGCTCACCTGATTCCCTTGTGTATTCCTTTCTAACTTCCCTGACCTCTCTGAGTGGATCCTTGGAGCCTTGGATGTCATCTTCCTCCTCCTCTTCCTGTTGTTCTGGTGGTGCCAGGCCTAACACAATCTTCCTCATAGCACTCCTAAACTCATGGGAACCATCCTCTCTCCTGGCAGCTAACCTCACAGTGCTCCTCTCACTTGAGTATTGTTGTCTCAGCACATCTACAAGGTCTCGCAGACTAACTGCCTCCTCTTCCTCCTCTTGCTGCTGATCACCAGATGTCCCCTGTCTTACATCCTCCTGCGAACCACTCTGTGTTTTAGCTTTTGCCTTAGCAGGTGCCAGAAGGGCCTGAGCAGCAACAGATTTGGATGTGTCTGCTGGAGGATTTGAATTTTTAGGAGTCTGACTTGGAGGGTTTGAATCCTTAGGAGTCTGACCTGGAGCATTTGAATTATTGGAGGTCTGACTTGGAGCATTTGTATCCTTAGGGGTCTGACCTGGAGCTTGTGAGTTCAAATCTGCCTTGCTTTTAACAGGAGGATTTTGGTTCTGGTCTGCTGGCTGGGGGTTTGAATTGGCTGAGCTGGTGTCATTAGGATTTGGACTGACTGGGCTAGCGTTACTAGCACTAGTGGGATTGTTTGCCTGTCCTCCTGGGATGCCTGCCAACCCTGAGGTGTTTTCATTTTTGCTAGGAACATTCTGATTTTGGGTACTTGCCTGTGCTCCTGAGGCTCCTGCTAAACTCTGTGGCTTGTTTTGGTTATCCTTATCATTGTTTACGTTAGTGGCGGGAACACTGGCTGTGTTCCCAGCACTTGGAGAAGGAGGGGCAGAGGCTGGCAAGGGGGAAGCCGACAACTGTGTTCCCTTGTTTTGCTGTGAAAGAGACTGCTTCTGAGACACAGAATTTTTCCTAGCTCTTACAGAAGCTGGTTTTGAATTTTTCACCAATAATGCCAAAATTAATATGAATATTAAAATCATGAGGCAAATATTAAAAACTGTGAGAAGAAAAACAGTTTTACACGAGCATGTGCCTATACAAACAGTTGGAATTCCTGTCTTAGGCTGAATAACTCTCATTAGAGCCATATTTAAAGCAGAATTTCCATTGATTGTCACATTATTGACCAGAGCTCCTGTAATGTCCTTGGTAATATTTTCAGAGATATTAAAACCAGCATAACCAAGAATAAAATCACCCCAGCTCCAGTACATATCTGAAACCTTAGCTTTAGCCTTATTATAAGACAGATCAATGAAATAAGCAACAATTTGACCTTTTAACCAACTAAATACCAAGAAAACAAAACCAGACCAGAGCAATGCACCAACCAAATACAATAGCTGCTTGATTAGCTTCATCTTAATTCCCAGAGCTAATTTCCACTCACTCAAAAATATCTAGCCCCACGTTGGGAAAGCCAATTAAAAAATGTGATGGTTTAGGGGTTACCCCGCCCCTCCCACACTTTGTATTTGCCCCAGCTAACTCAGACGGCCTCTGGGAATATAGATGAAGCAATTTATTTACAGCTAGCAGAATTTACAAGCAGCTATTTACAATATATACAGTTATATACAATTATATACAGAAATATACAAAGGATAAACAATACAAAAGCACAACTCCCCTCCCAGAAACCTGGGTCCCCAGGAGGGGCTCTCAAACCACCCCAACACCTCCCCCCGGCCCTCTTAACCTTACCCCAGTTCTCAGGAAGAAGAGAGGTGCAGCCAAGAGGTTAAGGAGCAAGGTTAGTAGGAGCAGGGTTAATGAGATGTGACCAGGTCTAAGGCAAAAGCAAAAGTGAGAAACAAAATGGAGAAAAAGTCTTTCTTCTTCCCAGAGTTCTCAGCGTGACTGTGAGAGAAGTAGACACAATTGTTTTTCATTTCACTGCCCATTATCTAATTCTTCTACCAAAACATTCCAGCTTGCTTCAAACTAGCACACCAGGCCACAAGAACAAAAATGCAGGTCAATGTAGATACAGAGAAGAAAATGTTGGTGTGTCAACTATAAAAGGAACTCAACCCACACAAAATTGATGGGCTTAGATACCATAGAATCATAGAATCATAATCACAGAATCAACCAGGTTGGAAGAGACCTCCAAGATCATCCAAGCCAACCTAGCACCCAGCCCTATCCAGTCAACTAGACCATGGCACTAAGTGCCTCATCCAGTCTTTTCCTGAACAATTCCAGGGACTGTGCCTCCACCACCTCCCTGGGCAGCCCATTCCAATGGGAAATCACTCTTGCTGTGAAGAACTTCCTCCTAACATCCAGCCTATACCTACCCCGCCACAACTTGAGACTGTGTCCCCTTGTTCTATTGCTGGTTACCTGGGAGAAGAGACCATCCCCCCCACCTGGTTGCAATATCCCTTTGGGTAGTTGTAGACAGCAATGAGATTCCCCTTGAGCCTCCTCTTCACCAGCCTAAACAACCCAAGCTCCCTCAGACTCTCCTCATAGGGTTTGTATTCCAAGCCTTTCACCAGCTTTGTTGCCCTTCTCTGGACACGTTCCAGCACTTCAACATCTCTCTTGAACTGAGGAGCCCAGAACTGGACACAGGACTCAAGGTGTGGCCTGACCAGTGTTGAGTACAGGGGAAAAATAACCTCCCTTGTCCTACTGGCCACACTGTTCCTGATGCAGGCCAGGATGCCATTGGCTCTCTTGGCCATCCACCCAATGGTGCTAGGAGAGCATTGTTAGGCTGCTCTTCATAATCCTTAAGAATTTATGGACATCAGGATACATCCCTGAAGACTGGAAGAAAGCTAACCTCTGTCATGGAGGGGTTTTCCTTGTTCCTTCTCTGTTAGGGGGAGGTGAGAAATTAATTTGAGGTGTTTTTGATTTTTTATAAAATTATTTATTAAAATTAATGTTTACAAATTTGTATCCCCCCCAACCACTATGAAATCCAGGTTCATATGCAAGTTTATGAAAATAGCTTGGGATATATTTACAGGGATTGATTATTAAATGGGAATATTAAATTATGAACAACTATAGACAGAGAGAAATTCCTTAGGTTTAATGCCTCTTAACAACTCTAGTGTCTGCCCAGCAAGGGCTGAAACTCTGTGTGCTCTTTAGATAGACATAACTTATATTGCAAAAGAATTGAAGCTTGCTTAAAGGTGTGTTGTTCTCAGGTATTAATCATTAATCACCCTCTTGTGATTCTGTCTCAGCATGTGCCCAATATTTGGGTCTTGGTGGAGATGAAGATCTGTCCCGGCTTGCAGGGAATGATAGGTGTTCCCAGTCTCTGGGTTAACAGAATTTCTCTAACCTTCTCTCCTGGTGCGGTCTTTGCCTCGATGCTGCCTTTTCTTCTGGAAGCCATGTGTCCAGGGATGATCGGCTGGCAGGATTCCCAGGTGCAGGAGAAGGATTTGTCCGTGTAGCTTCTGACACGGTCTCACAGCTAGCAGGCTGTGTTCGTAGGTTAGCAGACTGCCTGAGGGTTTGCTGGGCCTGGATCTTTCCAGACTTCCAGTACAGCTGGCAAGCAGGGTCTATGTCTTGCTGCAGGGAGACGAGCTCTGTAGATAAATCAAGATAGCTCTGGCTTAGGCAGGGGGCTCTCGGCTCCCCGCATATGTACAAAGTGCATGCATGAACGTGCTCTGCTTCTCAAAGGGCTCGCAAATAGCTTGACTGCGCCTTGAGATCAATGCATGAGATCTGAACCTCTGTAATGCTTGCAAGTGAGTAAGGCCTGAGCCTGTGTCTAGGCCATGCAAGCAGGTCAGGGTAGCAGGGTGCTGCTGTGTATCAGAGCTGAGCCTGAATGCTCTCAATGCTCTGAACTAATGACCAGAATGAACTGTCTGACCACGTGGTGCTGCTTTGCACCCCTCTTTATAGGCTCTGGGCTGAGATTCGTGGCTCATCTGGACATCCAAAATGACCAATCAGGTTGGCCGTAAGCCAAACCTTGCCCCAATAGGCAGTAGAGACATGCCTGGACCTCCCAATAGGAGATTACCTGGGCAGACCCTGGGTTACACGGGCTGGGCGTGTGTGTGTTACACAACTGGTTTGCTGCCTCATGGGTCCTGGCAGAAGAGCATGTCCAGGCATGTAGAGGCATAGAGAAGACTCTGTTTTGGGGCTGCTGCCCCTCCACCACACACTCCCATCTACAAAAAGGCTTCCAAGGAGGACCCAGGTAGTTATAGACCTATTAACCTCAATTCAGTCCCTGTGAAAGTTATAGAACAAATCCTCCTGGGGCTGTCATAAGCCAGCTGAGGCATGTGACTGGGAAAAGGCAACATGGATTGACCAGGAGCATGTCATCTTGACAAACTTGATAGCCTCATAGAACAAAGTGGCTCACTTGGTTGCAACAGAGTAAGCTGTTGTCATTGTCTATCTGGACTTCTCCAAGTCTTTCAATGTGGTCCCCACAAACTTCTCCTAGAGGAACTGACTGGCAAGATGATCTGTGCAGTGGGTGGGGAATTAGCTGGAAGGCCATGCCCAGAGGGTGGCAGAAAATAATTATTTCTCAATTTGACAGCCAGTTGCAAGACAAGTCCCCCAGGGAACAGTATTGGACACATTGCTGTTTAATATCTTCATAAATGATCTGGATGTTGGGATCTAGAACACCTTGATGAAGGTTGCAGAATCCACCAAAATGAGTGGGGAAGTCGACATTCCAGGAAGACCTGGACAGGCTGAAGGAGTGAGCTAGCAAGTAACTTATAAAGGTCAATGGGTACAAGTGTAAGGTCTGGCACCTACAAATCCATAACCTGGGAATACATCTCAGACTGGGATCCACCTGACAGGAGAGCAGCTCTGTGTAAAGGGACCTAGAAAGCTTGGAAAACAAGCTCAGCATGGATGAACAGAGTGCTTCAGTGACAAAGATTGCCAACAAGATGCTGGGTTGAATCAACAAAAGTATTCCTAGAAGTCATAAAATAGTCATAACCCCACTAATGAGGACGTGGGATTATGGAGTCCTGCATTCAGTTTTGGTCTCTGCTATGCAAGAAAACATGAGGACAAGCTGGAAAGTGTCCAGAGAAGGACCACAACAATGATGAGAGGACTGCAAGACCTGCCATATGAAGAAAATCTGAGAGACCTGGGTTTTTTCATGTTGTGGAGGGCCTGTAGGCCTGAAAGCAGGCCTATTTATGCCTGCTCTGCCTGGACATGTCTCTCTGACTGCACCAGGGGCAAACAAGCACAAAGGGGCACAACAGATCAGGGCCATAAAGTCAGTTGCCCAGGACACCTGATTGTGTAAGTCCCCACACACCCAACTCGGGCCTGCCTGGTGCTGAGCCCATATGATTCCATATATGGAGTCCAGGCCTGTGGCTTTTACCTAGTATGGTAAGGTTTGGCTGACTGCCAACCCGATTGGTCATTCGAGTGGCCAATGAGACCATTAACTCTTGGCCCACATTTAATAAATAGGGGTGCATGGGCTCACGAGTAGCCCTTCCCCACATTATTTGCGGCTCCACCATATGCTTGCTTGCCTGCCTGCCTGCGTACTTCCTTGCAGCTGTATGCCTGCCTTTAGTCAGTGTTAGACCTGTGCTTAGACTGCACAGAATCCTGCCTCTGCACTTGGACATCCTGCCTGCGTACTCCTGGAGAGAGCAGCTAGCAGGATCCAGCAGCATAAGGTCAGACTCTTATTTCCCCTGACGCCAGAGGATTCCAGCCTCAAAGTCCACAGGCAGAGACCCTGAAGAATTGGACACTTGTAATAGGCTGTGACATAGCTCTGGAGGGTGATTACTGATTAATCTGAATTGTGAGTAGATGCCTCCATAATTTCTATTACCTCTGCCATAAAGCAGAGAGCAGCTTTCAGCTCAGCTTTGCTGGGCAAATAGTATAAGACCCCAAGCGGCATTAAGCCACGGGGAAAACTCTCTCTCTGTATATAGTTTCAAATGCTTGCTAGTTATTAATAAGTCACAATATATATATTCCCATAATGTCTTCATAACTGTGTAAGAATCCTTTTAATATTAAAGTTCAGTGGTTGGGGGTGGCGAGAGTTGGAATATTGGAAGTTTAATAAATATAGATATTTTTATAAATATTCTCTCACATTAATTAATTTCTTCCCTCCACCACAACTGGCATATGGGCAATACCCCACTCCGTGACAGTTCAGCCTTGAGATGAGAAGATTTAAGGGAGATCTAATTATCATGTACCAGTATATAAAGGGTGAGTACCCAGGCTCTTATGACTAGATTCCAGAAGAAAAATTTTCACCATGAGAACTGTTAGACATTGGAATATTCTCCCACAGGAAGTAGTGGCTTCTCCTAGTTTTAAGACTTAGCTTGGCACAGTTCTGGGCCATCTCATTTAACCTACACTATTACCTAGAAAGGTTGGACCAGATGATTCTTAGGGTTCCTTCTAGATTAATATTCTGTGATTCTGTGAGTAAAAGGTAAGAGAAAGGAGAAAGATAGAGTCACCGTGACTGGCTGAAGCATTCATTATTGAAATGTTTGTCTTCCAAAATAACTGATACACATAATGATGTTCTGCTTCCTTAGAAGAGGCTGGACATCATCTGATAATGGAAAAGAAAAGATTGTTGACTGTTTTGTATTTTGGTTTGAATTTTTGTTTGTTTGTTTGTTTTAGGTGGGCTTTTGGTGTTGCTTTGCTTATTTTTTTTTTTTTGTTGGTGGTTTGTTTGGGTTTTTCTTATTGTTTACAAAAGTACTCTTTGCTTTATTTAATTATTTTTTTTATCACACACAATACATGAGTTTTAAATCTCATTTTCTCAATTTGTTCTGCTAAGGAACGTAAGTGAGAGAATGGCTTGATGGCCACCAGTGGACAGTTGAGGTCAACCCATCATGATGTTCTTTCCTTTTTTTTTTAAATACTTTTTTTTATATACTGTTTTTTTATATACTGTTTTTTCCCCCCTCAGGTTTCTATATTTTAAGAAACACTGTGTAACTCGTGTTCCTTTACCTCTTGCTCACTCAGTCACCATGCATCATCACAGTTCATAGGTCTCCCTGAGTGATTCTTCCTTGTCTCCCTAGAGCTGCATCCTTCTTCTTAAAGGATGATACATTGTCTTCTCCAGAATTAGTTGTAAGCTGAGGCATCCATTCTCAAAGACAAGTACATTACTGATGAATGAGAGTGTAAAGGTATCAATATTCAAGATGGTTTAATTACCTACTTATCTAAATGTTATTACACCTATGGACAGGAGACGCATTTTGACTTCATTCTATCATCAGTATCAAATTAACTTTTGCAAAAGCCAATTAACTCTGTAAATCATTCTACTTCAATTAGAATAAACAAAGTGTTGAAGGTCTTAATATATTATGAGAAACAAAAAATAAAGGTTTCATGTTTTCTCTTTTCTCTTTTTTTCCTGAAAGACATGTGAAATTATCTGAAAGGAATGCAATAAAAAATCAGGCTAAGTGTCATTGTCATTTTAACTTAATTTGTCAACAGCTAGCTATATGACTCACTTGACAAATCAATTCCAGTTATAGTGAAACTGTGCAATTTCACTTTTATTTAATTAGTTACAACATTATGTTGCCTTTTTTTTTTTTTTTTAATTTTGGTTGCACACCAATGGACCAAAATATAAATGATGTAACAAGGTTAACTATAAGTGCTCAAAACATGCAGGGTTTAGAAACAACAACTCCTTTATTATGCAAAATGATAGAAACAATGCAACCTGTAGGATGGTGTGCTAGTTTGAGCATAGCTGGGAAATTAGATTATAGGCTGTGAAGAGGAAACAATAGTTATCTCTACTTCACTCATAGGCTTGCTGAGATGTATAAAAACAAGAACACAAACATAGATAAGGAAGTTGCTCTTGGCTCTGGCTGCATGCATTTCTCTCTAACCTGCCATCTGCCTGGCTAATCCTTCTGCTTCCTAACCCCGCCTTGGCCAATCAACCAAACTCACCTTGAATATAAGGCAAAGTCTGGGTTAAGGTAGAGGTGTGGGAAGAAGGTGGAAGGGTGGTTGAGAGCCCCTTCTGGGGATTCTGATTTCTGGGAGGAGTGTTGTGTTTCTGTATTACTTTTTAACTTGTAAATTTCTGTATATAGCTGTATACATTGTAACCATCTGCTGGTATATTGTGCTAAACTTTAAATACAGATTCATTCTTCAATTTCCAGTGGCTGAGTCTAGTCTAGGTGATTTTTGAAAGTGTGGGGAGGTGGGTAACACCCAAACCATCACATCTTTATTTTGGTGTCCAATGTGGGGCTAAAAAAAATTGATTGATTGTTAATTAATCCTGGAAATTAAAATGAAGATATTTTGCTTACTGTGGGCTCTTGTGTGGCCAGTTATTGCTTTTTTCTTTACCATTGGATGACATCCAAAATTGATGCCCTTTTGTTTGATCTAGCTTGGAAGAAGATTAAAGGCATGTTCTTTGATTTTAGAGAGTATCTTCTTGCTGGATTGGCTTAAGTATTACTGATGCTGTTATTGAATCTGTTTTCAACAAGTTAGGAAATAATACAACTGCTGGATTTTTTTGAACAGCTTTAATCTGAGTAATTGTGCCTAAAACAGAGCTACCAAATCATTGTGCTGAATTTTACACGTGTGATACAGTGGTATGTTTGTCATGTATGAACTCAGCCCTAATAATTCTGTTTTTAGTATTAATGCTGGCATTATGCATGAGACATTTGAATGTGGCATTTTTAACAAAACAAACAAAAAAAAAAAAAAAGAGACAAGTGCCCTTGCCTAGAGAGTCCAAGACAAGCTGAACAGAAAATTAAAACAATGTTGGTTCTGGGGGAGAGAAAGGAGGGGTGACCGTGTCCACCCCTGCACTTCCTCCCACAGATTCTAGAACAACTATCAAAGTCCAGCTGCTCAAGTCTCTGCTGATTCTTTACCTAGTTCAAATCCTCAGGCAGAAGAAACCCCTAACTCTAAACTAAATTCAAACTCACAGGCCTCAGGTCAGACCCTCAGTAATTCAGACTCACTAGAAGGAACTTCCAAGTCTGTTTCAGTTAAAGTTTTATTGGCCCCAGTTAAGGCAGAAGCTGAAACAAGGCATTTGGTAAGGGGTGATTCAAGAGAGGATTTAGGGGAGGGAGGAAGTTCTTCACCATGAGAGTAGTGAGGCTCTGGAATTGGTTTCCCAGGGAGTTGGATGAGCCCCATCCCTGGAGGTGTTTAAGAACAGGCTGGATGGGGCTCTGGCCAGCGTGATCTAGAATAGGGTTTCCCTGGTGGGCTAGTTTGAAGCAAGCTGGAATGTTTTGGTAAAAGAACTAGATAACGGGCAGTGAAATGAAAACAATTGATGTCAACTTCTCTCACAGTCTCGCTGAGAGCTCTGGGAAGAAGAAGTAAACTTTCTCCATTTTGTCTCTCACTCTTGCTTTTGCCTTAGACCTGGTCACATCTCAGTAACCTTGCTCCCACTAACCTTGCTCCCTAACCTCTTGGCCGCACCTCTCTTCTTCCTGAGAACTGGGGTAAGGTTGAGAGGGCCGGGGGGAGGTGTTGGGGTGGTTTGAGAGCCCCTCCTGGGGACTCAGGTTTCTGGGAGGGGAGTTGTGCTTTTACATTGTTTATCCTTTGTATATTTCTGTATATAATTGTATATAACTGTATATATTGTAAATAGCTGCTTGTAAATTCTACTAGCTGTAAATAAATTGCTTCATCTATATTCCCAGGGTCCATCTGAGTTAGCTGGGGCAAATTCAAAAGTGGGGGGGGGAGTAACCCCCAAACCATCACATTTTTAATTGGCTTTCCCAACGTGGGGCTAGAGATTTTTGAGTGATTGGAAAATTAGCTCTGGGAATTAAGATGAAGCTAATCAAGCAGCTATTGTACTTGGTGGGGATTGCTGTGTGGCCTGTTTTCTGTTTTTTTGTGTACAACTGGATCAAAGATCAAATTGGTTATTTCTTGCTTCATGTAGTTTTTAAGAAGGCTAAAGTTAAGCTTTCAAACATGTTCTGGAGCTGGGGTGATTTTATTCTTGGTTATGCTGGTTTTAGTGTCAATGAGAATATTACTAGTGATATTACAAGAGTTTTTGTCAATAATGTGACAATCAATGGAAATTCTGCTTTAAATATGGCTCTAATGAGAGTTATTCAGCCTAAGACAGGAATTCCAACTGTTTGCTTAGGGACATGCTCGTGTAAAACTGTTTTTATTATCACACTTTTTAATATTTGCCTCATGATTTTAATATTCATGTTAATTTTGGCATTATTGGTGAAAAATTCAAAACCAGCTTCTGTAAGAACTAGGAAAACTTCTGTGTCTCAGAAGCAGTCTCTTTCACAGCAAAACAAGGGAACACAGTTATCGGCTTCCCCCTTGCCAGCCTCTGCCCCTCCTTCTCCAAGTGCTGGGAACACGGCCAATGTTCCCGCCACTAACATAAACAATGATAAGGACAACCAAAACAACAACAATCCACAGAGTTCGGCAGGAGTCCTAGGAGCACAGACAGGTACCCAAAATCAGAATGTTCCTAGCAAAAATGAAAAAACGTCAGGGTTGGCAGGCATCCCAGGAGGACAGGCAAATAATAACACTGCTAATGCTGGTAATGCTACCTCAGTCAGTCCAAATCCTAATGACACCAGCTCAGCCAATTCGAACCCCCAGCCAGCAGACCAGAACCAAAATCCTCCTGTTAAAAGCAAGGCAGATCTGAACTCACAAGCTCCAAGTCAGACCTCCACTAATTCAAACCCTCCAGGTCAGACTCCTAATGATTCAAATCCTCCAAGTCAGACACCTAATAATTCAAATCCTCCAGCAGACACATCCAAGTCTGTTGCTGTTCAGGCCTTTCTGGCACCTGCTAAGGCAAAAGCTAAGACAAAGAGTGGTTCGCAGGAGGATGTAACAGAGGAGACCTCTGGTGATCAGCAAGGAGAGAAGGAGGAGATAGTTAGTCTGCGAGAACTTGTAGATGTGCTGAGACAACAATACTCAAGTGAGAGGAGTGCTGTGAGGTTAGCTGCCAAGAGAGAGGATGGTTCCAATGAGTTTAGGAATGCTATGAGGAAGGTTCTGTTAGGCCCAGTACCACCAGATCAACAGGGGGAAGAGGAGGTGGAAGATGACATCCAAGGCTCCAAGGATCCACTCAGAGAGGTCAGGGAAGTTAGGAAGGAATACTCAAGGGAATCAGGAGAGCCAATCCTAAGCTGGCTAGTGAGATGCCGTGGCATTGGTGCTAATGCTCTGCAAATAGGAGACAAGTCTGCCAAGCAGCTGGGACCACTCACTAAGGAGAGTGGTGTGGACAAACACCTAGCAAGTCCTCTTGGTAGGGTTAGCTTGTGGACACACCTTTTGTTGGCTGTGGCTATGAGATATCCTTCCCGAGATGATTTGCCATGGGCTGCCAAGAAGTGGAACACCGTTGAGCAGGGAATTAAGCTTCTGAAGGAGTTTGCTGTGAAGGAAGTGCTTTATGGAGATCATGGTACTCATGAGCCTGATGATATTCCTTTGGGAACAGGTCTCATGAAGAAGCTGATTAAGCTTGCTCCTTCATCCTATGCTAACATCTTGGCCAGTAAGTTTCTAGCAAGGAGTGATAATGGAAATCTTTCACTGTTGGTGAATTCACTGACCAGCTCAGGCAGATAGAGGATAGCTTGTCACACTCTGGCCTAGTCTCTGCCATAAAAACTCTAGGCACAGAGATAAGGGATGGCATCAAGGAGAGCATGAAAGAACTGAAGGAGGATCTCAGAAACATTACCAATCTGGTAAAGGATACTGTTCCTGCATCATCTGAATGGGTGCATGTTTCTGCAGTCAGGAACAGACGCCCACCTCCTGCAAGGCAATTCTAGCCTAGGAGGAGACAAATTCCACCCAGACAGCAGCAATCACGTGCGTCACTGTGGATACTTCTGCGTGACACATACGGGGAGAACATGAACAAGTGGGATGGTAAACCTACTTCAGCTCTTTCAAAGAGAGTCAGGGAGCTGCAGAGTGGCAGAAACAGAGGCAACAATGTCAGAAAAGTAGCTGTCACTTCTTCAGCTCCCGAGAGCAACTGCAATTGTTCCAACAGTTGCAATTCCTCTCACAACAACACCAATCACTGTGTACACCCCACATGCCATGTTCAGCATTAAGGGTGCCCTGCCTCCAGGCAGGAGGAGGAAAGGGATAGTGGAGAGAACCGAATCTATTGGAATGTATTCATTAGGTGGCCTGGCAGTTCAAGAGTTCGGAAATACAGGGCTTTAGTTGACACAGGTGCTCAGTGTACTTTGTTGCCATCTAATTGCAAAGGGACAGAGTCCATTTCTATTTTTGGAATCACTGGTGGATCTCAAGAGTTAACTAAGGTACAGGCTGAGATCAGTTTAACTGGTAAAGAGTGGAAGACACATACTATTGTAATTGGTCCTGATGCGCCTTGCATTCTGGGAATTGACTTTTGGACACAAGGTTGTTTCAAAGATCCTAAGGGTCACAAATGGGCTTTTGGAATAGCATCTGTAGAGATTGAGGATGATAAATTGAAACTGTCCATGAGACCTGAACTTTCAGATGAATCTGCAGTTGTGGGACATCATGACATAGAGGACCGGGAAGTGCCCATTGCAACTCAAACTGTTCATCATAGGCAGTACAGAACTAACCGTGACTCTTTGTTGCCCATTCATCAGCTGATTCGTCAATTGGAGAGTCAGGCTGTCATCGAGAAAGCTCATTCACCTTTCAACAGTCCCATCTAGCCTGTGCGTAAACCTACGGGCGACTGGAGACTGACAGCTGATTTTCATGCACTCAACGAGGTGACGCCACCCATGAGTGCAGCTGTGCCGGACATGCTGGAGCTCCAGAACGAGTTGGAATCGAAGGAGGCTAAGTGTAATGCAACCATAGACATTGCTAATGCTTTCTTCTCTATTCCCATAGCAAAGGAGTGCAGGCCTCAGTTTGCATTCACCTGGAAAGGAATTCAGTACCAGTTCAACTGTTTGCCTCAGGGGTGGAAACACAGCTCAACCACCTGTCACTCAGTCATCCACAATGCACTGGAGAAAGGTAAAGCTCCAGAGCACATCCAGTACATCGACGACATCATTCTGTGGGGCCAAACTGCTGAGGAAGTCTTCAAGAAAGGTAACAAAATCATTGACATTCTGTTGCAAGCAGGTTTTGCCATTAAGAGAGATAAGGTCAAAGGACCTGCCAAGGAAATTCAGTTTCTGGGAGTGCGGTGGCAAGATGGTCGCCGTTACATTCCTCAGGATGTGATCAACAAAGTCTCTACCATGGCAGTTCCCACCAGTAAGAAGGACACACTTTCTTTCCTTGGTGTGGTGGGATTTTGGAGACTACACATTCCTGGTTTCAGTCAAATTGTCAAACCTCTGCATGATGTGACTCGTAAGAGAAACAATTTTGAGTGGGGACTTGAACAACAAGCAGCCTTTGATCAGATCAAGCGAGAAGTAGTCCATGCAGTGGGCTTGGGACCTGTGAGATCTGGTCCGGACATTAAGAACATTCTGTACACGGCTGCCAGTGACAATGGTCCAACTTGGAGTCTTTGGCACAGAGCTCAAAATGAGACACGTGGTCATCCACTTGGTTTCTGGGGACGTTGTTACAGAGGTTCAGAGACAAATTACACCGCAACAGAGAAAGAGATTCTAGCAGCCTATGAGGGAGTGAAAGCAGCTTCTGAAGTGATTGGAACTGAGTCACTATTGCTTTTAGCTCCTAGACTGCCAGTTCTTAACTGGATGTTCAAGGACAAAGGTTCATCACCACATCACACCACAGATGCAACCTGGTCTAAATGGATGGCTTTGATAACCCAACGAGCGCGAATGAGTAATCTTGACCGACCTGGTCTGGTGGAGGTGATCACTAACTGGCCGGAAGGCACAGACTGTTCCAAACCTCCGGAGGAGAAAATAACTCGTGCTGAGGAAGCTCCTCCCTATAGTGATCTCTCTGATCAGGAAAAGAACTATGCTTTGTTCACAGATGGTTCCTGTCATCTTGTTGGGAGCAAGCGAATATGGAAGTCAGCAGTTTGGAGTCCAACCAGGAGAGTTACCGAAACGAAAGATGGAGAAGGAGAATCCAGTCAGTTCGCTGAGGTAAAAGCTGTTCAACTTGCTCTTGATGTGGCTGAACGTGAGAATTGGCCTATCCTTTACCTCTACACCGACTCGTGGATGGTAGCCAATGCTCTATGGGGTTGGCTAAAGGACTGGAAGAAGAATGGTTGGCAGAGGAAAGGAAAGCCTATTTGGTGTGCTGATGTATGGCAGGACATTGATGCAAGGCTGGAGAAAATTCCAGTGAAGGTGCGGCACGTAGATGCACACATGCCTAGGAGCAGAGCTACTGAGGAACATCAACATAACCAGAAGGCAGACCAAGCTGCTAAGACTGCTCAATTTGATACCAACTCTGAACTTGACATTGACCTTGATTGGAAACACCGAGGTGAGCTGTTCTTAGCTCGGTGGGCCCATGATTCATCTGAGACATCAAGGCAGAGATGGAACATACCGATGGGTTCGCGATAGGTCAATTGACTTGTCCATGGACGCTATCACCCAAGTGATCTGTGACTGTGACATTTGTGCTGCTATTAAGCAGGCTAAGCAAATCAAGCCCTTATGGTATGGTGAGAGATGGTCAAAGTACAAGTATGGTGAAGCCTGGCAGATTGACTACATCACTTTACCTCGATCACGTTCTGGCAAGCAGTATGTGCTAACGATGGTAGAAGCCAGCACTGGATGGTTGGAAACCTATCCAGTTCCACATGCTACTGCACGTAACACCATTGTTGGTTTGGAGAGACAGATCTTGTGGAGACATGGAACTCCAGAGAGAATTGAGTCAGACAATGGTACTCATTTCAAGAACAATCTTGTGAAAAACTGGGCCAAAGAGCATGGTATTGAATGGATCTATCACATACTCTACTATGCACCAGCTTCAGGGAAGATTGAATGCTACAATGGTTTGCTGAAAACCACCCTAAAAGCCATGGGGGGTGGAACTCTGAAAAACTGGGACAAACATTTAGCACAAGCTACCTGGTTAGTAAATAGTAGAGGTTCAGTAAACAGAGCAGGACCTGCAGAATCAGATTTGGTCCAAACAGTAGACGGTGATAAAGTTCCTGTTGTACGTGAAAAGAATCTGTTAGGGAAAACTGTTTGGGTATTTTCTCCTTCGGGTGAAGGGAAACCTGTCTGAGGGGTGGTTTCTGTTGAAGGTCCTGGTCATACATACTGGGTAATGCAGGAGAATGGTGAAATCCAGTGTATTCCACAGAGAAATTTAACCTTAGCTGAGAGAGTTTAAATTCAAGTTATTAGGAGTTTTCTGTTCTAGTTAACATCGGCACCTAACACTGAGACAATCTACAATAGAATCTACAGTACTTGAGCACGAACCCAACATCACCTGGGAGTCCCTGTTCTGAGCTTTTAAATCACCTACATCTGATTGAAGTGTGAACTGAACTTGTATATATTGTTTTAGTGTAAATACTGGTTTAGATTAGATTCGATAATTCTCAGCGATACTCTGATCGAAGTAGACAAGGGGTGGATTGTGCTAGTTAGAAGCAAGCTGGCATGTTTTGGTAAAAGAACTAGATAACGGGCAGTGAAATGAAAACAATTGATGTCAACTTCTCTCACAGTCTCGCTGAGAGCTCTGGGAAGAAGAAGTAAACTTTCTCCATTTTGTCTCTCACTCTTGCTTTTGCCTTAGACCTGGTCACATCTCAGTAACCTTGCTCCCACTAACCTTGCTCCCTAACCTCTTGGCCGCACCTCTCTTCTTCCTGAGAACTGGGGTAAGGTTGAGAGGGCCGGGGGGAGGTGTTGGGGTGGTTTGAGAGCCCCTCCTGGGGACTCAGGTTTCTGGGAGGGGAGTTGTGCTTTTACATTGTTTATCCTTTGTATATTTCTGTATATAATTGTATATAACTGTATATATTGTAAATAGCTGCTTGTAAATTCTGCTAGCTGTAAATAAATTGCTTCATCTATATTCCCAGGGTCCATCTGAGTTAGCTGGGGCAAATTCAAAAGTGTGTGTGGGGGGGGGCGGGGTAACCCCCAAACCATCACACCTGGCCATGGCAGAGGGGTTTGAACTAGATGATCCTCGTGGTCCCTTCCAACACTGACTGATTCTATGATTCAATGGTACACAAGAGGAGGAAGACGAGAAGTACAGTCTTAAGGATTTAGCCAAAATACTCAAATCTCAGTACTTTGACAAGAAAAGCTTTGTGAGACTGGCTGCCAAGAAGGAGGATGTCTCTGAAGGGATTAGGAATGCTTTTAGGAAAGTTCTGTTTCAAGGCCAGGGAAAGCCAAGTCAACCAAAGGAAGAGGAGGAGAATGACATCCAAGATTCCAATGATCCCCTCAGAGTAGTCAGGGAAGTTAGAAAGGAATACTCAAGGGAATCAGGAGAGACAATCCTAAGCTGGCTGGTGAGATGCCATACTATTGGAGCAAATGCCCTACAGGAAGGAGACAAATCTGCAAAACAACTAGGGCCACTCACCAAGGAAAGTGGAGTGGACAAATACCTAGCAAGTCCTCTCAGTAAGGTTAGCTTCTGTTGCTGGGGCTATGAAACATCCTTCCCAAGATGATCTACCATGGGCAGCCAAGAAGTGGAATACCATTGAGCAGGGAATTAAGCTTCTGAAGGAGTTTGCTGTGAAGGACATGCTCTATGGAGATCACGGCACCCATAAGCCTGTTGACACTCCTCTTGGAACAGGTCTCATGAAGAAGCTTATCAAGCTTGCTCCTTCATTCTATGCTAACATCTTGGCTAGCAGGTTTCTATTAAAGAGTGATAATGGAAGACCTCTCACTGTTGGTGAATTCACTGATTGGCTGAGAGAGATAGAGGACAGCTTGCCACATTCTGCCATAAAACCTCAGGGTACAGAGATAAAGGATGGCACTAAAGATAGCATGAAAGAACTGAAGGAGGAAATTAAAAGCTCCATATGCAATCTGGCAAAGGATACTCTCCTTCCATCATCTGAATGGGTGCATGTTTCTGGCATCAGGAACAGACACCAACATCCTGCAAGGCAATTATGGCCCTGGAGACAAATTCCACCTAGACATCAGCAGCCATGTGGGTCACCTTACATAACCCTGAATAGACAATTTTGTGAGACCATGAACAAGCAGGATGGCCAACCTACTTCAGTTTTTTTGAAGAGTCACAGAAATGAACTGCAGAGTGGCAGAAACAAAGGCATCAGTGCTAGAAAATTAGCTGCCAATTCTTCATCTCCTCAGAGTAGCTGCAATTATTCCGACAACTGCAATTTCTCTCATAACAATAATCATTATGCACACCCCAAATAGAATCATAGAATCATAGAATCAATCAGGTTGGAAGAGACCTCCAAGGTCATCCAGGCCAACCTAGCACCCAGCCCGATCCAGTCATCTAGATCATGGCACTAAGTGTCTCATCCAGGCTTTTCTTGATCACCTCCAGGACTGTGACTCCAACACCTCCCTGGGCAGCCCATTCCAATGGCAAATCACTCTCTCTCTCAAGAACTCCCTTCTAACATCCAGCCTATGCTTCTCCCGGCACAGCATGAGATTGTGTACCCTTGTTCTGTTGCTGGTTGTGTGGGAGAAGAGACCAACTAGCACCTGGCTACAAACATGCTTCAAGTAGTTGCAGACAGCAATGAGGTCACCCCCGAGCCTCCTCTTCACTAGCCTAAACAATCCCAGCTCCCTCAGACTCTCCTCACAGGGTTTGTGTTCCAGACTCCTCACCAGCTTCGTCACCCTACTCTGGACACGTTCCAGCACCTCAACATCTCTCTTGAACTGAGGGGCCCAGAACTGGACACAGGACTCAAGGTGTGGCCTGACCAGTGTTCAGTACAGGGGAAGAATAACCTCCCTTGTGTCCTGGAGTCCTGTATCCCTAAATTCCTCTCCTGCCCGGACTTCGGGGGGAAAGGGGAAAAGCTGCCTGGTTTCCAACCCCCTCACCTGCCCTGCAGCTGTGAAGAGGGGGAGGACTGCCCTGTGAAAGGGGGCGACTGCCCTGTGAGTTCCCGCGCTGGAGCCAGGCTGGGATTGGCCATGTGCTTTCGCGCCTAAGGTGTGGTAACTCTACCCTTTGTCTAGCGAAGGTTATAAATATTGGGGGTCTTCCCGCCTTTGGGGTTCCCGCTTTGGATTTTGCCCGTGCCTGGATGTATGTGTCTGCCTGAGCTCACACACTCCCCTTGCCTGGACTGCAGAGAGACCAAGGATTCGCTTTCCTGTTGACACCTTTGTGTGCCTAACGACCCTTAACGACCCTTAACAACTCCTGCAGCCGCTGGAAAGGAAGAGGAACATAGACCACACGAGCCAGCCTGAGTGAGTTATTTGGCTTAGCTTAATTTAGTAAGAAACTGCTATTAATTAATAGCTGAGTCCTTTTCCAACCTCTGACTTCTAATATATTCAGATTATTGATGGTATCCTTGTACATTAATTCTCATGTAACTGAACCTGTTTATTAAACTAAATTAATCTTTGTATATATAGTTGTGGGGGCGGGTTTTTTAAAAAATAAAAAAAATCTATTTTTGATAAATTCTCGACTCGGCCACGTATTCCTGCCCTCCGCAACACCTTGTTCTACTGGCCACACTATTCCTGATATAGGCCACGATGCCATTGGCTCTCTTGGCCACCTGGGCATACTGCTAGATCATCTTCAGCCTACAATTTATCAGTACCCCCAGGTGACGTTCCTCCTGGCTGCTCTCCAGCCACTCTGTCCCCAGCCTAGAGCGCTGCTTGGGGTTGTTGTGGCCAAAGTGCAGAACCCTGCACTTGGCCTTGTTCAATCTCATCCCATTGGCTTCTGCCCACCCATCCAGCCAGTCTAGGTCACTCTGCAGGGCTCTCCTACCTTCCAACAGAGCAAAACCTGCTCCTAGCTTGGTGTCATCTGCAAACTTACGGATGCTGCACTAAATCCCCTCATCCAGATCATCAATAGAGATGTTGAACAGGACTGGGCCCAGCACTGATCCTTGGGGAACACCACTAGTGACTGGCTGCTAACTGGATGTGGCACCATTCAACACCACTCTCTGGGCCTGGCCTTCCAGCCAGTTCCTGACCCAGCACAGAGTCAATCTGTCCAAGCCATGAGCTGCCAGCTTGGCTAGAAGCTAGGTGTGGCAGACGCCATCCAAGGCTTAGCTGAAGTCCAAGTAGACTACATCCACAGCCTTCCCCACATTCACCAGGCGGGTAACCTGATCATAAAAGGAGATCAGGTTGATGAGACAGGACCTGCCCTTCCTAAACCCATGCTGGCTGGGCCTGATCCCTTGGCCATCCTGTAGGTGCTTTGTGATGGCACCCAAGATGACCTGTTCCATCACCTTGCCTGGCACTGAGGTCAGGCTGACAGCTCTGTAGTTTTCTGATTCCTCCTTTTGACCCTTCTTGTGGATGGGTATCACATTGGCCAGCTTCCAGTCTTCAGGGACCTCTCCAGTGAGCCAGGACAGTTGGTAAATGATGGAGAGTGCCTTGGCCAGCTCAGCTGCCAGCTCTCTCAGCACCCTAGGGTGGATCCCATCTGGTCCCATGGACTTGTGAGGATCCAAATGTCTCAGCAGGTCCCTTACTTCTTCCTCATGGATTAGAGGGGGACTATACTGGTCCCTGACTCCATCTGCCAGTTCAGGAGTCCAGTTGTGCTGGAGACAGCCTGTCCCACTCTTGAAGATCGAGGCAAAGATGGTGTTCAGCACCTCTGCCTTTTCCTCATCCTTTGTCGCTATATTCCCCTCTCTATCTAATAACGACTGGAGGTTGTCCACACTCCTTCTAGAAATGAGATTCTCCAGGAGGGGCACTCAACCACCCTTCCACCTTCTTCCCACTCTTCTACCTTAACCTAGACTTTGCCTTACATTCAGTGTGAGTTTGGAGGATAGGTCAGGGGTTTAGGAAGCAGAAGGATTAGTCAGGCAGATGGTAGGTTAGAGAGAAGCACATGCAGCCAGAGCCAAGAGCAACTCCTTTATCTATGTTTATGTTCTTGGTTTTATACATCTCAGCAAGCCTATGAGTGAAGTAGATGTAACAATTCTTTCCTGTTCACAGCCTATAATTAATTTTTTCTCGCTAAAATTTTCTAATTAGCTGAAAACTAGCACAATCTGCCCATGCCTATTTTATTTAAAGTATTGCTGAGAACTGTCTAATCTACAACAATATTTACACTAATGAATATCGAAAGTTCAGTTCACACTTCATTCCCACTATCTCAGATGTAGGTTATTCAAAAGCTCAGAAAAGATCAGTTTGTCTCCTCACAGATGAGATGAGAACAGAGACTCTTAGGTGATGTTGGGTTCATGCTCACGTTCTGTAGATTCTCTCGTAGATTGTGTATTATTAGATGCCAATAGTACCTAGAACAGAAAACTCCCAACAGCTTGCATTATACACTCTGAATTTAAGCTCTCAGCTAAATTTAAATTTCTCCTGTATTACCCAATATGTATGATCAGGACCTTCATCAGAAACCACTCCTTGGAGAGGTTTCCCTTCGCCTGAAGGAGAAAATAGCCAAACAGTTTTCCCTCACAGATCCTTTTCACGTACAACAGGAACTTTATCACTGTCCACTGTTTGGAACAAATTGGATTGTGCAGGTCCTGCTCTGTTTACCGAACCTCTAATATTTACCAACCAGATTGCTTTTGCTAAATGTTTGTCCCAGTTTTTCAGAGTTCCACCCCCCATGTCTTTTAGGGTGGTTTTCAGCAAACCGTTGTAGCATTCAATCTTCTCTGAAGCTGGTGCATAGTAGAGTATGTGGTAGATCCACTCAATACCATGCTTCGTTGTCCATTTTTCACAAGATTGTTCTGGAAATGAGTGTCGTTGTTTGATTTGATTCTCTCTGTATTTCCATGTCTCCACATGATTCGTCTTTCCAAGCCAAGAATGGTGTTATGTGCAGTAGTATGTGGAACTGGACAGGTTTCCAGCCATACAGCGCTTGTGTTTACTATCTTTAGCACATAATGTTTGCCAGAACAAGATTGAGGTAAAGTGATGTAGTCAATCTGCCAGGCTTCACCATACTTGTCCTTTGACCGTCGCACACCATACCATAAGGGCTTGATTTGCTTAGCCTGCTTAATAACAGCACAGATGTCCAAGTCATGTATGACTTGAGTGATAGCTTCCATGGATAAGTCAATTGACCTATCATGTCCCCATTGGTAGGTTTCATCTCTGCCTTGATGTCCAGATGAATCATGGGCCCACCAAGCTGAGAACAGTTCACTTTGATGTTTCAAGTCATCAAGGTCAAGATCAGAGGTTGTATCAACTTGAAAAATGTTAGCAGCTTGATCTGCCTGTTGGTTGTGTTGGTGTTCCTTAGTAGCTCTACTTTTAGGCATGTGTGCATCTGTGTGCCTCACCTTCACTGGAATTCTCTCCAGCTGTGCATCAATATCCTGCCATAGATCAGCACACCAAATAGGCTTTCTTTCCCTCTGCCAACCATTCTTTTTCCAGTCTTTTAGCCAACCTCATAGCGCATTGGCTACCATCCATGAGTTGGTGTAGAGGTAAAGGATAGGCCAATTTTCACATTCAGCCACATCAAGAGCAAGTTGGACATTTTTTACTGTGGATGGACGTGAGAGTCTAAATTCTTTCTCTGGTATATCAACAAAGATAAAGATTGCATTGTCTCTCCCTAATCAACAAAAATAAACATTGCCTTTGTTAACTTCTGGGACTCTGACTCAGTGCTTGGCCTAAAGCTCAGGGATGCAAATCAACAGACAACTCCTTCGAAACTCCTGGACCTCAGTCTGTCTGGAATGCCTAGGATGCCTACATCTTATCTCAGCTACCCCCAAGGGAAAAGTTTTATGTGTATTCAGGGGTAGGGGCAGGTACAGCCAGGGAGGGGGTGGAGGCCCCCTCCCTGGAGGCACCAGACCCATGCAAATGCATGAGAATATGCAGGAAGTTTTCCTGGGGAGCTGCAGCTGGACACTGAGCAGAAAACTGTATAAAAGGCAGGAGGAATGCCTGCCAAAAAGTGTGACACCTCCACCAGACCACCAGTGGCACTCCCACCGGACCCCTCAGTAGCATCTCTACCAGACCACCAGAGCTGCACACCGCCCGAAGGATCCCTGACGAGCTGTCTCTTTCTCTCCCCTCCATCTGCAACTGAGGGTAATATGATCACAGCTCTTTTCCTTCCCTGCTTCTTCTCTCCTCTGTCGTTCTCTTTATCTCTCTCTCTCTCTCTTCCTCTTCCCCCTTTTCCCTCTGTTTTGCCCAACCTTGTCCTTTAATAAATGATTTTG
Source organism: Pogoniulus pusillus (assembly GCF_015220805.1). NCBI lineage: Eukaryota > Metazoa > Chordata > Aves > Piciformes > Lybiidae > Pogoniulus > Pogoniulus pusillus. Next base: position 18,894,624 of record NC_087309.1, read on the forward strand.
TGGTGATATATGGTCTCGTTTGCACCTTTATTTCACAACATGGAAATCCATAAGAACAAGTCTTGCTCCTCTGGACAGAGATACTGTTAATCTCTGCTTCTCTGGACCTTGACAATGGATTTCTTGGTAACAGGAGGATATGAATTGATAAACAAATGAGCAAACCCGTGCTGCAGAATGTCCTTGAATACATTCCGGAGGCAGGAATTGAGATGGTGAATAACAGCCCACCACATGCAGCTGCAGGGGGCAGAGTCTGCCAGCCGCAGGGGACTGACACTACAGGTTGTTTATGTAAGTTAACCTATCTGTACCTCACCCATGATCTTAAGCCAATCTGTACTTTCCACTTGTACCAATCATAAACTAAGTTAGCTACACACGCCTCTTCCAAATAAGGATATAACTTGCTGTAACATGGAAATAAACAGAGAACAACCATCTACCCATATTTGTGCCTAAGATTGTTACTCTTGCGGTGCAACGCTGGCATTTTACCTCAGTGAATTGACTGTATTCACCTTCTTCTATATGGATAACACTCGAGGGGGAGTAACCCTGAACCTGACCCTAGGGATCTTGACCCCTCCCCAGGGGTGAGTCTGAACACCAGGTGACCGTTAGCCCACTCCCTCCTTCCTGTCCCATAAAAGCAGGGGTAATTCCGGTTCCTTTCTCTCTCTCTGCATTGCTCTCTGCATCTCTCTCTCCATCTCTCTGCATCACTCCACTCCCTGCATACCTGCATACCATGTGGCCATCACCCACGAGGCAGACAAAGTCATCATCACAAGCTCAGGTTATATTTATATCTGTTGTATTTACACCTTTTGTATTTTCCTTTTTCCTTCCCTATACCTTTGTAACCTCCCTACCTCAGATACCTCTTTTAAGTTATTTTCTTTTTAACTTCCAAATTGAGTGAGATTGATTTATTTGGGTGTGCTTACTTCTCTCTCTCTCTCTCCATCTAAACCCTTTCCTTTGGGAAAGAAGGGGAAGAGGGAAGGGCACCTTATAAAATTGTTATTGGTTCTATCAAAATGTTATGCAAGTCTCTGGGAATTTAAATTAGAACCAAGACACTTCTCCATCTCTTGCTTTAGTAACTCCCCTGGTAGGACTCCTGACTGTTGACTTTCATCTCCGCTTGTTCCCAACAAAATGACAGGAACCATCTGTGAATAAAGCGTAGTTCTTTTCCTGATCAGAGAGATCACCATAGGGAGGAGCTTCTTCAGCATGGGTTATTTTCTTCTCTGAAGGTTTTGTACAGTCTGTGTCTTCTGGACAGTTAGTGGTCACCTCCACCAAACCAGGTCAATTGAGATTACTCATTCATACTCACTGGGTTATCAAAGCCACCCACTTAGACCAGGTTGCATCTGTGGCATGATGTGGTGATGAACCTTTGCCTCTGAACATCCAGTTTAGAACTGGCTAACTAGGAGCTAAAAGCAATTGTTACTCAGTTCCAATCACTTCAGAAGCTGCTTTCACTCCTTCATAAACTGCTAGTATGTCTTTCTCTGTTGGGGTGTAATTTGCCTCTGAACCTCTGTATCTACAACCCCAGAAACCAAGTGGATGACCATGTGCCTCATTTGGAGGTCTCTGCCAAAGACTCCAAGTTGGACCATTGTCACTCGCTGCTGTGTACAGAATGCTTTTTAATGTCTGAACCAGTTTGACCAGGTCCCTACATGGACTACTTCTCCCTTTATCTGTTCGAATGCTGCTTGTTGTACAGGTCAAAATTTTTTCTCTTATGAGTCACATCGTGCAGAGGTGTGACAATTTGACTGAATCCAAGAATGTGTAGTCTCCAAAATGCAACTGCACTCAAGAAAGATAGACTGTCCTTCTTATTTATGAGAATGGCCATGGTGGAGACTTTGTTGATCATATCCTGTGGAATGTGATGGTGACCATCCTGCCACCGCAATCCCAGAAGCTGAATTTCTCGGGCAGCTCCTTTCATTTGGTTTTGGTGGCAAAACCTGCTTGCAACAGCATGTCAGTGATTTTTTTTACCTTTCTTCAATACTTCCTCAGCAGTTTGGCCCCTCACAATGATGTCCTTGATGAACTGTATGTGTTCTGGAGCTTTATCTTTCTCCAGTGTATTGTGGATGACTGAGTGAGAGATCGTTGAGCTGTGTTTCCACCACTGAGGCAAACGCTTCAACTGGTACTAGATTGCTTTCCAGGTGAATGCAGACTGAGTCCTGCATTCCTTTGCTATGGGAATAGAGAAAAAAGCATTAGCAATGTCTATGGTAGTATACCATATGGGGAAGGGGGTTAAACACAACAGCACTAGAGACAAACAGAAGGAGGCTGAGGGTGGTAAGCCAGAAATAGGGGTATATAGTCCAGATGAAGTGTATGTATACTAATGCATGCAGTATAGGTAGAAACAAGAGGAGCTGGAAGCCTTGATGCAGGAGGAAAACTAAGATGTTGTCACTATCACAGAAAGTGGTGGGATGACTCGCACAGTTGGAGTCATGCAATCAATGGCTGCAGACTCTTTGGGAGAGACAGGCAAGAGAGAAGAGGTAGAGGAGTGGCTGTGTATATTAGGGATGCTCTGGATGTCATTGAGGTAGTTGGGGAGGGGAAATTAATTGATGAGAGATATTTTCCAAAATTAATAGTATTTATTAATTTTGTTATTCAGAGCTCCCACCACCTCCAACCACTAATTTTAATAGTATCTACATCTAATATAACCAGAAAAATATACAAACATTAATTTTATTGGAAGACACTATTCCTGTGATCAAATTCTGCTTGCCCAGTAGATGGGCTCAAGCTCTTTCTGCTCAATGGAAGAAGGCAGTAGAGAATTACAAAGAGGCATAGAGCATTTACTCACAGATTATTATTAGTACTCTCACGGGGGCTAGTCGCAGTCCAGACAGTGCCCAAATGCTTTCACGGGACTCTGTTTTGTTCACCATTGAGGCTTGAATCTTCCCGGCTTCTGGGGAAAGGATACAGACTGTCTCAGACCTTGTCTCCTGGCCTCTTCTGGATAATCTGTATATACGTCCAGGAATTCTAGGCAGGACCATGAGGTGCAGAAGGCAGGATGTCATGAAGTCTCAGCACAATGTCATGCTGGCCACACAGGCTGATAGTGTGCAGGCATCCAGGGTCTGTTTCTGGTAACTTGTGGCAGTGGAGTTTGCCAGGCAAGCAATAGGACAGTGTGCAATAGCAGCATGGCTGGGCACATCAGAGAGAGCACAGCAAAGAGCAGGGAAGCAAAACAGCGAAGCAAAAGCATGTAGTTCTCCTGTGTATCTTCTTTTATCAATGTGGGAAGAGATTAATTGCCCTTTGGACACAAGAATAGCCAATCAGGATGGCAGTTAGCCAAACCATAGCATATTAGGCAGAGCCACAGGCTCACTTTTCCCTAATTTGGGAAAAATACAGGCCTTGCAGTAGGCAGGCACAAGCTAAGTGTGTGTAACTGTCCTGGGTTAGGGCAGATTCCTCCCCCGGGAAGAAACAAACTCACCACAACACAGATTTATTTTTTTTTTATAAGTCAGGGAAAGATGAAATTGTATTTCTTATAGTAGAAGTATAACAATGTAAAGAGAGATAATAACTAGAGAAGGAAGAAAAAAAAATACAATAACCTTAAGGGAGATGGGAGAGGGGTCAAGTGGCAGCGAAGCAGCAAAAGCAGTAGCAGCCAAAACAGCAGCCGGAGAAGGTAAGTGCAGCTGAAGCAGCAGAAGCCAGCAGGAGAAGGGGCAGAACAAGCTGTGCTTCTAGACATTAAGCTCTTGATGCTCCAATGAAATTATATTAATTTATCTATTGTTGCCATTATATGGCCTATCCCTGGAGCATTCATCTTTCCCTTATGTCTGAGCCAGAAAATCAGCTCAAACAGCCACAGTAACTTATACCACAGGACCCTAGGCAGGCTAGCCTTTATGGCTCCAGGTGCATTTGTGTCTGTTTCCAACACTTGCCTCTCTGGTGGAGCAGAAAAAAAACGTGCCTAGGCAAGGCAGGATATGTATAAGCCCATTTTGTGTCTATGAAGCCTACCACAAAAGAAGTAGAGATTAAGGATGATCAAGTTGTATCCCAATGGGTGAGAATTAAGAGGAAGGCCAAAAGGACTGACATCCTGATAGGAGTCTGTTATAGACCACCCAACCAGGAAGAAGAGGTTGATTTATTACACTTTAAGTAACTGGAGGCTGTCTCAAGATCACCTGCCCTTGTTCTCGTGGGTGACTTCAACCTGCCAGACATCTGCTGGGACTTTAATAGTGCAGAGAAGAGTCAGTCTAGAAGGTGCCTAGAGTGTGTGGAGGATGACTTCTTATCCTAGATGTTATGGGAGCCTACCAGGGGTGCAGCCCTGTTTGACCTGCTGTTCACAAATACAGAGAGGCTACTGGGGAGTGTGGTGGTCAGAGGGCTACCTGGGGTCCAGTGACCACGAAATTATAGAGTTTCAATATATGGATGTGCTAGTTTGAAGCAGGCTAGAATGTTTTGGTAAGAAAAAGTAGATAATTGGCTGTGAAAGGAAAAAAATGGTTATGCCTCCTTCCCTCACAGTCTCGCTGAGAGGTATGGGAACAAGAAAGTAAACATTAGACAACACTTTTTGTCATTTTCTCACTCTGCTTCTGGCTTCAGACTGAGCTACATCTCCCTAACCTCACTGCCACTAACCTTGCTCCTTAACCTCTTGGCTGAACCTCTTCTTCTTCCTAGGATTTGGGGTAAGGTTGAGAGGGGCAGGGGGAAGGTGCAGGGGTGGTTGAGAACCCCTCTTGGGGATTCAGGTTTCTGGGAGGGGAGTTGTGCTTCTGTATTACTTTTACTTTGTATATTTCTGTACATAACTGTATATATTGTAAATAGCTGCTTGTATATTGTGCTGCTGTAAATAAATAGCTTCATTTACATTCCCAGAGTCCAGCTGAGTTAGCTGGGGTTCTTTATAAAGCAGGGGGGGGGGGGGGGAAGAGCAGGGGGGGCGGTGGGATAGCACCTAAACCACCACAATGGAGAAATCAGGAGGGGCATAAACAAAACCTCCACACTGGACATTTGAAGAGAAGACATCAGCTGATTTAAGAACCTAACTAGGAAATTTACTTGGGAAAGAACCCTTAAAAACAAAGGGGTCCAGGAAGGTTGGACCTACTTCAAAGAAGAATTCCTGGAGGCATAGGAGCAGGCAGTCCCAGTGTCCTGGAAGACAAGCCAATGAGGGAGGAAGCCAGACTGGATGCGCAAGGAGCTACTAAAGGAATTAAAGACAAAAAAGAGGGTGTATCACCTTTCAAAAAAGGGGGGAGATATCCCAGAAGGAATTCAAGGATGCTGCTATGTATTGTAGGAAAAAAATTAGAGAGGCAAAAACGTCCAGTTAGAACTTAGGTTGGCCACAGCTGATAAGGAGAATAAAAAATGTTTCTATAAATATATGAATGACAAGAGAAGGGGCAAGGACAACCTCCAGTCGTTATTAGATAGAGAGGGGAATATAGCGACAAAGGATGAGGAAAAGGCAGAGGTGCTGAACACCATCTTTGCCTTGATCTTCAAGAGTGGGACAGGCTGTCTCCAGCACAACTGGACTCCTGAACTGGCAGATGGAGTCAGGGACCAGTATAGTCCCCCTCTAATCCATGAGGAAGAAGTAGGGGACCTGCTGAGACATTTGGATCCTCACAAGTCCATGGGACCAGATGCGACCCACCCTAGGGTGCTGAGAGAGCTGGCAGCTGAGCTGGCCAAGGCACTCTCCATCATTTACCAACTGTCCTGGCTCACTGGAGAGGTCCCTGAAGACTGGAAGCTGGCCAATGTGATACCCATCCACAAGAAGGGTCAAAAGGAGGAATCAGAAAACTACAGAGCTGTCAGCCTGACCTCAGTGCCAGGCAAGGTGATGGAACAGGTCATCTTGGGTGCCATCACAAAGCACCTACAGGATGGCCAAGGGATCAGGCCCAGCCAGCATGGGTTTAGGAAGGGCAGGTCCTGTCTCATCAACCTGATCTCCTTTTATGATCAGGTTACCCGCCTGGTGAATGTGGGGAAGGCTGTGGATGTAGTCTACTTGGACTTCAGCTAAGCCTTGGATGGCGTCTGCCACACCTAGCTTCTAGCCAAGCTGGCAGCTCATGGCTTGGACAGATTGACTCTGTGCTGGGTCAAGAACTGGCTGGAAGGCCAGGCCCAGAGAGTGGTGTTGAATGGTGCCACATCCAGTTAGCAGCCAGTCACTAGTGGTGTTCCCCAAGGATCAGTGCTGGGCCCAGTCCTGTTCAACATCTCTATTGATGATCTGGATGAGGGGATTTAGTGCAGCATCAGTAAGTTTGCAGATGACACCAAGCTAGGAGCAGGTTTTGCTCTGTTAGAAGGTAGGAGAGCCCTGCAGAGTGACCTAGACTGGCTGGATGGGTGGGCAGAAGCCAATGGGATGAGATTGAACAAGGCCAAGTGCAGGGTTCTGCACTTTGGCCACAACAACCCCAAGCAGCGCTCTAGGCTGGGGACAGAGTGGCTGGAGAGCAGCCAGGAGGAAAGGCACATGGAGGTACTGATAGATAGTAGGCTGAAGCTGAGCCAGCAGTGTGCACAGGTGGCCAAGAGAGCCAATGGCATTGTGGCCTGCATCTGGAATGGTGTGGCCAGTAGGACAAGGGAGGTTATTCTTCCCCTGTACTCAGCACTGGTAAGGCCACACCTTGAGTCCTGTGTCCTGTTCTGGGCCCCTCAATTCAAGAGAGATGTGGAGGTGCTGGAACATGTCCAGAGAAGGGCAACAAAGCTGGTAAGGGGCCTGGAACACAAGGCCTATGAGGAGAGGTTGAGGGAGCTGGAGTTGTTTAACCTGGAGAAGAGGAGGCTCAGGGGTGACCTCATTGCTGTCTACAACTATCTGAAGGGAGGTTATAGGCAGGTGGGTGTCAGTTTCTTCTCCCAGGTAACCAGTAATGGAACAAGGGGACACAGTCTCAAGTTGTGCCGGGGGAAGTATAGGCTGGATGTTAGAAGGAAGTTCTTCACAGAGAGAGTGATTTGCCATTGGAATGGGCTGCCCAGGGAGGTGGTGGAGGTGCCATCCCTGGAGTTGTTCAGGAAAAGACTGGATGAGTCACTGACTGCCATTGTCTAATTGACTGGCTAGGGTTGGGTGCTAGGTTGGCCTGGATGACCTTGGAGGTCTCTTCCAACCTGGTTGAGTCTATGATTCTATGATTTATGTTGTGTTTCTTAATTAGTTTTTAACTTGTATATTTCTGTATATAGCTGTATATATTGTAAGTATATGCTTGTATATTGTGCTAAGCTTTAAATATAGCTTCATTCTTCCAACTTCCCGCAGTTGAGTCTAGTCTGAGTGATTTTCTTAAGTGTAGGGGGGTGGGTAACACCCAAACCATCACAGATGGTTTGTTAAACGGGCTAGAGGTCATTTTATCAAGTAGTAGTAGTACTACTAATTAGAAAAGCTGCAGAATAACCCTTAATCTATTTTCATTTTATAGATGGATATATTGTGAGTGGACACCAGATGCCTACCATGTTGCACAATCACTTTCCTTCCACAATGGACAATATAGAGAAAATATATGGAAAGACTCATGGGTCAAGATAAGGACATGGTGTTCACTCACGAATTACTGTCAGAGATTACTCACTAATCACTGTCATAGATAAATCACACTCTACTTGGGGAAATTAATTTATTTTATTTTTAATCATTTTAGGAAAAAAAGTTCGATTTAGTTAAGGCAATTAACAAGGCAAGAATTATAAAATATGTAGTTAATTTTATTTGTGGAAGGCTGCAGCCACAGCTATATACAAATTAGTTAAATTTGGGTTCTAATTTTGTCAGGGAAATCTTCACAAAGGTGCTTACGGGCAATTAATTCATTTAGGAGACTCAGAAAATTAGAAAAGTTTAGCCACAAAACAGCTTTTCCCCACTTACAAATAGGTTGTCTGAAGCCCAAGGGAAAGTCTGTTCTTCTCACTGCAGTGGAGTAGAAATTTCAAGATAGTCCATGGCTCCTTTGTGGTAGTGTTGGAACTGCTCAGCCTTTGAGAGGCTTTCAGATCTTCACAGGGTGCTGGGAAAGTGGCAGACAATCTCTGATCTGATCCTGGTTCTTCTTGGCATAGAGGTTTGCAGAGGTGCAGACAGGATCTCTTGCAGATGCGCAGAGAGCATGATGTGAGTGGTATTTCTTGTTACATCATGAGGCACTTAAATGCCACCTTCTTGGAAACTTGAGGCACTTAAGTATGTGGTTCAAGCCAAAAACATCAAGGCTAAGCTGGTCTGAAGCACAAGGCAGAGCAGAACACACTGTCCAAAAGCAGTGAGACAGAGGCAGCTCCATGAGGCAGAGGCAACAAGGCAGAAGAAGCCCATGCTGAGGCAGAACAGCAAGGGAGAAGCAGCACAGCTGCTTGTAACTTAGCTCAATTTATATTACTTGCCCGAGTATAATGGCTCCTTTGGCCACAGAGATTCACCAATCAAAATTACATTTGCAAACCTGACCATATTAGATGAAACCAGAGCTTGCTCACCCTTATTTGGACAAGACACCAACAAGTACTTAAACAGCTGTGGGTACCTGTTTTTCACTTTGTGAGGGGACATAATGTCCCAAGCCTTTGTTTTCCTCCCAGTCTTGCTTCCCTCATCAGCAGAATGGCCTTCCAGGACAAGGATAATGTCCTATTGGCCTTCCAGGACAAGGACAATGAGAAACAAATGCAAGTCTCCTTCTGGGAGAGATCTCCTCTCTCCCTCTAGATATTATATAGTCCAATCCCACTGCTAAAGAACATTCACTAGATCAGGTAGCACAGAGTGCATCCAGCAGGGTTTAACAATGTCCTGAAAAGGAGACTTCACATTTCGTCTTGGCAGCCTGTTACAGTGCTCCATTACTTTCAAAGTAAAGAATCTTTTTAAGTGCAATTTCCTGAGCTCCTGCTTATGCCCATTGTCCCTTGCAACACAACAGCTCCTGTTCCAGTTCCTGCTGTTTCCAGCTCCTGTACCACAGACAGCTCCATTTTCAGTTCCAGTTCTTGCTCTGCAGACAGCACCAGAACGTGCTCTGGCACCAGCAGCTCCAGCATCAGCTCCTGCACCACTAGATCCTCTTCCACAGCTAGTTCTGCTGCTGGTTCCAGTTCTGCAGCTGTTCCTGCAACTCCAGTGATTCCATCTCTGTCGTGGAGGGCTCAAAGGCCAGAAAATAGGTGTATTTATGCCTTGCCTTGCCTGGACATGTTTTTCTGCCCAAACCAGAGGTAAACACATTAAATGGATAAAAGGGGCACAATAGGCCTGGTGCCATAAAGACTGGTCTGCCAGGACCCCTGTTTGTAAACAGGTTGTGTAAGCCCTACACTCCCAGCTCGTGTTTCCCTGATGTAAGCCATCGATAATCTGACTATTTTGGAAGTCAGAAGTTGGAAAAGGCTTTAGCTATTAATTAATAGTGTTTTTCTTACTAATAAAGCTGAGCCAAAACAACTCACGATCAGGCTGACTTCATTCTGTGGACTGTCCCTCTCATTCCCTTTCAGCAGCTGCAGGTGGGTCGTTAAGTGTCGTTAGGCTTTACAAAGGGTGTCAATGGGTGAAGCAGTCCTTGAAGCTCTTTCTGTATCCAGGCCAGGCAAGAAGGAGGGGAGAACTCTCAGGCAGGCATGAAAGTCCAGGCAGGAACAAACTCCAAGTGGGAATCAACTCCAAGGCAGGAACCCCAAAGGCGGGAAGTCTCCAATCTTTATACCCTCTCTAGACAAAGAGCAAAGTTACCACTTCCTTAGGCACGAAAGGGCATAGCCAATCCCAGCCCGATTCCAGCACGGGCACTGCACGGGGCACTCCTTGTGCGGGCAGGACCCCTTTGCTCACCTCCTTCATGCCTGCAGGGCAGGGGAGGGGGTGGGGGGGAACCAGGCAGCTTTTCCTCTCCCATTTCAAGCCACGGAGGGAGAAGAATTTAGGGGTATACAGGACTCCAGGACACCATGACCTTGCAAAGAACCAATTATTATTAAAATCAGTGGTTAGGGGTGGCAAGAATTCTAAATATCAAAATTAATAAACAATATTAATTTCGGAAAAATATCAGCTTGCATTAATTAATTATGTCTCCATGACAATTCATCACCTGGAGAAGTGGGAGGAGTCACTGAACCTGACTGCTTCTGACACGATTGTCTCAGGGATAGAAACACACACCACTTGGGCTGGTCATGGACTTATCCAGTACACACTTATCCAGGTATGTACTTGAACAGAGTGGAACTCCAAGAAAATCTGTAATAAGCAATTGGGTATGCATTTGATGTTTAGTTCTAGGACACCTGTTATGTGGAAAGGCCCAGGTTTGATCCTTGGCTGGTGAACAGACTGCAAAGCAACCCAATCCCATGCTGAGTGAGAATGGGTAGGAACTGATCCATGTTATCCCTTGTTTGATGTTGATTGTTACTTAGCATAATGCAGATTAATATAGAGCTCCCATTGTTTATGCAGAGCTTATTAGGAAAACTGTATGTTTTTTCTTTTTCCTACTCTTTGGGTGATTTGTGTGCTAATGGTTCTGGCCATACCTATTGGGTAATGCAAAAGCCCACCACATACAGTCCAGTATATCCACAAAATAATTTAACTGAAAGATCTCGGGGTGTGCATGGGTTGTTCTGAGTCTTTTTCAGATAACTGTGTCACCCATAGAAAATTTTTTATGACCTCAACATAGGTGTGTATGAACACTATGAGCCCTGAAAAGTTCTGTTTCATCTTATCTGACGAGAACTGTTTCCTGCTCTTGAGTGAAAGATAGTTCCGAAGAATGCCAAGATGACGAATGGGTTGCCACTTGGACTTTGTTGTATGTCATCTAGAGAGTGTTTCTTTTTTTGATTATATGTTTGATGCAGGAAGAATTGAATAGAATAAAGGGGTGGAATGTGGTGCCTTGGGGCCCAGGTTCCCTTAAGAAAGCCACAGACATCTCCAGGAGAAATAGAAAGATCCAGAGGGTGGATCCCAGAAATCATAATTTTGTTATTCAACCCCATGAATCACTTTATAAATGGGAAAAAAAATCAAATATTTCTCTTTTTGTCTCCCGTTCTTCAGCTCTCTGGAGGGAGTCCTTATCTTATAAACCAATGGGGAAGTAACCTGCCTGCAGCCTTCAAGGATGCAATTTATTTATTGCTGTTATTTAGGCCTAATGGGAGACAATGTTGGGGGAGAAAATGAGCACTGGGGTTTTGTGGTTTTAGTTTCTGTGGGGGGAGAGATTTGAGGGAGTTTGAGTATATAAGTTGTTAAGGATTCATGTATTCTGTATTTTCCTGTGCATCTTTAAATATTCCTCTCCAATTTAGCAAGATTGTCTTTATTTTGCTTTCCTCAGGAGCAAGGGTATTTATTTCTGTCCTTTCTTTAAAAGCAAGACACTTATCACTTTAAACCATTGAAAAGAGACCAATCCCATCTTCTTGACACCTATGCTTACGTATTTATAAGCATTAATAATCTCCTCTCATTCATCTCCAGCCCCAAGCCTCGCCACCTCTCCTCATAAGAGAGGTGCTCCATTCCCTTCAATATCTTTCTAAGGAGACTTGCCTATGAGGATGTCAAGGAGGCAGTGTCACAAAGCTGCCTATGAGGATGTCATAGGAGGCAGTGTCAAAAAGCTCTAGAGATAGACAACATCACTGCTTTATATCAACCCAGGTGGTCACACTGTGAGAGAAGTTTATCAGACTGGCCAAACATGAGAGCCATACAAAAAGGTAGGAGCCATCCAAAAGTGGGGCTGGTCCAGTTGTGGTAGGAACCTATCCTGTTGGGCACTCTGTCAGGAGTTCTTTCCAGGTGGGGAACACTCAAGATGGGAGCTCTCAAGGCAGGAACCTCTTCCTGTTCTCCCTTGCTCTATGCTTTTCTAGGCTTCCACATGGGTCAGTCCATGTACAGAAACGTGCCTTTTGCTGTTCTCCCTTCATGCGCAGCGGACAGGAGAGAGGAGGAAAGCAGTTTTCATACCTTCTTCTCCTATTCAAACCCATGGTCGGGGGTGGGGGGAGGGGAGAGAAGAAAGGAATTAGGGGCACCCCAGGACAGAAATTAATGCACAAACAAGGTCAAGCATTTAAAGTATATTTATTAAAGTGTAAAGTAAACAAAATGGAAGAAAGGAACAAAGACACAGAAAGAGAGAGGGGAGGAAAATGGAGAAAGAAAGAAAGAAAGAAAGAAAGAAAGAAAGAAAGAAAGAAAGAAAGAAAGAAAGAAAGAAAGAAAGAAAGAAAGAAAGAAAGAAAGAAAGAAAGAAAGAAAGAAAGAAAGAAAGAAAGAAAGAAAGAAAGAAAGAAAGAAAGAAAGAAAGAAAGAAAGAAAGAAAGAAAGAAAGAAAGAAAGAAAGAAAGAAAGAAAGAAAGAAAGAAAGAAAGAAAGAAAGAAAGAAAGAAAGAAAGAAAGAAAGAAAGAAAGAAAGAAAGAAAGAAAGAAAGAAAGAAAGAAAGAAAGAAAGAAAGAAAGAGAAAGAAAGAAAGCAAGCAGGAAAGGAATTATATTACCATCTTCAACTGGAGGAGAAGAGAGAAAGGTCCCAGAGCCCAAGTTCCTTTTGGCTTATGTGGAAAGGCCTGAGTATCTGTGATGGCTTTCCTTTCTCTGAGCAGCCTCCAGCGTGTGGTGTTTTTTCAGTGGAATTTGTTGTGGAGGCAGGGAATTAATGCAGCCAAGTCAGGAATTTTATAGAAAAAATAGAGTTATTTTATTTTTGTGAAAACCCGCCCCCAAAACTATATACAGAAATTAGTTTTAATTAGCAGATTCAGTTAAGTTAAGAAGATCTACAAGGATACCATAGGTAATTGACTATTTTGGAAGTCAGAAGTTGGAAAAGGCTGAGCTATTAAATATAGCATCCCCCACTATTAGTAAGGCTGAGCCAAAATTACTCACAGGTGAGTCAGTCTGGCTGAAAAAAAGGGCGGTCCAGCTGCTTGTCCCCTCGCTGTCTTTCAGAGGCTGTCCAAGGGTCATTAAGGCCTACTGAGCCTGCATAAAGGGTGCATAAGGCGGGAAGCCGTCCTTCGGAACAGAGTGCCAGGGATCCTTCTGCAGAATCTGTACAGGTGGGGGAGAACTCTAAGGCAGCAACCCCAAGGTGGGAAGTCCCCCAAAATTTATACCCTTCCTGGACAAAGAGCAGAGTTACAACTTCTTAGGTGCAAAAACTACAGCCAATGCCCAGCCCAATTCCAGCACGGGCATTGCACTGGGCACTCCTCATGCCGGAAGGGCCCCTTGCTCCCCTGCATCACAAGTGTGGGGCAGGGGGGAAACAGGTCTTTTCACACCTTTTCCTCTCTCATTCAAACCACAGAGGGAGAGGAATTTTGGGGTATACAGGACTCCAGGGCAGAGTTCTTTCTTCTCCTAGTGCATGGTGTTTCTTTAGTGGCATTAGAGGGGAGAGATGTTCTTGGGCTGCTTCTTCCAGGCTGAGATGTCCACAGTGATGCACCTCCTGCCACAAACTGTTATAGCTCAGGGCTTTTATACTGATCCTGATTCATTAATTGCAGCTTCACCTAGTCCACACCCTAATCACATGAATGCATATGTGTCCAGGTGTTGCCTCCAGGGAGTTTGCTGTGGTCTGGTGTTGGGAATGGTAAGACTTTTAGTGCTGTACAGCTGCTTGATCTTGACACACTGGAACATAAGCCACGGATTCAGATTGTATAAGTGGAAAAGTACTGAGTTAAGTAAAATAGAGGGTTGAAATCACCTTAGAGGATGTTGCATCAGATGAAACAATGTAAAGCATGAACTTGTGTTTTTTGTTAATCCTTGCTTATCTAGTTGCTAAGGTATAAGGTCTGTCTTGATGACCGATTAGGATTTGACACTATCTTTAGCTCATATGTTAAGGGTATATAACCAAGTGCTGAAAGTACAATAAATGGAATTTTGCTTGCATCAAGCTGATCCCTGTCTCTTCATTGCAACAAATGGTGACCCTGAAGTGACACATGAAAGAGACCGCCTAAGCTAGGTGACCAGACCTGAGTCCCTTGGAACTTGGAATCAGCTGCTGAAAGGAAGTAGGATCAGGCCCGACTTCATCGCCTTTGTAGGAGAGGAACATGAGCCAAGGGAAACTATGGGGAATCAAGCCTCCTCAACAGAAAGAGACGTTTATCAACTTATGAAAGATCTTCTTAAAAATCATGGCAAAGCTCTTTCTGGCCATGACTTGAAACTGGCCATGAAGTGGGTACAAGTTAAGACCCCTTCCATTTCTGCCTCTAATATCTTCACTACAGAGATACGGGATCAGGTGGAGGTAATGCTGTGGGATACAGTGACTAAAGGTGATGCTGAGGCACAAAGACATCTCCCTGGGTGGTGAAATATATTTGAAACATTGAAAACCCAAGAAGGGGAAGGGGGAACAGAGGGGACAAAGGACTCAGATGAGTCACCCACAGTGTCCACAGCCCCGCCTTTGCCCCTGGAATCTAAGCCACAGCCACAGTGCTCAAAGCCATGCAAAAAACTAAGCCTTGTTCAAAGATTGTTGTTACTGCTGTGAAAAGATGCCCACTTGAGGAAGATCCCTTTGATCCTGAAAAGGAGCCTGATCTTTACCCCCCTGATCCACATGAAGTGTGGACAAACATTAAATGACAGGCTCTTAAGGAAGGAGATATGGAAATAGCTAATCTGATTGTCGCTCCAGTAATACACCCTGGGCAAGGGGGTAACCAACAATGAGAAGCCCTCTCATTTTCATTTATTAAGGAGCTCTGTCACACAGTGATGGAACACGGACTCTCTTCTCCCTACTTCATGAGTCTTCCTCTATCTGGTTGCGATGCACATATTATGACTCCCTATGATCTAAGATCCTTGGCTCAGCTCATCCTTACACCTACACAATTTACATTGTGGGAGTCACAGTGGAGACAGGGGCTCCAGGCATTACAACTTACTTTTGGGGGTCATAACAACCCAGAGATGCAGGCTTTAATGTTAGACCACGTCATGGAAACAGGTCTGTGTATGGATCCTGTGGCACAGGAGAGAGATTGCCCCTGAGAATCCCTAGAGGCTGTCCAAAAAGAAGCTAAGAAGGCTTTTCTTAAGATCCCAGATGGCCAGATGCCACAGAAGGCATTTACAACTATAGTACAAGAACTTTGGGAGACCTATATGTGTTTTGTTGTGTGATGGTTTGGGGGTTACCCCGCCCCCCCACACTTTGTAGGTACCCAATTAACTCAGACGGACCCTGGGAATATAGATGAAGCAATTTATTTACAGCTAGCAGAGTTTACAAGCAGCTATTTACAATATATACAGTTATATACAATTATATACAGAAATATACAAAGGATAAACAATACAAAAGCACAACTCCCCTCCCAGAAACCTGAGTCCCCAGGAGGGGCTCTCAAACCACTCCAACACCTTCCCTTGCCCTCTCAACCTTACCCCAGTTCTCAGGAAGAAGAGAGGTGCAGCCAAGAGGTTAGGGAGCAAGGTTAGTAGGAGCAAGGTTAATGAGATGTGACTAGGTCTGAAGGCAAAGGCAGAAGAAAAAAACAAAATGGAGAAAGTTTACTTCTTCTTTCCAGAGTTCTCAGCATGAATGTGAGAGAAGGAGACACCATGTTTTCATTCCACTGCCTGTTATCAAGTTCTTTTACCAAAACATTCCAGCTTGCTTCTAACTAGCACAATCCACCCCGTCCACTTCGCTCAGAGTATCGCTGAGAATTATACAATCTAACCTAAACCAATTATTTACATTAAAACAATATATACAAGTTCAGTTCACACTTCAATCAGATGTAGGTGATTCAAAAGCACAGAACAGGGACTCCCAGGTGATACTGGGTTCATGCTCAAGTACTGTAGATTCTATCGTAGATTCTCTCAGTGTTGGGCGCCGATGTTACCTAAAACAGAAAAACTCCTAACAACTTGTATTATACACTCTGAATTTAAACTGTCTCGGCTAAGGTTAAATTTCTCTGTGGAATACACTGGATTTCACCATTCTCCTGCATTACCCAGTAGGTATGACCAGGACCTTCAGCAGAAACCACCCCTCAGACAGGTTTCCCTTCACCCGAAGGAGAAAATACCCAAACAGTTTTCCCTAACAGATTCTTTTCATGTACAACAGGAACTTTATCACCATCTACTGTTTGGACCAAATCTGATTGTGCAGGTCCTGCTCTGTTTACTGAACCTCTACTATTTACCAATCAGGTAGCTTGTGCTAAATGTTTGTCCCAGTTTTTCAGAGTTCCACCCCCCCATGGCTTTTAGGATGGTTTTCAGCAAACCGTTGCAGTGTTCAATCTTCCCTGAAGCTGGTGCATAGTAGGGTATGTGATAGATCCATTCAATGCCATGCTCTTTGGCCCAGTTTTTCACAAGATTGTTCTTGAAATGAGTACCATTGTCTGACTCAATTCTCTCTGGAGTTCCATGTCTCCACAAGATCTGTCTCTCCAAACCAACAATGGTGTTACGTGCAGTAGCATGTGGAACTGGATAGGTTTCCAACCATCCAGTGCTGGCTTCTACCATCGTCAGAACATACTGCTTGCCAGAACGAGATTGAGGTAAAGTGATGTATTCAATCTGCCAGGCTTCACCATACTTGTACTTTGACCATCTCTCACCATACCATAAGGGCTTGATTTGCTTAGCCTGCTTAATAGCAGCACAAATGTCACAGTCACAGATCACTTGGGTGATAGCGTCCATGGACAAGTCAATTGACCTATCACGAGCCCATCGGTATGTTGTATCTCTGCTTTGATGGCCAGATGAGTCATGGGCCCACCAAGCTAAGAACAGCTCACCTCGGTGTTTCCAATCAAGGTCAATGTCAAGTTCAGAGTTGGTATCAACTTGAGCAATCTTAGCAGCTTCGTCTCCCTTCTGGTTATGTTGATGTTCCTCAGTAGCTCTGCTCTTAGGCATGTGTGCATCTACGTGCCACACCTTCACTGGAATTTTCTCCAGCCGTGCATCAATGTCCTGCCATAGATCAGCACACCAAATAGGCTTTCCTTTCCTCTGCCAACCATTCTTCTTCCAGTCCTTTAGCCAACCCCATAGAGCATTGGCTACCATCCACGAGTTGGTATAGAGGTAAAGGAGAGGCCAATTTTCATGTTCAGCCACATCAAGGCAAATTGCACAGCTTTTACCTCAGCGAACTGACTGAATTCTCCTTCTCCATCTTTCATTTCGGTAACTCTGCTGGTTGGACTCCAAACCGCTTACTTCCATATTCGTTTGTTCCCAACAAGACGACAGGAACCGTCTGTGAACAAAGCATAGTTCTTTTCTGTTGGGAAACACGTTCGGTGGAGCGCTATGGGAAGATGACTCTTTGTTCACCAATATGGTTAGATGGTCAAATCCACTTTATTTCCATGATACAGCGACTTATATGCGTTCTAGCAAGAGGCATGCTCAGCTTAAGATTGGTTACAGTCAGAGGGTCCAGAGTTACATGTAAGGTGTGCATAGGTTAACTTATCACAACATTCTAAGGGTCAGCCTTCCAGACCACCTACTCCAGACCCCTTGGTTATCTAGTCTCTGCCCACTGCAGCTGTGTGTGGGGTGCTCAGTTGTTCACATCTCGACTTCCTAGCCTCGCTGGGAACCAAGGATGTTCTCAGCGCAAGTTACCCATGTTTATGACTTTATGTCCTCGACTGGCGAGAAATTCTTCCACAATTCCCTCTTTTTCTTTTTGAGCAACCCACACCTGGCTATCTACCTTAGTTAAGCTCTTCTTAATGCAAGCAAAGATAATACAAGCGCATAGCAAAACTATTATGAAAATAACAAATTGCCGTAAGCCTTCTCCTAATAAGCTGCTTGACCACTCCGGGATTGTCCCAAACAGGTGCTTCAACCAGTCATCAAAAGTCGATGTTTCCTTTTCAATCTTGTCAATATGACCTTTCAACCAGGTTATACTCTTGTGAATGGACTCACCATGATCTGATAAATTCAAACAACACATCCCTTCGAAGTCCTGGCAGCCGTGTCCTTGGGCTAGCAAAGAAAATCAACGGTTGCTCGATTTTGCAATAGGGCATGACGAAGGCTATTTTGATCAACCAATAGTTGTCCTAAAACCTTTGTGGTGACATTGGCTTGTTTTGCTGACCAACACGCGAGTCTCTCTAGCTGTACTAATGCTTTTCCAGCTGCTCCTCCTGGTAGAAATACAGCTAAGGCAACACGAGCAGCTGTGGATAACAATTGAACGTTGTCATTGCAATTAGGACTCAATTTTAAAGATCGCTTAGCCCGGCGTCGGGCTAGGTCCCTGAGCTGACTAAGATGAGGGGCAAACATTGTCAATTTACCCAGATAACGTGGACCTCCATAAACATTCTTGGTATGCCTTGCCAGACTCTATCACCACAAATAAGGAACACATCAGTGGGAAGTGCCTTAGTGGTTCTGTTGTTCCACAACAGATGACCTCGGCCCCTTCTTGATGCTTTAACACAATAACGCCAATTGTTTGCTCCTAAAGGTCTAATATGGGCCTTGTCACTGTTGTTTGAACCGCAGTGTCCACCCTCATTGCTAAGGAAGTTATCATAGGCTGTTTAACACAGGGGTGAATGGTGCAGCTAACAAATCAACAGTGCTAAAATCAAAGGAATAAACCTGTTAGAGGTTTCATCAGTAGCATTAGTCTGGCAAGCTAACAACCCAAGCTTAGCTAACAATCCCAAAAGCTATTTCTGCAAGTGACAGTAAGTCATTCGTTCAAAAACCCAAAAGTGCAGACGAACATCACAGTCACAGGAGAGTGCAGGTGTGCCACATCTTCTCTGGCTCTGTGTGGCAGTCGATGCTGCAGATTCGCAGATCACTCAGTTGTCAAGTATTCTTCTCAGACTCCCATAGTTCTGGATTCACTCGATGTTCTCATTACACTCCTTAGCTGTGAGCTGTGTCTGACTATTGTGCTTAAGGACTACAGACCTCTAAATACAATACAAAGATATGCCTTAGATGTTACTATCAGTCTATTCTACTTAGGCCTTTTCCCACAGTTCTTCATCTGCTTTCAGAATTTAGGGCAGTGTTTTTTTATCTCTTGCAGGGCCCTTGCAAGAGAAGAAAGTCACATTGCCATCTTATGCCAATTTGAGTGGGCTTTGGCCTTTACAAAGCTGTTAAACCGAACCTATTCTATTAAACCACATCACTGAAAACTCATAAAAATACACAAATTTGTTAGCCATGGTGCAAACCTTTAAGATCCATACAAATACAATCATCATGTCAATGCTTCTTTCAAGTCCTTTCACAGTTCTGCCATCTGAGCAAGACTTCTGCTCACTTTAGGAAAAAACAAGTTGGTCATAATCAGGTTGGTCTTCATCAAGGCCTGTGAAGATAAATGGTCAAACACAAGCAGATACAAGAACAAATGCAGACATATCCATTGCCTAGGCTAGCAGATCCACTGGCCTAGTCTGTATGCTGTGATTGGAAAGATCTCGAGAAAAGAAAAGATTTCTTCTGCTATCCTACTGTCCTCTAACCCATATTCCCCTTTTCAATAATGCCTAGATATACCCAAGAAAAACATCCCATAACATCCTTATGTCCTAAGTTCCCAAAACTACAAATCCTTAGTCTTAACTTATCTTGTTCTAAGAATCTATCAGGTATAGGAAATTCAAGAAAAGCAAAGAAAATCCAAGAAGATAACAATTCCATGGTATTCTCAAAAAAGGGAAAAGTCAGAATTGTCACAAGGCTCATTTCATTGCAATTAGCAGCTGTTCCAGTAAGCTTCTATACTAGTCCTGTCTTTATCTGTTATTGGGGGAAGGAGCTGACTGGCATTAGCCTACAAGCTCTATCATTCCCTGTTCCTAGTCCAGAATCTGGTTAGTGACTTGCAATGTGGACCTCAGTGCCTACACCCTCGCTGTGAGAGGCAATGCATCTGAGTTCTAATCTGTCCTGCTTGGTGCCTTCCATGTCTGTATAAGTTTCCACCCATGGTCAGTGGCACTGGCATCTCTGCTATGGCCTAGCAATCTCCCTCTTTTTCTTTTTGCCACTGAGCAGGGGGTGCAAAAGTCTTTGCTGCCTAATCTGTAGAAGGAATTAACCAGCAAGGCGATGGTGAATACCCCAGCCAGGAACTATCAGCCATCATCCGGAATGCAAACTGTTATCATCAGGTGACTAAAAAATACACCTGTGCGTGTTCGTGCCTGTAACAGGGGCAAAAATGGTCCTAAGCCATCCTCGTCATTCTTGCTACCATTTCTATAAACTTTCTGACATCTGCAGTAGCACAGTATCACAGTACCATCAGGGTTGGAAGAGACCTCATAGGTCACCAAGTCCAACCCTTCACCACGGGGCTCAAGGTCAGACCATGGCACCAAGCGCCACGTCCAACCTTGCCTTGAACAGCTCCAGGGCTCCAGGGACGGCGACTCTACCACCTCCCCGGGCAGCCCATTCCAGTGTCCAATCAGTCTCTCAGTGAAGAGCTCTCTCCTCACATCTGGTGTTGTCAAAACAGCTTCGATGCTTCGCTGCCTCCCAGCAGGGAAAAAAAAATCCGTACGAGGAGTTAACTCCGGCAGAAAAAAAATCAGTAAAAGAAACAACGGGCGGGGGGGGAACGGGGCCCCGCGGGCCCTCCACAGGTGGCTAGAGGGGGGAGGGAGGAGGGGGGGGGAGGAGGCCAGCAGCTGCAGTGCCGCTTTTGTCCTCGGCCCTCCAGCTTGCCCAACCCCCAGCTGTTTCAGGTCAGCCACCACTTGCTGTTTTCGTCTGTCTCCCATCCCACTATCGATCCTTGGTACACAACATGAAATCTACACTGAAAACTTCCAAACTGCCGTCCTCCCTCTCAGACTCTTCAAGACAGAGAGAGAAAAAAAAGGCAGAGGTTAAGCTGTGAGCTATCGAACAGCTAATCTCCCTGTAGCTATACAAACACAAATTGACTAAACTCCGAAACGACCCAAGGAAACCCACAAACTCTTCCCACCCCACCGACCCCTCAGCATCCCCCTCAGTCCCCCAGCTGTTGAAGACTCGCGGGAGACCCCTCGGCTTTGGGATGCAGTCCGTCGGAGATGGGCGGGCGTGCGGCGGTGAAGGGGGCGGATCTGAAGACTGTTCCGCCGAGCCGCGGGGAAGGGAGGGTCCTGAGCTGTCCGGTGCGGTCGCGTCTGCCGTCGGTCCATTCTCTCTTTACCGTCCGTTCCTCTCTACATTCAGTAACGTCTTTTACCAGCTGAAAACTAAAAGTCTGTGTCCCGTATCGCATGCAGCCATCCGCGGGGCCGCGCGGGCCACAGCGGCAGATTTGACACAGTACACACAGCGGCAGGCAGCCGCCCTCCGCGCGGCAGGTCCGAAAACTTTTCCAAGCTGAGAAGCGATTGTAACTGGCTGCCGGCGGGTCGCTACGGGCAGCCGCCATCATGGGTGTGTCAGTGAGTCGCTATAGGCAGCCGCAACAACTCAGTCCCAAGCGCATCTCTCCTAGCGCTCCGGCTAGACCGATCAAAAAGTCCTTAGCTTTCTACGCGCAGCCCACAGAGGTGAAGCAAGACGAGATGTCTCTCGGAGACTAAGACTCGTCAGCGGGGACAGAAAACAAAGTCATTCACATAGTGATAAACAATTGCACACACCCAGTTCTTTTCGGGGGCTTGCAAATGCTTTGCAACGAACAATCAGCAGAGAGTTGGTGTGGTCTGCATGCCTCGCGGCAAAGTTGTGTACTCAGAGCGGCTCGCAGGCTCTGCTTCAGGCACAGATGGTACTATAAAGGCAAATCGCCGGCAACCTTGTTGCGAACCGCGTATTGCCCCTGCGGTCAACGTGGCTACAATCGGGTTACCGGGCGTGGAGGCGGGGCGGGCGGCAGGTGACATGGGTGCCCGCCGGGATCGTACGGCACGCTCATTTTCAACTCCGCCACAGAGCTGGCAACCTTCCCAGCCACGCCTTTAACGGAAGCAGCTCTGCTGAGACCGAAAAACCGAACCACGGAGCTTTCTTTTTTTCGGGACGCTCGGGGTGGGGGTGGAGGAGAAACCTGGCGCCGTGCACGCGTCAGAGCTGTTTGGAACGGCCGGCAGGGCAAGAAGTACCAGGAAAACCACCGCCGCCGCCTTGCATTCGGCTTTCATCCTTAGTAACGCGCGGAGCACCTCCCGCCGGGTGGGACTTAGCTGTCGGGTCGACTCAGAGTCTGTTCCGTTGCTAAGAACCGCATCCCACAGTGCGTCTCCGACCTCCCGCTGCACTTTCGATCTTAAAATCACGGGAAGCTCTTTACTCGCATGACCCTGCGCACACGCCCGGGCCAGCAGCTCTCAGAGCTCAGTGTCTGGCGAACTTCTCTCATGAGACAAATACGCCAGCAGACGCAGTGCCTCAGCAAATCCACTGTGGGCCTTACCTGCCTTACACATGGGCTGTTCACTCCGGAAATGAACGTCCAGACTATTGCCACCTCGGGGCAGCGCTACCCGGCCAAGTGGCACCGAATGACGCTTACTCTCTCTGATACGGAGAACGTCCCACAAGTTGATCGGACCCCTCTGTCTTCGGGCCAACCCTCCGGCCCCCAACGCAGTCTCACCTGCGGCCGGCTTGCATCCTGACTCCTCTGTTCAAGCGCTAGATGTTGGGAAACACGTTCGGTGGAGCGCTATGGGAAGATGACTCTTTGTTCACCAATATGGTTAGATGGTCAAATCCACTTTATTTCCGTGATACAGTGACTTATATGCGTTCTAGCAAGAGGCGTGCTCAGCTTAAGATTGGTTACAGTCAGAGGGTCCAGAGTTACATGTAAGGTGTGCATAGGTTAACTTATCACAACATTCTAAGGGTCAGCCTTCCAGACCACCTACTCCAGACCCCTTGGTTATCTAGTCTCTGCCCACTGCAGCTGTGTGTGGGGTGCTCAGTTGTTTACATCTCGACTTCCTAGCCTCGCTGGGAACCAAGGACATTCTCAGCGCAAGTTACCCATGTTTATGACTTTATGTCCTCGACTGGCGAGAAATTCTTCCACACTTTTCCTCATCAGAGAGATCACCATAGGGAGGAGCTTCCTCAGCACGAGTTATTTTCTCCTCCAGAGGTTTGGAACAGTCTGTGCCTTCCGGCCAGTTGGTGATTACCTCCACCAGACCAGGTCGGTCAGGATTACCCATTCATGCTCCTTGAGTTATCAAATCCATCCATTTAGACTAGGTTGCATCTGTGGCATGATGCGGTTATGAACCTTTGCCTTTGAACATCCAGTTTAGAACTGGCAGTCTAGGAGCTAAAAGCAATTGTGACTCAGTTCCAATCACTTCAGAAGCTGCTTTCACTCCCTCATAGGCTGCTAGAATCTCTTTCTCTGTTGCGGTGTAATTTGTCTCTGAACCTCTGTAACAGCATCCCCAGAAACCAAGTGGACGACCACGTGTCTCATTTGGAACTCTCTGCCAAAGACTCCAAGTTGGACCATTGTCACTGGCAGCCGTGTACAGAATGTTCTTAATGTCCGGACCAGATCTCACAGGTCCCAAGCCCACTGCATGGACTATTTCTCGCTTAATTTGATCAAAGGCTGCTTGTTGTTCAAGTCCCCACTCGAAATTGTTTCTCTTATGAGTCACATCATGCAGAGGTTTGACAATTTGACTGAAACCAGGAATGTGTAGTCTCCAAAATCCCACCACACCAAGAAAAGAAAATGTGTCCTTCTCACTGGTGGGAACTGCCATAGTAGAGACTTTGTTGATCACATCCTGAGGAATGTAACGGCGACCATCTTGCCACCGCACTCCCAGAAACTGAATTTCCTTGGCAGGTCCTTTGACCTTGTCTCTCTTAATGGCAAAACCTGCTTGCAACAGAATGTCAATGATTTTGTTACCTTTCTCGAAGACTTCCTCAGCAGTTTGGCCCCACAGCATGATGTCATCGATGTACTGGATGTGCTCTGGAGCTTTACCTTTCTCCAGTTCATTGTGCATGACTGAATGACAGATGGTTGAGCTGTGTTTCCACCCCTGAGGCAAACGGTTGAACTGGTACTGGATTCCTCTCCAGGTGAATGCAAGCAGAGGCCTGCACTCCTTTGCTATGGGAATAGAGAAGAAAGCACTAGCAACGTCTATGGTTACATACCATTTAGCCTCCTTTGATTCCAGCTGGTACTGCAGCTCCAGCATGTCCGGCACAGCTGCGCTCATGGGTGGAGTCACCTCGTTGAGTGCATGAAAATCAGCTGTCAGTCTCCAGTCACCCGTAGGTTTACGTACAGGCTAGATGGGACTGCTGAAAGGTGAATGAGCTTTCTCGATGACAGCCTGACTCTCCAGTTGATGAATCAGCTGATGAATGGGCAACAAAGAGTCACGGTTAGTTCTGTACTGCCTATGATGAACAGTTTGAGTTGCAATGGGCACTTCCAGGTCCTCTATGTCATGATGTCCCACAACTGCAGATTCATCAGAAAGTTCAGGTCTAATGGACAATTTCAATTTACTATCCTCAATCTCTACAGATGCTATTCCAAAAGCCCATTTGTGACCCTTAGGATCTTTGAAACAACCTTGTGTCCAAAAGTCAATTCCCAGAATGCAAGGCGCATCAGGACCAGTTACAATAGTATGTGTCTTCCACTCTTTACCAGTTAAACTGATCTCAGCCTGTATCTTAGTTAACTCTTGAGATCCACCAGTGATTCCAAATATAGATATGGACTCTGTCCCTTTACAATTTGATGGCAATAAAGTCCACTGAGCACCTGTGTCAACTAAAGCCCTGTATTTCCGAACTCTTGAACTGCCAGGCCACCTAATGAATACATTCCAATAGATTCGGTTCTCTCCACTATCCCTTTCCTCCTCCTGCCTGGAGGCAGGGCACCCTTAATGCTGAACATGGCATGTGGGGTGTACACAGTGATTGGTGTTGTTGTGAGAGGAATTGCAACTGTTGGAACAATTGCAGTTGCTCTCAGGAGCTGAGGAAGTAACAGCTACTTTTCTGACATTGTTGCCTCTGTTTCTGCCACTCTGCAGCTCCCTGACTCTCTTTGAAAGAGCTGAAGTAGGTTCACCATCCCATTTGTTCATGTTCTCACCATATGTGTCACGCAGAAGTATCCACAGTGACGCACATGATTGCTGCTGTCTGGGTGGAATTTGTCTCCTCCTGGGCTGGAATTGCCTTGCAGGAGGTGGGCGTCTGTTCCTGACTGCAGAAACATGCACCCATTCAGATGATGCAGGAACGGTATCCTTTACCAGATTGGTAATGTTTTTGAGATCCTCCTTCTGTTCTTTCATGGTATCTTTAATCTCTGTGGTCATAGTTTGTATGGCAGAGATTAGGCCAGAATGTGACAAGCTGTCCCCAATCTGCCTGAGCTGATCAGTGAATTCACCAACAGTGAAAGATCTTCCTTTATCACTCCTTGATAGAAACTTACTGGCCAAGATGTTAGCATAGGATGAAGGAGCAAGTTTAATCAGTTTCTTCATGAGACCTGTTCCCAAAGGAATATCATCAGGCTCATGAGTACCATGATCTCCATAAAGCACTTCCTTCACAGCAAACTCCTTCAGAAGCTTAATTCCCTACTCAATGGTGTTCCACTTCTTGGCAGCCCATGGCAAATCATCCCGGGAAGGATATCTCATAGCCACAGCCAACAAAAGGTGTGTCCACAAGCTAACCCTACCAAGAGGACTTGCTAGGTATTTGTCCACTCCACTCTCCTTAGTGTGTGGTCCCAGCTGCTTGGCAGACTTGTCTCCTATTTGCAGAGCATTAGCACCAATGCCACGGCATCTCAGTAACCAGCTTAGGATTGGCTCACCTGATTCCCTTGAGTATTCCTTTCTAACTTCCCTGACCTCTCTGAGTGGATCCACCTCCCCTTCCTCATGTTGTTCTGGTGGTGCCTGGCCTAACACAATCTTCCTCATAGCATTCCTAAACTCATTGTAACCATCCTCTCTCTTGGCAGCTTACCTCACAGCGCTCCTCTCACTTGAGTATTGATGTCTCAGCGTATCTACAAGGTCTTGAAGACTAACTATCTCCTCCTCCTTCTCTCCTTGCTGATCACTAGAGGTCCCCTCTCTTACATCCTCCTGCGAACCACACTTTGTCTTAGCTTTTGCCTTAGCAGGTGCCAGAAAGGCCTGAACAGCAACAGACTTGGACATATCTGCTGGATGATTTGAATCATTAGGGGTCTGACCTGGAGGGTTTGAATCATTAGGACTCTGACTTGGAGGGTTTGAATCATTAGGTGTCTGACCTGGAGCTTGTGAGTTCAAATCTGCCTTACTTTTAACAGGAGGATTTTGGTTCTGGTCTGCTGGCTGGGGGTTCGAATTGGCTAAGCTGGTGTCATTAGGATTTGGACTGACTGAGCTAGCGTTACCAGCATTAGTAGTATTTTTAGTATTAGTGGGATTATTTGCCTGTCCTCCTAGGATGCCTGCCAACCCTGACATGTTACCCCGCCCCCCCACACTTTGTATTTGCCCCAGCTAACTCAGAAGGACCCTGGGAATATAGATGAAGCAATTTATTTACAGCTAGCAGAATTTACAAGCAGCTATTTACAATATATACAGTTATATACAATTATATACAGAAATATACAAAGGATAAACAATACAAAAGCACAACTCCCCTCCCAGAAACCTGAGTCCCCAGGAGGGGCTCTCAAACCACCCCAACACCTTCCCATGCCCTCTCAACCTTACCCCAGTTCTCAGGAAGAAGAGAGGTGCGGCCAAGAGGTTAGGGAGCAAGGTTAGTGGGAGCAAGGTTAATGAGATGTGACTAGGTCTGAAGGCAAAGGCAGAAGAAAAAAACAAAATGGAGAAAGTTTACTTCTTCTTTCCAGAGTTCTCAGCATGAATGTGAGAGAAGGAGACACCATGTTTTCATTCCACTGCCTGTTATCAAGTTCTTTTACCAAAACATTCCAGCTTGCTTCTAACTAGCACATGTTGACAGACTAAAACAAGCATTGGAGAGTCAAGTTGACAATGCCCAGGGAAGGGATATCCTGCTTTTAAAGGCAGCCATTGAAAATGATAATTCAGACTGTAAAAAATTGCTTAAATCCTTGCCAAATCAAACTCCCATATTCATAGAAATGATTGAGGCTTGTAAGCGGTTTGGGACTATGGACTATAAATACGAAACCATGGCAGCAACTTTTGCTGCTATGACCCCTTCCACAACTGCACAGCCTTGTTTTGGATGCAGTAAATGAGGTCATATTAGAAATAATTGTTCAATTACAAAAGGAGGGACTGAAATAAAAAGGCCCTCAGTATGTCCTAAATTTAATAAGGGACATCACTACATCAATCAATGTCATTCTAAGTATGATTTTTTCAGCACTGACCGATCTCAGAAAACGCCCAGCAGAGCACGGGACAGCGCCACACTCAGACACAAGTTTCATGGCTGATGAATCAGCAGCAGGCAGGATCGTCAACACCACCAACTTTCTCCCTGAAACCAAAGGAAACGCAGGACTGGACTTGGAAACCTCCTACACAGTAACTTTACTTGATTCCTCTGTGCATTTACTAGAAACTAATATTTCTGGTCCTTTAATATGTGCATATTGCTTATAGGTAGATCCTCTACAACATCATCAGGACTTTTTGTACTTCCTGGAGTAATTGATTCAGATTCCAAGGAGATTAAGATCATGGTGTGGACACCATTTCCACCTTGCACAATACCCCAGGGTAGCAAAATAGCCCAGTTAGTATTATATCCCCAAAGCATAGAGGGATCTGACACTGACTTGGAAAGAGAAAGGGGGTTTGGGTCAACAGATATCCCAGAAATATATTTGGTGCATTCTATCTCTCAAACACGCCCCATTTATCAATGCCCACTTATTAGGGCGTCTCAAAAACTTGTTCTAAGTGGAATCATAGACACTGGAGTCTATGTCACTGTTATTTCCCAAGCTAAATGACCCCTAACTAGGGCCTTGCAAACTTTGGATGGAATTGGAGGTGCAGATAAGAGTCAACAGAGTCTCAAATTGATCCAAATTATAGGACCAGAGGGATGAGTAGCCTCAGTTAAAACTTCTGTGCTACCAGTACCTATGATTCTGTGGGGAAATGATGTGTTATCACAGTGCAGACTCTCTTTGGAAACACATATTTAGGAGGGGCCATTGAAGGGTGCAGTACCCTGAAACTTTCTTGGAGAACCGAGGAGCCAGTATGACCCCTTCCTCTGGAAAAACTCAGCACCCTGCAGGAGCTAGTCACAGAACAACTAGAAAAGGGTCATATTGTTCCTTCCATGAGTCCACGGAGTTCTCCTATCTTTGTTATTAAAAAACAATCAGGCAAGTGGTGCTTGGTCCATGATCTCAGGAAAATTAATGATGTGATGGAACCTATGAGGGATTTGCAATCAGGCTGCCCCTCTCCAATTATGATCCCAAGACATTGGCATTTGACTATTATTGATCTTAAGAATTGTTTTTTCAACATTCCAGTGCATCCAGATGATGCTCCTAAATTTGCTTTCTAGGTTCCAAGTATTAACATGCAAGCCCCATTGCAAAGATATCAGTGGGTTGTACTGCCTCAAGGGATGAAAAATAGTCCTACAAATTGTCAATGGTATGTGGCTAGGGCTCTTAGCATGCTATGAATGTAAATACCTGAAGCTTTGCTATATCATTACATGGATGATCTAGTTGTGGAGCACAGTACCCTGAGATCATGGAGAATGCTGTAGCCCTTGTAACATCCACTGTTGTTAAAGCTGGTTTGTGTATTGCATCTGAAAAGGTTTAGACATTTTTTTTTCCACTTAGAGCATCCCTCATTCCCCCACAGGACAATCGATTATTGAATGTACCCATCAAACACTTAAACGTCTCTTATTACAACAGAAAGGGGGAAAGGGGGGCAGCCACCCCAGAAGAAAGACTACAAAAGGCCTTGTATGTTTTTAAATTTTTCAACTGTTCCCTCATGGATAATAATCCCCCTATCATTAGGAATTTTAATGCCAACAATTCTTTTGAGAAAAAGGAGAAGCCACCTGTTATGTTTATTGACTTAGAATCTGGGAGAACTTCAGGTCCATACCCACTAATAATATGGGGCAAAGGGTATGCTTGTGTCTCCACAGAAGAAGGACCTCGGTGACTTCCGGAGAAGAATGTACAACCATTTCAAGGGGGAGTATCAAACACTGAAAACTGAGTCTTCAAACTACAAGTGAAGTCCCCAGCAAAATATCATTCACAGAAGGGAAGTTTGTATTATGCATCCTCTCTATACTTGTGAAAAGAAAAAATATTTCTTCTCCCCTTACCCTTTTCTTTACACAGAACTAATGTTTGGATCACCCTTGCTAATGTAACAGGAAAGAGCTCTCTTTGCTTAGCTACTGCTTCCCCAGAGAACCCCTTTTCAACATGCCTGGTAGGTTTGCCTTCAGATAATTGGCCTATTCCAGAATATTTAGCTAGTATAATTGGACAAAATAATAAAAAATTGACTGATGCTTGGGATATCTGGGTAAGACAATTATAAAAAGCAGGATTGGAACCACAGGAGCTTGACCTTTTGGGATCTGTGAAAATGGATTATTGTCTGAAGTTTAATTGTACAGAGAAAAATCAATCAAGCACTTGGGATGTTTCACCACATCATCCCGTGTTTAGGAATGCCTCCTTGTGGTGTAATTATATGTCATTAAACACCTTTAAATAATCAAACTCACTTTTACAATTATCTTCAAGAATTTTTCTTATCTGCAGAGATAGAGCATGGCCCTGCATTCCCTTGTATATAAAAGAAGGGCTGTGTAGTCTTGGACAACTGTCTATCCTAACCTCTAATGATAGCACTATTCTTCTATTCTGTAAAAAGTACTCACTACATAAATTAATATGGTGTAGTGTTCATGCCTTTGCCTTTGAATGTGATGATAATCTTGATTTTTGGAGCAAAGGCCAATGTTTTACAACCTCTGTTCTTTTACCATGGGTTGTGTCATGGAGGGTAGCAGAAGCCCTTAGCAGGCCTCCCTGCTGTAAAAGTTGCAGTGTCTCACATTAATGCCAAGAGCATCGTAAAACCAAAACAGTCCTTCAGCCCCATGAGAAAGTCTCTCCCTAGTCGAGATAAAAGGTAAACAGTGGTCACTGTTTTGGCTAGGGGGAACGGCAGTTCTCATGCCCGCTTGACATCTGGTGTGGGCCGAGCTTTGGGTGGTCTTAGAAATTGTTTTGGTAAGAACTGTCCAATTATATAGGTTAATTGTAATTTTGTGCCAATCTGCAAGAATAATGTAAAATAGCTTGGACTGGAGGGTTACACCTCTTTTGAACATTATAAGAATGGTGTGCCTTCCTGGATCGGGGCGCTTGCTGGCTTGAGCTTGCTGGTACCTGCTCCTACCGCTCGCTCGCTAGCCTGCCTGCCTGCCTTGCTCCTGCCGCGGTGCCCTCACATTCCCGATCGGCCCTGCCCGACGAGGGGCCCGCAGAGGCCTGAAACCTGCTTGGATCCGATCCTGACGAATAAAGGGACACCGCCCAAACCTTCAAACTTTGCTGAACTGAACTACGAACAGTGAGTAAATTGGAGAAAGAACTCTTTACCTAAAGACTGAGTAACTTTAAAGACTCAAAGGAACTCTAAAGAAATCACAGACTCTCTTTTATCTGCTATTTTCTGAACTGTTATTTTACAACTTCAATCCAAAAGAACTCACGTGGGGAATTTAGTTCGGGAGGGGGATCTCCGTGTTTGAGCAATAAATCACTTGAAAATCCACAAGTGAGTCTCCACGTATTTTCCCCGCAACCTCCCAAACTACCTTCCGTGACAGAGCACTTAAAACTTTAGATCAACTAGGATGCTGGCTTGCTAAACAAGAAAATGCTAACAATGCTGCACTCTCCGGACTTTTGTTAGACAGTAAGAGTATACATCATGCCACATTACAAAACAGAGCTGCTAGAGATTTTTTACTGCTTACTCAAGGAGATGTCTGTGAAGATTTTGAAGGAATGTGTTGCATGAATCTCTCTGATCATTCAGAGTCAATTCATGCAAGCATTCAAAAGATTAAAACAGGAAATTCTAAATTTAAAGAATCAGGTGGGATTGGCTTGATAAGATATTTGGAGAATGGGGTTTAATGTGATGGATTAAGATCTTTGTAAAAACCTCAGTATATGCCTTAGCTGTCATTCGTCTTTCTTTTTTTGTCCTGCTTATTGCAATGTATTCAGAAGATGATAGTGAGCTCCACTGCTGAGATTCTTTTTGTACAACAGAAAGGGGGAAATGTTGAGAATGGTAGGACTTTCTGTGCTGTACAGCTGCTTGATCTTGACACACTGGAATGTAAGCCACAGATTCAGATTGTATAAGTGGAAAAGTACTGAGTTAAGTAAAATAGAGGGTTGAAATCACCTTAGAGGATGTTGCATCAGATGAACAATGTAAAGCATGAACTTGCGATTTTTGTTAATCCTTGCTTATCTAGTTGCTAAGATGTGAGGTCTGTCTTCATGTCTGTATTGAGGTCTGTCTTGATGACCAATTAGGATTTGACACAATCTTTATCTCATATGTTAAGGGTATATCACCAAGTGCTGAAAGTACAATAAATGGAACTTAGCTTGCATCAAGCTGCTCCCCGTCTCTTCATCATGCAAGTCTGGTGCCAGAGAGTGGGGTGTCTTGGGGTTTCTTGGTGGTGGCATGGGAGCAGAGCCATACCACTAAATTTTCTCTAGATTGCAGGGAGCCTGAAGCAGGGCCATGCCACCTAGCTTTTCTCCAGAACAAAGGCAGCAGTGAGAACAGAGTGGCATGGGGACAGGTGAAGTAGGCAGAGCAGAGAAGAGCAGATCAATGAAGACACAGCAATGCTGCTTGCTCCAGCTCCCTGTTCCCCTCCTATTTCCCCAGAAGGACTCATTTTCCCCCCACCCCTGAGCATCAGGCAAAGAGCATGACAGAACCCCTCCTAGATCTGTGCAGAGTGTCATGTGTGCACTTGCTCTTCAGTTGTATTGTTTGAGACAACCAAAACACTCTCAGAGTCTCACAGGTGGAAGAAAAGTGAAGAAAAGAGGAAGAAAAAAAGATAAGAAAAAGAATGGAGATTAAAGAGGAGCTGGAAAGGAATTCAGGAGAAAGGAATTTGGAAGGAAAGAATTCAGGAGGAAGAGACAAAGGACTTTGGAAGGAAGGAATTCAGAAGGATGGAAGGAATTCAGAATTATTGAATTCACAGTTTGGAATTTGGAAAGATAGAAAGAAGAAAAGAATTACAGAATGTTAGAGGTTGGAAGGGACCTCAAAAGATCTAGTCCAATCTTCCCAACAGAGAAGCATCACCTATGCCAGATCACACAGGAATGCATCCAGGCAAGTCTTGAATATTTCCAGAGAGTGAGGCTCCACAATCCTCCTGGGTAGCCTGTTCCAGTGTTCTATCACCCTCATAGTGAATTTTTTTTGCTTGTATTTACATGGAAGTTTCACCCACTGCCCCTTGTTCTGTAATTGGGCATCACCAAGAACAGCCTGACTCCATCCTCTTGACACTCACCCTTAAGAGATTTATAAACACTAATGAGGTCACCCTTCAGTCTCCTCCTCTGCAAACTAGAACCCCAGCTCCCTCAATGTCTCCTTGTAAGAGAGATGTTTCATTTCCTTAATCATCTTTGTGGCTCTGTGCTGGGCTTTCAAGCAGTTCTCTGTCCCTCTTGAACTGGAGAGCCCAGAACTGGACACAGTACTCCAGATAGGGTTACACCAGGGCAGAGTAGAGGGACAGGAGAACTTCTCTCCACCAATTAGCCACACTCGTATTAGTACACTCCAGAATGGCATTGGCCCTCATAGCCACAAGAGAACATCTCTGGCCCATGGTCAACCTCCCATCCACTAGGACCTCCAGATCCTTTTCCCCTTCACTGTCTTCCAACAGGTCTGTATCTAACCTACGGTGATACCTGGCTGTAGTCTACCTCCACTGTGCTTTGTCTAGGGGAAACCTTCCACTATGTCCCACAGGGACTAATGTTCATGCTCAGCTGAGAAGGACTCAGCAGTTGGTACCAGTCATCCTGGTGAGGATGGTGTTGATACACCAGTAAAATAGTAAAACCTGTTCCAACCAAGGGGAGCAGCATGTGTGTATAGGGTTAACACTCCTGGGGGAGTAACCCTGAACCTGACTCTAGGGGTCTTGGCCCCTCCCCAGGGGTGGGCCACACACCAGATGATAGTTAGCCCACTCCCCCCACTTCCTGTCCTATAAAAGAGAGGAGCTTCCTGCTCCTCTTCCTCTCTTTTCTTTGCTCCCTCTCGACACACACACACACACTGCATACCAGCACACCACGTGGCAGCCACGAGGCAGAGACACCATCACATTGCTCGAGTTGTATCCATCCCTTTTTTTTTTTTATTTTGATGTTTTCCCTTCCTTATCCTTTGTAAACTCCCCTACCTCCAATACCTTTTCTAAGTTATTGTTAAACTTTTCTTTTTAACCTCCAAATCGAGTGAGATTGATTTATTTGGGTGTGCTTACCTCTCTCTCTCTCTCCCTATCTTTGGGAAAAGGAGGGGGAAGAGGGGAGGACACTCTATAAATTCTATAAATTGTCATTCAGTCTATTAAATTTATTAGAGTCTCTGGGAACTTGCATTTGAACCCAAGACAATGTGGCTGCCCTTCCTATGTGCAAGAACTCCTCTGCCACCACGAGTCAGAGCAAGAAGCACTAATATTACTCCTACTACTACTAATAATAAAGAAGAATAAGAACATTAATAATATTGATGGCCAATCCTGGATAACAGTGCCCAACAGGGGAAGCATAAGCCCAGCAGCACACTTCTCATCAGTAGTTCCTCAAAGATTTGTGCCTAAAAGTTATCATCAATGAACTGCAGGAACCTGAAATAAACAATGGAAGTGAGGACATGTGATCATGAGAGTACTTTTAGCTGTCAGTAGAAGGCCTCTTTCATTTATTTTGTCTGATCAGGTGACCTGTAGTAAACACCCACTACATTGTCGCAAACTGCTCCTGTGTTGATCCCTTCCATGGGGTGTAGAACTGTTCTAATGTCAGTCCCCTACAGGGTCACAAACCCTGCCAGCAAACCTGTGCAATGTGAGCTCCTCTCTTGATGTGTTTGTCTTCCTCAGTATCCATGAAGGGACCCAGCATGACGTGTTTCACATCAATATGATGTATATGGTCAATGCCCATTTATTGAAGCTAAGAGAGATGCATATATAGTGGCTAATCTAATGTGTATCATTCTGATAGGTTACATAACAGAAATATGGGCTACCCATATGTATAGAGGCAGACCTGACAGACCAACTCCCCCCCATAATCCCCCTCAACGCAGCTAACTACAGATAGCAACTTCTCTGCCGGTCTTCTTCAAGGCTATTTTTCTCCTGCAGCTGTGCCTCCTTATCAGAATGACCTAATGTTACCCTGCCTGCTCTCCTTATTCCAGACTGCTCAATTCTGCCCAAACCCCAGCACTCTCTCTTAGATTTACATGTCCTGCCAGGGTCAGACTCCATCATGAGTTTTCAACAGGGTCACAGTCACCTTTGACCATCCACCACTTGTGGGATCCTCCACAGCCTCTAAGTGGATATCTACTCTGCTGATGACTTCAACAGGCTGAAGGGGAGTTTCTGTCTCATAAAGGTCTTCACCATAGGATGCAGGTGAATTTCTTCTCTAGTGCCTGTAGCACATCTTCCCTTCTATGCTTCCTTCATTGAGCTTGGTGCCTACAGAGTTGTTTCTCTCACATATTCTTGCTAATCTTTCTGGCAGCAAATGCTGCAACTTTTTTCCGTCCTTAAGTATGTTATTGCAGAAGCACCAACATTGATGGGTTTGATTTTGGTCAGCAATGGGTCCTTCCTATAACAAGTTGACATTGGGTTAATCTGACATGAGAAAAACTTTTCACACCTTCTCACAGAATCTTATATTCATAAAATGGTCTGGGTTGGAAGGGAACTCCAAGTGTCATTTAATCCAACCCCCGCTGCAGTAAGCAGGGGCATCCTCAACTAGATCAGGTTGCTCAGAGGCTGTTAGCCTCATCTTGTATATTCCAGAGATGAGGCCTGTGCTAGTTTGAAGCAAGCTAGAATGTTTTGGTAAAAGAATTAGATAACAGGCAGTGAAATGAAAAACAATTGATGTCAACTTCTCTCACAGGCTTGCTGAGAGCTCTGGGAAGAAGAAGAAAACATTCTCCATTTTTTGTCTCACTCTTGCTTTTGCCTTAGACCTGGTCACATCTCAGTAACCTTGCTCCTACTAACCTTGCTCCCTAACCTCTTGGCTGCACCTGTTTTCTTCCTGAGAACTGGGGTAAGGTTGAGAGGGCCGGGGGAGGTGTTGGGGTGGTTTAAAAGCCCCTCATGGGAACTCAGGTTTCTGGGAGGGGAGTTGTGTTTTTGTATTGTTTATCCTTTGTATATTTCTGTATATAATTGTATATAACTGTATATATTGTAAATAGCTGCTTGTAAATTCTGCTAGCTGTAAATAAATTGCTTCATCTATATTCCCAGGGTCCTTCTGAGTTAGCCGGGGCAAATACAAAGTGTGGGGGAGCGGGGTAACCCCCAAACCATCACAAGGCCTCAACAAATTCCCTGGACAACCTGTTTTAATGTTCCATTTCCCTTATAGTAAAGAACTTATTCCTAACATCCAATCTAAATCTATTTTTTTTCTAGTTTGAAACTACTTCCTCTCATCCTATCTCTAAGGGCTTTTGTAAACAGTCTCTCTCTATCCTTGCTGTAGGCCCTCATCAGGTACTTGAAGGCCACTATTAGGTCTACTTGGGGCCTCCTCTTTTTGGTGGAGGGCTGTACAGGCCCCAAATAACCATGTTTACAGATCTATTCATGCCCGGACATGTTGTCCCCCGAAAGGGTGTTACCCTGCTTATACTTGGGGTAAACAAGTTAAGGGGGACAAAGGGACACAATAGCTTTGGTACCTTCAAGTCTGGGTTGCCTCCTCGAAGGTTGAAGTAAACACATTGTGTAAGCTCACATGCCTAGGGTGGGGAATCCGCCTGAGTCCCTCTCCATATTTGGGGGTACCGGACCCCTGGACTTCACCTTATTTGGTATGTTTTGGCTTGTTGCCAAGCCCCTATTGGACAGAATTGTGGCCCAAGGACCATCAATTGCGTGGTCAAATCTTATAAAAAGGGACAATTCAGTGTTCCAGTCATTTCTATCTCACCTCTCACACCTCACTCCTGCCACCCTCCACCTACTGCTCCTAGCCGCTTTGCTGCTTTTGGAGACCACCGCCGCTGCATGACTCCAGCCCATGGCACCAGCCCAGGGAACTGACCAAGGTGCTCTGGGCCAGCCGCCGCTCCAGCCCACCGTTGCCAGCTTGACCATGCCCGTGGAAACTTTAGACAGTGCGCCCCAATAACCCCTGAGCTAATCTATTCAAACCCATGATATTTGGGACCATTGAAACTGACTCCAGCCAGTGAGTAACCGAGCAAACTTGAGCTAAGCCAGCATAAACTTTCAAACTTTACCAGTGACATGTTTATGTCACTAGACTCTCTCTATCCAAGCCATTCTAAACCCTCTGCTAAATTCCTGATTTTTTTTTGCTGCAAATAAGACATTCTGTAAAGTTATTTCACAACCGCATACCAAGGACTTGTGTAGGGTAGCTGTAAATAAGTTTGGGGAAGGGGGAGATTCCTTGTGTATATAATATTAAATTATTTAAACCCTTTTAAAATTTGGCCTCACATTTCATTTCCCCCAAAACCCAGATGAAGCCCTCCACAACACTCTTTTTCCAGGATGACCAAGATAGCTGCATCAGCCTGTCTGTAGCAGAGATGCTTCAATACTCTAATAATTTTCATGGCCCTCTTCTGGACCTACTCCATCAGGTCCATGTCCTTCCTGTACTAAGGGCTCCAAACTTGGACACAATGCTCTAAATGAGTTTATGTACTGTGATATCAGAAAGTGGAATACAATAACAATATTACAATATCACAATATCTTGGAATGACCAGGTCTGTCCCTTGGGACTCTCTATGGTTTTTTTTGGAGGACCCCAAACCCCATCACACTAGAGCAGAGTAAAGTGGCAGAATCACCTCTTTTGATCTCCTGGCCCCACTTCTTTGGATGCAGCCCGGGATGGTACTGGCCTTCTGGGCTACAAGCAAACACTGTCTACTCATGTCCAACTTTTCATCCATCAGCCCCCACAAGTCATTTTCCACAGGGCTGTGTTGCAGCATGGTGCTGCTTGTTGTGATGGTTTGGATCTTATCCGCCCCCCCCCCACACTTTTGTATTTGCCCCAGCTAACTCAGACGGGACTCCAGGAATATAAATGA
Organism: Pogoniulus pusillus; assembly: GCF_015220805.1. Taxonomy (NCBI): domain Eukaryota; kingdom Metazoa; phylum Chordata; class Aves; order Piciformes; family Lybiidae; genus Pogoniulus; species Pogoniulus pusillus. The sequence continues at coordinate 18,932,265 of NC_087309.1, forward strand.
AGCTATTTATTTTACAGCAGCACAATATGCAAGCAGATATTTACAGTATATACAGTTATATACAGAAATATACAAAGGATAAACAATACAGAAGCACAACTCCCCTCCCAGAAACCTGAGTCCCCAGGAGGGGTTCTCAAAGCACCCCAACACCTCCCCCTGTCCTCTCAACCTTACCCCAAATCCTGAGAAAGGAATAAAGGTGCAGCCAAGAGGTTAAGAAGGAAGGTTAGTGGCAGTGAGGTTAAGGAGATGTGGCTCGGTGTGAAGACAAGAGCAGAGTGAGAGACAAAATGGAGAATGTTATCTAATCTTTTACTTCTTCTTCCCAGACTTCTCAGTGGGACTGTGAGAGAAGAGACACAACCATGTTTACCTTTCATAGCCAATTATCTAGTTCTTTTCACCAAAGCATTCTAGCTTGCTTCGAACTAGCACACTTATAAATCTCTGCTTGCCACGGGAACCATGGTAAGGCCTGATCAGTGTGATCAAGACCTAGCCATGAAGGACTCCAGACAATTCAATGTGAATGATGCCAGAGCCATTTTATTACGTTATAGTTCAGGTATATATGCACTCAGCCAGTACAGCACACACCTACACATCAGCATAATTAGTCAAGGACAACCCACTAAATCAGAATAACCCATACCTTATTATTTTCATTAACGAGGTGTCCACTATCTATCCTTTCTGAGATAAGGAAGCCTGCAGCAGGTGGGAGACCAAGGTCTGTTATTATTCTCTTCATATCCTTTCCCACAGCTCTTCTGCATTCCCACAGCACTGCTTTCTATCACCTCATCCTTCAGTCTGTATTGATAATGAGGACTGTTTCAGTCCAGGTTCAGGAACACTTACTATTTTTCAATCTCATGAGGTTCACCTGAGCCCAACTTTGCAGCTTGTCCAGGTGCCTCTGGATGACATTCCATATCTCTGCTGCATTGACAACACTACTCAGCCTGGTGTCTATAAGGAGCAGCCCAAAGAACATTGTCTGTCTCATCATTGTCATCAGGAATGTCGTAGAGGGGTATTCTGCTGCCTACGCCGATTGTGGCAGAGGGGAGAAATTAATTGGGATGAGATAATATTCTATAAATATATATATTTATTAAACTCAATATTTTGAACTCTTGCCACCCCCACGCACTGTATATTAATGTTAAAGGGATTCTACACGGTTATGGAAGACATTCTAGGATTAATATCAACAGTAACTTGTTAATAACTAGTATACATTCAAACTATAAACTGAGAGAGGATTTTTTCCCCATGGTAAATACTGCTTGGCATCAATTTGCTATTTGCCCAGCAGGTGGGCTGACAGATCTTTCTGCTCTATGGCAGAGACAATAGATCTTACAGAGGCATGAAAGTATTCACTTGCAATTCTTATTAATTATCAACCACCCTCTGGGACTATGTCACAGCCTATGCCACTGTCCAAACTTCAGGGGAATCTTTGCCCATGGACTTTGAGGCTGGAATCCTCCCAGCTTAAGGGGAAGTAGTCTCTGACCTTGCACTGCTGGATTCTGCTGGATGCTCTCTCCAGGGATACGTAGGCAGGATCTCAGGTGCAGAGGCAGGATTTCGTGCTGTCTCAGCATGATGTAATGCTGACCAGACAGGCCGATCACGTGCAGACAATTCAGAGTCTGCTTCCTGGTAATTCAGTGGCAATGACACTTACCAGGCAATGATAAGGCAGCAGGTGTGCAATAGCATACGTGGCTGCACTGGAGTCTGAGCTCCATAGGAAAAGGAAGGCAATACAGGATATGGTCCTGATAACTCACTGCAGTGGTCTGCAAGTGTGCACAGCTGGCTGGGAGACTATGGACTGCACATATATATAGGCAGGCATAAGTGAGCTCTGCTAGTGAGTATGCAGGCAGGCAAGCAATGCGGGGAGTCTGAGCATGTTGTTTACCTGTGTACCCATATTTATTAAATGTGGGCCAAGACTAATGGCCCTTTGGCCACTAGAATGACCAATGAGGTTTTGGCAGTTGGCCAAACCTTACCATAATAGGCAAAAGCCACAGGCCTGCATTCTCCAAATATGGAAATCACATGGGCCTAGCACTAAGCAGGCATGAGCTGGGCGTGTGGGGCTTACACAGCATGTTTGCAATCAGGGGTCCTGGGCAGACCAGACTTTATGGCACCAGGCCTATTGTGCCCCTTTTATCCATTTAATGTGTTTACCTCTGGTTTGGGCAGAAAAACATGTCCAGGCAGGGCAAGGCATAAGTAAGACTGTTTTTGGGCCTGCAGGCCCTCCACAACAAGGAATCAGGACTCCCTTACCTTCAAGAACTTTGATTAAAAGTCAGGCTAACATTTTGGCATGAGTCTGTGTCGTGAAGGGGTTTTGTTTGGGTTTGGGGGGTTTGAAATATGAGGCCGAATTTAAAAGGGTTTAAATAATGAAATATTATATACACAAGGAATTCCCCCCTTTTCCCCAAACTTATATACAGCTACCCTACACAAGTTCTTTGTATGCGGTTATGAAATTATATTACAGAATGTCTATTCACAGCAAAAGAATCAGGAATATAGCAGAGGTTTTTGGAGAGGTTTGGATAGAGAGAGTGTAGTGGCATAAATGTGCCACAGGTAAAGTGTGACAGTCTATACTGCTCAAATCAAGGTTGCTCAGTTACTCACTGGCTGCAGTCAGTGTTGGTGATCCCAAATATGTGTGGCAAAGCCACGTTGTTGACCCTCGTGGGTTTGAATAGTTCAGTTCAGGGATTATTGGGGGGTGCTGTCTGATGGACTCCATGGGTACAATAGAGCTGGGAACGGCGGGCTGGAGCGGCAGCTGGCCATGAGCTCTTTGGCCAATTTCCCTGGGCTGGTGCGAAGTGCCATGGGTTGAAATCATGCAGCGGCGGTGGTCCCAAAAGTGGCAAAGTGGCTAGGAGCGGCAGGTGGAGAAGGGGTGGCAGGAACACTGAATTGCCCCTTTTATGAGGTTTGAGCCTGAGATTGATGGTCCTTGGACACAATTCTGTCCAATAAGAGTCTGACATCAGGCCAAGACATACCAAATAAGGTGAAATCCATGGGTCCGGTACACCCAAATACGGAGAGGGCTCAGGTGGATCCCCACTCTAGGAGCGTGAGTTTACATAATGTGTTTACTTCGACCTTGCAAACAGGCAGGCCAGACTTGAAGGCACCAGTCTTATTGTGCTCCTTTGTGCCCCTTAATTTGTTTTCCCCAGGTTTGGGCAGGGCAACACCTTTAGGGAGGACAACATGTATGGGCATGAATAGGCTTGTAAACACGGTCATTTGGGGCCTGTATGTGACCTTCCACCACAGTCTGCAGTGGCCTCGTCCTGGTAGGGCATAAATCCTGCTAGGCCAGTTTAGCCCTTACTCTCCTCCTTCTGTTGCGGGTCTGGGAATTTCAGTCAGATAATCAAAGCCTTGAGGGCTAGGAGCTGAGCATCACAGGTCAAGTGTCTTGTGCTGCCTTTCAACATGCCTGTGTGGTCAAAGGAGGCACAAAGCTTTGAATTCATTGGCCAGAACAATGGTGTTTGTGTAAATTGTCCAGTTTGATTTTCAAACTGAAGTATTTAAAGGCAGGTGATTTAGAAACTGTGCCTTTCTGAGTTCAGCCTTTCTACACTGAACTTTTTGTCTTTCTGCCATTTACAACTCATCAATCATGGCAGCTCTCACCCTCCAGCTTAGCATCAACTTAGTTCTTCTCCCTCTGCCTGAAATATTTTGTATTTTACCTCAGGATCATCATCGTGAGTTTGAAAGTGTCTTTGATACAGGAGACTTACTCAGAGATCAAAAAGAGCCATGAGCACATATGCTGGAGTGAATGCCAAGATTCCATAAGCATAGTTAGAATTTTTCCTGTTGTCACACTACTATTTTCCAAGTTCTGATTGCTTAAACTGTTTAATTCTGTGCAATGATTTTCTGTCAGCCAAAAATCCAAAGAATCTCAGGGCATTTTCCCATTTTTAAAAAATATTAATAATAGAAATAGTATTAATATGGAAATTAATATTCACAATTAATAACAGATTATTAATTTCCAATATAGGTCTGCCCCATAATAAGTTACTGATCAAGTTACTGTTCCCACACAACAGGATCTGGTACAGATGTGGGGGAGTTAGGGGAGTTGTCCCCTCACACACACTTTGAATCATCAGACTAGCTCATATGGCTGAAAGTTAGGATGAAGCTCTATTTACAGCACAGACATATTTACAAGCATATATATACACTATATAAATATATATTTACAATTATATGTAAGTCAGAAGTAAGACAGAAATTCAAAATCCTTCCCTGAACAGTGACACTGCCCGACAGTGCTCCTGATCCCCATTATGGCCCCTTTTTCTTGACAAAATAAACAAAGTAAGCCCCATATAGCTGATGTGATTAGTTGCAGAGATCAGAAGGTGAGATATCAGAGTCAATGCAGAGTTAAAAGGAAATTATTTATCTGGGTTACACAGATTCAGGCAGACTGTGAGCAAGACAGCCAGCAAGCCACTGACCAAAGTAAGGTGCAGTCAGGCACAGACTGACCAACTTTGTGTTATATGTGTCTCTCAACAATCCAATGGGTAATATAGACGTCACTATTATTTTCTTTTCACAGCCAATGACCTAATTTCTCTCATTAAAACATTCTTATTAACCTCAAGCCAGTACAAGACGCAAGCCACCATGGAAAAAAAATGGTCTGGTACAAGTGGTCCATACCTGCCACTTAGGATGGGTGGTTCCACTGTTTCAAACCACCATTTCCAAACCAAAGTATGGAGCTGCAGTCATAAGAGACTCATATTTTGGCATTGCTAAGGAAACTGTGAACACAAATGAGCTTTGCTCATTATGATGTCATTATAATACAAAAATGCACCTCTTGGAGTCAGGCTATATGCCTCCAAGGTAGACCGTGCCTTAGGCCTTCCTCTCTACACTCAGATCACACCTTGGTCGCTCCTCCTTGAGTGTGCATGGGAACGCTACATTATGGGGGAGCATTAGGCACAGATGGAGCGGAATTCAGTCATTGTCAGGATGATGTTGAATACAAAAGGATGTCTCCCTCACAACAAGTGAGAGCTTCAGAGCTTCAAGAGCTTCTTCTTGAGCTCTCGACTTCATGTTTATACTTCACTATAACAGAAGAGGTCTCTTTCAGCAACAAGAAGGAAGAAGGCTACAACAACAGGAAGAACAGGAGAACCAGAAGGACTGGACCCTGGGACCAGAGAGAAGTCTTTGGCACCTTCTCATTGTTGGTAGTTATAGAACCTCTTCCCTTTTCCCCTTTTCATTTTATTTTTCCCCTTTCTCTTCTCACTCTTCTCTTTCTTATGGCCAAACAATAAAGCTTCACTGTTGATTGAAGTAAAACCTCTTGGCTTGAGTTGCCTATGTTTTGCACTTTGAGATCACTCTAATGAACCACTAGGAGTCCACTATTTGAACTGTGACAGTGTCATCTGCAAAAATAACACCAAATAGTAACTTGTTAATAACGAGCAAACATCTGAACTACAAACAGAGAGGAATTTCCCTGCGGCCAAATGCTGCTTAGGGTCAATATGCTGCTTGCCCAGTAGATGGGTTCAACTCTTCATGCTCTATGGTAGAAGGCAATAGAGAATTACAGAGACATTAAAGCATGTACTCACAAATTCTTATTAATTATCATTCACCCTCCGGGGCCATGTCACAGCCTATACAAGTGTCCAATCTTCAGGAAAACTTTGCCCATGGAGAGTGAGGTTGGAATCCTCCCAGCTTCAGAGGAAAAGGAGAATCTTCCTGGCTTCTGGGGAAAGGACACAGACATACAGACAATCTGTGACCTTGTTCTCCTGTCTTCTTCTTGGAAGACCTCAGGTGTAGAGGCAGGATGTTGTGCAGTCTCAGCATGATTGTCACACTGACCACACAGGCCAATCACATGCAGACAATCCAGGGTCTGCTCCTGGTAACTCACGGCAGTGGAGCTTACCAGACAGTGATAAGGCAGCAGGTGTGCAATAGGGTGCACGGGTGCACAGGAGACTGGGCTCCCTAGATAAAGGCAGGCAATGCAGGTTCTAGTCCTGGTAACTCACCGCAGTGGCAAGCAGGTGTGCACAGCTGTCTGGGAGCCCATGGGAGACTCTGTTTCTGTAGAGAAAAGTAGATAGCACAGGCAAATAGCAGCAAAGCAAGAAAGCAAGCATCAGAGTGGGCACCGCAAGTGAGCAGGCAGGCAAGCAGGCAGGTAGGCATAAGCAAAAGTATTTTGTTTACCTGTGTACCTCCTATTTATCAAATGTGGGCCAAGATTAATGGCCCTTTGGCCACCAGAATGATCAATCAGCTTGGCATTTAGCCAAAGCATACCATAATAGGCAAAGGCCACAGGCCTGCTTTTCCCTATTTTGGGAAAAGCATGGGTCTTGCACTAGGAAGGCACAAGCCAAGTGTGTGTATCTTACTCAACCATGTTACACAACCTGGGCCCTGGGCAGGCCAGACTTTGTGGTGCCAGGTCTATTGTGTCCATTTATGTGTTTACCTCTGGTATGGGCAGAAAAACATGTCCAGGCAAGGCAAAGCATGTATAAGACTATTTTGGGCCAATGGACCCTCCACAACTACCTTGTGGATGCGACCATCCAGCCAATTCCTTATCCACTTGTTGTGGAGGGCCAAAAATAGGCTAATTTATGCCTTCCCTGCCTGGACATGTTGTTCTGCCCAAACCAGAGGTAAACACATTAAATGGATAAAAGGGGCACAATAGGCATGGTGCCGTAAAGACTAGTCTGCCAGGACCCCTGGTTGTAAACATGTTGTGTAAGCCCCCACACACCCAGCTCATGCCTGCCTGGTATAAGCTCATGTGATCCCCATATTTGGGAAAGCCTAGGCAAGTGGCATTTGCCTATTACGGTAAGGTTTGGCTGACTGCCAACCTGATTGGTCATTCTAGTGGCCAAGGGGCCATTAATCTCATTCCACATTCAATAAATAGGGGTGCACAGGTAAACAACGTGCTCAGATCCCCATGCTCTGACTCACTTGCAGCTCTCTTGCAGCTTGGACTCCTTGCATAGTTCTGACTCACTTGCAGCTCGGACTCCCCTGCCTGCTTGCTTAGTTGCAGATCTCACTTAAGCCTGCTTATATATATATATATATATATATATATATATATATGTGGAGCCCATAGTTTCCCAGCCAGCTGTACACACTTGCATGCCACTGTGTTATCAGGACCAGATCCTGTATTGCCTGCCTTTATCAACAGAGCGCAGACTCCCAAGCAGCCATGCACACCTTACATGCCCGCTGCCTTGTCATTGCCTGGTAAGCCCCATTGCCACTGAGTTACCAGGAAGCAGACTCTGAATTGTCTGCATGCTACCAGCCTGCTAGTAAGCATTAGATTGTGCTGAGACTGCACAACACCCTTCTCCTGCACCTGAGGTCTCGACTAAGAGTCCCTGCACAGAGATTGCATCCGCCACCTGGAGAACTGGTCAGAGACTGTCTTTCCCCAGAAAATGGGAAGATTCTCCTTTTCCTTGAAGCTAGGAAGATTCCAGCCTCAAAGTCCACGGGCAAAGGCTCCCCTGAAGTTTGGACACTAGTAACAGGCTGTGACATAGCCCCAGAGGGTGATTGATGATTAATCAGAGTTGTAAGCGAATGTTTTAATGCCTCTATAATATATATTGTCTCTGACATAGAGCAGAAACAGTTTCCAACCCACTCTGCTGGGCAAATAGCATATAGACCGCGAACAGTATTTGCCGAGGGGAAAAAATTCCTTTCTCTGTTTATAGCTTGAATGTTTGCTAGCTATTAATAAGTTACTGTAGATATTTATCCTACAATGTTTTCATAACTGTGTAGAATAATTTTTAATATTGATATACAGTGGTTGGGGGTGGCAAGAGTTCAGAATATTGGGTATAATAAATATATATTTTTGTAGAATATTATCTTTCCCCAATTAATTTCTCCCCTCTGCCAAAATCGGCGTAGGCGGCAGAATACCACTGAACAGTCCACACGTCAAATCCATTTCTCTCCAAATTGGCAAGCAGCATCTTATAGGAGACTGTGTCAAAGACCTCAATGAAGTTCAGACAGATTACATTCATAGGTCATCCCTTATTTCCTGTGTGCTAGTTTGAAGCAGGGTAGAATTTTTTTGGTAAGAAGAACTAGATCGTAGGCTGTGAAAGGAAAACAATGGTGATGTCTACTTCACTCAGAGTCTTGCTGAAGAAGAAACGAAAACATTAGATAACACTGTCACCATTTTCTCTCACTCTCTCTGCCTTGGGCTTCTGACTGAGCTACATCTCTCTAACACACCCTCCACTCACCTTTGCTTCTTAACCTCTTGGCTGAATCTCTCTTCTTCCTTGGGATTGGGGTAAGGTTGAGAGGGGCAGGAGGAAGGTGAAGGGTTGGTTGAAAGCCCCTCCTGAGGACTCAGGTTTCTGGGAGGGGAGTTGTGTTTCTGCATTATCTTCTGCCTTGTATATTTCTGCATATAACTACATACGGTAAGTATCTGCTTGTATATTGTGCTAGCTGCAAATAAATAACTTCATTTATATTCCCAGAACTGGCTGAGACTAGTCTGGGTGATTTCTAAAGTGGGGGGAGGAGGAGAACACCCAAACCTTCACATGCTGACATAGTCATTTTATCATAGAAAGTCACCAGGTAAGTCAGGCAGAATTTACCCCTAGTAAAGCCATGCTGGCTGTCTTTAATCACCTTCCTGTCCTCCATGTGCCTTAGCATGGTATCTAGGAGGACATGTTCCATGATCTTTCCAGGCATAGAGGTGATGCTGACAAGTTGGTAGCTCCCAGGGTCCTCCTTTCTGCCCTTTTTAAAAATGGGAGTAATGTTTCCTTTCTTCCAGTCACCAAAGACTTCACCTGGCTGCCAGGACTTTTAATTAAGTTATCATGGAGAAGGGCTTGACAACTATATCAGCTAATTCCCTTGTGCCTCTGGGTTGCATTTTATCAGGTTCCATGGGCTTATATCTTCATGATCCTCAGATGATCATGCACCTTGTCTTCACTTATAGTGGGATAGACTTTGTCTTCCTGGTCATCATCTGAAGAAGCCATACCTGTAGCCCTCCTACTGCCAAAATTCTGCCATCCAAACCAAATAAAAGAACAGTCTCAAATGATGGACGTGGGGGTACTGTGCTAGTTTGAAGGAAGCTGGAATGTTTTTGTGAGAAGAACCAGATTACAGGCTGTAAAAAGAAAGCAATGGTGATGTCTGCTTCGCTCATAGACTTGCTGAGATATATAGGATAAATAAATAAAAACATAGATAACCACGCTCACTTCTGCTGGGAACTGGCACTTCTGCCACTGGCTGAGCTACATCTCTAACCTCATCCTCCATTTCTTTTCTAATCCACTTTTCTTCCTAACCCTCTGGCCAAACCTCTATTCTTCCTTGGGACTGGGGTAGGGTCAGGAGAGGTAGGGGGAAGGTGAAGAAGTGGTTGAGAGCCCCTTCTGGAGACTCAGGTTTCTGGGAGAGGAGTTGTGTTTCTGTATTACCTTTTTACCTTGTATATTTTGGTCTATAACTCTGTATACTGTAAATATCTGCTTGTATATTGTGCTAGCTGTAAATATAAGCTTCATTCATATTTCCAGAGCTGGTTGAGTCTAGTCTGGGTGATTTCTAAAGTGGGGGGGGTGGGGTGGGAAACACCCATGAGTGGGCTTTTGGAATAGCATCTGTAGAGACTGAGAATGGTAAATTGAAATTGTCCATTAGACTTGAACTTTCAGATGAATCTGCAGTTGTGGGACATCATGACCTAGAGGATCTGGAGCTGCCAATTGCTACTCCAACTGCACACCATAGGCAGTTCAGAACTAACCGTGACTCTTTGGTGCCCATTCATCAACTGATTCATCAACTGGAGAGTCAGGCTATCATCGAGAAAGCTCATTCACCTTTCAATAGTCCAATGTGGCTTGTGCACAAGCCTCATGGAGACTGGCAAATGACAGCAGATTTTTGTGCCCTTGTTGTGGAAGGCCTGTAGGCCCAAAAATAGGCTTATTTATGCCTTTCCCTGTCTGGACATGTCTCTCTGCCTGCACCAGAGGTAAATATATTAAATGAGCATATAGGGGCACAACAGACCTGGTGCCATAAAGTCTGGCCTACCCAGGACACCTGATTCTGTTGGCCCCCACACACCCAGCTCATGCCTTCCTAGTGCTAGGCCCATGCGATTACGATATTTGGAAAGTCCAGGCAAGTGGCTTTCACCTATTATAGTAAGGTTTGGCTGACTGCCAACCTGATGTTGCGGAGAGCAGGAATTAATATGTGGCCGAGTCAGGAATTTATCAAAAATAGTTATTTTTTATTTTCTCAAAAACCTGCCCCCACAACTATACATACAAAGATTAATTTAGTTTAATAAGCAGATTCAGTTGCATGAGAATTAACCTACAAGGCTACCATCAATAATCTGACCATATTGGAAGTCAGAAGTTGGAAAAGGCCTCAGCTATTAATAAATAGCGGTTTCTTACTAAATTAAGCTAAGCCAAATAACTCACTCAAGCTGACTCCTGCGGTCTGTGTTCCTCCTTCAGCGGCTGCAGGTGAATCGTTAAGGGTCGTTAAGGGTCGTTAGGCAGACAAAGGTGTGCCTAACATCAAAGCAAGTCCTTAGTCTCTCTGCAGTCCAGGCACAAGGGAGTGAACGAACTCAGGCAGAGACATGCGTCCAGACTCAGGCAAAAGGGTCGTTAAGGGTCGTTAGGCACACAAAGGTGTCAATAGGAAAGTGAATTCCTGAAGGTCTCTGCAGTCCAGCCGAGGGGAGTGTGTGAGCTCAGGCAGACACATACGTCCAGGCACGGGCAAACTCCAAAGCGGGAACCCCAAAGGCGGGAAGACCCCCAATATTTATAACCTTCGCTAGACAAAGGGCAGAGTTACCACACCTTAGGCATGAAAGTGCACGGCCAATCCCAGCCTGGCTCCAACGTGGGAACTCACAGGGCAGCCGTCTCCCCCTTCACGGGGCAGCCCTCCTCCCTTTGCGGCTGCAGGGCAGGCGAGGGGGGAGGGAAAACAGGCAGCTTTTCCCCTTTCCCCCCGATGTCCGGGCAGGAGAGGCATTTAGGGGTACAGGACTCCAGGACATCCCACCCCGCTGGTAATGAGCATCTTTGTCTAGAACTTGAGTGATAGGTGATCCCCCTTCAATTTAGTAACCTATTAATATATATATATAGCTTAGCCTTTTCCAACATTAACAGTATACAACTCATTAATCGCCCCAACAATATTTAACAATACTTAACAAGGCTTAACAATAGCCCCAAACCGTATTAAATAAAGCTACACAGTCCATTTGAAAAATTGCTCAGTTCCTGGTAGAGCAACCAAGTTCATGGCAGAGCCTTAGATGCTCTGAGTCCATGGCTGGAGGTCACAGTCCGTGGGTCCTGATGCCATCATCCACTGACCACCCCGGTGATATGACTCCATCTCTCGTGTAGCCGGTTCTCCCTTTCCCAGGTGCTGGTCAGGTGGTCAGGAACTGGTTCTCTGCCTCAACATTAACCTGTAAGGAGACAAAACCTGCCTTGGCCTGTAAGGGCCAGGCTTGACAATTAATAATTGGGGACGATCCACCGTGCACTAATCCAGTGGCCTATTCCTTTTGCATCTAGGGCTTCCCAGGCATATAAGCCTCTGGGTTTACCCCGTGCCATTCGCACTACCCGTATAGGTTGGCCTTTTGTACTGGGGCAGGTGGTCAGTGACCACTGGTGGCTCACCTAGGTAGCAGGTCTTTATTCTAGGGGCTTCTGTAGCTCTCCCAGTGACTGCTGACCATTAAAAGCTGCTGAGCCACTATTACACTAATTCAGTGCTTTGCCTCCCGTGTGGGAGACGAGAAAGGGTTAACCTTTCTGTCTGGGGGGCGAGCTGCAGTTCCCAGCGGGGGGGCTGCTGCTTCTGGGCAAGCCGCTCCAGGAGCCACTGCTGGGCGTGCTGCTGCCCCTGGCCCTGGGCTTCTCGCGGCTGCCTCTGGATTTTACAGCCGATTTCTGAAGGCACCGCACTAGATCCCTCAGCTGCCAATCTGCCAGCTGCTTTAACACAGGTTTTGGTACCCCTAAAGTCAGGGCAGGTCTATACCAACTGTTCTTTTCTCTGGGTCTCCAGTCACTCTGTTGGTCTCTGCCCCTTCCCCTCGGGGAGAAGCCTGCAGGACCCGTCCCCCTGGGGGGGCAGTCCTGCACTGGCCGGACTTGCCTGTGCAGAGTCCTGGAATTTCCTGGGGGAGAAGCACGAGACTCTCTCTCTCTCTCCAGCCCCTTTTCCTTCAGGAGACCCAAACCCAAACTGCAGCCCATGGGCATTCAAGTCAGCTAACAGTTCAGCCCAAGTCATTACATGCTCTTTAGCATCGTTTTCTGCATTTTTTTCAAGCACACGTTCGATTTTTTCAACATTCTTCATTACTTGGATTTTCAGAGTTGCTGGCAAACCCTTCATAATAGGGTGCAGTCTCTCCGGATCCACAGGGGCATAAAATGGGCAATCATAATGTCCCTAATCATATATAGTCTAGACACAGGCAAGTCTGCGGAGAGCAGTGATGAGCTCAGAGGAGCTGGTGACCCCTAATTCTATCAGCTCCCCCTGGTAGGCTGGGCGGACACTGCTTGCCCAGTAAGGTATCCTCGGGTTCACGTGTCAGGCACACATCATCCCCCCAGTCTCCAGCAGCTTCCTGTGAGTCTAGAAGGACCCGGTCCCCACCGGCTCGGGACACTCGATACACATAGTCAGCGACTGAGTCCCCACGATCTCTTGCATATTTGACATGTAAGTCACTGAGCTGTACATCTGTGAACTGCTTTTTGATAACAGTGGTCCCTGAACCACCTTTTCTGCCCTTCAAGGAGAGAGTCCTTATTACAGGCAGCATGTGCTTCTGCACCATGGCACCCTCCTCACCAGAGCTCTCTTCACCGCTAGCCACGGGGGAGTCCGGTCAGGACTGGTGCTTTCTGCGTGGCTCTGAGCCTTTCTGCCACGCAGAGGCATGTGCAGAGAGGAATTCTCTGAGTCTCTAGCAGAGTCTTTTCTGCCTGGTCTCAGGGATCTTCTTTCCCCCAAAGAGCCCCTGGGGGCTTTCTCTACTTTTCTCCCCAGTTCCCGCGAATCACTCAATTCACATTCAGATGTGGAGACTGAAGAGGTAGTGTCTGAAGGCATGACAAGCCTTTCTTTCATCTGGGCAGTCAGTGCCGCAGTCAGGCTCTTTGTCTGCGCCATCATGTTTTCCCAGATACTTTGGCTCTTAGCTTTTTCTGCTAATAAATCCTTTTCCAAGGCCTGAATTCTTTTTTCATAATTTTCAAATTCAGCCAGAGTCTGGGTCACGACTGATCCCAGAACAACAGAGAAATGCTCCACTGGAGACTCAGTAATCACAGGGTCTGAGCACTCAGCTAATTTCTCCAGGATTTTCTCCAGATTTTTACAATTTTGCTGAGCCCAAATTAAATCAAGTCCTGTGATTAGACATCCCTTTTCATGTAGAAATTCTACGATTGAACTCCCTGCATACACTGCACCATACTGTTGCAGAGAGCAGGAATTAATATGTGGCCGAGTCAGGAATTTATCAAAAATAGTTATTTTTTATTTTCTCAAAAACCTGCCCCCACAACTATACATACAAAGATTAATTTAGTTTAATAAGCAGATTCGGTTGCATGAGAATTAACCTACAAGGCTACCATCAATAATCTGACCATATTGGAAGTCAGAAATTGGAAAAGGCCTCAGCTATTAATCAATAGCAGTTTTCTACTAAATTAAGCTAAGCCAAATAACTCACTCAGGCTGACTCCAGCCGTCTGTGTTCCTCCTTCAGCGGCTGCAGGTGAATCGTTAAGGGTCATCAAGGGTCGTTAGGCACACAAAGGTGTCAATAGGAAAGTGAATTCCTGAAGGTCTCTGCAGTCCAGCCGAGGGGAGTGTGTGAGCTCAGGCAGACACATACGTCCAGGCATAGGCAAACTCCAAAGCGGGAACCCCAAAGGCGGGAAGACCCCCAATATTTATAACCTTTGTTAGACAAAGGGCAGAGTTACCACACCTTAGGCATGAAAGTGCACGGCCAATCCCAGCCTGGCTCCAACGTGGGAACTCACAGGGCAGCCGTCCCCCCCTTCACGGGGCAGCCCTCCTCCCTTTGCGGCTGCAGGGCAGGCGAGGGGGGAGGAAAAACAGGCAGCTTTTCCCCTTTCCCCCCGATGTCCGGGCAGGAGAGGCATTTAGGGGTACAGGACTCCAGGACACCTGATTGGTCATTCTAGTGGCCAATGAGACCATAGTTCTCAGCCCATATTTAATAAATAGGGGTAGTCAGGCTCATGTGCTTGCTCCCCCACGTTGCTAATCTGCCTGGGCAATGTTTACCTTATATCTTCACTAGGGAGGAAACTTCTCATGGGACTGGACGATTGTTTTGGGTTTTTCAATGCTTTTGGCCTTCAATGTGAGGCACTAACATGCACAACATGAGACCTGTGAGGGAGCTTTTGCTACCCTCCATGACAATGAGCTAGAGTGGGCAGCTAGAATTTGCCACCAGCCCAAAATCTTATTTGAAAAGCTAGCGAAAGACACTCAGGAAAATCATGCTTCAATCCTGGCTGTTTTCTAGTGCAGACACAGACAGAGCTAAAACACACAGATAAACTATCTTGAGCTCAGAGAGAATGAAGATTTGAAATTATAAAATCAGAGGCTTTTTTACTTGATCCATTTATGCCTTATAAGAGAGGCAAAAACAAGTCCTGTGTTCCTGCCATTTCTCCAAGCAGGCACAGGGAAGGGCAAGGTACTTAATCGCCCATCCACTAGCACAATAGCTGAGACAAAAGACACGGCTCTCTCTTCAGGGCAGGAGCTATCACTGTCCAATTCTGCTGCTTCTAGTCTCAATTTGGCAAACATCCACGCAAGAGACAACCCCCAAAGTTCAGTTGTCTCAGCAACTCCAGCCTCTCTTGCCAGAGACACTATCTCCTATAAGCTGTGCTATTTCAAAGCACAGTCACAAAGTTAAAAGTGGCGCAGAGAGAAAAGACTTCAGCTCTCCGAAGCACAGAGATGTCCGTAGCTCCAGCCTTCGCATGTGCAAAGCAAGCACCCACACTGCACTGAAGCCGAGCAAGACCGACCGTCACATCAGTTTCTCCCCTCCGCCAAAATTGGTATAGGTGGCAGAATACCATTCCACAACAGTCTTCAACGAGGTGACTTCATCCATGAGCACAGCTGTGCCAGACATGCTGGAACTCCAGTAGAAGCTGGAATAGAAGGAGGCCAAATGGTATGCTACCACAGACATTGATAATGCTTTTTTCTCTATTCCTATAGCAAAGACGTGCAGGCCTCAGTTTGCATTCACCTGGAGAGGAATCCATTACCAGTTCAATCGTTTGCCTCTTGGGTGAAAACACAGTTCAACAATCTGTCACTCAGTCATCCACAATGCATTGGAGAAGGGTAAAGCTCCAGAGCATGTACAATTCATCAAAGACACCATAAAAACATAGATAACCACTCTCAGTTCTACTGGGGAACTGGCACTTCTGCCACTGGCTGAGCTGAATCTCTCTAACCTCATCCTCCATTTTGGACTAATCCACTTTGCTTCCTAGCCCCCCTGGTGTTGCGGAGGGCAGTAATACGTGGCCGAGTCGAAAAGTTATCAAAAATAGATATTATTTTATTTTCCCAAAAACCTGCCCCCACAACTATATATACAAAGATTAATTTAGTTTAATAAACAGGTTCAGTTACATGAGAATTAAGTCTACAAGGATACCATCAATAATCTGACTATATTTGAAGTCAGAATTTGGAAAAGGACTCAGCTATTAATTAATAGCGGTTTCTTACTAAATTAAGCTAAGCCAAATAACTCACTCAGGCTGGCTCGTGCGGTCTGTCCCTCTCTTCCTTTCCAGCGGCTGCAGGAGTCGTTAAGGGTCGTTAAGGGTCGTTAGGCACACAAAGGTGTGCCTAACAGGAAAGCGAATCCTTGGTCTCTCTGCAGTCCAGGCACAGGTGAGTGTGTGAGCTCAGGCAGACACATACGTCCAGGCACGGGCAAAATCCAAAGCGGGAACCCCAAAGGCGGGAAGACCCCCAATATTTATAACCTTCGCTAGACAAAGGGCAGAGTTACCACACCTTAGGCGCGAAAGCGCATGGCCAATCCCAGCCTGGCTCCAACGTGGGAACTCACGGGGCAGTCGCCCCTTTCACGGGGCAGTCCTCCCCCCTTTCACAGCTGCAGGGCAGGCGAGGCGGGGGGAAACCAGGTGGCTTTTCCCCTTTCCCCTCGAAGTCCAGGCAGGAGAGGCATTTAGGGGTACAGGACTCCAGGACATCCCACCCCGCTGGTAATGAGCATCTTTGTCTAGAACTTGAGTGATAGGTGATCCCCCTCCAATTTAGTAACCTATTAATATATACATATAGCTTAGCCTTTTCCAACATTAACAATATATAACACATTAATCTCCCCAACAATATTTAACAATACATAACAAGGCTTAACAATAGCCCCAAACCGTATTAAATAAAGCTACACAGTCAATTTGAAGATTGCTCAGTTCCTGGTAGAGCAACCAAGTTCATGGCAGAGCCTTGGATGCTCTGAGTCCATGGCTGGAGGTCACAGTCCGTGGGTCCTGATGCCATCATCCACTGACCACCCCGGTGATATGACTCCATCTCTCGTGTAGCCGGTTCTCCCTTTCCCAGGTGCTGGTCAGGTGGTCAGGAACTGGTTCTCTGCCTCGACATTAACCTGTAAGGAGACAAAACCTGCCTTGGCCTGTAAGGGCCAGGCTTGACAATTAATAATTGGGGACGATCCACCGTGCACTGATCCGGTGGCCTTTTGTACTGGGGCAGGTGGTCAGTGACCACGTGGCTCACCCAGGCAGCAGGTCTTTATTCTGGGGGTTACTGTAGCTCTCCCCGTGACTGCTGACCATTAAAAGCTGCTGAGCCACTATTACACTAATTCAGTGCTTTGCCTCCCGTGTGGGAGACGAGAAAGTGTTAACCTTTCTGTCTGGGGGGCGAGCTGCAGTTCCCAGCGGGGGGGCTGCTGCTTCTGGACGAGCCACTCCGGGAGCCACAGCTGGGCGTGCCGCTGTCGCTGGCCCTGGGCTTCTCGCGGCTGCCTCTGGATTTTGAAGCTGATTTCTGAAGGCACCGCACTAGATCCCTCAGCTGCCAATCTGCCAGCTGCTTTTAAGACATTTTTTGGTACCCCTAAAGTCAGGGCTTATCTATACCAACTGCTCCTTTCTGTGGGTCTCCAGTCACTCTGTTGGTCTCTGCCCCTTCCCCTCGGGGAGAAGCCTGCAGGACCCGTCCCCCTGGGGGGGCAGTCCTGCACTGGCCGCACTTGCCTGCGCAGAGTCCTGGGATTTTCTGGGGGAGAAGCATGAGACTGTCTCTCTCCAGCCCCTTTTCCTTCAGGAGACCCAAACCCAAACTGCAGCCCATGGGCATTCAAGTCGGCTAACAGTTCAGCCCAAGTCATTACGTGCTCTTTAGCACCATTGTTCTCTGCATTTTTTCCAAGCACACGTTCGATTTTTTCAACATTCTTCATTACTTGGATTTGCAGAGTTGCTGACAAACCCTTCATAATAGGGTGCAGTCTCTCCGGGTCCACAGGGACATAAAACGGGCAATCGTACTGTCCCTTATCATAGATAGCCTGGACACAGGCAGGTCTGCGGAGAGCAGTGATGAGCTCAGAGGAGTTGGTGACCTTTAGTTGCATCGGCTCCCCCCGGTAGGCTGGGCGGACTCTGCTTGCCCAGTAAGCTATCCGGGCGGTGAGGCTGTGTGTCCCCTCGGGTTCACGTGTCAGGAACACATCGTCCCCCCCAGTCTCCAGCTGCTTCCTGTGAGTCTAGAAGGACCCGGTCCCCACCGGCTCGGGACACTCGATACACATAGTCAGCGACTGAGTCCCCACGATCTCTTGCATATTTGACATGTAAGTCACTGAGCTGTGCATCTGTGAACTGCTTTTTGATAACGGTGGTCCCTGCACCGCCTTTTCTGCCCTTCATGGACTGAGTCCTTATTGCCGGCAGCATGTGCTTCTGCACCATGGTGCCCTCCTCACCAGAGCTCTCTTCGCCGCTAGCTATGGGGGAGTCCGGTCAGGACCGGCGCTTTCTGTGTGGCTTTGAGGCTTTCTATTGCACAGAGGCACATGCAGAGGAATTCTCTGAGTCTCTAGCAGAGTCTTTTGTGCCTGGTTTCGGGGAACTCCTCTCCCCCGAAGAGCCCCTCGGGTCATTCTCTGCCTTTTTCCCCGATTCCCGTGAATCACTCCATTCAAATTTAGACACGGAGACTGAAGAGGTAGTGTCTGCAGGTGTTACAAGCCTTTCTTTCATCTGGGCAGTCAGTGCTGCGGTCAGGCTCTTTGTCTGCGCCAGCATGCTTTCCCAGATACTTTGGCTCTTAGCTTTTTCTGCTAATAAATCCTTTTCCAAGGCCTGAATTCTTTTTTTCATAATTTTCAAATTCAGCCAGAGTCTGGGTCATGACTGATCCCAGAACAACAGAGAAATGCTCCACTGGAGACTCAGTAATCACAGGGTCTGAGCGCTCAGCTAATTTCCCCAGGATTTTCTCCAGATTTTTACAATTTTGCTGAGCCCAAACTAAATCAAGTCCTGTGATTAGGCATCGTTTTTCATGTAGAAATTCTATGATTGAACTACCTTGCATACACTGCGCCATAATGTTGCGGAGGGCACTAATACGTGGCCGAGTCGAAAAGTTATCAAAAATAGATATTATTTTATTTTCCCAAAAACCTGCCCCCACAACTATATATACAAAGATTAATTTAGTTTAATAAACAGGTTCAGTTACATGAGAATTAAGTCTACAAGGATACCATCAATAATCTGACTATATTTGAAGTCAGAAGTTGGAAAAGGACTCAGCTATTAATTAATAGCGGTTTCTTACTAAATTAAGCTAAGCCAAATAACTCACTCAGGCTGGCTCGTGCGGTCTGTCCCTCTCTTCCTTTCCAGCGGCTGCAGGAGTTGTTAAGGGTCGTTAAGGGTCGTTAGGCACACAAAGGTGTGCCTAACAGGAAAGCGAATCCTTGGTCTCTCTGCAGTCCAGGCACAGGTGAGTGTGTGAGCTCAGGCAGACACATACGTCCAGGCACGGGCAAAATCCAAAGCAGGAACCCCAAAGGCGGGAAGACCCCCAATATTTATAACCTTCGCTAGACAAAGGGCAGAGTTACCACACCTTAGGTGCGAAAGCGCATGGCCAATCCCAGCCTGGCTCCAGCACAGGAACTCACGGGGCAGTCGCCCCCTTCACGGGGCAGTCCTCCCCCCTTTCACGGCTGCAGGGCAGGCGAGGGGGGAGGGAAACCAGGCGGCTTTTCCCCTTTCCCCCCGAAGTCCAGGCAGGAGAGGAATTTAGGGGTACAGGACTCCAGGACACCTGGCCAAACCTCCATTCTTCCTTGGGACTGTGGTAAGGTTGAGAGGGGTAGGGGGAAGGTGAAGGGGCAGTAGAGAGCCCCTTCTGGGGACTCAGGTTTCTGGGAGGGGAGTTGCATTTCTGTATTACCTTTGTACCTTGTATATAACTGTATATACTGTAAATATCTGCTTGTATGTTGTGCTAGCTTCATTCATATTTCCAGAGCTGGCTGAGTCTAGTCTGGGTGATTTCTCAAGTGGGGGGAGGAGGGAACACCCAAACCATCACAAGTACTCAGATACATTTTTTTCTTCAAATCTCTTTTCTCCCAACGGTAACTCATTTTATTCTCCACAAGGTAGTGTGACTCCAGCATGAAGATAGTGAGTCATCCAAAAAGGTGTTATCCAGTTCACTGATGCTAAATAAATTTGATGCACTATGCATAGAGTGGGGAGTGATATTTTAAGAAAAATCTATTCTATGATGCTTCATGCATTTTCTTGCTTTGTAACTTTGTTTTGTTTTGTTTTCTTTCTCTAACACTGTTCAATAGTTACATTACAATCTTAGTCACTGCTGCATCGAATAATGTTTATACTAACATTAAGCTACAGATAATGTCCTTGAACAGACTCTGGGCATTACATTTCAGTGTTGCTACATACAGCTTTTAGAGTAGGGTGCTGCGATTATATCACACAATTACCTAAGTGGGCCTGATTCAGGAATATATTAAACACGTTTAAAATTAAATTAAAATGAAGCTTGTGCTTAACTACTTTCCCACATGAGGAAAGTGATTGAGTTTTTTTGTTTGATTTTGGGATTTTTGTTTGTTTATTTCTTTGATTGTTTGTTTTTTTCTTTTTTTTTCTGTTAGGTAGGAAATTACTGTGTTATATCAATAAGTACTTTACTCATGTATCCACTGTCATCTCAAATAACATTATTCTGAAGCCCCAGACAGACTGTATCTATTTCAGTTAAAACCCAAATAGACATCATTGTATTCTCATAATTCTAGATTTTTTTCTCTCAGACTGTGAGGTACTGCAGGGCACCAGGATGAAGATGTGTGCTTGATTGTGGAGAGTGAGGACAGTGGCCAAAACTGTGATTTTCACACACTAAAACTCCTCAAAATTTCTCTTCTCAGAGCTAAACTAGATACATCCTGGTCAAAGAAGTTGTAGATTTCTTTATTTTTTAATAGCTTCCAGGAGACATATATTCAGCTCCTTCCTTGTCTGGAATAGATTCAAGCCTGCATTTCTTACACCTAAATAAAGAACTTTAATCACTATATTGATGGCCATTTAATAAAGGAGGAGTATGGTTCTTATTTTTCTGAACATAATTAAATTTTTTTTGATTGTCAAAAAAAGAGAAAGAAAAGCTGCAAAATCTCAAACTTTAGTTCTTCATGAGTATGGGATTTTCTTATCTCTTGTAAAAATTGGTTTGTGCAGAAGTCATAGCTATTTCTACAGCTCAAGTTTACCTTTCTTTCAAGTAAGTGTTCTGACTCTGATGGCAAAGAAATCATACTGAGCCTCATTCTGGCATTTCAGTCCTAAGTACTTGACTCTACCTCTCTGTCTTGTATAATCCTCTTCTACACAAGGACTAGAGAGCAGAAAAACAAATTTACAGAACCTAGCCATTCTTGCTGGTCTGCCAGAACTACCTGTACTGTTTGCAAACTTCCTAATGAAAAAGAAAAGAAAAGAAAAGAAAAGAAAAGAAAAGAAAAGAAAAGAAAAGAAAAGAAAAGAAAAGAAAAGAAAAGAAAAGAAAAGAAAAGAAAAGAAAAGAAAAGAAAAGAAAAGAAAAGAAAAGAAAAGAAAAGAAAAGAAAAGAAAAGAAAAGAAAAGAAAAGAAAAGAAAAGAAAAGAAAAGAAAAGACAAAACACCAACAAAAAAACCCACAAAAATATGTTAAAAGTTTTTTGCTTCATCTCAGTGCAGGCCTGACTGGAGCAATATGTGCCAATAATTATAATATTCCCCTTGTATCAGTCATTAGGCTGTGTAGCATGATATCTTGTCTCAGCCTTTTATTATCAATAAAGACTTTTTCCTTTACAAGTCAGTGTCTATTTATAAAACTGTACTCCTCAGATATATTTTAAAGGCTGGATTTCACCTCCTCTACTGCAGAGAAGATAGTTCTTCTGCTTCAGGGAGGTGGTGGAGGCACCATCCCTGGAGGTCTTCAAGAAAAGACTGGATGAGGCAACTAGTGCCATGGTCTAGTCCACTGGCTAGGGCTGGGGGATAGGTTGGTCTCTTCCAACCTGGTTGATTCTATGATTCTGCACTGACAAGAGAATTTAAAGAAGTTAAGGAATGAGGCCATACCACAGTAGTCAATCCAAGAAGACAATATGAAGCTTATGTAAAGTGAATATTTAGGTATGAATTTGCCATTCACAGCATCATTGATTCACCAAAATTGGAATGCACAAATATAATCTTGACACTTTTACTAATTCATCTGTAGAATATTTCCTTTCATGACTTTTTCGCAAGCATTGCCTTCCTAAGGTCCCCTCAAGAACAGCCGGGAATAGACATAAGTCTGATATCTTTTGGGCAATTTGTTTTCCTGACACCCTAAATATTCAAAACCCAAAAGATTGGGAGGTAAAATGCAGTTTTTAGATCTTAGATATGTGATAAGAAAAGGAAAGCAATACACCAATATTTTAGCTATACGTAGAACAATGAATATCTTCTGTACATTTTTAACAGTAGATGGTTTTCATTTTTCAGTATTTTTGAAGAACCATGTCTGAAGATTGAACAAGAGATTTGTTTCAGTTCTTATGACTGAATTTTATACAAATACCAGACTAATCTCAGAATCATAGAACCATTTAGTTTGGAGAAGACCCTCAAGGTCAATGTTCAATTGTTAAACAAAATCTACCAACTTCACCATGTCTCTAAACACTACAATTATTTTTTTTTTTTTTTTTTTTTAACACTTCTAGGGACAGTGATTCCACCACTTTCCTGGATAGCCTGTTCCAATGCTTCACCACTATTTCACCGAAGAATCTTTTCCCGATATCCAACCTAAACCTCAACTTCAGACCATTTATTCGCCCGTTGTTTGTTACCTAGAAGAAGAGTCTGAGGCCCACCTCACCACATCCTCCTTTCAGGTAGCTGAAGAAAGAGATGAGGTCTGTTCTCCATCTCTTCTAACTAAATTACCCCAGTACTGTCAGACATTCCTTAGAAGATATGTACTCTAAACATTTGTATGCTTCATTGCCTTTTTTGGATGTGCTCCACTGTACACAATACCTTTTACGTAGTGAGAGGCCAAAACCAGAACACAGTATTCAAGGTGTGACCACACCAGTGCTCAGCACTGGGGTAAAATTACTTTCTTAATCCTGATGAATACACTGTTTCCTGTATGGACCAGTATGCTGGTAGTCTTCTTGGCCAGGTACATGCTATATTGGCTGTTCTGATGGCTATCATCCAGCCACAGGTCAGCAACTGTATTTAACTTCATCCACCACCACTCTTCAGACCCAACCATTCAGGCAGTTTTTTAACAATCAAGAGTATATGCCAGTTCATGAGCAGACAGTTTCTCCAGCAGAGTGCTGAGAGCAGTTTTAAATGTTTTACTTAAGTCCAGGTAGATAACATCCACACTATTACCTTGTCCACTAAGCACGTCACCTTGCTATGAAATTACATCACGCTCGTAAATCATGATCTGACTTTCATTAACCCATGTTTGGTTGCTCTATATATGTAGGTGCTCTGAAATCAAACTGCTATGAGTGGAAATTCAGGAGCACTTAAATGATATCTTGGCAAAGTGACACCACATATATGCATAGACCTATCGCTCAGAAATCTTTTAGGACTTTGAATTTCTTATTCACTATTAGATTCATCAGTTTCAATTAAGTCATATTCACATGCTGAAAATCAGACAAAGCAAATATAAGTTTCAGATATGAAAGGAGATGAAAATATGAGCAGTAATAAAATGTGAAGGCACTTTTTAAAATGTGTTTTGATGGTGCACTTTGATAGCTAGAGAAAGAATTAAATTTATGAGTAGATCTATATCTACTAATGTAACTTTCAATTGAAGCAGCGAAAAACAGTGAGTTGAAAATACTCCTGAAGATTATTCACACTCAGAATTATACAGAAAACTTTGGATTGGAAAAGACCTTTGGGATAACCAAGTCCAAGCAGTAAACCCAATCTATATAGTTCTCCCCTAGAACGTATCCCCCAGTACCACATCCACATGACCTTTAAACACATCCAGGGTTAGTGACTCAACCACCACCCTGGGCAGCCCATTCCAATTACTGACCACTCATTCTGTGATTTTTTTGTTTCTTAATATCTAGTCTAAACCTATACAATTGCAACTACAGGCCATTCCCTCTTGTTCTATCACTAATTACCTGTGAGAGGAGACCAGCACCAACCTCTGCACAACATCTTTTCAGCTAGCTATAGGGAGCAATGAAGTCTTCCTTCAACCTCCTCTTCCTCAAGCTAAACAACCTCAGCTCCTTCTCTCACTTCTCATAAGATTTATTCTCCAGGACTTTCATCAGCTTCATTGCATGTCCTGGAGTCCTGTATAACCCAAAATTCCTCTCCCTCCATGGTTTGAATGGGAGAGGAAAGGCATAAAAAACCTGTTTCCTCTCCCCCCAGCCCTGCAGGCATGAAGGGAGAGAGCAAAGGGCTCTTCTGGCACTAGGGGTGACCTGTGAAGATGCTTCTGTGGGAATCGGGCTGGTGATTGGTTGTGTGTGGGAAGCTTTCTCCCGCAGTGGAGCATGAAAGGTAAACATCAGACCCTGTGATGAGAAGTGTCCTTGGAGCCTTGAGGCTCCCAGGGCCTAAGCTGGCAACCATGAGCAACCCACGCACAGCTGTCAGGGGGTGGAATCTGCCGGCCCCCGGGGCGGACGCAGCCCCAAGGGGGGCTGACCCTGGCCAGCCCCCCTGGGTGGTACTCACAGGTTGTTTACCACAGGTAACCTATCTCTGCCTTACACGTAACTTGGGGCCAATCTGTACTGTCCACTTCTGCCAGCCCCAGACTGGCTGGAAACACCTCCTCTGGAGCACTATATAAGACACTGCACTACCCTAATAAAGTTGTACTGATGTACTGATGCACAGATGCCTAGAAGCTGCTGTCTCAAGTCGTCAGTACCCCGATCTCGCCTCTCGCCAGCCTCCGTACCCCGACAGTTGTGGCCTTTGTGCCTAGGAAGTGGTAAATTGACTCTTTCTCTAGGAAAAGTATAAATATTGGGATACTTCCTGCCTTGGGGTCCCCACCTTAGAGTTCTTCCCTGCCTGGATAGTTCCCGCAGAAAGAATCATAGAATCATAGAATCATAGAATCAACCAGGTTGGAAGAGACCTCCAAGATCATCCAGTCCAACCGAGCACCCAGCCCTAACCAATCAACTAGAACATGGCACCAAGTGCCTCATCCAGTCTTTTCTTGAAGACCCCCAGGGACGGTGCCTCCACCACCTCCCCGGGCAGCCCATTCCAATGGGAAATCACTCTCGCTGTGAAGAACTTCTTCTTAATATCCAGCCTATACCTACCTTGGCACAACATGAGACTGTGTCCCCTTGTTCTATTGCTGGTTGCCTGGGAGAAGAGGCCACCCCCCACCTGGCTACAATGCCCCTTCAGGTAGTTGTAGACAGTAATAAGATCACCCCTGAACCTCCTCTTCTCCAGGTTAAACAGGCCCAGTTCCCTCAACCTCTCCTCATAGGATTTGTGCTCCAGGCCCCTCACCAGCTTTGTTGCCCTTCTCTGGACATGTTCCAGCACCTCAACATCTCTCTTGAATTGAGGGGCCCAGAACTGGACACAGGACTCAAGGTGTGGCCTGACCAGTGCTGAGTACAGGGCAAGAATAACCTCCCTTGTCCTACTGGCCACACTGTTCCTGATGCAGGCCAGCATGCCATTGGCTCTCTTGGCCACCTGGGCACACTGCTGACTCGTCTTCAGCTTACTATCTATCAGTACCCCCAGGTCCCTTTCCTCCTGGCTGCTCTCCAGCCACTCAGTCCCCAGCCTAGAGTGCTGCTTGGGGTTGTTGTGGCCAAAGTGCAGAACCCTGCACTTAGCCTTGTTAAATCTCATCCCATTGGCCTCTGCCCACCCATCCAGCCTGTCCAGGTCCCTCTGCAGGGCTCTCCTACCTTCCAACAGATCAACACCTGCTCCCAGCTTGGTGTCATCTGCAAACTTACTGATGCTGGACTCAATCCCCTTGTCCAGATCATCAATAAAGATATTGACCAGGACTGGGCCCAGCACTGATCCCTGGGGAACACCACTAGTGACTGCCTGCCAACTGGATGTGGCACCATTCACCACCACTCTCTGAGCTCTGCCATCCAGCCAGTTCTTGATCCAGCACAGAGTGAATCTGTCCAAACCATGAGCTGCCAGCTTGGCCAGGAGCTTCTTGTGGCAGACAAGAGTCCCCTCATGCTCTGAAGGACAAAGTCCTGAGGGACCATCCTGTCCCTGCTCTGGATGGCTGTGCTAATTTGAAGCAAAGTACAAAGTTTTGGTGAGAAGAACTAGATTAGAGGCTGTGGAAGGAAAACAAGGCTAATGTCGACCTCGTTCATTGACTTGCTGAGATGTATAAAAACAAGAATCAGAACATAGATAAGCACTTCTCTCCTCAGCTTCTGCTGGGGAACTGATTGAGATGCATCTCTAACCTGACCCCCCTCTGCTGTTTCTTTGACTAATTCACTTTGCTTACTAACCCCCTGGATGAACCTCCATTCTTCCTTGAGATTGGGGTAAGGTTGAAAGGGGTAGGGGGAAGATGAAGGGGTGGCTAGGGGCCCTTCCTGGGGATTCAGGTTTCTGGGAGGGGTGTTGTGTTTCTGTATTACCTTTTACCTTGTATGTTTCAGTATATAACTGTATATACTGTAAATATATGTTTGTATATTGTGCTATATTCAGCTGCTTGATGATTAGAATCCCCAGTTGCCTTTCTACTAGACAGCTTTGTGGAGTCGTCGTCCCTGGGGCAGTTCAAGGCAAGGATGGATGTGGCACTTGGTGCCATGGTCTAGCCTTGGGCACTGTGGTAAAGGGTTGGACTTGATGATCTGTGAGGTCTCTTCCAACCTTGGTGATACTGTGATACTGTGATACTGTGATTGTTGTAAAACACATGCAAGACCTGCCATTTGACTTTGTTGAAGCTCATCCTGTTAATCGTGGCCCAGCAAACCAATCTATCCAAGCCCTTCTAGAGTGTCCATAACCTCATGCAGATCATCTCTCTCACCCAACTTAGTGTCATCTGCAAACTTACTAATGACACACTCTATGTGTGTCATCCACTTATAACTGGATGACAGCTGGATTTAACTCCATTGACTACCATCCGTTGAGCCCTTTTGTCCAGCGAGTGCTTTCTCCAGCAGAGCTGTGTATATCCAAATCATGAACAGTAATTTTATCCATGAGAATTCTGTGGGGAATTCTGTCAAAGGTTTTTAGAAACTCGAGGTAGACTATCACCCATATATCCACAGCATTTTCCTCATACAATAGTCAGGTCATCTTGTCATAGAAGATGTCTTGGGTTAAAATGCAGGTTCCCAGAGACTCTAATAAATTTAATAGACCCAATGACAATTTATACAATTTATAGAGTGCCCTCCTCTCTTCCCCCTCCTTTCCTAAAGATAGGGAGAGAGAGAGAGAGATGAGCACACCCAAATAAATCAATCTCACTCGATTTGGAAGTTAAAAAGGAAAAAAAGTTTAACAATAACTTAGAAAAGGTATTGGAGGTAGGGAAGTTTTCAAAGGATAAGGAAGGGAAAACAACAAAATACAAAAAGGGATGGATACAACCCGAGCAATGTGATGGTGTCTCTGCCTCGTGGCTGCCACGTGGTGTGCTGGTATGCAGTGTGAGTGTGTGTCAAGAGGGAGTGAAGGAAAAAGGGGAAGAGACAGGGACCTCCTGTCTCTTTTATACCACAGGAAGTGGGGGGAGTGGGATAACCATCACCTGGTGTGTGGCCCACCCCTGGGGAGTGTCCTGGAGTCCTGTACCCCTAAATTCCTCTCCTGCCCGGACTTCGGGGGGAAAGGGGAAAAGCCGCCTAGTTTCCCTCCCCCCCTCGCCTGCCCTGAAGCCGTGAAGGGGGCGGGGACTGCCCCGTGAGTTCCCGCGCTGGAGCCAGGCTGGGATTGGCCATGCGCTTTCGCGCCTAAGGTGTGGTAACTCTGCCCTTTGTCTAGAGAAGATTATAAATATTGGGGGTCTTCCTGCCTTTGGGGTTCCCATTTTGGATTTTGCCTGAGTCTGGACGCATGTCTCTGCCTGAGTTCGTTCACTCCCTTGTGCCTGGACTGCAGAGAGACTAAGGACTTGCTTTGGTGTTAGGCACACCTTTGTCTGCCTAACGACCCTTAACGACCCTTAACGACTCCTGCAGCCGCTGGAGGAGGAAGACAGACCGCACGAGCCAGCCTGAGTGAGTTATTTGGCTTAGCTTAATTTAGTAAGAAACCACTATTAATTAATAGCTGAGTCCTTTTCCAAAAACTGACTTCCAAATATATATAGTCAGATTATTAATGGTATCCTTGTAGACTTCTCATGCAACTCAACCTGTTTATCAAACGAAATTAATCTTTGTATATATAGTTGTGGGGGCGGCTTTTGTAAAAATAAAAAAATATCTATTTTTGATAAATTTTCGACTCGGCCACGTATTTCTGCCCTCTGCAACATTACGGCGCAGTGTACACAGGGTAGTTCAATCATAGAATTTCTACATGAAAAAGGATGCCTAATCACAGGACTTGATTTAGTTTGGGCTCAGCAAAATTGTAAAAATCCGGAGAAAATCCTGGGAAAATTAGCTGAGCGCTCAGACCCTGTGATTACAGAGTCTCCAATGGAGCATTTTTCTGTTGTTCTGGGGTCAGTTGTGACCCAGACTCTGGCCGAATTTGAAAATTATGAAAAAAGAATTCAGGCCTTGGAAAAGGACTTATTAGCAGAAAAAGCTAAAAGCCAAAGTATCTGGGAAAGCATACTGGCGCAGACAAAGAGCCTGACCACGGCACTGACTGCCCAGATGAAAGAAAGGCTTGTAATGCCTGCAGACACTACCTCTTCGGTCTCCGTGTCTGAATTTGATTGGAGTGATTCGCGGGAATCGGGAGAAAGGCAGAGAATGCCCCCAGGGGCTCTTCGGGGGAGAGGAGTTCCCCGAAACCAGGCACAAAAGACTCTGCTAGAGACTCAGAGAATTCCTCTGCACATGCCTCTGGGCGGCAGAAAGCCTCAAAGCCATGCAGAAAGCGCAGGTCCCGACTGGACTCCCCCGTAGCCAGCGGCGAAGAGAGCTCCAGTGAGGAGGGCGCCACGGTGCAGAAGCACGTGCTGCCTGTAATAAGAACTCAGTCCGTGAAGGGCAGAAAAGGCGGTGCAGGGACCACCGTGATCAAAAAGCAGTTCACAGACGCACAGCTCAGTGACTTACAAGTCAAATATGCAAGAGATCGTGGGGACTCAGTCGCTGACTATGTGTATCGAGTGTCCCGAGCCGGTGGGGACCGGGTCCTTCTAGACTCACAGGAAGCGGCTGGAGACTGGGGGGACGATGTGTTCCTGACACGTGAACCCGAGGAGACACACAGCCTCACCGCTCGGATAGCCTACTGGGCAAGCAGCGTCCGCCCAGCCTACCAGGGGGAGCCGACGGAACTAAAGGTCACCAGCTCCTCTGAGCTCATCACTGCTCTCCGCAGACTTGCCTGTGTCCAGGCTATCTATGATAAGGGACAGTACGATTGCCCGTTTTATGTCCCTGTGGAACCAGAGAGACTGCACCCTATTATGAAGGGTTTGTCAGCAACTCTGCAAATCCAAGTAATGAAGAATGTTGAGAAAATTGAACGTGTGCTTGGAAAAAATGCAGAGAACGATGGTGCTAAAGAGCACGTAATGACTTGGGCTGAACTGTTAACTGACTTAATGCCCACGGGCTGCAGTTTGGGTTTGGGTCTCCTGAAGGAAAAGGGGCTGGGGAGAGACAGTCTCGTGCTTCTCCCCCAGAAAATCCCAGGACTCTGCACAGGCAAGTGCGGCCAGTGCAGGACTGCCCCCCCAGGGGGACGGGTCTTGCAGGCTTCTCCCCGAGGGGAAGGGGCAGAGACCAACAGAGTGACTGGAGACCCAGAGAAAAGAACAGTTGGTATAGACAAGCCCTGACTTTAGGGGTACCAAAAACTGTTTTAAGGCAGCTGGCAGACTGGCAGCTGAAGGATCTAGTGTGGTGCCTTCAGAAATCGGCTGTAAAATCCAGAGGCAGCCGTGAGAAGCCCAGGGCCAGTGGCAGCGGCACGCCCAGCGGTGGCTCCCAGAGCGGCTCGCCCAGAAGCGGCAGCCCCACCGCTGGGAACTGCAGCTCGCCCCCCAGACAGAAAGGTTAACCCTTTCTCGTCTCCCACACGGGAGGCAAAGCACTGAATTAGTGTAATAGTGGCTCAGCAGCTTTTAATGGTCAGCAGTCACGGGGAGAGCTACAGAAGCCCCCAGAATAAAGACCTGCTGCCTGGGTGAGCCACGTGGTCACTGACCACCTGCCCCAGTACAAAAGGCCACCGGATCAGTGCACGGTGGATCGTCCCCAATTATTAATTGTCAAGCCTGGCCTTTATAGGCCGAGGCAGGTTTTGTCTCCTTACAGGTTAAGGTCGAGGCAGAGGACCAGTTCCTGACCACCTGACCAGCACCTGGGAAAGGGAGAACCGGCTACACGAGAGATGGAGTCATATCACTGGGGTGGCCAGTGGATGATGGCATCCGGACCCACGGACTGTGACCTCCAGCCATGGACTCAGAGCATCCAAGGCTCTGCCATGAACTTGGTTGCTCTACCAGGAACAGAGCAATATTCAATTGACTGTGTAGCTTTATTAATACTGTTTGGGCTATTGTTAAGCCTTGTTAAGTATTGTTAAATATTGTTGGGGCGATTAATGTGTTACATATTGTTAATGTTGGAAAAGGCTAAGCCATATATATATATTAATAGGTTCCTAAATTGAAGGGGGATCACCTATCACTCAAGTTCTAGACAAAGATACTCATTACCACCGGGGTGGGATGTCCTGGAATCCTGTACCCCTAAATTCCTCTCCTGCCCGGACTTTGGGGGGAAAGGGGAAAAGCCGCCTGGTTTCCCTCCCCCCTCGCCTGCCCTGCAGCCGTGAAGGGGGCGGGGACTGCCCCGTGAGTTCCCGCGCTGGAGCCAGGCTGGGATTGGCCATGCGCTTTCGCACCTAAGGTGTGGTAACTCTGCCCTTTGTCTAGAGAAGATTATAAATATTGGGGGTCTTCCCGCCTTTGGGGTTCCCATTTTGGATTTTGCCTGAGTCTGGACGCATGTCTCTGCCTGAGTTCGTTCACTCCCTTGTGCCTGGACTGCAGAGAGACTAAGGACTTGCTTTGGTGTTAGGCACACCTTTGTCTGCCTAACGACCCTTAACGACCCTTAACGACTCCTGCAGCCGCTGGAGGAGGAAGACAGACCGCACGAGCCAGCCTGAGTGAGTTATTTGGCTTAGCTTAATTTAGTAAGAAACAACTATTAATTAATAGCTGAGTCCTTTTCCAAAAACTGACTTCCAAATATATATAGTCAGATTATTAATGGTATCCTTGTAGAATTCTCATGTAACTCAACCTGTTTATCAAACGAAATTAATCTTTGTATATATAGTTGTGGGGGCGGGTTTTGTAAAAATAAAAAAATATCTATTTTTGATAAATTTTCGACTCGGCCACGTATTTCTGCCCTCTGCAACAGGGAGGGGCCAAGTCCCCTAGGGTCAGGTCCAGGGTTACTCCCCCAGGAGTGTTAACCCTATACAGAAGAATATCAGGTTCATCAGGCTGGACCTGCCCTTCATAAACCCATGGTAGCTGGGCTTGAGTCCTTGGTTGCTATCTATATTGTATATAATATTGCTTGATATGATCTGCTCCATGACCTTCAATGGTACCCATGTCAGATTGACAGATCTATCTGTAATATATGAGGAAGAAGTAAGGGATCTGATGAGACACTTAGAT
The DNA here is from genome assembly GCF_015220805.1 of Pogoniulus pusillus. Lineage (NCBI taxonomy): Eukaryota > Metazoa > Chordata > Aves > Piciformes > Lybiidae > Pogoniulus > Pogoniulus pusillus. The sequence goes on from NC_087309.1 coordinate 18,964,075, forward strand.
CCTCACAAGTCCATGGGACCAGATGGGATCCATCCTGGGGTGCTGAGAGAGCTGGCAGATGAACTGGCCAAGAAACTCTCCATCATTTATCAACAGTCCTGGCTCACTGGAGAGGTCCCCGAAGACACCAAGCTAGGAGCAGGTGTTGATCTGTTGGAAGGTAGGAGAGCCCTGCAGAGGAACCTGGACAGGCTGCATGGGTGGGCAGAGGCCAATGGGATGAGATTTAACAACAACCCCAAGCAGCGGTATAGGCTGGGGAGTGAGTGGCTGGAGAGCAGCCAGGAGGAAAGGGACCTAGGGGTACTGATAGATAGTAGGCTAAAGATGAGCCAGCAGTGTGCCCAGGTGGCCAAGAGAGCCAATGGCATCATGGCCTGCATCAGGAACAGTGTGGCCAGTAGGACAAGGGAGGTTATTCTTGCCCTGTACTCAGCACTGGTCAGGCCACACCTTGAGTCCTGTGTCCAGTTCTGGGCCCCTCAATTCAAGAACGATGTTGAGGTGCTGGAACATGTCCAGAGAAGGGCAACAAAGCTGGTGAGGGGCCTGGAACACAAATCCTATGAGGAGAGGTTGAGGGAGCTGAGCCTGTTTAGCCTGGAGAAGAGGAGGCTCAGGGGTGATCTTATTACTGTCTACAACTACCTCAAGGGACATTGTAGCCAGGTGGGGGGTGGCCTCTTCTCCCAGGCAACCAGCAATAGAACATGGGGACACAGTCTCAAGTTGTGCCAGGGTAGGTATAGGCTGGATTTTAGGAGGAAGTTCTTCACAGAGGGAGTGGTTTCCCATTGGAATGGTCTGCCCAGGGAGGTGGTGGAGTCACCGTCCCTGAAGGTGTCCATGAAAATCCTGGATGAGGCACTTAGTGCCATGGTCTAGTTGACTGACAGGGCTGGGTGCTAGGTTGGACTGGATGATCTTGGAGGTCTCTTTCAACCTGGTTGATTCTATGATTCTATGAATGAGGGGACACAGTCTGAAGTTGTGTTGGGGGAAGTATGGGGTAAATGTTAGGAGATAGCTCTTCATAGAAAGAGTGATTTGCTATTGGAATGGGCTGCCCAGGGAGGTGGTGGAGTCACCATCCCTAGAGGTGTTCAAGAGAAGACTGGATGAGGCGCTTACTGCCATTGTCTAGTTGACTGGCTAGGGCTGGGTGCTAGGTTGGACTGGATGACCTTGAAGGTCTCTTCCAACCTGCGTGCGTCTATAATTCTGTGAGTCTTACATTTGCTACTCTCCAGTCCATTGGAACCTTCCCAGTTAACCAGGACTGCAGGTAAATAATGGAGAGTGGCTTGGTGAGCACATCTGCCAGCATCCCTCAGCCCACTCAGCCACATAGACTTTTGTGCATCTAAGTCATGTAAGAGATCGTTGACCACTTCCTCAACTACGATGATGACCTCATTCTGATTCTCATCTGTGAATCCTAGTCCATGAAGCTGGGTGTCCAGGGAACTGCTGGATTCAGTGCTAAAGACTGAGAAACAGCAGGCATTGAGCACATCAGCCTTCTCCTCATCCTTAGTCACTATGCTTCCTTCTGCATTCAATAAAGGACGGAGATTTCCCATAACCCCCTTTTGTTGTTAAGGAATTTATAGGAATATTGTTTATTATCTTTAACAATTGACACTAGTTGAAGCCTTAGCTGTGCTTTGTCTCTTCTAATTTTCTCTCTGAATAGTTGCACTACATCCTCACAATCCTTCTGAGAGGCCTGTCCCCCTGTTTCAAAGACTAGATACTCTCCTTTTGTTCCTGAAGTCTAGTCAAAGGTCTCTCTTCGGCCAGGCCAGATGCTTTCCCTGCCAATTCATTTTTCAGCAAACAAGGAGAGCCTCCTCCTGTGCCTTGAAGTATTTCCAGCCTCCCTCAACTCCAATATCCTTCAGGGCAGCCTTCCAATGGACTTTGTCTATCAGTGTCCTGAACAGGCCAATGTTTAGCCTTTGGAAGTTCAAGGTGGCAGTTTTACTAATCAAAGATCACCTTGGTTATTTCTTGCTTCATGTACTTTTTAAGAAGGTTAAAGCTAAGCTTTCAAGCATGTTCTAGGCCAGCACTCCTTTGCTATGGGAATAGAGAAGAAAGCATTAGCAATGTCTATGGTTGCATACCATTTAGCCTCCTTCGATTCCAGCTCGTAATGGAGTTCCAGCATGTCCGGCACAGCTGTGCTCATGGGTGGAGTCACCTCGTTGAGGGCATGAAAGTCAACTGTCAGTCTCCAGTCGCCCGTAGGTTTACGCACAGCCCAGATGGGACTGTTGAAAGGTGAATGAGCTTTCTCAATGACAGCCTGACTCTCCAATTGATGAATCAGCTGATGAATGGGCAACAAAGAGTCACAGTTAGTTCTGTACTGCCTATGATGAACAGTTTGAGTTGCAATGGGCACTTCCAAGTACTCTATGTCATGATGTCCCACAACTGCAGATTCATCAGAAAGTTCAGGTCTAATAGACAATTTCAATTTATCATCCTCAATCTCTACAGCTGCTAATTCAAAAGCCCACTTATGACCCTTAGGATCTTTGAAACAACCTTGTCTCAAAAAGTCAATTCCCAAAATGCAAGGCGCATCAGGACGAGTTACAACAGTATGTGTCTTCCACTCTTTACCAGTTAAACTGATCTCAGCCTGTATCTTAGTTAACTCTTGAGATCCACCAGTGATTCCAAAAATAGATATGGACTCTGTCCCTTTACAATTTGATGGCAATAAAGTCCACTGAGCACCTGTGTCAACTAAAGCCCTGTATTTCCGAACTCTTGAACTGCCAGGCCACCTAATGAATACATTCCAATAGATTCGGTTCTCTCCACTATCCCTTTCCTCCTCCTGCCTGGAGGCAGGGCACCCTTAATGCTGAACATGGCATGTGGGGTGTACACAGTGATTGGTGTTGTTGTGAGAGGAATTGCAACTGTTGGAACAATTGCAGTTGCTCTCAGGAGCTGAAGAAGTGACAGCTACTTTCCTGGCATTAGTGCCTCTGTTTCTGCCACTCTGCAGTTCCATGACTCTCTTTGAAAGAGCTGAAGTAGGTTCACCATCCCATTTGTTCATGTTCTCCCCGTATGTGTCACGCAGAAGTATCCACAGTGACGCACGTGATTGCTGCTGTCTGGGTGGAATTTGTCTCCTCCTGGGCTGGAATTGCCTTGCAGGAGGTGGGCGTCTGTTCCTGATGGCAGAAACATGCACCCATTCAGATGATGCAGGAATGGTATCCCTTACCAGATTAGTAATGTTTTTGAGATCCTCCTTCAGTTCTTTCATGCTCTCCTTAATGCCATCCCTAATACCATCTTTAAGGTCTGTAGTCATAGTCTTTATGGCACAGATTATACCAGAATGTGACAAGCTGTCCTCTATCTGCCTGAGCTGGTCAGTGAATTCACCAACAGTGAAAGACCCTCCATTATCACTCCTTGCTAGAAATTTGCTGGCCAAGATGTTAGCATAGGATGAAGGAGCAAGCTTAATAAGCTTCTTCATGAGACCTGTTCCCAAAGGAATATCGTCAGGCTCATGAGTACCATGATCTCCATAAAGCACTTCCTTCACAGCAAACTCCTTCAGAAGCTTAATTCCCTGCTCAACGGTGTTCCACTTCTTGGCAGCCCATGGCAAATCATCTCGGGAAGGATATCTCATAGCCACAGCCAACAGAAGGCATGTCCACAAGCTAACCCTACCAAGAGGACACGCTAGGTATTTGTCCACTCCACTCTCCTTAGTGAGTGGTCCCAGCTGCTTGGCAGACTTGTCTCCTATTTGCAGGGCATTAGCACCAATGCCACGGCATCTCAGTAACCAGCTTAAGATTGGCTCACCTGATTCCCTTGTGTATTCCTTCCTAACTTCCCTGACCTCTCTGAGTGGATCCTTGGAACCCTGGATGTCATCTTCCACCTCCTCTTCCCCCTGTTGATCTGGTGGTACCAGGCCTAACAGAACCTTCCTCATAGCATTCCTAAACTCATTGGAATCATCCTCTCTCTTGGCAGCTAACCTCACAGCACTCCTCTCACTTGAGTATTGTTGTCTCAGCACATCTACAAGGTCTCGCAAACTAACTATCTCCTCCTCTTCTCCTTGCTGATCACTAGAGGTCCTCTCTCTTACATCCTCCTGTGAACCACACTTTATCTTAGCTTTTGCCTTAGCAGGTGCCAGAAAGGCCTGAACAGCAACAGACTTGGATGTGTCTGCTGGAGGGTTTATATTATTGGGGGTCTGACTTGGAGGATTTGAACCATTAGGGGTCTGACCTGGAGGGTTTGAATCATTGGGGGTCTGACCTGGAGCTTGTGAGTTCAAATCTGCCTTACTTTTAACAGGAGGATTTTGATTCTGGTCTGCTGGCTGGGGGTTTGAATTGGCTGAGCTGGTGTCATTAGGATTTGGACTGACTGGGCTAGCGTTACCAGCATTAGTGTTATTAGCATTAGTGGGATTATTTGCCTGTCCTCCTAGGACGCCTGCCAAACTCTGTGGATTGCTTTTGTTATCCTTATCATTGTTTATGTTACTGGCGAGAACATTGGCAGAATTCCCAGAACCTACAGAGGAGGGTGGAGAGGCTGCCTGAGGTAAAGAAGATTGCTGAGAAACTGTTACTGAATTTGGTTTTGAGACAGAATTTTTCCTAGTTCTTACAGAAGCTGGTTTTGAATTTTTCACCAATAATGCCAAAATTAATATGGATATTAAAATCATGAGGCAAATATTAAAAATTGTGAGTAGCAAAACAGTTTTACACGAGCATGTGCCTGGGCAAACAGTTGGAATTCCTGTCTTAGGCTGAATAACTCTCATTAGAGCTGTATTTAAAGCAGAATTTCCATTGATTGTCATATTATTGACCAAAGCTCCTGTAATATCCTTGGTAATATTTTCAGAGATATTAAAACCAGCATAACCAAGAATCAAATCACCCCAGCTCCAGAACATATCTGAAACCTTAGCTTTAGCCTTATTATAAGCCAGATCAATAAAATAAGCAACAATTTGAGCTTTTACCCAACTAAATGCCAAGAAAACAAAACCAGACCAGAGCAATGCCCCAACCAGATACAATAGCTGCTTGATTAGCTTCATCTTAATTCCCAGAGCTAATTTCCAATCACTCCAATATATATCTAGCCCCACGTTGGGAAAACCAATTTAAAAATGTGATGCTTTGGGCTCTTACCCGCCCCCCCACACTTTGTATTTGCCCCAGCTAACTCAGACGGACCCTGGGAATATAGATGAAGCAATTTATTTACAGCTAGAAGAATTTACAAGCAGCTATTTACAATATATACAATTATATACAGAAATATACAAAGGATAAACAATACAAAAGCATAACTCCCCTCCCAGAAACCTGAGTCCCCAGGAGGGGCTCTCAAACCACTCCAACACCTCCCCCGGCCCTCTCAACCTTACCCCAGTTCTCAGGAAGAATAGAGGTGCAGCCAAGAGTTTAGGGAGCAAGGTTAGTGGGAGCAAGGTTAATGAGATGTGACTAGGTCTGAAGGCAAAGGCAGAAGAAAAAAACAAAATGGAGAAAGTTTACTTCTTCTTCCCAGAGTTCTCTGCGTGACTGTGAGAGAAGGAGACACCATGTTTTCATTCCACTGCCTGTTATCAAGTTCTTTTACCAAAACATTCCAGCTTGCTTCATACTAGCACACCCTCCTTTCCCCAAAGACAGGGAATTCAGTCATCTCATGATTGATGAGCCCGACATGGTTTCTAATCTTCACTTACTTGACAAATTCTTCCCTGTTCACAAGAAGCAGGTCCAGGAGGCCCCCATCTCTGGTTGGTTTTCTCGCCAGTTATGTCAGGAAATTATCTTCCACACACTCCAGGAACCTCCAGGACAGTTCTTCCCCTGTATTTCCAGCAGACATGTGGGAAGTTGAAGTCTCCCATGAGAACAAGGGGCAGTGACTGTGATTTGTATTGAGAGAAATTAAATCCTTAGCTGTGAGAAGAAAGAAAAAATCACAGTAGTCTATATCACCATTCTTCTTCTGAGAAATGCAACTAGTCAAAATATAGATAAAATGGGCACTTCACACACACACTCTGCTCAGTTCTCACTTAGGGCTGTGTCTTCTTTCTGGCAGTCTGCTCTCTGTAGCTGATTCTGTCTTTAGCTCTCTAATCCACATAACCCCTTTTTCTGCTAACATCCTTGCCATCTTTTTTGACAACTCACGTCAGATGCCCAGATTGATCATGTGAGATATACATGGGTTGATCTGGTTACTTCTGATGGGAGGGAAAGAGGGAGGAGGAAAGGAGTTTGGATTAGGAGACCTCCTGGGGACTCTGTTTCTGGGAGGGGTATTGTGTTTCTCTGTTAATTTTAATTTGTATATAACTGTATATATTTGTGTATTTATGCCTGTATACTGTGCTAAGCTATAAATATAGCCTCATTCCTTAATTTCCAGGTGTCTGAATCTAGTCTGGGTGATTTTCTTAAATGTGGGGGAGCTGGTAACATTCAAACCATCACAGATTGTCAAATCTCTCAGTTGCTTATAAAAAAAAAATCATCTACCTCTTCATCTTTGTTGGGTAGTCTATAACAGATTTCCACCACTTTATCATCCTTGAGGGACTTCTTCCTGATTCCTATGCATAAGGACTCAACTCAGTCGTCACCTTCATTAATTTGCGTAGAACAATTTGCAGTTGCAACAGACTGATTCTTCTTACAAGGAAACTTTTTTTCTCTATATTATGCTGTGGTTCTAAAAAGATTCTCTAGTGTAGTTCTTTGCGAATGCATCCACAGTACAAACTCTAACATGTCTTGCAGAAAGTGACTAGGTTTTTTTAGCTATATTTAATGAAAAAAACTTGGGAATGGATGAAGCTAGGAAAATGAACACACTGATGATGAAATATAGGGTTCACGGCTTTGCTCTTGTCCCCTGAATGCACTTTCTCATCTAGAGCATTAATAAAAAAGTTTTATTCTTCAGACATAATTACCTAACTTGCTGTGGAGGCCCACAAAAATAAAAGATAAGTGGATCTCTATATTGCACTCTCCTCTGTGGGTAATTAAAATCTCTTCCAATAACTGTCACTGACAGACACCAAGAAATTGTGCACTGCCAGAGCATCCAGGGGTCAGATCATGCTAGCCTAAATCTTTTCTACAATCCACACATTCCTAGAAGTTTTGTTGGAGACAAGCTCTTGATTTGACTCAGAATCCTAGAAAATAAGATTTTAAAATTCACACACTACATTCAGCTTTTTCCTTTTCTTTGTCTCACCTTCTCCCCCCATCCTGTCACATCTCCAAGAGCCTGTTCATCTCAGCAAGATTTTGACATTTGGGAAAAGCTCAATAAAGAAAAGAAAAGAAAAGAAAAGAAAAGAAAAGAAAAGAAAAGAAAAGAAAAGAAAAGAAAAGAAAAGAAAAGAAAAGAAAAGAAAAGAAAAGAAAAGAAAAGAAAAGAAAAGAAAAGAAAAGAAGAGAAGAGAAGAGAAGAGAAGAGAAGAGAAGAGAAGAGAAGAGAAGAGAAGAGAAGAGAAGAGAAGAGAAGAGAAGAGAAGAGAAGAGAAGAGAAGAGAAGAGAAGAGAAGAGAAGAGAAGAGAAGAGAAGAGAAGAGAAGAGAAGAGAAGAGAAGAGAAGAGAAGAGAAGAGAAGAGAAGAGAAGAGAAAAGAAAAGAAAAGAAAAGAAAAGAAAAGAAAAGAAAAGAAAAGAAAAGAAAAGAAAAGAAAAGAAAAGAAAAGAAAAGAAAAGAAAAGAAAAGAAAAGAAAAGAAAAGAAAAGAAAAGAAAAGAAAAGAAAAGAAAAGAGAAAAGAAAAAAGAAAAGCAGAAAAAAAAATGAAAGGATAAAACACTCTGGCACAGGGGAGCTGCAGCTCTTCAGTTCCCATTAGAATTTCTGAAACGACAATTGCTGAAAGGTTAAGGAAAAACCTATTAGAAAAGAAAAGTTGAAGTAAATCAGGTGAGCTCATCAAAGAAAATAGGGAAAGATTGGTTCCCTTTTGGGATTAGGTCTAATTAAGGTGAGCAAGCAGCTGTGCCTGTTTGGAATAACAATTGTGCTAGCATGTCACTTTTTTTCTGCTTAGTTGAAATTTATATAGTTTGGGAATGGTGCATGTAAGAAAATTAGAGCTCATTTAGAATCTGTTGAAAGGACACTGCACCTTCATTATTAGTTTTGCATCTGAATTTTCCTGGGGCTGTCCTCTCACTGTTATAGGTAATGGATTTTTCCCCAGATGTAATTGGATGAGTTTAATTTTTTCTTTCATTACCTGTCTAGAAGCCCTCTGCCCCTGTTTCCCTTTGTGTTTTATTAGGACTGTAACCCCTATTTAAATAAAGGCTTTGATTGTGATTATATATGTTCAATCAGCACTTTCTGATAGAATAGTCCTGGTCACACAATGCATTTGCCTAGTATTTTTTACTAATTACATTTTATCCATGGTTGTGTACTTTAGAACTTAAAATAGTGTTTTATACCTTGAAAGTCTATCTAAAAGTTTGTGTCTCCTATGAGCCAAAATACTTGCAACAAATGTAGTTGTTTTCTTATATTAAGGTATGTGAGCTGAGATGTAGGTCATACTGTCAGGTTACAGTATTTGCTCACCAGAAAGACTTATCATGGATTACAACCTCACAAAAAATATTTGAATTCATAAACAAAATCAGTGTTTTTTTAGTCTTTTGGGCTTTGATTTACAGAGCTTTCTTGTGGGGATTGTGTTTTGATTTGGCATTCGGCTTGTGGGGTTTTCCTTAGTTTAGGGTGTTTTGGGTTTTTTTGTTTTGTTTTGGTTGGTTGGTTGGGTTTTTTTTTGTTTGTTTAAAGGTATACATTTTGCCATTTACACGTTATAAAATTACTGTTACTGTGGGAAATCATATTGAGCTTGCTGTTGTCAGAAATGACCATATAGAAAATGATTTGTTCCTTACAAACATTGATTTATTCTGATCTAATTCTGGTATTTCAGTACTTTTACACCAGGGTGATGAAGGAATTTCATTTTAGGCTTCTAGATTTTGCAAAGCTCTTTGGGAACAGAATGTCTTACTGCAAGTCCTCCTGAGCATCCTTACTTTTTTTTTTTTTTTATTTACTATGAGAGATCTAATGAAAAGAAAAATTGATTACAGTTGTTAGACCCAATTCATAAGTGTAACTTTGGAAATCTAAGAACATATCTCTTTCCAGTCTCTTAAGACATTAATTATATTTATTTCCATGATGTTCAAAGTACCATGGCTGTTTCAATCTACTCAAGAGAACTTGGTTGGAGACTTTGGTTCCATTTAAAGTGAGTATGAGTTGGACACGAGACCAAACCAAAGTGGTAACATTTATTATCATTTTTCATTAGGTTTTTATACCTCTCAAGAAAGTGATTATACAAAGCTGAAAAAATTCTGTATCTAGTCTGACACAGCTTGCAGATGCTCGTTACTCTACCTCTCCAGGTCTGTGACTAAGGCCAAATAATCTGGCTCAGTATTTAACAGTGGAGAATGTATGAGAAAATCACAGTTTTCCTAGTAAATGGGAAAGGAATTATTCAGGTCTAAATCTCTAATGTAAACAAAACAATGCTATTGCAAGCTGTTTGATGCATCAACCTCATACAAGCCTATAGAATCTGCTTTTTCAGGGTACTTGTGGTTAAATATATTGAATTGACACTTTATTGACTATATATTTCCAACATTATTTTGTTATCTAAAGGTGAAATTGTAGCAGATCTACTTGGTATTTCAACTTATTAAGATTTTCATCCATTATATTATTACAAAATGAGTGAACAGTGGGTGGTTATAAGAGATCACTCTTGGAAGAATCTTACAGATTGTTTTTATTACCATCTTATTGTGCATACAAACAACTAATATGTCTCCATACATACTTCTATAAGTTAGATATTTTTAAATTCTTTTATCCTGAACAATTTCAACTCCACAGAAAAGCTATTTCGAAACAAATAGACAAGCTTAAAATTAATTAATAGTAGTAGTAATTATAAACAAATAAATTAGAAATATTATGTTTACCACCTTAGAATTGCATTAGGTGCTGCATTTTTTTAGAGAACTTCTTCTAATTCTTTGCAAAATTTATCCTTTTCCAGGAATCTGCTTAGTAGAGTGTCATGGGATAAAATCAAGTGAAGAGTTGTCATGGTAGGCAAAAAGAAAATTAGGTAGGTAAAGAAAATTAAAAATAAAATTAAAAATCCACTAAATACAAGATAATTTCTCATTTTAAATAAGCATTAAAACTTTGAAAATAATTTGAGAATGAAGAGGATAGTAAGCAATCTGTCATTAATAACAGAATTTCTTGCTGCAATACTGAAAACCTCTTGTTATTAACATCAGTATGTTCCACCAAAATCTTTAATTAAAGTTGTGGCTTTCTTCAGTGTATTATCTTCTTAAATAATATTTGCTTTTTAGAAACACTGGAGCTTTTGTTAATGTGCTGTACAAATTATTAGCAGATATACCCTGTCTTGGATGGTATGGAAGAAGCATTTGCCTCCAAATAATTGTTGTTCCATGGTCATCTCTGCTTTCTTGTTAGCAATTTTGTCATTTTTTGTCAATTATATCACTTGGTCTATACTTTCTCAGCTCTATATTGGTTTTATGATCTTTGTCATGGAAAAAAATGGGTTTGGGTTGTTATTAACTAGGTTTGAATCTATGATATTGTCACAGAGGGGTATTCCACCGCCTAAGCCGATTGTGGTGGAGGGGAGAAATTAATTGGTGTGAGATAATATTCTATAAAAATATAAATTTATTAAACTCTTGCCACCCCAACCACTGTATACTAATACTAAAAGGATTCTACATGGTTATGGAAGACATTCCAGGATTAATACAACACTATAACTTATTAATAACTAGCAAACATTCAAACTATAAACAGAGGATTTTTCCCCACAGCTTAATGCCATTTGGGGTCTATATACTATTCACCCAGCAAAGCATGCTGAAAACTCTTTCTGCTCGATGGCATAGACAATAGATCTTACAGAAGCATCAGAGCATTTACTTACAAATTCTTGTATTTCAATAATCACCCTCCGAGGCTACGTCACAGCCTATTACTAGTGTCCAAACTTCAGGGGAGTCTTTGCCTGTGGACTTTTAGGCTGGAATCCTCCCAGCTTTAGGGGAAAGGAGAATCCTTACAGATCCTGGGGAAAGGATGAATCTCTGACCTTGTCTCCTGGCTTCTTCTGGATGCTCTGTCCAGGGATTCTTAGGCAGGACCTCAGGTACAGAGGCAGGATGCCGTGCCGTCTCAGCATGATGTAACTCTGGCTACTCAGGCTGAACGTGTACAGACAAGAGAGTCTCCTCCTGGCAACTTGTGACAATGGTGCTTGTTGTGGAGGGGGTTCTCTATGCCTACACCTATTTGGCTGAGGTGAGAAATTAATTTGAGGCGGTATTAATTTTTTATAAAAAATAAATTTTTAAAATTAATATTTACAAACTCTTGCCACTCCCAACCACTGTGTATAAATATTTAGTTCTAGTGCAAAGTTATGAAAACAATTTAGAAATATAGTATACACAGGGATTTGGTCAATAACTGGAAAACATCAACTATAAACAGAAAGAGATTTCCCTTCTGGCTTAGTGCTGCTTGAGAACTTATGCTGTTTGCCCAGCAGGGGCTGAAACTCTATCTGCTCTAAGGCAGAGATAACTTATATCACAGAGGAACTGAATCTTTACTTTTAAGTGTTGAGCTTAATTATTAATCACCCTCCCGGGGTTGTGTTACAGCCTGTGCCCAGTGTCCGGACTTCAAGGGATCTTTGCCCGTGGACCCTTGGACACTGGAATCTTCCCGGCTGGAGAGGGAAATGATAAATCTTCCCAGTCTCTGGGGTAAATAGGTTTCTCTAACCTTTTGTTCTCCTGGTGTGGGATGGTCTCTGACTCAATGCTGCTGGGTTTAGAATCATCATAGAATCATAGAATCAACCAGGTTGGAAGAGACCTCCAAGATCATCCAGTCCAACCTATCACCCAGCCCTAGCCAGTCAACTAGACCATGTCACTGAGTGCCTCATCCAGTCTTTTCTTGAAGACCCCCAGGGACGGTGCCTCCACCACCTCCCTGGGCAGCCCATTCCAAAGGGAAATCACTCTCTCTGTGAAAAACTTCTTCCTAACATCCAGCCTATACCTACCCTGGCACAACTTGACACTGTGTCCCCTTGTTCTATTGCTGGTTGCCTGGGAGAAGAGGCCACCCCCCACCTGGCTACAATGCCCCTTCAGGTAGTTGTAGACAGTCATAAGATCACCCCTGAGCCTCCTCTTCTCCAGGCTAAACAGGCCCAGTTCCCTCAACCTCTCCTCATAGGATTTGTGTTCCAGGCCCCTCACCAGCTTCGTTGCCCTTCTCTGGACATGTTCCAGCACCTCAACATCGTTCTTGAATTGAGGGGCCCAGAACTGGACACAGGACTCAAGGTGTGGCCTGACCAGTGCTGAGTACAGGGCAAGAATAACCTCCCTTGTCCTACTGGCCACACTGTTCCTGATGCAGGCCAGGATGCCATTGGTTCTCTTGGCCACCTGGGCACACTGCTGGCTCATCTTCAGCTTACCATCTCTCAGTACCCCCAGGTCCCTTTCCTCCTGGCTGCTCTCCAGCCACTCAGTCCCCAGCCTATAGCGCTGCTTGGGGTTATTGTGGCCGAAGTGCAGAACCCTGCACTTGGCCTTGTTAAATCTCATCCCATTGGCCTCTGCCCACCCATCCAGCCTGTCCAGGTCCCTCTGCAGGGCTCTCCTACCTTCCAACAGATCAACACCTGCTCCCAGCTTGGTGTCATCTGCAAACTTACTGAATGCTGGACTCAATGCCCTCGTCCAGATCATCAATAAAGATATTGAACAGGACTGGGCCCAGCACTGATCCTTGGGGAACACCACTTGTGACTGGCTGCCAACTGGACGTGGCACCATTCACCACCACTCTCTGAGCTCTGCCATCCAGCCAGTTCTTGATCCAGCACAGAGTGAATCTGTCCAAACCATGAGCTGCCAGCTTGGCTAGGAGCTAGGTGTGGCAGACAGTGTCAAAGGCTTTGCTGAAGTCCAAGTAGACTACATCCACAGCCTTCCCCACATTCACCAGGCGGGTAACCTGATCATAAAAGGAGATCAGGTTGGTGAGGCAGGACCTGCCCTTCCTAAACCCATGCTGGCTGGGCCTGATCCCTTGGCTATCCTGTAGGTGCTTTGTGATGGCACCCAAGATGACCTGTTCCATCACCTTGCCTGGCACTGAGGTCAGGCTCACAGGTCTGTAGTTTTCTGGCTCCTCCTTACGACCCTTCTTGTGTATGGGAATCACATTGGCCAGCTTCCAGTCTTCAGGGACCTCTCCAGTGAGCCAGGACTGCTGATAAATAATGGAGAGTGCCTTGGCCAGCTCAGCTGCCACCTCTCTCAGCACCCTAGGATGGATCCCATCCGGTCCCATGGACTTGTGAGGATCCAAGTGACTTAGCAGATCCCTTACTGCTTCCTCATGGATTAGAGGGGAACTGTACTGGTCCCTGACTCCATCCACCGCTTCAGGAGTCCAGCTGTCCTGGAGACAACCTGTCCCACTAGTGAAGATTGAGGCAAAGAAGGTGTTAAGCACCTCTGCCTTTTCCTCATCCTTTGTCACTCTATTCCCCTCTCTATCTAACAAGGACTGGAGGTTGTCCTTGGCCCTTCTCTTGCCATTCATATATTTAAAGAAACACTTTTTATTTTCCTTGGCAGCCGTGGCCAGCCTGAGCTCCAAGTGGGCTTTTGCCTCTCTAATTTTTCCTCTACAAGACCTAGCAACCTCCTTGAACTTCTCCTGGGACACCTCCCCTCTTTTCCAAAGGTGATACACTCTCTTTTTAATCTTTAATTCCTTCAGCAGCTCCCTGCCCATCCAGCCTGGCTGCCTCCCTCGTCGGCTCATCTTCCGGCTCAGTGGCACTGCCTGCTCCTGTGCCTGCAGGAGTTCTTTCTTGAAGTAGGTCCAACCTTCCTGGACCCCTTTGTTTCTAAGGGCTATTTCCCAAGGAACTTTCTGAATTAGTTCCTTAAATAGGCTGAAGTCTGCCCTTCGGAAGTCCAGTGTGGAGGTTCTGTTGATGCCCCTCCTGGTTTCTCCACGTATTGAAAACTCTATAATTTCATGGTCACTGGACCCCAGGCAGCCTCCAACCACCACATCCCCTACCTGCCCCTCTCTATTTGTGAGCAGCACGTCAAGCAGGGCTGCCCCCCTGGTAGGCTCACGTAACAGCTGGGATAGGAAGTTGTCTTCCACACATTGCAGAAACCTTCTAGACTGCTTCTTCTCTGCAGTGTTTAAGTCCCAGCAGATGTCTGGTAGGTTGAAGTCGCCCACCAGACCAAGGGCAGGTGATCTTGAGGCAGCCTCCAGTTGCTTAAAGAGTAATAAATCAACCTCTTCTTCCTGGTTGGGTGGTCTGTAACAGACTCCAACCAGGATATCAGCCTTGTTGGCCTTCGCCTTAAGTCTCACCCATAATGACTCAACTTGATCATCTTTGATTTCTACCTCCATGACATCCAGAGCATCCCTAATATACAGAGCCACTCCCCCTCCCTTTCTCCCTTGCCTGTCTCTCCTGAAGAGTCTGTAGCCATTGATTACAGCACACCAATCATGTGAGCTATCCCACCACGTTTCAGTGATGGCGACAATATCATAGTTTCCCTTCAGCACCAGAGCTTCCAGCTCCTCTTGTTTGTTACCCATACTGCGTGCATTAGTGTACATGCACTTCAGCTGGGCTGCTGCTTTTACTCCTAGCTCTAGCCTACCATCCTCAATTCCCTTTGATTTGTCTCTAGTGCTGTCATGCTTAACCCCCTCCCCCTTCCATTCTAGTTTAAAGCCCTCTCAACAAGCCCAGCCAGCTTATGTGCCAGGGTCCTTCTCCCCTTCTGTGATAGTTGTGTCCCATCTGCTGATTGCAGACCTGTGGCAAGATGAAGTTCCCCAATATCAAAGAATTTCTCTGGATACTGCATCCAAGGATTAATTATCAGCTGGCAGGATTCCAGGAACAGGAGAAGAATGTCCGTGCTGGCTCTTGGCATGATTTTTTCACACGGGTTCAGGCCGTATATGTGTGGGTGTGCAGACAATTCAGAAAGTCTGCTTTCCTTATTCTCTTACCAGGCTTTAAGCAGCAGGCATGCAGTGTGCCAGGCTGCTGGGAGACTGAGCTCTGTAGATAAAAGATATAGCTTTCAAATACGCACAGCTGGCTTTAGGAGGTTCTATCGGCTCCTCATATATATAAATGGGTGCAGGCTTGAATGAGCTTCTGCATCTAAAGTACGCAGACAGGTTAACTGTGAATTGAGTCAATGCACAAGATCTATGCCTCAGTGACCTGCAAGTGAGGGCCAGACTCTGTGTCTGGGCCTTGCAGGTGAGTCAGGGCAGCAGGATGCTGCAATGTGGATCAGAGAGATGAGCTGAACAGATCTGAACTGAGCTGAGTGTGAATCTGAACATGTGGTGCTCCTTTGCACCCTTCTTTATAGACTCTGGGTGAGATTAATGCACCCTTTGGCCATCCAAAGTGACCAATCATGTTGTCAGTAAGCCAAACCTTACCATAATAGGTAGGAGCTGTTTGCCTGGACTCTCCGAAATATAAGGATCACCTTGGCGGACCCCAGGGATACACGAGTTGGGTGTGTGTTTGTTACACAACCTGTTTACTACGTGGGGTCCTGGCAGAAAAGCATGTCAGGCATGCTGAGGCATAAAGAAGCCTCTGTTCGGGCCTACAGGCCCTCCACCACAGTGCTCTTACCAGACAATGATAAGGCAGTGGGCGTGCAATAGCATACGTGGCTGCATGGGAGTCTGAGCTCCGTAGGTAAAGGCAGGCAATACAGGATATGGTCCTGAAAGCTCACCACAGTGGTGTGCAAGTGTGCACAGCTGGATGGGAGACTGTAGGCTCCACATACATATAGGCAGGCTTAA
The DNA here is from genome assembly GCF_015220805.1 of Pogoniulus pusillus. NCBI lineage: Eukaryota > Metazoa > Chordata > Aves > Piciformes > Lybiidae > Pogoniulus > Pogoniulus pusillus. Next base: position 18,980,167 of record NC_087309.1, read on the forward strand.
GTGAGCTCTGCAAGTGAGTACACAGGCAGTCAAGCAAAGCGGGCAATCAGAGCATGTTGTTTACCTGTGTACCCCTATTTGTTATATGTGGGCCGAGATTAATGGCCCGTTGGCCACTAGAATGACCAATCAGGTTTTGGCAGTCAGCCAAACAATACCATAATAGGCAAATGTTGCAGGCCTGGACTTTCCAAATATGGTGAATCACATGAGCCTAGCACTAAGCAAGCATGAGCTGAGCGCATGGACTTATACAAACATGTTTACAACCACCTTATATAATCAGGGGTTCTGGTCAGGCCAGACTTTATGGCACCAGGCCTATTGTGCCCCTTTTATCCATTTAATATGTTTACCTCTGGTTTGGGCAGAAAAACATGTCCAGGCAAGGTAAGGCATAAATAAGCCTATTTTCAGGCCTACAGGCCCTCCACGACAAGTATTCCTAAAGACCTAGGAATCACCACCAAAGGGAACAATTGTTTTAGTGGAGGATTTGAGACACTACATATGCTGCAGGGACAACCAAGGTTCAGAATGGATGAAGAAAAAAGCAAACTGGTGATGTTTCTAAAACTTAGTTCTTGTGAATGTTCCAAGTTGATTATTTAATGTAATGTTTCATGATGTTCTCATGATTTCTCATCCTTCTGTTTATCAAGGCAGTATTTGTTTTGACTGTAAAATCCTTTTGCTTTGGCTTTATAGATCTAAATCTATCTGAGTCAACCTTGTGCTAGTTTGAAGCAATCTAGAACATTTTGGTGAGAAGAACTAGATCACAGGCTGAGAAAGGAAAACAATAGTGATGTCTACTTCCCTCAGAAGTCTCGCTGAGGAGTTTGGAAAAAGAAAGGAAAACATTAAATAACACTCTCGCCATTTTCTCTCCCTCTCTCTTGGGTTGCAGACTGAGTAACATCTTTACTCCCTAACCTCATCTTCCATTTGGCTTAACCCACTTTGCTTCTTAACCTCTTAGCCAAAACGCTATTCTTCTTTAGGACTGGGGTAAGGTTGAGAGGGGCAGGGGGAAGGTAAAGGGGTGGTTGAGAGCCCCTCCTGGGGACTCAGGTTTCTGGGAGAGCTGTTGTATTTCTGTATTACCTTTTACCTTGTATATTTCTGTATATAACTGTATATACTGTAAATATCTGCTTGTATATTGTGCTAGCTGTAAATAAATAGCTTCATTCATATTCCCAGATCTGGCTGAGACTAGTCTGGGTGATTTCAATAGTGTTGGGGGTCAGGGAACACCCAAACCATCACAAACCTTAAAGCTGTTTCCTCTTGTCCTATCACTACAAGTCCTTGTAAAAAAGTCTTACAGGCTTTCTTGTAGGCCCCTTTAGAAACTGGAAGGCTGCTATAAGGTGTCCCTGGATCCTTATTTTCTCCAGGCTGAACAGTTACAACTGTTTCCAGTAAGCAAGATGCCACAGTCTTCTGATCATCTTCATGTGTTATGGGAATGCAGAATGCATAAGAGTTGTGGGGTGCAGGTACAGGACTGCTGTGGGAACGGAGCGAAGAGAAGAGACAACAGGCAGATCCTTGTAATAACAAACATTGGTTCTCACATGCAGCTGGACACCTTATCTCAGAAGGGGTAGATAATGGACCTTGCTACTGAGAATAACAAGGTGTGTACTTATGCAGATGTGGTGAGTTGTCCCTGACTAATTATGCTAATGTGTAGGTGTGTGCTCTACTGGATGAGTGTATAAATTCAGGCTGTCATGATCAATAAACAGCTTCAGCACAATTCATATTTGGATCTTTCTGAAGCTCAGGCAGCTCACCTGATCCATACTGGTTTATGGGCGTGTTTACCATTGTCCCGACAGCAAGCAGTGGATAGAAGGCAATGCGGCCTGCAACAATGGGTCTCCTCTGGACCTGATCCAGCAGTTCACTGTTCATTTTCCTCTGGATGACATCTATTTCCTCCAGTGTGTCAGCTGGACCATACAGCTTGGTATCACCCACAAATTTGAAGAGGGTGTACTCAATCCCACTCCATATGGCTGACAGAGATGTTAAGTAACACTTAACAGCAGTGATCCCTGAGGAGCACACTTGTCACAGGTCTCCATTTGGACATGGAGGCATTAATTGCTACTCTCTGAGTGTGGCCATGTAGCCAATTTCTTATCCAGCAAGTGGTCCACCCTTTAAGTTCTCTCTTTTGCAATTTTCCAATGAACAGAATAACATTGAAAACAGTGTTAAACACTTTACATTAAGTCCAGGTAGATGACATAAGTTGCACTACCCTTGTCCAGCAAAGCTGCAACACCATCATAAAAAGCCACCAGATTAATCAGAAATTAATTGCCCTAGGTGAAGCCATGTTGGTTATCACCAATCACATCTTGTTTTTCCTTATGTCTAATGTACAGGGTTAACCCTCCAGGGGGAGTGACCTTGGGCCTAGGTGGTCTTGACCCCTTCCAGAGGTGGGTCTAAACACCACCAGGTGATTCATGGTTAACCCACTCCCCCTTCCTGTCTAAAAGTCCATAAAAGCAGGGGGCACTTCCTCCCCTCTCTCTCTCTCTCTCAGCACTCTCTCAGCACTCTCTCAGCACTCTCTGCCTCCCTGCACTCTCTACCTCCCTACTTACTAGCATCACCATCCTGTTCCTAGTTCTCTTTGTTTTACCACGTGGCCACCACCCACAAGGTGGACAAACCTATTACCATCAAAATCCTGTTGTATTTACACATTTTGTATCTTGTTTTCCCTTCCCTATACCTTTGTAACTTCCCTACATCAGATAAATTTTTAATCTACTGTTAATCTTTTCTTCTTTTAAATTCCAAATAGGAGTGAGATTATTTTATTTGGGTATGCTTACCTTTCCTCTCTCTATATCTAATTCTTTTCCTTTGGGAAAGAAGGGGGAAGAGGGAAAGGCACTCTAGAAGTTGTTATTTGGGTCTATCAACTACATTTGGTCTCAGAATTTAAATTAGGAACAAGACAATTAATTTGGCACCCAATGTGGTTTTAGGTAGAAAACAATTATTTCTGACAAGATTTGGAAGTTAAAAATTGATGTTTTGAGAGTTTCAATAATTCAAACATTTGGATGGTTATTTTGGTCCTCAACTTATAAGTTCATAACATATCACATTTTCTGGGTAATGACTGATATGGTATGGTGCAGAAGGGAATGGGAAAGCAAGGAGATGACTCAGTGTGAGCTAGCTGTCCAAGCAATCTGCAGTTTATTGACAGCATCAGGCTTCAAGTTACAAGGCACATACTTTTTAGTTAGGGTGAGAGAAGTGAGTGCACGCAGCATGCAACGTGGTACTGCTCACTAGCATTTGGCGCATCTAAATATTTGAATATGCATGATCCTCCCTACTTGTGGTTACTGCAAAAGCATTTAGTGCACCTAGATATTAGAATTTGCATATTCCTCCTATTTCCCTCCTACTTTTCACACAGTCCCACAGAAGCTGTTTACCAGAAGGCTCAAGGACAAATTCCTCTGAGCTTCTTTACACACAACCCTGTGGTTTACTGCAGTTCCAATACACTCAGACCTCACATCCAAGGCTTGATTGTACACACTTCTAGAGGCTTATGCCCCCCATTTTCCAGCCAGTTCCCAACAGTATGGGAATATTGTAAGCTGTTACCTGGGCAAGTGTATGGGCATTTACTGGATTCTGTTGGAAATTTAACCACTTTTGGTAATGTTTCTGAAACATGGAACAACTCTGGGAGTGTGTGCTGGGACATAGAAGGTCCAAATATTTTGGGGGAAAAATAGTACTTCCTAGCAATATTTTCATTGTGTTTAAATTTTATTCAGGGAGGCTTTATTGCAATTTTAGCCTAGATCATGTGTAAGCTGCATTTGGCCACATCCATTAAGGCTTTTAGGAAAGAGATAAGCAGGAGGAGGGGTGGCCCACCCAGTACCTGCAGCTGTGGGGTATGTCACTGTGGAGGCTCTCAGACCTGCCCTGACTCAGTGATTGTGAGTAGCCCTTCAGGACGCGATGGACTGGTCTCTGCCTCAAGCATAGCTCCACCCTGAACTCTCCCCCAGGTCCTGCCCCGAGCACCACCCCAGACTCAACCCCCACAGACAACGATCTCTGACACTCTCACTCTTTCCCCTGTAACTACCCACAGAACTAAGTTACAAAAGATGAGATCTTTCCCAGACAGAGAACCAACGGAAGGAAGCTCAGAGGGAATCAGCACCCCCCAGCAACATGCACCAGATGTGAAAGGATCTGATAGCCAGGTAGTAATGGTCACATCTATGCCCAGAAAGAAAATTAGGCAAATGCAGCAGAAGTATACCAGAGCCAACGGACAATCTATTTTAGCCTGGCTCTTGAGCTGCTGGGATGGAGGAGCAGAAACCATGGATTTAGATCAGAGGAAAATTAAGCAGTTGGGATGCTTGTGGAGGGATAGGGATGTGGATAAAGAGTTGGGGAGGCTGGATGGCACACACACACTTTGGGCCAAACTTCTCACAGATGTGAGACACAGATACCCCTCCAAGGATGATATGATCTTCCACCCTCTTAGGTGGGCAAATATGGAACAGGGGATTAGGTACCTGAGGCAAAGGGCTGTACAAGAGGTAATCTATGGAAATGGCCAATGGCCTCTGGACCCAGGCAATACCGCACCAAGAAGGACTCCCTACTGCCCATACAGCAGCTGATTTGCTGCCTGGAGAAGCAGCTTGTCATGAGCAAGACCCATTCACCCTTCAACAGCTCCATATGGCCAGTGCAAAAGGAGAATGGGGAATGGAAGTTCACTGTGGATTTCAGAGGCCTGAATGAAATGACTCATCCAAACAGCGCAGCTGTGTCTGGTATGTTGGAGCTCCAGTATAAACTGGAAACAAAGGAGGCCAAGTGCCATGCCACAACTGACATTGCTAATGCCTTTTTCTCCATTATTCCATGCAGAGGAATGTAGGCCTCAGTTTGCCTTCACCTGGAGAGGAGTCCAGTACCATTGGAACAGACTGCCTCAAGGGTGGAAGCACAGCCCTACAATCTGCCACAGCATCATCCGGACCGCACTGGAGAAGGGTGGAGCTCCGGAACACCTGCAATTCATTGATGACATCACTGTATGGGGTGAGACAGCAGAGGAGGTCTTTGAGAAGGGTGAGAAGATTATTAATATAATTTTGGATGCTGGTTTTGCCACAAAGAGGAGCAAAGTGAAAGGGCCTGCCAGAGAGATCCAGTTTCTGGGAGTTCGATGTCAGGGTGGCTGATGTCACATCCCTATGGATGTGGTGAATAAAGTGGCCACTATGGTGGAACCCAATAACCAGAAGGAGACACAATCCTTCCTGGGATTTGTAGGCTTTTGGAAGATGCACATTCCCGGCTGCAGCCAGATTGTGAAACTCCTCTTTGACGTTACAAGAAAGAGGAATAACTTTGAGTGGGGACCTGAGCAGCAGGTGGCATTCAACCAGATCTAAAGAGAGGTGGTCCATGCCATGGCCTTGGGACCAGTTCGAACCGGCCCAGAGATTAAGAAATTCTCTACACAGTAGCCAGTGAGAATGGAGCTGCCATAAGCTTGAGCTTATGGCAGAAAGCTCCTGATCAAACATGAGGCTGCTCACTCAGGTTCTGAAGCAAGGCATACAAAGACTCAGAAACCAATTATACTCTGAGGTGATTGGGATGGAGTCACCACTCCTTTTAGCTCCAAGGCTTCCAGTCCTGACTTGGATGTTTAAACAATCATAGAATTATAGAAGCAACCAGGTTGGAAGAGACCTCCAAGATCATCCAGTCCAACATATCACCCAGCTTCTGAGGTGATTGGGATGGAGTCACCACTCCTTTTAGCTCCTAGGCTTCCAGTCCTGACTTGGATGTTTAAAGGGAAAGGTTCAACTCCGTATGATGCCACAGATGCCACTTGGAGTAACTAATAACTCAGAGAGCTAGGATGGGGAGCATGGAGCGTCAAGGCATTGTGGAGGTCATCACAAACTGGCCAGAGGGCACTGACTTTGAAAAACCAGCAGAAGAGAAGACAGTGACCAGTGCTGAGGAAGCTCCCCCGTACAGCAACTTTCCTGACGAGGAAAAGGAATATGCTCTGTTCATGGATGGATCCTGCTGTCTTGTAGGCAGCAAGTGGAGATGGAAGGCTGCCATCTGGAACCCTACATGCAGAGTTACAGAGCCAAAAGATGGAGAAAGCGAATCCAGCCAATTTGCCAAGGTAAAAACCATCCGTCTAGCCCTGGACATTGTAGAACGAGGACAGTGGCCTGTGATCTACATCTACACTGACTCATGGATGGTAGCAAATGCCTTATGGGGGTGGCTGAAGGAGTGGAAGCTAAATGACTGGCAGAGAAAGGGGAAGCAGATTTGGGCTGCTGACCTCTGACAAGACATTTCTGCATGCCTGGACAAACTGCTCATGAAAATCTGATGCCTCAGTGCTCACATCTCCAAGAGCAGAGCCTCTGAAGAATAACAGCACAACGATCAAGCTGACTTGGCTGCCCACATCTCCCAGATAGACCTGGACTGGAAATACAAAAGTGAACTGTTCCTAGCTCAGTGGACTCATGACTCTTCTGGCCACCAAGGAAGACATGCCACATTCCAACAGGCCTGAGTGTTACGGAGGGGGATTCTCAGTACCTACGCCTGTTTGGCAGAGGGGAGAAATTAATTGGGGCAATATAAATTTTATATAAAAATATAGATTTATTAAATACTCTGAACTCTCACCACCCCCAACCAATGTATATTAATATTAAAGGTCAGTATATGGTTATGAAAAAAAATTAGAATAAAATATGTACGGGGAATTTGTTAATTAACTAGCAAACATTCAAACTATAAACAGAGAGAGGAGTTTTCCCCACAGCTTAATGCCACTTGGGTTCTTTATGTTATTTGCCCAGCAGAGCAGGCTGAAACTCTTTCTGCTCTATGGCAGAGACAACTTATTTTACAGAGGTATTAGAGCTTTTACTCACAATTCTTATTAATTATTAATCACCCTCCGGGGCTATGTCACAGCCTGTGTGTAATGTCCAATTCTTCAGGGTCTCTGCCTGTGCACTCTGAGGCTGGAATCTTCCCGGCTTGAGAGGAAAGGACAAATCTTTCCAGTTTCTGGGGAAATAGGTTTTCTCTAACCTTTTCCCCTGGTGAAGAGGCGATCTCTGCCTTGGTGCTGCTGGCTTCTAGATGCTGTGTCCAGGACTTCTCAGCTGGCAGGATTTCAGGAGAATATCATGCTGTCTCTGGCACAGTTCTTCACATCTAGCAGGCCATGTATGTGTGCAGACAATCCAGAGTCTGCTTCCTGGTTATCTCAGCGACATTGGCTTTTACCAGGCAATAATAGACAGTGGGCATGCAAAGTGTGTGTGGCTGCTGGGAGTCTGAGCTCCGTAGGTAAATGCAATGCAAGATCTGGTCCTGATAGCACAATGGTGTGCAGATGTGCACAGCTGGCTTAGGAGGCTATAGGCTCCATATATATATATGTAAATATATATATATATGTGCAGGCTTAAATGAGCTCTGCAAGAAAGGTATGCAGGCAGGTGAGATTCGAGTGAGTCAAAGCATGAGGGTCTGAGACTCTGAGCATTGGAGCTATACAATGGGATATGAGTGTGGGGGTCTGAGTGGCTGAGAGATGCAAGTGAGGGTCAGAGCATGTGTCTGAGCCATGCAGGTGAGTCAGGGCTGAGCTGAGCAGGGGTCTGAGCACATTGCTTACCTGTGCACCCCTATTTATTGAATGTGGGCTGAGATTAATGGTCCTTTTGGCCACTAGAATGACCAATCAGGCTGGCAGTTAGCCAAACCTTACATAATAGGGAGAAGGCTGCTTGCCTGAACTTTCCCAAATATGGGGATCACATGGGTTTAGCCCAGGGAGACATGAGCCGGGTGTGTGGGGGCTTACACAACCTGTTTACAACCAGGGGTCCTGGCAGAAAAACATGTCCAGGCAAGGCAAGGCATGAACAAGCCTCTTTTCGGGACTACAGGCCCTCCACAACTCTGTGACAGGTCCATGGACATACCCATGGATGGCATAGCTCAGGTTATCCATGACTCTGGCGTCTGTGCTGCCATAAAGCAAGCTAAGTGCATGAAAATTCTGTGGTATGGGAGACAGTGGTCAAAACACAAGTATGGGGAGGCCTGGCAGATTGATTACATCACTCTGCCTCAGTCTTGCAACAGCAAGCAGTATGTGTTAAGCATGGTGGAAGGAAGCATGGGGTGGCTGGAAACCTACCAAATACCTCATGTTACTGCTCATAACACCATTCTCGGTCTGCAGAGTCACATCCTGTGGAAATATGGTACCCCAGGGAGAACTGACTCAGATAGCGGGACTCATTTCAAGAACAACCTAATCAGCAACTGGGCAAAAGAACATGGGATCAAATGAGGATACCATATCCAATACTACCCATAAGCAGCAGGAAAGATTGAGCATCACAATGGCCTGCTGAAAACCACCCTGAAGGGTATGGAGAGTGGAACTTTCAAAAAATTGGGAGAAACACCTAGCAGAAGCCACCTGGCTAGTGAATAGCATGGGATCAGTCTACTGAGCTGGTCCTGCTCAATTTACCCTATTGCCTATAGTTGAGGGACATGGAGTTCAATTAAACATAGAATCACAGAATCAATCAGGTTGGAAGAGACCACCAAGATCACCCAGCCCTAGCCAGTCAACTAGAGCATGGAACCAAGTGCCTCATCCAGTATTTCCTTGAACACCCCCAGGGATGGTGACTCCACCACCTCCTTGGGCAGCCCATTCCAGTGCCAAATCACTCTCTCTGGAAAGAACTTTCTCCTAACATCCAGCCTATACTTCCCCTGGCACAACTTCAGACTGTATCCCCTTGTCCTGTTGCTAGTTGCCTGGCAGAAGAGACCAACGCCCACCTGGATACATCCTCCCTTCAGGTAGCTGTAGACAGCAATGAGGTCACCCCTGAGCCTCCTCTTCTCCAGGCTAAACAGCCCCAGGTCCCTCAGACTCTCCTCATAGGCCTTGTGTTCCAGGCCTTTCACCAACTTTGTTGCCCTTCTCTGGACACGTTCCAACACCTCAACCTCTCTCTTGAATTGAGGGGCCCAGAACTGGACACAGGACTCAAGGCGTGGCCTGAGCAGTGTTGAGAACAGGAGAAGAATAGCCTCCCTTGTCCTACTGGCCACACTGTTCCTGATGCAGGCCAGGATGCTGTTGGCTCTCTTGGCTACCTGGGCACACTGCTACCTCATCTTCAGCCTACAAATTACCAGTATTCCCAGGTCCCTTTATTTCTGGCTGCTTTCCAGCCACTCAGTCCCCAGCCTATCGTTCTGCTTGGGGTTGCTGTGGCCAAAGTGCAGAACCCTGCACTTGGTCTTGTTAAATCTCATCCCATTGGCCTCTGCCCACCCATCCAGCTTGTCAAGGTCCCTCTGCAGGGCTCTCCTACCTTTCAACAGATCAACACCTGCTCCTAGCTTGATGTCATCTGCAAACTTACTGATGCTGGACTCAATCCCCTTGTCCAGATCATCAGTAAAGATGTTGAGCAGGACTGGACCCAGCACTGACCCCTGGGGAACACCACTAGTGACTGGCTGCCAACTGGATGTGGCACCATTCAACACCACTCTCTGGGCCCAGCCTTACAGCCAGTTCCTGACTCAGCACAGAGTCAATCTGTCCAAGCTATGAGCTGCCAGCTTGCCAAGGAGCTTCTTGTGGCAGACGGTGACAAAGGCTTTGCTGAAGTCCAAGTAGACTACATACACAGCCTGACTCACATTCACCAGGAGGGTAACCTGATCATAAAAGGAGATCAGCTTGGTGAGACAGGACCTGCTCTTCCTAGACCCTTGCTGGCTGGGCCTGATCCCTTGGCCATCCTCTAGGGTGCCTTGTGATGGCACCCAAGATGACCTATTCCATGACCTTGCCTGGCACTGAGCTGCCAGCTTGCCCAGGAGCTTGTTGTGGGAGATGCTGTCAAAAGCTTTGTTGACAGGTCTGTAGTTTTCTGGCTCCTCCTTACGACCCTTCTTGTGGATGGGTATAACATTTGCAGCTTCCAGTCTTTGGGAACCTCTTCAGTGAGCCAGGACTGTTGATAAATGATGGAGAGTGTCTTGGCCAGCTCAGCTGCCATCTCTCTCAGCACCCCAGGATGGATCCCATCTGGTCCCATGGACTTGTGAGGATACAAGTGTCTCAGCAGGTCTCTTACTTCTTCCTCATGGATTGCAAGGGGACTATACTTGTCCCTGGCTCCATCTGCCACTTCAGGAGGCCAGTTGTCCTGGAGACAACCTGTCCCACTCTTGAAGATTGAGGCAAAGACGGTGTCAAGCACCTCTGCCTTTTCCTCATCCTTTGTTGCTGTATTCCCCTCCCCATCTAATAAGGACTGGAGGTTGCCCTTGGCCCTTCTCTTGCCATTCATATATTTATAGAAACATTTTTTTATTTTCCTTGACAGCAGTGGCCAGCCTAAATTCTAAATGGGCTTTTGCCGCTCTAATTTTTTTTTCTACAAGACCTAGCAACTTCCTTGAACTTTTCCTGGGACACCTCCCCTCTTTTCCAAAGGTGATACACTCTCTTTTTAATCTTTAATTCCTTCAGCAGCTCCCTGCCCATCCACTCTGGCTGCCTCCCTCATCGGCTCATCTTCCGGCTCAGTGGCACTGCCTGCTCCTGTGCCCACAGGAGTTATTTCTTGAAGTAGGTCCAACCTTCCTGGACCCCTTGTTTCTAAGGGCTCTTTCCCAAGGAACTTTCTTAGTTCCTTAACTAGACCAAACTCTGCCCTTTGGAAGACCAGTGTGGAGGTTCTGTTGATGCCCCTTCTGGTTTCTCCATATATTGAAAACTGCATAATTTCGTGGCCACTGGACCTCAGGCAGCCTCCAATCACCACATCCCCCACCAGCCCCTCTCTATTTGTGAGCAGCAAGTCAAGCAGGGCTGCCCCCCCGGTAGGCTCACGTAACAGCTGGGATAGGAAGTTGTCTTCCACACATTGCAGAAACCTTCTAGACTGCTTCTTCTCTGCAGTGTTTAAGTCCCAGCAGATGTGTGGTAGGTTAAAGTCGCCCATCAGAACAAGGGCAGGTGATCTCGAGGCAGCTTCCAGTTGTTTAAATATTTCCTGTGGTCTGCAAAAGAAATCTACTTGGGAAAACTGTGTGGGTTGCTCCTGCTTCTAGGCAAAAATCTATCAAAGGAGTGATATCTGCAGAGTGTAATGCTTGGAATTCATACTATTCTTTGTGTTCCATAGAGAAATATCACTCTTGCTGAAATGGTCTAAATATCAGAGTTGGTCCCATGTAGTCTTGTAATCTTTTATCATAGTTGTAAAATAGTTATAAGTGGTTATATGTTTTCTAGTTACACCATCACCACAACATGTCCAACAGAATCCACACTACAAAAGCAGCAATCCAGAAGAAGTCTACATTGTCGCAACAAGTCATGTAACAGAATCCTCACCATACAAGCAGTGTTTCCCTCATGCCCTACAGTGAAAGACTGTTCCTGATTTCCCTCCAGATGATGTCTACATCACCTCACCTGTACCTGTTTTCCTGATTCCCTACAGAAAAGACTGTTCCTGATGTTTCACTCCAGAGGAAAGCACTTTATCTGAGTTTCCTACAAGAGAAAGAACCGTTCCTATTTCCCTGATTCTTCCTCCATGTTCCTGTCCTGCTCACACTTCACCTCACCTACCTGCATTGGAGAAGTACATTGTCTTGGAATACAGCCAGGGACCAAGAAGGACTTAAGAACTCTTAATACATGGACACATTTTCCCATCTTTGGAAAGGGAGACTGTTTCTAGGAAGGTGGAAATGGTCTAACAAAGGGGTGGAATGTACAGGGTTAACCTTCCAATGGGAGTGGTCTTGACCCTGACCCCAGCTGTTCCTGACCCCTCCTGAGGGGTGGTTCCAAACACCACCAGGTGAGGTGATAAGCTCACTCCCACTTACTGTCTAAGACCACATATAAAAAGCAGAGGAACTTCCTGTTTTCTCTCTCTCACCTTGCTTCCCTGCTCACCAGCCTCACCATCCTGTTTCCTGGTACTCTTTGTTTTACCACATGGTGTTGCAGAGAGCAGGATTAATTCGTGGCCGAGTCGAGAATTTATCAAAAATAGATATTTTTTATTTTTCCAGAAACCCGCCCCCACAACTATGTATACAAAGATTAATTTCATTTGATAAACAGGTTGAGTTGCATGAGAATTAATCTACAGGGATACCATCAATAATCTGACTATATATTTGAAGTCAGAATTAGGAAAAGGACTCAGCTATTAATTAATAGCGGTTTCTTACTAAATTAAGCTAAGCCAAAAAACTCACTCAGGCTGACTCGTGCGGTCTGTCCTTCTCCTCCTTTCCAGCGGCTGCAGGAGTCGTTAAGAGTCGTTAAGGGTCGTTAAGGCACAAAAAGGTGTGCCTAACAGGAAAGTGAATCCTTGGTCTCTCTGCAGTCCAGGCACAGGGGAGTGAGTGAGCTCAGGCAGACACATATGTCCAGGCACGGGCAAAATCCAAAGCGGGAACCCCAAAGGCGGGAAGACCCCCAATATTTATAACCTTCGCTAGACAAAGGGCAGAGTTACCACACCTTAGGCGTGAAAGCACACGGCCAATCCCAGCCTGGCTCCAGCGTGGGAACTCACAAAGCAGTCCCCCCACCCCTTCACAGCTGCAGGGCAGGCGAGGGGGGAGGGAAACCAGGCAGCTTTTCCCCTTTCCCCCCGAAGTCCGGGCAGGAGAGGCATTTAGGGGTACAGGATTCCAGGACATCCCACCCCGCTGGTAATGAGCATCTTTGTCTAGAACTTGAGTGATAGGTGATCCCCCTCCAATTTAGTAACCTATTAATATATATCTATAGCTTAGCCTTTTCCAGCACTAACAATATGTAACACATTAATCGCCCCAACAATATTTAACAATACTTAACAAGGCTTAACAATAGCCCAAACAGTATTAATAAAGCTACACAGTCAATTGAATATTGCTCTGTTCCTGGTAGAGCAACCAAGTTCATGGCAGAGCCTTGGATGCTCTAAGTCCATGGCTGGAGGTCACAGTCAGTGGGTCCTGATGCCATCATCCACTGGCCACCCCGGTGATATGACTCCATCTCTCGTGTAGCTGGCTCTCCCTTTCCCAGGTGCTGGTCAGGTGGTCAGGAACTGGTCCTCTGCCTTAACCTTAACCTGTAAGGAGACAAAACCTGCCTCAGCCTATGAAGGCTAGCTTGACAATTAATAATTCGGGACGATCCACCGTGCACTGATCCGGTGGCCTTTTGTACTGGGGCAGGTGGTCAGTGACCACTGGTGGCTCACCTAGGCAGCAGGTCTTTATTCTGGGGGCTTCTGTAGCTCTCCCCATGACTGCTGACCATTAGAAGCTGCCGAGCCACTATTACACTAATTCAGTGTTTCGCCTCCCGTGTGGGAGACGAGAAAGGGTTAACTTTTCTGTCTGGGGGCGAGCTGCAGTTCCCAGCGGGGGGGCTGCCGCTTCTGGACGAGCTGCTCCGGGAGCCACCACTGGGCGTGCCTCTGCCGCTGGCCCTGGGCTTCTCGCGGCTGCCTCTGGGCTTCGTAGCCGATCTCTGTAGGCACCGCACTAGATCCTTCGCTGCCAGTCAGCCAGCTACTTTAAGACAGTTTTTGGTACCCCTAAAGTCAGGGCTTGTCTATACCAGGTGTTCTTTTCTCTGGGTCTCCAGTCACTCTGTTGGTCTCTGCCCTTTCCTCTCGGGGAGAAACCTGCAAGACCCGTCCCCCTGGGGGGGCAGTCCTGCACTGGCCGCACTTGTCTGCGCAGAGTCCTGGAATTCTCTGGGGGAGAAGCATGAGACTGTCTCTCCCCAGCCCCTTTTCCTTCAGGAGACCCAAACCCAAACTGCAGCCCGTGGGCATTAAGTCAGTTAACAGTTCAGCCCAAGTCATTACGTGCTCTTTAGCACCATCGTTCTCTGCATTTTTTCCAAGCACACATTCAATTTTCTCAACATTCTTCATTACTTGGATTTGCAGAGTTGCTGACAAACCCTTCATAATAGGGTGCAGTCTCTCTGGGTCCACAGGGACATAAAACGGGCAATCATAATGTTCCTTATCATAGATAGCCTGGACACAGGCAAGTCTGTGGAGAGCAGTGATGAGCTCAGAGGAGTTGGTGACCTTTAGTTCCGTCGGCTCCCCCCGGTAGGCTGGGCGGACGCTGCTTGCCCAGTAAGCTATCCGGGCGGTGAGGCTGTGTGTCCCCTCGGGTTCATGTGTCAGGAACACATCGTCCCCCCAGTCTCCAGCCACTTCCTGCGAGTCTAGAAGGACCCGGTCCCCACCAGCTCGGGACACTCGATACACATAGTCAGCGATTGAGTCCCCACGATCTCTCGCATATTTGACTTGTAAGTCACTGAGCTGTGCGTCTATAAACTGCTTTTTGATCACGGTGGTCCCTGCAGTGCCTTTTCTGCCCTTCACGGACTGAGTCCTTATTACCGGCAGCACGTGCTTCTGCACCATGGCGCCCTCCTCACCAGAGCTCTCTTCGCTGCTGGCTACGGGGGAGTCCAGTCGGGACCTGCGCTTTCTGCATGGCTTTGAGGCTTTCTGCCGCCCAGAGGCATGTACAGAGGAATTCTCTGAGTCTCTAGCAGAGTCTTTTGTGCCTGGTTTCGGGGAACTCCTCTCCCCTGAAGAGCCCCTCGGGGCATTCTCTGCCTTTCTCCCCGATTCCCGTGAATCACTCCATTCAAATTCAGATACGGAGACTGAAGAGGTAGTGTCTGCAGGCGTTACAAGCCTTTCTTTCATCCGGGCAGTCAGTGCCGTGGTCAGGGTCTTTGTCTGCGCCAGCATGCTTTCCCAGATACTTTGGCTCTTAGCTTTTTCTGCTAATAAATCCATTTCCAAGGCCTGAATTCTTTTTTCATAATTTTCAAATTCAGCCAGAGTCTGGGTCACGACTGACCCCAGAACAACAGAGAAATGCTCCATTGGAGATTCTGTAATCACAGGGTCTGAGCACTCAGCTAATTTCTCCAGGATTTTCTCTGGATTTTTACAATTTTGCTGAGCCCAAACTAAATCAAGTCCTGTGATTAGGGATCGTTTTTCATGTAGAAATTCTATGATTGAACTACCCTGCTCGCTGCGCCATAATGTTGCAGAGATCAGGATTAATTCGTGGCCGAGTCGAGAATTTATCAAAAATAGATATTTTTTATTTTCCCAAAAACCCGCCCCCAGAACTATATATACAAAGATTAATTTCGTTTGATAAACAGGTTGAGTTGCATGAGAATTAATCTACAGGGATACCATCAATAATCTGACTATATATTTGAAGTCAGAATTTGGAAAAGGACTCAGCTATTAATTAATAGCGGTTTCTTACTAAATTAAGCTAAGCCAAAAAACTCACTCAGGCTGACTCGTGCGGTCTGTCCTTCTCCTCCTTTCCAGCGGCTGCAGGAGTCGTTAAGGGTCATTAAGGGTCATTAGGCACACAGAGGTGTGCCTAACAGGAAAGTGAATCCTTGGTCTCTCTGCAGTCCAGGCACAGGGGAGTGAGTGAGCTCAGGCAGACTCATACGTCCAGGCACGGGCAAAATCCAAAGCGGGAACCCCAAAGGCGGGAAGACCCCCAATATTTATAACCTTCGCTAGACAAAGGGCAGAGTTACCACACCTTAGGCGCGAAAGCGCACGGCCAATCCCAGCCTGGCTCCAGCGTGGGAACTCACAAAGCAGTCCCCCCACCCCTTCA
Organism: Pogoniulus pusillus; assembly: GCF_015220805.1. Classification (NCBI taxonomy): domain Eukaryota; kingdom Metazoa; phylum Chordata; class Aves; order Piciformes; family Lybiidae; genus Pogoniulus; species Pogoniulus pusillus. The sequence goes on from NC_087309.1 coordinate 18,996,037, forward strand.
CGGCTGCAGGGCAGGCGAGGGGGGAGGGAAACCAGGCGGCTTTTCCCCTTTCCCCCCGAAGTCTGGGCAGGAGAGGAATTTAAGGGTACAGGACTCCAGGACACATGGCCATCACCCATGAGGCAGACAAAATCACTGTCATCAAATCTGATTGTATATATGTTGTTTGTTCCTTGTTTTCCCTTCCCTATACCTTTTTAAACTTCCCTACCTCAAATACATTTTATTTATTGTTAAAATCTTCATCTTTTAACTTCCATATCGATGTGAGATTATTTATTTAGGTGTTCTTACTTTTCCTCTCTACATCTAATTTAATTTCTTTGGGAAAGAGGGGAAGAGGGAAAGGCATCCTATAAATTGTTATATCTATATCTATATTTGAGTCTGTGGGAAAGTAGAACTGAAACAGGATTCAATGGGTGGACTACTTGATGGATAAGGATATGGTCCATGGTTGCATCCAGAGGGTAGAGGTCAATGTTTCCAATGTCCAGATAGAGATGGCTGTGACAAGTGGTATCCACATGGGTCCGTACTGGGATCAGTGCTGTTCGTGATCTTCATCAGTGATATAGACAATGGGATTAAACAGACCATTCGGACACTTGCAGGTGACACCAAACTAAGTGGTACCATTAATATGCTGGAGGTACAGAATGCTCATCCAGAGGGATCTGAACAAGCTGGAGCAGTGAGCCTAGGTGAACATTATGATGTTCAAAAAGTCCAAGTGCAAGATCCTTCAGCTGGGTCATAACAATATCTATTATCAATTCAGACAGTAGGATGATATGATAGAAAGCAGCCCTGTGGAAAAAATCTTGGGATATTGTAGATGAAAAACTGGATGTGAACCAACAATGTGTATGTGCAACCCAGAACATCAATCACTTTTTGGGTTACACCAAAGCAAGCACGGCCACTGGGTCAGGAGAAAAGTGATTCTGCCACTTTACTCTAGTTTGGTCAGATTTCATCTGGTACTGTGCCCACCTCCGAGGCACTCAACACAAGAATGACACACACCTAATGAAGGGGGTCCAGAGAAGGGCCACAAAAATTATCCTGAGGGTTGGAGCCATCTCCACTATGGGGACAAGCTGAGAGATTTGGAGTTGTTTGGCCTGGAGAAGAGAAGGCTCCGGGGACACCTTACAGCAGTCTTACAGTACCTGAAGGGAGTCTGCAAGAAAGCTGTGGAGGGGCTGTTTACAAAGGCATGTAACAATAGGATGATGAACAAAGGTCTTAAACTAGAGCATGTCACATTTATATCAGACAATAGGAAGAAGTTCCTTGCTATGCGGGTGGTGAGAAAATGGAACAGGTTGCTGTAGTGGAGGGCCTGAAGGCCTAAAAATAGGCTTGTTTATGCTTTGCCCTGCCTGGATATGTTTTTCTGCCAGGTCCCCTGTTTGTAAACAGGTTGTGTAAGCCCCTATACACCCAGCTCATGTCTCCCTGGGGTAAGCCCATGTGATCCCCATATTTGGGAAAGTCCAGGCAAGTTGCATTTGCCTACTGTGGTAAGGTTTGTCTGACTGCCAACCTGATTGCTCATTCTAGTGGCCAAAAGAGCCATTCATCTTGGCCCACATTCAATAAATAGGGGTACACAGGTAAACAAAGTGCTCAGATCCCCACGCTCGGACTCCATTGCATAGCTCCAATGCTCAGACCCTCATGCTCTGACCCACTCACTTGCAGCTCCCTGCCTGCGTACTTAGTTGCAGAGTTCACTTAAGCCTGACTATATATATATATCTATATGTGGAGCCTATAATCTCCTAGCTAGCTGTGCACATCTGCATGCTACTGTGTTATCAGGACCAGATCCTGTATTGCCTGCCTTTACCTACAGAGCACAGTCTCCCAGCAGCCGCACACATCCTTCATGCTTGCTGCCTATCATTGCCTGCTAAGCGCCGTTGCCACTGAGATAACCAGGAAGCAGACTCTGCTAGCCATGTGAGAACTGTGCTGAAACAGCATGATATTCTCCTCCTGCACCTGAGATCCTCCTTGCTAAGAATCCCTGGACAAAGCATCCAGAAGAAGCCAGCAGCACAAAGGCAGAGATTGCAACCCTTGCCAGGAGAACTAGGTCAGGGACCATCTCTTCCCCAGAAGCCAGGAAGAATCTCCTTTCCCCTCAAGCCAGGAGGATTCTAGCCTCAAAGTCCATGGGTAGAGATCCCCTGAAGTTTGGACACTAGTAATAGGCTGTGACATAGCCCCGAAGGGTGACTGATAATTAATAAGAATTGTGAGTAAAAGTTTAAATGCCTCTATAAATATCTGTTGTCTCTGCCATAGAGCAGAATTAGTTTCCAGCCCGTTCTGCTCGATGAATAATGTATAGACCCCAAAAGGTATTTGCCGTGGGGAAAAATCCTATCTGTCGTGGAGGGACTGTAGGCCCAAAAAGAGGCTTCTTTATGCCCCTACATGCCTGGACATGTTTTTCTGCCAGGACTCCTGGTTGTAAATAGGTTGTGTAACAAACACACACCCAGCTCATATCTCCCTGGGGCAAGCCCATGTAATCCCCATATTTGGGAGGGTCCAGGCAAATGCCTCCTAGCTATTATGGTAAGGTTTGGCTAGCTGCCAACCTGATTGGTCACTCTGGTGGCCAAAGGGCACATTAATCTTGGCCCACAGTCCATAAAGAGGGATGCACAGGTGCACCACGTGCTCAGATCTCTGACCCTGCCTGCAAGGATCAGACTCAGCTCTGACCTTCACCTGAAGCACTCAGCCACTCATACTCACACACTCAGATGCCATTGCATAGCTCCAATGCTCTCTGATGCACAGACCTCATGTTTTGATCAATTTGCAGCTAACCTGTCTGCGTGCCTTAGATTCAGAGCTCATTCAAGCCTGCACACACATTTATATATATATAAGGAGCTGATAGCCTCCTAAACCCAGCTGTGCATATCTGCAAGTTGTCTTGCATTGATCTACAGAACTCAGACTCCCAGCAGCCGAGCACTCTTCGCATGCCCGCTGCTTTTTGCCTGGAGAGAACCAGGAAGCAGACTTCTGGATTGTCTGCACCCCCACACACATGGCCTGAACCCATGTGAAGGAATCGTGCCAGAGCCAGCACGGACATTCTTCTCCTGTTCCTGGAATCCTGCCAAGCTGATAATCCCTGGACACAGTATCCAGAAGAAGACAGCAGGATCGAGGCAGAGATCATCCTTCACAAGGAGACCAAAAGGTTAGAGAAACCTATGACCCCAGAGACTGGGAAGATTGATTTATCATTTCCCCTCAAGCTGGGAAGATTCCAGCATCCAAGGGTCCATGGGCAAAGATCCCCTGAAGTCCGGACATTGGGTACAAGCTGTGACATAACCCCAGAGGGTGATTAATAATTAATAACAACACTTCTAAGTAAAGCTTTAATTCCTCTGTAATATAAGTTACTTCTGCCTTATACCAGAAAGAGTTTCAGCCCCTCTTCTGGGCAGATAGTATAAGCTTCCAAGTGGCACTAAGCCAAAGGGAAATTCCTCTCTCTGTTTACAGTTGAATGTTTGCTAGTTATTAACCAAATCCCTGTATATATTGTAGCCTAATTGTTTTCATAATCTTGCACAGAACTAAATATTGATGCACAGTGGTTGGGGGTGGCAAGAGTTCATAAATAATAATTTTAATAAATTATATTTTTATATAAAATTTATATCATCTCAAGTTAATTTCTAACCTCCGCCAAATAGGCGTAGGTATAGAAATCCCCCTCTGCAACACTCTCTCTGTTTATAGTTTGAATGTTTGCTAGTTAGTTAATAGGTCACTGTACATATTTTATCCTGGAATGTTTTCATAACAGTGTAGAATCCTTTTAATATTAATATACAATTGTTGGGGGTGGTGAGAGTTCAGAATATTGAGTTTAATAAATATATATTTTTATATGACGTTATCTCACCCAATTAATTTCTCCCCTCCACTAAAATTGGCATAGGCAGGAGAATACCCCTCTGTGACAGTTGCCCAGGGAGGAGGTTGAGACCCCATCTCTGGAGACATTTGAGGTCAGGATTGATTAATCACTGATCAACTTGATAGAGTTGGGGATGGCCCTGCCCTTCTCAATGCAGAGACACTGGTCTAGATAACATCTAATCAACTAGACCATGGCACTAAGTGCCCCATCAAGTCTTTTATTCAAGACCTCCAGAGACCATGTCTCCACCACCTCCCTGGGCAGCCCCTTCCAACGGGAAATCATTCTCTCTGGGAAGAAATCCCTTCAAACATCCAGCCTATATTTCCCCCAGCACAACTTCAGACAGTGTCCCCTTGTTCTGTTGCTAATTGCCTGGCAGAAGAGACCAACCACCAGCACTCCACAACCTCCTACAGGTAGTTGTAGACAGCAATGAGGTCACCCCTGAGCCTCCTCTTCTCCAGCCTAAACAACCCCAGCTCCCTCAGCCTCTCCTGATAGGGTTTGTGTTCCAGGCCCGTCACCAGCTTTGTCACCCTTCTCTGGACACGTTCCAGCACCTCAATATCTCTCTTTGATTGAGGGGCTGACAACTGGACACAGGACTCAAGGTGTGGTCTGAGCAGTGTTGAGTAAAGGGGATTGAATAACCTACATTGTCCTACTGTCCACACTGTTCCTGATCCAGGCCAGGATGCCGTTGGCTCTCCTGGCCACCTGGGCACACTGCTGTCTCATCTTCAGCCTACAAATTACCAGTAATCCCAGATCCCTTTATTCCTGGCTTCTCTCCAGCCACCCTGTCCCCAGCCTGTAGCGCTGCTTGGGGTTGTTGTGGCCAAAGTGCAGAATCCTGCTCCTGGCCTTGTTCATTCTCATCCCATTAGCCTCTGCCTACCTATCCAGCCTGTCCAGGTCCCTCTGCAGTGCCCTCCTACCCTCCAACAGAGCAACAGCTCCTCCTAGCTTGGTGTCATCTGCAAACTTACTGATGCTGCACTCAATCCCCTCGTCCAGATCATCAATAGAGATGTTGAACAGGACTGGGCCCAGCACTGATCCTTGCACAACACCACTAGTGACTGGCTGCCAACTGGATGTGGCACCATTTACCACCACTCTCTGGGGTCTGGCATCCAACCAGTTCCTGACCCAGCACAGAGTGAATCTGTCCAAGCCATGAGCTGCCAGCTTGCCCAGGAGCTTGTTGTGGGAGATGCTGTCAAAAGCTTTGTTGACAGGTCTGTAGTTTTCTGGCTCCTCCTTACGACCCTTCTTGTGGATGGGTATCACATTGGCCAGATTCCAGTCTTTGGGAACCTCTCCAGTGAGCCAGGACTGTTGATAAATGATGGAGAGTGTCTTGGCCAGCTCAGCTGCCATCTCTCTCAGCACCCCAGGATGGATCCCATCTGGTCCCATGGACTTGTGAGGATACAAGTGTCTCAGCAGGTCTCTTACTTCTTCCTCATGGATTGCAAGGGGACTATACTGGTCCCTGGCTCCATCTGCCACTTCAGGAGGCCAGTTGTCCTGGAGACAACCTGTCCCACTCTTGAAGATTGAGGCAAAGACGGTGTCAAGCACCTCTGCCTTTTCCTCATCCTTTGTTGCTATATTCCCCTCTCCATCTAATAACGACTGGAGGTTGCCCTTTACCCTTCTCTTGCCATTCATATATTTATAGAAACATTTTTTATTTTCCTTGACAGCAGTGGCCAGCCTAAATTCTAAATGGGATTTTGCCTCTCTAATGTTTTTTCTACAAGACCTAGCAACTTCCTTGAACTTTTCCTGGGACACCTCCCCTCTTTTCCAAAGGTGATACACTCTCTTTAATCTTTAATTCCGTTAGCAGCTCCCTGCCCATCCAGTCTGGCTGCCTCCCTCATCAGCTCGTCTTCCGACTCAATGGCACAGCCTGCTCCTGTGCCTTTAGCAGTTCTTTCTTGAAGTAGATCCTTTATTTTCAGGGGGAAACTTTGAAGTGGAAGAGTATTGAAGTCTCTGAGTAAGAATGGATTATATAATAAAGGTAAATAAATATCCCTTTCTATGCTAACTGTATTTTGTCACCTGAAAGTCTGCTCCTGCAAAATGTTGATTTACCTTTCACAATAGTCACCTCAGAAAACAGCACTGTCCATCAGCTAAGGCATGTAATTAAAGAGTTTTCTCTTCCCTTCAACATTTGTGGAAATGGAAAGATCACAGAGTTTAGGAGGCTAGGAACATTGGGCTCAATTTCCAATACTTTACTTAGAGTAATTTCTGAAGGGCAATGTTGTCTTGGTTCTAATTTAAACTTCCAGAGACTCAGATAAATTTGATAGAACTAATAACAATTTGTAGAGTGTCCTTCCCTCTTCCCCCTCCTTTCCCAAAAGAAAGTGATTAGAAGTCGAGAGAGAGGAAAGGCAAGCACACTCAAATAAATGAATCTCACTTGATTTGGAAGTTAAAAAGAAAAGTTTAACAATAACTTAAAAAGGTATCTCAGGTAGGGAAGTTACAAAGGCTAGGGAAGGGAAATTAGCAAATACAAAATGGTATAAATACAACCTGATTGTGATGCTGATGGTTTTGTCCCCCTTGTGGGTGATGGCCACGTGGTGAAACAAAGAGAACTCAGGAACAGATGGTATGCAGGGAGTGGAGTGATGCAGAGAATGAGGCAGAGAGAGACTGAAACAGGAAGTCCCCCTGCTTTTATGGGACAGGAAGGGGGAGTGGGCTATCACCTGGCAGTGTTCAGATCCACCCCTGGGGAGGGGTTGAGACCACCTAGGGTCAGGTTCAGGGTTACTCCCCCTGGAGTGTTAGCCCTATACAAATGTTCTTTTGAGATGGTAAAAGAATGGTTTGACTGATGTGTATCATCAGCTTTTATTTAGGAGCAAAGCTGGAAGTGACTTGGAAAGAAGGGAATTCTGTTATCTTACTAACTGAATCAGAATGTCTTATTAGTATCCTCTCTCAGTAATCTGATATGAAACTCACTAATATGATACAACTGCAACATTGTTTTAGCTACAATATATTCTGATATGAATGTTAATGTAATAAAAAGGAATGTTGCTAGTGTGCTAATCAGATAATATACTGCTAATAAGATAGGAAAGACTTCACCAAAGAAATTGTATTACTTTTCTTAACTTTTTTAGGGTAGCATTGACCTCGTTCACTTGTAATAGTGCAAAATGTCTTCTTATCTTCCCTGGACATTTAATGTTCTGTCTATTCACAGATCAGATTTGAAGGCACTATTTTTTGCTTGTTTGTTTGTTTGTTTTATTTTGCCACGGGCTTCAATGCCATGGACATCAGAAGAGACAGGGCAATGCTTTAATGTAAGCAAGTTCCAATCTAATCTGTTTGTTGCATTCCAAATATGTGTTTATATACCTTTCATCAGAAGGCTACAAATTGTATTAAACTGCAATTGGTTACATGTACTTACATTAGAAATTACATATTAATTAGCATAGATATTCATCATATTCTCTCAACAACATGTATATTGTGTCTAAACAATCTAAGTCAGCAGAGATAGGAGAAAACCACAGACTCCAGCCTTACATTTGTTTATATTTGTTACACCATTCTCTAAGGTCATTCCAACCTTCCATTTTATCTTAACTCAGCACTTACTGAGCTTGTGCACTCTCTCCTGTCCATGGCTTATGCTCCAGTGTACCATAATATTCAGACATTTCTATAGAATCACTGCATTAAATATTACTTTTCCCAACACTTTCCCTTTTATTTTTTTTTTTATTTTAATAAAGGCAGTGCTTCCTATCTCCCTCTGAGGAGCTTTTTGCAAAAAGATAGCAATCCCAGCAGTTTAAACATTGCTAACAAAACAGTTGTTTCCCATCTTTGCTTAGGAGTGGGAATTCTGAAAGCTCATGAAAATACCTGGATTCATTAAGTGTGATCAAAACCTATGACCTATGCAAACACAACCATTCCTTTCAAGTTCTTGCCACAGTATCTGTCCTCTGAGCTGCTATCCATCAGAAGCCTGTAAATATGCATGAACAATCACATAAACAGATTAAAAAAAAATCCAGAAAAACAAAACACATTGATTCCCTAGGCCTTATTAGCCTTCTTTAGGGTGAATCTCTCTGTATGATGTGACTGGAGAATTTGCCAATATTTTTTTCTCTCTCTTTTCTCAAAAGAATAATTAGCATTAAAATATCTAATAATCAGGAATTGTTATCCATAAGAAAGCAGTTTGAAAAATCAAAAAAATACACAAGATTTTCTTTGTAGTTCCCCTTACAGCATGGCTGCTCTCATTCCCCCTCTTTTTTTAAATAATTTAAATTTATTTTTTGTTATTTTGTTAAATTTTATATTTTATTTTACTTTTATTTATTTTTATATAATCCCTATCCTATAATACTACATTAATATAGAGAAAAAAACTTAAGAAAAATACTTTGTAATATTCTATTATAAACTCCTAACTATATTATCAAGTTAAAAAATCTAAACCATTACATCATTATTGAGTTAAAACCAAAGAAAATTCAAGAAGTTGATACATTCATTAAGCACCTTGATAATACCTGGTAAATGTGGGGAAGGCTGTGCATGAAGTCTACCTGGACTTCAGCAAAGACTTTTGACAGCGTCTGCCACAACAAGCTCCTAGCCAAGCTGGCAGCTTGTGGCTTGGACAGATTCACTTTGTTCTGGGTCATGAACTCGCCGTAAGGCCGGGCCCAGAGACTGGTGTTGAATGTTGCCACATCCAGTTGGCAGCCAGTCACTAGTGGCATTGTGCGAGGATCAGTGCTGGGCCCAGTCCTGTTCAATATCTCTATTGATGATCTGGACGAGGGGATTGAGTGCAGCATCAGTAAGTTTGCAGATGACACCAAGCTAGGAGGAGCTGTTGCTCTGTTGGAGGGTAGGAGGGCACTGCAGAGGGACCTTGACAAGCTGGATAGGTGGGCAGAGGCCAATGGGATGAGATTGAACAAGGCCAAGTGCAGGGTTTTGCACTTTGGCCACAACAACCCCAAGCAGCGCTACAGGCTGGGGACAGAGTGGTTGGAGAGCAGCCAGGAAGAAAGAGACCTGAAGGTACTGGTGGATAGTAGGCTGAAGATGAGGCAGCAGTGTGCCCAAGTGGCCAAGAGAGCCAACAGCATCCTGGCCTGGACCAGGAACAGTGTGGCCAGTAGGATGAAGGAGGTTATTCTTCCCCTGTATTCAACACTGGTCAGACCACACCTTGAGTGCTGTGTCCTGTTCTGGGCCCCTCAATTGAAAAGAGATGTTGAGGTGCTGGAACATGTCCAGAGAAGGGTGACGAAGCTGGTGAGGGGCCTGGAACACAACCCTATGAGGAGAGGCTGAGGGAGCTGGGGTTGTTTAGGCTGGAGAAGAGGAGGCTCAGGGGTGACCTCATTGCTGTCTACAACTACCTGAAAGGAGGTTGTGGAGTGCTGGTGGTTGGTCTCTTCTGCCAGGCAATTAGCAACAGAACAAGGGGACACAGTCTCAAGTTGTGGTGGGGAAGTATAAGCTGGATGTTAAGAGGAAGTTCTTGCCAGAGAGAGTGATTTGCCATTGGAATGGGTTGCCTAGAGTGTTGCAGAGGGGGGGTATTGCCTTATGCCAGTTGTGGCGGAGGGGAGAAATTAGTTAATGTGAGATAATATTTATAAAAATATATATATTTATTAACTTCCAATATTTCAACTCTTGCCACCCCCAACCACTGAACTTTTAATATTAGGTTGTTCTTTACACGGTTATGAAGGCATTATAGGAATATATATATCTAGAGAAACTTATTAATAACTAGCAAACATTGAAACTATTAACAGAGAGTTTTCCCCACAGTTTATTGCAGCTGAAAGCTGCTCTCTGCTTTATGGCAGAGGTAATAGAAATTACAGAGGCATTTCAAGTATTTACAATTCAGATTAATAAGAAATTACCCTCCAGAGCTACATCACAGCCTATTGCAAGTGTTCAATTCTTCAGGATCTCTGCCTGTGGACTTTAAGGCTGGAATCCTCCGGTGTCAGGGGAAATAAGAGTCTCTGACCTTGCTGCTGGCTCCTGCTGGCTGCTCTCTCCAGGGGTACGCAGCACAGGATCTCCAGGTGCAGAGGCAGGATTCTGTGCAGTCTGAGCTTGGGTCTAATGCTGGATCCTCAGGCCGATTGAATGCAGACAAGTGGGTCTGCTCCTGGCAACCTACAGCAATAGCGCACACCAGGTAATCATATAAAGGCAGGCATAAGGCTGCAAGGAAGTACGCAGGCAGGCAAGCAAGCAATGTGGTGGAGCCGCAAGTAATGTGGGGAAGGCTGCACGTGAGCCTGTGTTACCCTTATGTATTAAATGTGGGCCGAGAGTTAATGGTCTTGTTGGCCACGTGAATGAGCAATCAGGTTGGCAGTCAGCCAAACCTTACCATAATAGGTAAAAGCCACAGGCCTGGACTCCAAATATGGGAATCACGTGGGCCCAGCAATAGGTAGACATGAGCTGGGCACGTGGGGACTTACACAATCAGGTCTCCTGCGCAACTGACTTTATAGCCCTGGTGTGTTGTGCCCCTTTGTGCTGATTTACCCCTGGTGCAGGCAGACAGACATGTCCATGTAGAGCAGGCATAAGTAAGCCTGCTTTCAGGCCTACAGGACCTCCACAACACAAGGAGGTGGTGGAGTCACTATCCCTGGAGGTTTTCAAGAAAAGACTGGATGAGGCACTTAGTGCCATGGTCTAATTGACTCAATAGGCTGGGTGCTCAGTTGGACTGGATGATCTTGAGGTCTCTTCCAACCTTGTTGATTCTATGATTCTAAAACCACAGGCTCCAGCCTTACATTTGTTTATATTTGTTACATCATTCTCTAAGGTCATTCCAACCTTCCATTTTATCTCAACTCAGCACTCACTGTGCTCATGCACTCTTGCCTGTCCATAGCTTATGTTCCAGTGTACCGTAATATCCAGACATTTATATAGAATCACTACATTTAATATTACTATTCCCAACATTATTTATTGTGTTTTGTATGTCTGCTTGCATGTTTGGTTTTGTCTGTATTTTTTTGTTTGATTGTTTGGGGCTTTTTTAAGCTACATAATTTTGCTAGTTTGAAGCTAGCTAGAATGTTTTGGTGAGAAGAAATGGATTACAGGTTGTGAAAGACAACCAAGGGTGATGTCTACTTCACTCATAGGCTTGCTGAGATATATAAGAACAAGAATTCAAACATAGATAAGGCACTGTTGCGGAGGGGGATTTCTGTACCTACGCCTATTTGGCGGAGGTGAGAAATTAATTCGAGGCAATATAAATTTTATATAAAAATATAATTTATTAAAATTATTATTTATGAACTCTTGCCACCCCCAACCACTGTGCATCAATATTTAGTTCTGTGCAAGATTATGAAAACAATTAGGCTACAATATATACAGGGATTTGGTTAATAACTAGCAAACATTCAACTGTAAACAGAGAGAGGAATTTCCCTTTGGCTTAGTGCCACTTGGAAGCTTATACTATCTGCCCAGAAGAGGGACTGAAACTCTTTCTGGTATAAGGCAGAAGTAACTTATATTACAGAGGAATTAAAGCTTTACTTAGAAGTGTTGTTATTAATTATTAATCACCCTCCCAGGGCTGTGTCACAGCCTGTACCCAGTGTCCAGATTTCAGGGGCTCTGTGGACTCTTGGATGCTGGAATCTTCCTGGCTTGAGGGGAAATAGGTGAATTTCCCAGTCTCTGGGGTCTTAGGCTTTCTAACCTTTGTTCTCCTGGTGAGGCATGATCTCTGCCTCGATCCTTCTGCCTTCTTCTGGATACTGTGTCCAGGGATTATCAGCTAGCAGGATTCCTTCACGGATCATGCTGTGGGTGTGTGTGTTAGCAGGCAGTCCAGAAGTCTTTCCTGGTTCTCTTACCAGGCTTTAAACTGGGAGTCTGAGCTCCGTAGATAGATGATATAGCTAGCAGATATGCACAGCTGGTTTTAGGTTTAGGAGGATATCAGCTCCATATACATATATATGTGTGAGCAGGCTTGAATGAGCTCTGCATCTAAAGTATGCAGACAGGTTAGCTGTGAATTGAATCAAAGCATGAGGTCTGAGTCTCAGAGAGCATCGGAGCAATGCAATGGCTTCCAAGCATGTGAGTATGAATGGCTGAGCGCTTCAGGTGAAGGTCAGACTCTGTGTCTGATCCTTGCAAGTGGGGTCAGAGAGCTGAGCTGCACTACAGGCAGGTTCAGAGAGCTAAGCTGAACAGATCTGAACATGTGGCTCTCCTGTGCATCCCTCTTTATGGACTGTGGGCCAAGATTAATGTACCCTTTGGCCACCAGAGTGACCAACCAGGTTGGCAGTAAGCCAAACCTTACCATAATAGGCAGGAGGCTGTTTCCCTGGACTCTCCCAAATATGGGGATCACATGGGCTTTGCCCCAGGGATACATGAGTTGGGTGTGTGTGTGTTACACAACCTATTTACAACCAGGGGTCCTGGCAGAAACACATGTCCAGGCATGCAGGGGCATAAAGAAGCCTCTGTTCAGGCCTACAGGCTTTCCACGACAGGCACTTCTTCTTGAAGTGTTGCCTGAGCTGCACTTCTCTCTAGCCTCTCTGCCATCTCTATGATTAATCCACTTTACTTCCTAACTCTCTGGCTGAACTTCCATTCTTCCCTGGGACTGGGGTAAGGTTGAGAGGGGTGGGAGAAGGTGCAAGGGTGGTTGGGAGCCCCTTCTGGGGACTCAGGTTTCTTGGAAGGGCGCTGTGTTTCTGTGTTACCTTTTACCTCGTATATTTCTGTATATAAATGTACATACTATAAATATCTTCTTGTATATTGTGCTAAGCTCTAAATATAAGCTTCATTCAAATTTCCATAGTTGGCTGAATCTAGTCTGGGTGATTTCTAAAACTAGGGGGGGGGGGGGGGGGGGGGGGGGGGGTAGCGCCCAAACCACTACAGCTTTTATTTTGGTGTTACAATCTGGGGCAAATTGATTTTGAATGATTGATAATTAACTCTGAGAATCAGAATGAAGCTAATGAAGCTATTTTACTTAGTAGGGACTACTGTGTGTCCTGTCTTCTGTTTTCTTGTTTACAATTGGGCTAGAGCACAACGTTACTTTTTTTTTTTTTAATCTAATTTTGAGAAGATCAAATCTAAATTTACATTCATTTTCTGGAGTTGTGGTGATTTCATCCTTGGCTATATAGGTTTTACTGTCACTGAGTCTTTTACCAGTAACAATACAGAAAAAATTGCCAGTAACATTACAAGAAATGGAAGTGCTACCTCTTCTGCTTTATCTACAGCTTTAATGAGAGTAATCTTACTGTGAGAGTCTAAATCCTCTCTCTTGTTCATCAACAAAGATAAAGATTGCATTGTCTCTCCTTAATCAACAAAGATAAAGAAGATTGCATCATCTCTCCTTAATCTTGTTACTTCTGGGACTCAGACTCGGTGCTTGGCCCAAAGCTCAGGGATGCAAATCAACAGACAACACCTTCGAAACTCATGGACCTCACCCTGGCTGGAATGCCCAGGAGGCCTACATCTTATCTCAGCTACCCACAAGGGAAAAGGTTTATGTGCATTCAGGGTGAGGACAGGTGCAGCCCGAGAGGGGGTGGAGGCCCTCTCCCTGGTGGCGCCGGATCCCTGCAAAAGCATGAGAATGCACAGGAAAATGCCCTGGGGGGCTGCAGCTGGACACTGAGCTGAAAACGATATAAAAGGGCAGGAGAAATGCCTAAGTGTAGCATTCCCAGCAGACTAAGTGTGGCATTCCCAGTGGACCACCAGTGCCATTCCCTTCGGACCACCAGTGGCATTCCCACTGGAATACCACTGGCATCTCCACCGGACCACCAAGGGTGGACCACCACCAGACCACCAGAGCTGCACACTACCCGAAGAAACTCCAACAAACTCCACAGAAGATCATCCCTGGGCCACGCGCCCGACTCTCTCTCTCCCTTCCATCTGCGACTGAGGGTAATACGATTACAGCTCTTTTCCTTCCCTGCTCCTTCTTCTCTTCTCCATCGTTCTCTTTATCTTTCTCTCTCCCCCTTCTCCCCTCTCTCCCTCTGTTTTTGATCTTTCTCTCTCCCCCTTCTCCCCTCTCTCCCTCTGTTCTGATCTTTCTCTCTCTCCCTTCTCCCCTCTCTCCCTCTGTTTTGCCCAAGCTTATCCTTTAATAAATAGTTTCATGGGGATATATGGTCTCGTTTGCACCTTAATTTCACAACATGGAATCCATCCAGGTCTTGCTCCTGTGGACAGAGCTACTGTTAATCACTGCTCCTCCGGACCTTGACACTTACTTAAGATCCAGGCACCAAACCTTTGTTCTGAATTTTATTCAAATGTGGCTGTGGTATTTCTGTCTAGTGTGATCTTAGCTATTTTGATTTTTATGTTAATTTTGGCATTATGTATGAGAAATTTGAGTGTGATGCCTTTAAGAAGTAAAAAGATAGGGCCACTGTCCCAGACAAATGGTAAACAAAACAGCAATTCAAATGGAAGCAGTGATAGCTCAGGGGGAAAGCAAGGGGGGGCCACCACTACACGTCCTCCCCTAGATTCTGCGAAATCTGCCAATGTTCCTGCCAAAAACAGTAACATGGCACAATGCATAGAAACACAGAGAGCTACTGAAACTCAAGATGTTTCTTCACCCAAATCAATTAATTTAGCCAGTTCAACTCCTCAGGCAGTAGAAAAAAAAAAAAAAAATAAAAACCAACCCTAAGGAAGATTAGAACTCACAGGCCTCAGGCCAGACCCTCAATAATTGAAAACAGCTGGAGGAGTAGTCAAAGTCCGTCTCAGCTCAGATATTATTGGCATCAGCCAAGCTGAAAGCTGAGAGGAGACATTTGACAAAGAGTGATTCAAAAGAGGACTTAGGAGAGGGGACCTCTGGTGCACAAGAGGAGGAAGAGGAGATGTATAGTCTTTGAGATTTGGCCAACGTACTTAGATCTCAGTACTCTGATGAGAGAGAGGAGCATTGTGAGGTTGGCTTCCAAGAAAGAGGAAGGTTCCAAGGGGTTTAAGAGTGCTCTTAGGAAAGTTCTGTTTCTGGGCCAGGGACAACCAGAAAAAGAAGAGGAAGAGGAGAAGGATGACATCCAGAATTCCAATGATCCACTCAGAGAGGTCAGAGTATTTAGAAAGGAATGCTCAAGGGAATCAGGTGAGCCAATCCTAAGGTGGCTGGTGAGATGCCATACTATTGGTGCCAATACCCTACAGGAAGGAGACAGGTCTGCCAAGCAGTTAGGACCACTCACTAAGGAGAGTGGAGTGGACAAATACCTAGCAAATCCTCTTGGTAAGGTTACCTTGTGGACACACCTACTGTTGTCTGTGGCTATGAGATATCCTTCCCGAGATGACCTGACATGGGTTGCCAAGAAGTGGAACACCATTGAGCAGGGAATTAAGCTTCTGAAGGAGTTTGCTGTGAAGGAAGTACTGTATGAAGATCATGGCACACATGAGCCTGATGACATTCCTCTTGGAATAGGTCTCATGAAGAAGCTTATGAAGCTTGCTCCTCATCCTGTGCTAACATCTTGTCCAGCAGGTTTCTAACAAAGAGTGATAATGGAAGACCTCTCGCTGTTGGTGAATTCACTGACCAGCTGAGGCAGACAGAGGACAGCTTGTCACATTCTGCCCTAGTCTCTGCTATATAACCTATGACCACAGAGATTAAAAATAGCATTGAGAATGGCATTAAGGATAGCATGAGAGAACTGAAGTAGGATCTTTAAACCTCCATTTCCAATCTAGTAAAGGATACCATCCCTGCATCATCTGAATGAGTGCATGTTTCTGTCATCAGGAACAGACACCCACATCGTGCAAAGCAATTCCAGCCCAGAAGGAGAAAAAATCTACCTAGACATCACGTGTGTCACCGTGGATAATTCTGCGTGAACAATTTGGTAAGAACATGAACAAGTGGGATGGTCAACCTACTTCAGCTCTTTCAAAGAGAGTCATGGAACTGGAGACTGACAGAAACAGAGGCAGCAATATCAGGAAAGTAGCTGTCACTTATTCAGCTCTCCAGAGCAACTGCAATTGTTCCAACAACTGCAATTTCTCTTACAACACCACCAATCATTGTGTACAACCTACATGCTATGATCAGCATTAGAGGTGCCCTGCCTCCAGCCAGGAGGAGGAAAGGGATAGTGGAGAGAACCAAATCTTTTGGAATGTATTCATTAGGTGGCCTGGCAGTTCACAAGTTCGGAAATACAGGGCTTTAGTTGACACAGGTGCTCAGTGTACTTTATTGTCATCCAATTGCAAAGGGACAGAGTCTATATTTCTGGAATCACTGGTGGATCTCAAGAGTTAAGTAAGTAGCAGGCTGAGATCAGTTTAACTGGTAAAGAGTGGAAGACACATACGACAGTAAGTGGTCCTGATGTACCTTGCATTTTGGGAATTGACTTTTTGAGATGAGGTTGTTTCAAAGATCCTAAGGGTCACAAATGGGCTTTTGGAATAGCATCTGTAGAGATTGAGGATGGTAAATTGAAATTGTCCATTAGACCTGAACTTTCAGATGAATCTGCAGTTGTGGGACATCATGACATAGAGGATAGGGAACTGCCAATTGCTACTTGAACTGTGCACCGCGGGCAGTACAGAACTAACCGTGACTCTTTGTTGCCCATTCATCAGCTGATTCATCAACTGGAGAGTCAGGCAACAGCTCATTCACCTTTCCAAAGTGCAATATGGCCTTTGCGCAAGCCTGACGGGGGACTGGCAATGGACAGTAGATTTTTGTGCCCTCAACGAGGTGACTCCACCCATGAGCGCAGCTGTGCCGGACATGCTGGAAGTCCAGTACGAGCTGGAATTGAAAGAGGCTAAATGGTATGCTACCATAGACATTGGTGATGCTTTCTTCTCTATTGCCATAGCAAAGCAGTGCAGGATTCAGTTTACATTCACCTGGAGAGGAATTCAGTACCAGTTCAACTGTTTGCCTCAGGGGTTGAAACACAGCTCAACAATCTGTCACTCAGCAATCCACAATGCATTGGAGAAAGGTAGAGTTCGGAAGCACATACAATTAATTGACCATATCATTGTGTGGGGCCAAATAGCAGAGGAAGTCTTGGAGAAAGGTAACAGAGTCATTGACATTCTGTTGCAAACAGTGTGTAAGCCCATGCGCCCAGCTCATGGTTACTGGATGCTAGGCCCATGCTATCCCCATATTTGATATGTCCAGGCTTGTGGCTTTTTATATATATGCTTGGCAGACTTCCAAAAGCTGATTGGTCATTTTGGTGGCCAAGGGGCCATTAATCTCAGCCCACATTTGATAAATAGTGATACACAGGTAAACAAGGTGCTCACTCACTCACTCATTATTAGGCTTAGACTCACCAGCACTGCTTTTAGTTTGTGCCTGCCTGCCTGTGTGCCCACTCACAGTGCATCTACTTCATGGAGACAGAATCTCCCATAGTCTCCCAGCCAGATGTGCACACCTGCATGCCACTGTGGTGTGTTACCAGGACTAGATCCTGTATTGTCTGCTATTCTCTACGGAGCTCAATCTCCCATGCAGCCATGCACTTTATTGTGTGCCCGCTGCCTTATTATTGCCTAGCGAGTGCCACTACTGTTGAGTTGCCAGGAGCAGACTCCACTTGTCTGCACGTGACTGGCCTCTGTGGCCAGCATTACATCGTACTCCTTCTGCGCCTGAGGTCCTGCCTAAGAATCCCTGGACAGAGCATCCAGAAGAAGCCAGGAGACAAGGGCAGAGATTGCATCCTTCTCCAGGAGAACAAGGTCAAAGACTGTCCTTTCCCCAGAAGTGGGGAATATTCTCCTTTCCCCTAAAGCTGAGAGGATTCCAGCCTCAAAATCCATAGGCAGACTCCCCTGAAAATTGGACATTGTATAGGCCATGACATAGCCCCGGAAGGTGATTAATAATCAGAATTTGTGAATGAATGTTTTAGTGCCTCTGTAATTTCTATTGTCTCCTGCCATTACAGCAGACAGAGCTTTAGCTCACACTGGGCAAAGAGCATATTGACCTCAAGTGGTATTTGCCACGGGGAAACTCCTCTCTCTGTTTATAGTTTGAATGTATGCTAGTTATTAAAAAGTTATTGTTTGATATTAATCCTAGAATGTCTTTCATAAGCATGTAGATCCTTTCAATATTAAAATTCAGTGGTTGGGGTTGGCGAGAGTCCAGAATATTGAATTAATAAATTATATATTTTTATAGAATATCACCTCGCACCAATTAATTTCTCCTCTCCACCACAAATGGCACAGGAGGCACAATACTCCTTCGTGACACAAACAAACAAAACCCAAACAAATAGAAAACCACAAACAAACCCACAACACCACAAACAAGCAAACAACAACAAAACAAGAGCAAAATAAACAAGAAACTCTCTACATCAGTTTTCCTCCATCCATGGAGGTCTTCAAGAAAAGACTGGATGAGGCACTCGGTGCCACGGTCTACTTGACTGGATAGGGCTAGGTGATACTTTGGACTGGATGATCTTGAAGGTCTCTTCCAACCTGGTTGATTCTATGATTCTATGATTCCTCCTTACACATATTTTTTAATTATGTAAGAATGTAACTTAGGAGAAGCAAAAAAAGCCCTTTGTGCCATGGTCCTGGAAATAAAGATGTATGTATATATATATATATATATGTAGATAGATATCCTTTTTGTTTTCATTGTTTCAAAGCAGTAATGAATTAATGAATCAGACTGTCACTTACGGCAGAGAAAAAGAATTAGTATAATTCTAAATATATATTTTGCTAAAGTGAGATCTTGTAATGCACATGAGATGAGGGTGATTTAGTCACAAGATATATATATATATATATATATATGCACCAGCAGAAATTATGGATGTGGCACCTATATGTATACAAAAAATTACACAGTCAACACATCCAAACTGGTGTTTAGCAGCAGGAAGCTTGAGCAGAGGAGTTTACAGTTAGATGCACACCTATTTATATTACATTATTTTCATTAAAATACGTAGACAAACATATTGGCTTCTTAGACTGACAAGCTGTGGTGGGTTAGAAAATTTCCAACCCCACTATTGAAATTTACCAAAATGGTTGGGATGGCTTGGAGGTGAGATAAAGCTATATTTACAGCAAAGAAAAATTTACAGGCATATATGCACAATATATACACACGTGTATGTAAGGGTGTTTGTTTTCTTTTTTTTTTTTTTTTTTTTTTTTTTTTGCTAACTATGTGCTATGTAATGTCATATTTTCATACTCAGAGTTAAACTGATGTGATTTTCAGAAAAAAAATCATCCTATTTAGTGCCTAACATCTTCCTGTAAGTGAAAACTCTCTTCCCAAGAACAGTGTATTACTGTAAGAGTTACAAGTGGAGGAGCGGCAGTGACGACACCACAGCCTGGTTCGGTGGGAGAGCAGTATCGAGGCTAGCTCATCTGGAACGTGCTTTCTTGAAGCTTTTTCTCTTCTATTTTGCATCTCTCTCGACCAGAGGAGCCCAGAATGGGGGCAGGAAAGTGGCAGGCTCGGCACTCTACATGGACCTAAATGCTGGATTGAAAGGTGAGGCAGAGGGGGCGGTGCCTGGTGAGCAAGTGATTTAAACGAGGAGTGGCAGCGGTGACACCACAACCTGGTTCGGCGAGAGAGTGAGTCTTCTGCTGAGCCCAGCCCGCAGCATGCGCCGGGGAAGAAATTTTTTTTTTTTTTTAAATCCCCAAACTAACTACTAACTTAACTACCATTGGACTTCCAAGAAAGCAAGACATGGTGCAAACTAGGTCCAAGTCGTACAATACTTGTAATACTGTGGACACCCAAACAGAGCCCACCTGTAGGAATGCAGGTGTCCAGGAGACTGGATGTGAGGAGTGTTGGAGCCTGGCACTTGACGTCGAGGGAGACAGAGGCATTGGATGCATTAGGTGTGAGTAGATTAATAGTCTGCTTAACCTAGTGGTTGAACTCAAGGGAGAAGTGGAACACCTAAAGGTTGAAGGGGAATGTAAAAGAGAGCACCATGCTCTGCAGTCCCCCTATCCAGAGGGAGATGAACTAAGCAACCAAGGAGAATGGATGCAGGTACCTGCCAGAAGGGGCAAAGGTAAACTCTTCCAGCCATCCTCAGATCCTCAGCTGCCCTTACACAACAGATATAGGGCACTAGAGGTTGAAGATGAGGTGGTTTTGGAGCAGGCAGAAGCATCACCGGCTGGGAGGGCAACTGAAACAAATCAATTGCCCCCTCACATCAGAACAAGTACCCAGAAGAAAAATAAGAGGGTAATTGTTATTGGTGACTCCCTTCTGAAGGGAACAGAGAGCCCCATATGCCAGCCAGACCCCTTCCACAGGGAGGTCTGCTGCCTTCTGAGGCTCGGGTCAGGGATGTTACCAGGAGGCTGCCTACTGTAGTGAGGCCCTCTGATTACTATCCCTTATTAGTTATACAGGCCAGAAATGATGAGGTTGATAACAGTGGGCTAAAAGCTATCAAAAAGGACTTCAAGGCACTGGGAAAAGCACTGGAGGAAGCAGGGGCACAGGTAGTCTTTTCATCTTTATCCTTAGTCACAGGTTGGAATGCAGAGAGGAGTAGAAAAGCACATTTGATTAAGAAGTGGCTCAGAGGCTGGTGCCTCCAACAAAACTTTGGATTCTTTGATATTGGGGAACTTCATCTTGCCGCAGGTCTGCAAGCAGCAGATGGGATACAACTGACGCAGAGAGGGAGAAGGACCCTAGCACATGAGCTGGCTGGGCTTGTTGAGAGGGCTTTAAACTAGAGTGGAAGAGGGAGGGGCTAAACTTGACAGCACTAGAGATAAATTAAAGGAAATTGAGGACGGTAGGCTAGAGACAAGGGTAAAAGCAGCAGCCCAGCTGAAGTGTGTGTACACTAATGCACGAAGTATGGGTAACAAACAAGAGGAGCTGGAAGCTTTGTTGCTGGAAGAAAACTATGATATTGTTGCCATCACTGAAACATGGTGGGATGGCTCACATGATTGGTGTGCTGTAATCAATGGCTACAGACTCTTCAGGAGAGACAGGCAAGGGAGAAGAGGTGGGGGAGTGGCTCTGTATATTAGGGATGCTCTGGATGTCATGGAGGTAGAAATCAAAGATGATCAAGTTGAGTCATTATGGGTGAGAATTAAGGACAAGGCCAACAAGGCTGACACCCTGGTAGGAGTCTGTTCTAGACCACTCAATCAGGAAGAAGAGGTTGATTTATTACTCTTTAAGCAACTGGAGGCTGCCTCAAGATCACCTGCCCTTGGTCTGGTGGGCGACTTCAACCTACCAGACATCTGCTGGGACTTAAACACTGCAGAGAAGAAGCAGTCTAGAAGGTTTCTGCAATGTGTGGAAGACAACTTCCTATCCCAGCTGTTACGTGAGCCTACCAGGGGGGCAGCCTTGCTTGACCTGCTGCTCACAAATAGAGAGGGGCTGGTAGGGAATGTGGTGGTTGGAGGCTGCCTGGGGTCCAGTGACCATGAAATTATAGAGATTTCAATACATGGAGAAACCAGGAGGGGCATCAACAGAACCTCCACACTGGACTTCTGAAGGGCAGACTCCAGCCCATTTAAGGAACTAACTCAGAAAGTTCCTTGGGAAATAGCCCTTAGAAACAAAGGGGTCCAGGAAGATTGGACCTACTTCAAGAAAGAACTCCTGAAGGCACAGGAACAGGCTGTGCCATTGAGCCAGAAGACGAGCTGACGAAGGAGGTAGCCAGACTGGATGGGCAGGGAGCTGCTAACGGAATTAAAGATTAAAGAGAGAGTATATCACCTTTGGAAAAGAGGGGAGGTGTCCCAGGAAAAGTTCAAGGAAGTTGCTAGGTCTTGTAGAAAAAAAAATTAGAGCGGCAAAAGCCCATTTGGAGCTTAGGCTGGCCATGGCTGTCAAGGAAAATAAAAACTGTTTCTATAAATATATGAATGGCAAGAGAAGGGCCAAGGGCAACCTCCAGTCCTTATTAGATAGAGAGGGGAATATAGCAACAAAGGATGAGGAAAAGGCAGAGGTGCTTGACACCGTCTTTGCCTCAATCTTCAAGAGTGGGACAAGTTGTCTCCAGGACAACTGACCTCCTGAAGTGGCAGATGGAGCCAGGGACAAGTGTAGTCCCCCTGTAATCCATGAGGAAGAAGTAAGAGACCTGCTGAGACACTTGTATCCTCACAAGTCCATGGGACCGGACAGGATCCATCCTGGGGTGCTGAGAGAGATGGCAGCTGAGCTGGCCAAGACACTCTCCATCATTTATCAACAGTCCTGGCTCACTGGAGAGGTTCCCAAAGACTGGAATCTGGCCAATGTGATACCCATCCACAAGAAGGGTCGTAAGGAGGAGCCAGAAAACTACAGACCTGTCAACAAAGCTTTTGACAGCATCTCCCACAACAAGCTCCTGGGCAAGCTGGCAGCTCATGGCTTGGACAGATTCACTCTGTGCTGGGTCAGGAACTGGTTGGATGCCAGACCCCAGAGAGTGGTGGTAAATGGTGCCACATCCAGTTGGCAGCCAGTCACTAGTGGTGTTGTGCAAGGATCAGTGCTGGGCCCAGTCCTGTTCAACATCTCTATTGATGATCTGGACGAGGGGATTGAGTGCAGCATCAGTAAGTTTGCAGATGACACCAAGCTAGGAGGAGCTGTTGCTCTGTTGGAGGGTAGGAGGGCACTGCAGAGGGACCTGGACAGGCTGGATAGGTAGGCAGAGGCCAATGGGATGAGATTGAACAAGGCCAAGTGTAGGGTTCTGCACTTTGGCCACAACAACCCCAAGCAGCGCTACAGGCTGGGGACAGGGTGGCTGGAAAGCAGCCAGGAGGAAAGGGACCTGGGAGTACTGATAGATAGTAGGCTGAAGATGAGGCAGCAGTGTTCCCAGGTGCCCAAGAGAGCCAATGACATACTGTCCCATATCAGGAACAGTGTGGCCAGTAGGACAAGGGAGGTTATTCTTCCCCTGTACTCAACACTGCTCAGGCCACATCTTGAGTCCTGTGTCCAGTTCTGGGCCCCTCAATTCAAGAGAGATGAGAGAGATATTGAGGTGCTGGAATGTGTCCAGAGAAGGGCAACAAAGCTGGTGACGGGCCTGGAACACAAACCCTATCAGGAGAGGCTGAGGGAGCTGGGGTTGCTTAGGCTGGATAGGAGGAGTTTCGGGGATGACCTCATTGTTTTCTACAACTACCTGAAAGGAGGTTGTAGGGTGCTGGGGGTTAGTCTCTTCTGCCAGGCAACTAGCAATAGAACAAGGGGACACAGTCTGAATTTGTGCCGGGAGAAATATAGGCTGAATGTTAGGAGGAAGTTCTTCCCAGAAAGAGTGATTTGCCATTGGAGTGGGCTGCCCAGGGAGGTGATGGAGGCACTGTCCCCGGGGGTGTTCAAGAAAATAATGGATGAGGCACTTGGTTCCGTGATCTGGTTGAATGGCTAGGGCTGGATGCTAGGTTGGACTGGATGATCTTGGAGGTCTCTTCCAACCTGGTTGATTCTGTGATTCTAAGCGACAAAGAATATAACCTTTCTTCCTTTGCTTCATGGCTTCATTTTTTTAATACCAATTTGACAAAGTTATATAGCTATTTTGTGGCTTAGATAATCTGCAAAATGGGTGTATTAATAATTACCTTAATTAGATGATCTGCAAAATGGGTGTATTAATAATTACCTTAATTAATAATCAGTTTAATACTGATTAATAATGAGAAATATTTTAATACCCTTGCAGGAAGAGAATTAAATGCAAAGCACTATTATTACTGTTAATGTACAGTGTATTTTCAAGCTTATAGGTAGTGGATTCCTCTTTTATGGATTTCACATCCTAACACTTACTTCATAAATTGAAACTATATTATCCCAGGTTATTCAGGAGAAAGTAGAATGGTGAATGCAAGGGTAAATTTGAGATAGAGGGAGAACTGTTGATGGGATATGCACCTACTCACTTCACTGTGTTTTATAACAGACTGGAGAAAAGTAACACAAAAGAACTATTAGTATTAATATGAATAATGACCTATGAATATTCAACTTGTTAAATATGTAATCAATTCTCTAGACTCAATGAATGTCTATCTTCCTATTTGTGTATTTGTATATTAGAATTTAAATATATACATTATAATAATTTTCTTGGCTTACTAGTTTAAGGCAAGAGCGATTATTCATTTAGCAGTAATATTTAGTACACCAAGTAGTTATTCCATAGGGTAATATGATTAAAAGAGGTTTCTACAGCTGATGGAGGCAGCTGGTGCTGACCTTTGGGAGCTGTTAGTAGATGCATTGTTTAGATAGGTTTCAGACACAGTGACTCTTTTGGATCTGCACCAGAAGAGCATGCATTTGTTTTTAAATTGTAGCCTGGTGATCCTTATTGAGTTTTGTATAGGGTTAACCCTCCAGGGGGTGTAAACCTGAACCTGACCCTAGAGATCTTGGCCCCTCCCCAGGGGGTGGGTCACACTCCAGGTCATGGTTAGCCCACTCCTCCCAATTCCTGTCCTATAAAGGAGAGGGGCTTCCTGTTCCTCTCTCTCTCTTGGCTCTCTTCTCTCTCGATGCACACGCCATACTCCACACAGCTCTGCCTGCATACCAGCATGCCACGTGGTAGACACAAGGCAGACAAAGCCACCATCACACCACTCGGGTTGTATTTATCCTTTTTGTATTTTGCTATTTTCCCTTCCCTATCCTTTGTAAACTTCCCTACCTCCAATACCTTTCTAAGTTATTGTTAAACTTTTCCTTTTAACTTCCACATCGAGTGAGATTGATTTATTCGAGTGTGCTTATCTCTTTCCCTGTCTCTAATCCCTATCTTTGGGAAAGAAGGGGGAGGAGGGGAGGGCACTCTACAAATTGTTATTGGGTCTATCAAATTTGTTAGAGTCTCTGGGAATTTGGACTAGAACCCAAGACAAGTTTTTACAGGTTAAAAATTAGTACATTTTCATGCTGTCCTTGGTCAGAGTATTAGGCAAAATCATGATCCACACAATCATTTAATTGGCATGAACTTCTGTGCTAGTTTGAAGCAAGCTGGAATGTTTTGGTAGAAGAACTAGATAACGGGCAGTGAAATCAAAACAATTGATGTCAACTTCTCTCACAGTTACGCTGAGAACTCTGGGAAGAAGAAAGACTTTTTCTCCATTTTGTTTCTCACTCTTGCTTTTGCCTTAGACCTGGTCACATCTCATTAACCCTGCTCCTACTAACCTTGCTCCCTAACCTCTTGGCTGCACCTCTCTTCTTCCTGAGGACTGGGGTAAGGTTGAGAGGGACGGGGGGAGGTGTTGGGGTGGTTTGAGAGCCCCTCCTGGGAACTTAGGTTTCTGGGAGGGGAGTTGTGCTTTTGTATTGTTTATCCTTTGTATATTTCTGTATATAACTGTATATAACTGTATATATTGTAAATAGCTGCTTGTAAATTCTGCTAGCTGTAAATAAATTGCTTCATCTATATTCCCAGGGTCCATCTGAGTTAGCTGGGGCAAATACAAAGTGTGGGAGGGGCGGGGTAACCCCCAAACCATCACATTTTTAATTGGCGCCCCACGTTGGGCGCCAATTCAAAAGTGTGGGGGGGTGGGGTAACCCCCAAACCATCACAACTTCTCTATCTGTTTTATCCATGCAACAGGATTAACTGACTCCAGGTGGATCATGTAGTACTTAAGAGAAATCTGTGCAAGCGGATTGTGGCAATCATTGAGGCAAGAAATCTAATACCTCTAGGTTTTCTATTTTGTCATCTCCAGCTTTTGAACCAATGCTGTGGTTTGATTCCAGTAGGTAAAAATGAACTACACAACTGCTTGTCTACTGCACCCATATGGAATGCAGAAAGGAATTAAAAAGCTAAAAGTAAAAAAAAAAAAAAAAAAAAAAAAAAAAAAAAAAAAAACTTGGGTTGAGATAAAGACAGCTTAAAAGCAGAAAAAAAGAAATGTGCAAGCAAAGGAAAAAAAAAACACACAAACAAAAAACAACACCTAAGCAAACAACAACAAAAAAAAAAAATAGCTATCTCCAGGTCAGCAAGGCTTCATTACACCTAATGATTACTTGAGAAATCTTGCTTTAACTCTGAGTGTCACTAAATTTTTCCCTCTTCACCTTTTATTTGAAAGCATGACATCAAGCCATATGTAATATTCCTTTGGTAATTTGTTATCTGCTGTCTCAGCTGTGACCCTCGCAAATTCTTGTGCACTCCTAGCCCTATTCACTAAGGTCAGAAAAGCCCTTCATGCTGTGTAAGCACTGCTCAGCGGTAACTGAAACATTCTTGTGTTATCAACACTGCTTTAATCACAAATATGAAGTATAATCCTATATGAGTTACCATGGACACAATTGACTATACCCCAGCTAAAACAGGAGTAACAATGGAACTAAACACTGCTTTCCAAACATGCAAATGGGGTTAATTTGGTTGTTATCTTCTCTTAGGCAAATAAATTTCTCAACAAATGGATCTGTAGGACATGAAAATAATGATTTCTCTCTCAAAAAACCAAACCAAACCAAACCAAAAACAAAAGGGAAAAAAATTGTATATGTTTCCTTTGTGAGAAAAATCTTGAAAGTTATGGAAAGCAAAAATAAACACATAAAGAAACCCAAACACCAGAAAAAAAATCTTAAATAAGACTTTATGTTCTGTTTCTATTATTCTGTAGCAAATAATCAAAAGGTTCTCAGTACTAGACCATATACATTTATATTTCATTTTTCAAGGTAGTACTTTGTAAATCTTTTTTTTGTCAGTAGAATAAACCATAGTAGAATAAACCGTAGTAGAATAAACCGCTACAGTAAATAGTCAATTTTGTGTGTTCCTTTTATGAAATTAATGTATGAAACACTGCATATGAAGACAAGATTTTTCCCATTTTTTATCTACAGAAAAAAAAAAACCAAACAATCTACACATTTATAGGAAAAAAATACCACAAAGCTATGAAAATTGCCTCTCATGCACCAGCAGATTTGTTTTGTTTTGTATTGTGTTACATGTTGTTTATGGTATTGTTTCTTCATTTTTTAATTTGTTTCCAAATAATCTTCCTTGTTCTCAGTGAATCTCATCCAACAGATCGTATTTTCTTCTCCAATAAATAACTTGTTTTTAGTGAAAAGTAGCACTAATAACACAACTTGTGAAATTGTTTAAAGAGGTTTTATCACCATCTTATTTTACTACTAGTTTTCCAGAATCATTCAAACATTCACAGAAGTCCTAATCTAACCTTAAGGTAGTTTGAGGGATCCCAGGTCTCCCTTAAGAAAACCATAGGGACAGAGGCCCATGCCAAAGGAATGGATCTGCTCATTCCAGGATACTGTAATATTGTTGTATTATTCCATATTTTGTCGTCACAGTTTGTAAGGCAGTGCCTGACTGATATCTGGCCCTTCTTTACATTTCTTCCCTTTGTTTCTCTCTTGGATATACACATGTCGTGGTTTTAAAGGTAGCCAACACAAATTAAGTTCTCAGATGAAATTGGAGGAAAAAATACAGAGATAGACATTACAAAGCAATTGCTGCATCCCTGGCAAATCCCCTTGAATTTTCACCCAACCCAAAAAAACTAAATCTATATTCCCCTGTGCTCCAATCCACCCCCCCACCCAATGATTCTGCCATCTAAGTGGCCTAAACAAGCTTCTGGAGGCCCCAAAACAGGCTTACTGCTTACATGTTCTTAGCAATAAAGTGGCTCCCTCTAGAGACAGGGCAGGAGGAGAAGGAAAGGAGGATGAGCTGACCTTGTTGTGGGTTTATAAAGAGACGGCAGAATTATGTGATTGAACTAACAGTCTTCAAGACCCCAGGAGATTTTTACCCCTATAATTCTCAACCTGGGACAACACAGAGCAGATAGTTTTGCCTGAGGTAGTCAATGCATAATCTAAAGTAAATGGAGAGAAGCAAATACATCCAAGATATGATTCCTCTCATTTTAAAGAAGGGATCTAAAACATGACATAAAAAGCATAATTCTGTTCACTGGCTGTGACAGACAGGTGCAGACATCATTGCACATGTTTAAAGCTAGATAAAAGCTAACTCTTAACTAAATATATTAAGACATTCCTACTCTGATTATATATCTATATATGGTATATTTTTATATATATACACACACATATATATCACAGTATCACAGTTTCACCAAGGTTGGAAGAGACCTCACAGATCATCAAGTCCAACACTTTACCACAGAGCTTAAGGCTAGACCATGACACCAAGTGCCACTGTTGCAGAGGGCAGAAATACGTGGCCGAGAAGAAAATTTTATCAAAAATAGATATTTTTTATTTTTACAAAACCCGCCCCCACAACTATATATACAAAGATTAATTTCGTTTGATAAACAGGTTGAGTTGCATGAGAATTCTACGAGGATACCATTAATAATCTGACTATATATATTTGGAAGTCAGTTTTTGGAAAAGGACTCTGCTATTAATTAATAGCGGTTTCTTACTAAATTAAGCTAAGCCAAATAACTCACTCAGGCTGGCTCGTGCGGTCTGTCTTCCTCCTCCAGCGGCTGCAGGAGTCGTTAAGGGTCGTTAAGGGTCGTTAGGCAGACAAAGGTGTGCCTAACAGGAAGGTGAATCCTTTGGTCTCTCTGCAGTCCAGGCACAGGAGAGTTAACGAACTCAGGCAGAGACATGCGTCCAACACGGGCAAAATCCGAAAGCAGGAACCCCAAAGGCGGGAAGACCCCCAATATTTATACCCTTGGCTAGACAAAGGGCAGAGTTACCACACTTTAGGCGCGAAAGCGCACGGCCAATCCCAGCCTGGCTCCAGCGCGGGAACTCACGGGGCAGTCCCCGCCCCCTTCACGGCTGCAGGGCAGGCGAGGGGGGGGGAAACCAGGCGGCTTTTCCCCTTTCCCCCCGAAGTCCGGGCAGGAGAGGAATTTAGGGGTACAGGACTCCAGGACATCCCACCCCGGTGGTAATGAGCATCTTTGTCTAGAACTTGAGTGAGAGGTGATCCCCCTTCAATTTAGGAACCTATTAATATATATATATGGCTTAGCCTTTTCCAACATTAACAATAGGTAACACATTAATCGCCCCAACGATATTTAACAATACTTAACAAGGCTTAACAATAGCCCAAACAGTATTAAATAAAGCTACACAGTCCATTTGAAGATTGCTCTGTTCTTGGTAGAGCAACCAAGTTCATGGCAGAGCCTTAGATGCTCTGAGTCCATGGCTGGAGGTCACAGTCCGTGGGTCCTGATGCCATCATCCACTGGCCACCCCGGTGATATGACTCCATTTCTCGTGTAGCTGGTTCTCCCTTTCCCAGGTGCTGGTCAGGTGGTCAGGAACTGGTCCTCTGCCTCGGCCTTCACCTGTAAGGAGACAAAATCCGCCTCGGCCTATAAAGGCCAGGCTTAGCAATTAATAGTTGGGGACGATCCACCGTGTACTGATCCGGTGGCCTTTTCCATTTGCATCTAGGGCTTCCCAGGCATATAAGCCTCTGGGTTTACCCCATGCCATTGGCACTACCCCTATAGGTTGGCCTTTTGTACTGGGGCAGGTGGTCAGTGACCACGTGGCTCACCTAGGCAGCAGGTCTTTATTCTGGGGGCTTCTGTAGCTCTCCCCGTGACTGCTGACCATTAAAAGCTGCCGAGCCACTATTACACTAATTCAGTGTTTTGCCTCCCGTATGGGAGACGAGAAAGGGTTAACCTTTCTGTCTGGGGGCGAGCTGCAGTTCCCAGCGGGGGGGCTGCCGCTTCTGGGCGAGCCGCTACGGGAGCCACCGCCGGGCGAGCCTGTTCCGCTGGCCCTGGGTTTTTCGCGGCTGCCTCTGGATTTTACAGCCGATTTCTGAAGGCACCGCACTAGATCCTTCAGCTGCCAGTCTGCCAGCTGCCTTAAAACAGTCTTTGGTACCCCTAAAGTCAGGGCTTGTCTATACCAGCTGTTCTTTTCTCTGGGTCTGCAGTCACTCTGTTGGTTTCTGCCCCTTTCCCTAGGGGAGAAGCCTGAAGGACCGGTCCCCCTGGGGGGGCAGTCCTGCACTGGCCGGACCTGCCTGCGCAGAGTCCTGGGATTTTCTGGGGGAGAAGCACGAGACTGTCTCTCCCCAGTCCCTTTTCCTTCAGGAGACCCAAACCCAAACTGCAGCCCGTGGGCATTCAAGTCAGTTAACAGTTCAGCCCAAGTCATTACGTGCTCTTTAGCACCATCGTTCTCTGCATTTTTTCCAACCACACGTTCAATTTTCTCAACATTCTTCATTAGTTGGATTTGCAGAGTTGCTGGCAAACCCTTCATAATAGGGTGCAGTCTCTCCGGGTCCACAGGGGCATAAAATGGGCAATCGTAATGTCCCTTATCATAGATAGCCTGGACACAGGCAAGTCTGCGGAGAGCAGTGATGAGCTCAGAGGAGCTGGTGACCCGTAGTTCCGTCGGCTCCCCCCGGTAGGCTGGACGGACGCTGCTTGCCCAGTAAGCTATCCGAGCGGTGAGGCTGTGTGTCCCCTCGGGTTCACGTGTCAGGAACACATCGTCCCCCCAGTCTCCAGCAGCTTCCTGCGAGTCTAGAAGGACCCGGTCCCCCCCGGCTCGGGACACTCGATACACATAGTCAGCGACTGAGTCCCCAGGATCTCTCGCATATTTGACTTGTAAGTCACTGAGCTGTGCATCTGTAAACTGCTTTTTGATAATGGTGGTCCCTGCAGTGCCTTTCCTGCCCTTCACGGACTGAGTTCTTATAACAGGCAGCACGTGCTTCTGCACCGTGGCACCCTCCTCACCGGAGCTCTCTTCTCCGCTAGCTACGGGAGAGTCCGGTCGGGACCTGCGCTTTCTGCGTGGCTTTGAGGCTTTCTGCCACGCAGAGGCATGTGCAGAGGAATTCTCTGAGTCTCTGGCAGAGTCTTTTGTGCCTGGTTGCGGGGAACTCCTCTCCCCCGAAGAGCCCCTCGGGGCATTCTCTGCCTTTCTCCCCGATTCCCGCGAATCACTCCATTCAAATTCAGACACGGAGACCGAAGAGGTAGTGTCTGCAGGCATTACAAGCCTTTCTTTCATCTGGGCAGTCAGTGCCGCGGTCAGGCTCTTTGTCTGCGCCAGCATGCTTTCCCAGATACTTTGGCATTTAGCTTTTTCTGCTAATAAATCCTTTTCCAAGGCCTGAATTCTTTTTTCATAATTTTCAAATTCGGCCAGAGTCTGGGTCACGACTGACCCCAGAACAACAGAGAAATGCTCCATTGGAGACTCTGTAATCACAGGGTCTGAGCGCTCAGCTAACTTTCCCAGGATTTTCTCCGGATTTTTACAATTTTGTTGAGCCCAAATTAAATCAAGACCTGTGATTAGGCATCCCTTTTCTTGTAGAAATTCTATGATTGAACTACCCTGCATACACTGCGCCATAATGTTGCAGAGGGCAGAAATACGTGGCCGAGAAGAAAATTTTATCAAAAATAGATATTTTTTATTTTTACAAAACCCGCCCCCACAACTATATATACAAAGATTAATTTCGTTTGATAAACAGGTTGAGTTGCATGAGAATTCTACGAGGATACCATTAATAATCTGACTATATATATTTGGAAGTCAGTTTTTGGAAAAGGACTCTGCTATTAATTAATAGCGGTTTCTTACTAAATTAAGCTAAGCCAAATAACTCACTCAGGCTGGCTCGTGCGGTCTGTCTTCCTCCTCCAGCGGCTGCAGGAGTCGTTAAGGGTCGTTAAGGGTCGTTAGGCAGACAAAGGGTGTGCCTAACAGGAAGGTGAATCCTTTGGTCTCTCTGCAGTCCAGGCACAGGAGAGTTAACGAACTCAGGCAGAGACATGCGTCCAACACGGGCAAAATCCGAAAGCGGGAACCCCAAAGGCGGGAAGACCCCCAATATTTATACCCTTGGCTAGACAAAGGGCAGAGTTACCACACTTTAGGCGCGAAAGCGCACGGCCAATCCCAGCCTGGCTCCAGCGCGGGAACTCACGGGGCAGTCCCCGCCCCCTTCACGGCTGCAGGGCAGGCGAGGGGGGGGGGAAACCAGGCGGCTTTTCCCCTTTCCCCCCGAAGTCCGGGCAGGAGAGGAATTTAGGGGTACAGGACTCCAGGACAGCCACGAACAATCCTGCCTTGAACAGCTCAAGGGACAACTCCACCACCTCCCTGGGCAGCCCATTCCAGAATCCAATGACTCTCTCAGTGAAGAACTTTCTCCTCACCTCCAGCCTAAATTTCCCCTGGTGTAGCATGAAGCTGTGTCCTCTTGTTCTGGTGCTGGCCACCTGAGAGAAGAGAGCAACCTCCTCCTGGCTACAACCACCCCTCAGGTAGTTGTAGACAGCAACAAGGTCTCCCCTGAGCCTCCTCTTCTCCAGGCTAAACAATCCCAGCTCCCTCAGCCTCTCCTCGTAGGGCTTGTGCTCAAGGCCACTCACCAGCCTCGTCGCCCTTCTCTGGACACGCTCAAGCATCTCAATGTCCCTCCTAAACGGGGCTGGGGGCCAGAACTGAACACAGTCCTCAAGGTGTGGTCTAACCAGTGCAGAGTACAGGGGCAGAATGACCTCCCTGCTCCTGCTGACCACACCATTCCTGATACAGGACAGGATGACACTGGCTCTCTTGGCCACCTGGGCACACTGCTGGCTCATGTTCAGGTGGGTATCGATCAGCACCCCCAGATCCCTTTCTGTTTGGCTGCTCTCCAGCCACTCTGACCCCCGCCTGTATCTCTGCATGGGGTTGTTGTGGCCAAAGTGCGGTACCTGGCACTCCGAGCTATTGAACGCCATCCCCTTGGACTCTGCCCATCTGTCCAGGTAGTTAAGGTCCCGCTGCAGAGCCCTTCTGCCCTCCAACCCAGCCACATCTGCCCCCAGCTGGTGTCATCTGCAAACTTGCTGATGACTGACTCGATGTCCTCATCCAGATCATCTATGAAGATGTTAAAGAGGATGGGGCCCAGCACTGATCCCTGAGGGACACCGCAGGTGACTAGCCGCCAGCTGGATGTGGCACCATTTACCACCACTCTCTGGGCTCAGCCCTCTAGCCAGTTCCTAACCCAGCACAGAGTGTTACCATCCAAGCCATGGGCTGACAGCTTAGCCAGCAGTTTGCTGTGGGGGACAGTGTCAAAGGCCTTGCTGAAGTCCAGGTAGACCACATCCACAGGCCTCCCCACCTCCACCAGGCGGGTCACCTGATCATAGAAGGAGATCAGTTTGGAGAGGCAGGATCTGCCCTTCCTAAAACCATATTGGCTGGACCTGAGCCCTTGGCCATTCCTCAGGTGTGCAGTTATAGCCCCCAAGATAACCTGCTCCATCAGTTTCCCTGACACTGAGGTCAGGCTGATGGGTCTATAATTCCCAGGTTCCTCCATCCGACCCTTCTTGTAGATGAGGATCACGTTGGCCATTTTCCAGTCTCCTGGAACCTCTCCGGTGATCCAGGACTGCTGGAAAATGATGGAAAGCGTCTTGGCCAGCTCAGCTGCCAGCTCTCTCAGCACCCTAGGATGGATCCCATCTGGTCCCATGGACTTGTGGGTGTCCAGGTGGCTCAGCAGGTCCTGAACTAATTCTTCATGAATTTCCAGGGGAACACACCACTCCCTGACCCCATCCCCCAGTTCAAGAGGCAATTTGCCTTGAACTCCTCCCTCCTTACTGTTGAAAATTGAGGCGAAGAAGGCACTCAGGACCTCAGCCTTTTCCTTGTCATCAGATATAATGTTCCCCTCCTGGTCCAGTAAGGAGTGGAGTCTCTTTTTGCCCTTCTTTTTAGAATTGATAAATTTATAAAAGTGCTTTTTAGTATCCTTCACAGAGGTGGCCAGCCTAAGTTCTACCTGGGCCTTAGCCTCTCTAATTTTTCTCCTGCATAATCTGGCTATCTCCTTAAACATGTCAGGAGAAGCCTTCCCCTTCTTCCAAAGTTGATACACCCTCTTTTCTTCCCCCCAATTCCTTCGGGAACTGTTTGCTCATCCAGGCTAGTCACCTTCCCCTCCGGCTAGTCTTTCGGCACATGGGAACTGCCAACTCCTGTGCCTTCAAGAGCTCCTGTTTAAAGTAGGTCCAACTATCCTGGACCCCTTTGTTCTCAAGGACTGTTGCCAAGGGGACTTTGCAAATAAGTTTCTTGAATAAATTGAAGTTTGCCCTCCAGAAGTCCAAGGTGAAGGTTCTGTTGTAGTGTCTCCCTATCTCCCTGCATATTAAAAACTCCACTATCTCATGATCACTACCTCTCACGCAGCCTCCCACTGTCACATCTCCCACCAGCCTTTCTCTGTTGGAGAACCGCAGGTCAAGCTGAGCTTGACCCCTAGTAGGCTCACTTAACAGCTGAGTCATGAAGCTGTCCTCCATGCACTGCAGAAATCTCCTGGACTGCCTCCTCTCTGCTGAATTAAGTTCCCAGCAGATATCTGGCAGGTTAAAGTGAACCACAAGAACAAGATCTGATGATCTTGAGACAGCCTCCAATTGTTTGTAAAATACCACATCTGTTTTGTCATCCTAGTTGGGTGGTCTATAACAGACTCCAACCAGGATGTCAGATTTGTTAGTCCTCCCTCTGATTTTAACCCACAAGCTCTCAATCCCTTCATCCCTCACCTCAAGCTCAGTGGCAAGGAGTGACTCCCTAATATACAGGGCCAACCCTCCTTCTCTTCTCCCTTGCCTGTCTCTCCTGAAGAGGCTGTATCCCCCCAGTATAGAACTCCAATTATGCCTGTTATCCCACCAAGTTTCTGAATTGGCAACTATATCATAGTCACCCTGGTGGACCAGGACTTCCAGTTCCTCCTGCTTGTTACCCAAGCTGCATGCAGTGGTGTAGATGCACTTCAGCTGAGCTCTCGATTCCTCAATTGACACTAGTTTCCATCCCGCTCTCTCCTTCACACAGAGAGTAATTGCCTCACCCACCCCCTTCAGATCTATGAATATGCATACTTCAAATTTCTGTGAATATCAAAAATTTGTATTCCTATTTATGCTTTCTTTAACTAATTCTGTAAATCACACAGGATAACTACTAGTCTTTGATTCCATCTTTTTCTTCATCTTTCTATTAATGTGGCCTGGAAGAATTTGTTATAGCCATATACATTTTGTGCTTTAGATTTTGTTTAATTTAAAATTCCTTCCAGGCTGTGGAATATCTCCAGTTTAATGCAATGGGATTTTTTTAATGAAAAATATCAGGATCTAGGGCTGTTCTACTAAAACATGTCAACTTCAATAATACAGAGAAGAAGAAAAAAAATCTATCACTTAACAGTAGAAAAAACTGAGCTAAAGCATAGGATAACAACAAAGTGCCTGAAATGTGTATTATTATGTTTGGTTAGGTTTGGATTTCACCTGTGTTTTTCCCTTTTTTCCCCCTGGAATAAGACATACCTCCACAAACAAAAAGTGACAATAAACTCAAACCTAGAAATTCAATAATTCTTTTTATGCAAGTTCCCCTATGTCCATCTTCTTAAGTGTCCATTTATTTGTTATGACAGTTTATGTATTTATTGTATTATACATCCACTGCACAACTGGTCTAATGTAGATTTCCTCACTCTTGCTTCCACATAACCTTTCTTTGCAACAAGTACTTGTCTTTATAATTATTTTCCATGGTCTCTGATTGTCTAGGCAACATAATATTTCCAGTTTTGAATCTGCTGCAACACTGGGCATATTCAAATCCAAATGTTAATGTTTTCAAATTCCTACATGGCTCAAGTGAGAGCGCCATACTAAGCTGTAGTAAAATTGTCAAAATTATAATAATATTTTGAGGTTCATTATGGTTGTTTTCATTTGTGGTTTTTTTTTTTTTTAATCAATATGCTGCAAAATGTTGGCATTAAAAAAAATTTAACTGTCTCAATTGTCTCATGGCACTGGAACTGTGTCATTTCAGATCAATTAAATTAGTCTAGACTTGGAGATTGAAGACCAGACAATTGGAAAACTAGAGATGGCTAGGCACCAAGATTTTACACATATATCTTTTGCTGACTTGACAAAGACTTTATTAGGAAATCCTGTGTTGTGTAACAGACATCAAGATTCATGGACAAAAATTTATCTATGTTTGATGTGGTGTTGTGTTGGAAATTAATATTAACTATGAATTATGAATATTAATCTATGTGTATATATTATTTCAAATTATTATTAAAAAATCTGGAAAATTCTCTGAGATTCTTTGGATTTTTGGTTGACAGGAAGTCATTGTACAGAATTTAACAGTTTAAACAATCAGAACTTGGAAAATAGTGACTGGAAAATGAGAAAAAAATCTATGCTCATGGAGTCTTGGTATTCACTCTAGCATATGTATTCATGATGCTTTTGGTCTCTGAGTAAGTCTCCTGTATCAAAGACACTTTCAAACTGGCAATAATGGTCCCAGGGTAAAATACAAAATATTCCAGGCAGAGGAAGGAGATGGTGTTGAGCTGCTAAGCTGGCAGGTGTAAGCTGCATACACATAGCTGCCTTTAATGAGCTGCAAACAGTGAGAGGCAGAAAGGCTCCATGCTAAATATAGAGAAAGGCTGAGTGCAGAAAGGCATGATTTTTTAAGTCGTCCCTTTTTAAATACTTCATTTTGAAAATCAAACTTACCAATAGGCACTAGCACCATTGTTCTGACCAATGAACTCAAAGCTTCTTGCCTCATTTGATCACACAGGCAGGTTGAAGGCAGTGTCACGGATGGGGTATTCTGCAACCCACACCGATTAGGTGGAGGGGAGAAATTAATTAATGTGAAAGGATATTTATTAAAAAGTATATATTTTTATTAACTTCCAATATTACAACTCTCACCACCTCCAACCACTGAATTTTAATATTAAATTGTTCTTTACACGGTTATGAAGACATTATGGAAATATATATCTAGAGAAACTTATTAATCACTAGTAAACATTCAAACTATTAACAGAGAGAGAGTTTTCCCCATGTCTTGATGCCACTTGGGGTCTTACCCTATAATCTGCTTTCTGCCTTATGGCAGAGATAATAGAAATTACAAAGGCATTCAAGTATTTACTCACAATTCAGATTGATCAATAATCACCCTCCAGAGCTACATCACAGCCTATTGCAAGTGTCCAATTCTTCAGGATCTCTGCCTGTGGACTTTAAGGCTGGAATCCTCCGCATCAGGGGAAATATGAGTCAGAGTATCAGTATCACAGTATCACAGTATCATCAGGGTTGGAGGAGACCTCACAGATCATCAAGTCCAACCCTTTACCACAGAGCTCAAGGCTAGACCATGACACCAAGTGCCACGAACAATCCTGCCTTGAACAGCTCCAGGGATGGCGCCTCCACCACCTCCCTGGGCAGCCCATTCCAGAATCCAATGACTCTCTCAGTGAAGAACTTTCTCCTCACCTCCAGCCTAAATTTCCCCTGGTGCAGCCTGAGGCTGTGTCCTCTTGTTCTGGCGCTGGCCACCTGAGAGAAGAGAGTAACCTCCTCCTGGCTACAACCACCCCTCAGGTAGTTGTGGACAGCAATAAGGTCACCCCTGAGCCTCCTCTTCTCCAGGCTAAACAGCCCAGCTCCCTCAGCCTCTCCTCGTAGGGCTTCTGCTTGAGGTCTCTCACCAGCCTCGTCGCCCTTCTCTGGACACGCTCAAGCATCTTGATGTCCCTCCTAAACTAGGGGACCCAGAACTGAAAGTCTCTGACCTTGCTGCTGGCTCCTGCTGGCTGCTCTCTCCAGGGTTACACAGGCAGGATCTCCAGGTGCAGAGGCAGGATTCCATGGAGTCTGATCACAGGTCTAACACTGGCTCCTCAGGCCGATCAAATGCAGACAAGTGTGTCTGCTCCTGTCAATCCATGGCAATAGTGCACACCAGGCAATCATATAAAGTCAGGCATAAAGCTGCAAGGAAGTACGCAGGCAGGCAAGCAAGCAATGTGGTGGAGCTGCAAGTAATGTGGGGAAGGCCACACGTGAGCCTGTGTGAGCTGTGGGGAAAACTCTCTGTTAATAGTTAGAAAGAACTAAGTGCCCAGATATTGACACGATGTCACAGATGAGTTAGTGAACTTTGATTTACCTCATATCCTCAGTACAGTTGTCGTGGAGGGGTATTCTGCCACCTACGCCAATTTTGGTGGAGGGGAGAAATTAATTGATGTGAGAGGATATTTTATAAATAAAAATATATATTTATTAACTTAAATATTTTCAACTCTTGCTACCCCCAACCACTGAACTTTAATATCAATATTTATTCTACACAGTTATGAAGACATTATGAAATATATATCAAACATTAACTGTGGGAATGCAGGTACAAGAGAGTCATGGGAAAGGATGTGAGGAGAGAGAAACAACGGGCAGATTCTCACAATAATAGACCTTGGTTCTCACATGCAGCTGGTCACCTTATCTTGGAGGGGGTAGGTAGTGGACCTTCATTAAATGATAATAATGGGGTGTTGGTTATACAGATGTGGTGGGTTGTCCCTGACTGATTATGTTAATGTGTAGGAGTGTGCTCTGCTGACTGAGTGTATAAATTTGGGATGTCATGATCAATAAACGGCTTCTGTGTAATTCAAATTGAATCATTCAGGAGACTCAGGCGGCGGGCCCAAATCATACTGGTTTATGGGCTTGTTTACCATTGTCCCGACGGCAAGCAGTGATAGCAGGCAACGTGGCCTGCAATAATTAACTATTATAACAACTCGCATACATTCAAACTATTAACAGAGTTTTCCCCTGTGGCTTAACTCCACTTGGGGTCATATACTATTTGCCGGGCAAGGGTGGGCTGAAAGCTGTTTTCTGCTCTATGGCAGAGGTAATAGAAATTACAGAGGCATTAAATTATTTGCTCACAATTCTGATTAATCAGTAATCACCCTCCGGGGCTATGTCACAGCCTATACCTAGTGTCTGATTCTTCAGGGTCTCTGCCTGTGGACTTTGAGGCTGGAATCCTCCGG
The DNA here is from genome assembly GCF_015220805.1 of Pogoniulus pusillus. Taxonomy (NCBI): domain Eukaryota; kingdom Metazoa; phylum Chordata; class Aves; order Piciformes; family Lybiidae; genus Pogoniulus; species Pogoniulus pusillus. Next base: position 19,035,214 of record NC_087309.1, read on the forward strand.
CATCAGGGGAAGTGACAGTCTCTGACTTTATGCTGCTGATTTCTTCTGGATGCTCTCTCCAGGGACACGTAGACAAAATCTCAGGTGCAGAGGCATGCTGTGCAGTCTGAGCACGGGTCTAATGCTGGCTCCTCAGGGCAATCAAATGCAGATGGGTCTGCTCCTGGCAACTTGTGGCAATGGCGCACACCAGGTAATCATATAAAGGCAGGCATAAGCAAGCTCTGCAAGTATGTACGCAGGCAGGCAAGCAAGCAATATGGGGGAATGAGTACGTTTTTACCTGTGCACCCCTATTTATTAAATGTGGGCTGAGAATTAATGATCTCTTTGGCCACTAGAATGACCAATCAGGTTGGCAGTCAGCCAAACCTTACCATACTAGGTAAAACCCACAGGCCTGGACTCCAAATATGGTAATTGCGTGGGCCCAGCACCAGTCAGGCACGAGCTGGGCATGTGAGGGCTTACACAATCAGGTGTCCTGAGCAACTGACTTTATGGCACCAGGTCTGTTGTGCCCGTTTATGCTCATTTAATATGTTTACCTCTGGTGCAGGCAGAGAGACATGTCCAGGCAGAGAAAGGCATAAATAAGCCTATGTTTGGGCCTACATGCCCTCCACAACAACAGTAACCATGACAATGAAAATAAACCATTCTCCTGTGAGAGTTGAGGTATAGCTTTTAAAGACAGATATAAGTCAGAGTTAATTCTTCAATGAGGTATTTTTAAGAGAATCTTCTTATACGAGTCCATTATGTAAATACTCAAGAATAGGTCATGAATAATGAGAATACACCAGTACGCCACTCAAATTGGTAATTTTCTCAACAGAGTACTTATATAAAACTGTAGTGTGCTTTTTCAAAAACATTAGCAACAAATAAACCAACCCACCAAACAAAAAAAATCAAGCCAACAAGCTAAAAAAAAAAAAAAGGCAGCAAAACAAACCCCATAGGAAGTCCCATTTTACTTCCATTTTACCCTTTTCTCCTTAAGGTAGTATAACAGCCTAGGAAAAAAAAAGAATAAAAGTCACTCTTAAATCAGATAAGCAATTGAGCAATTCTAAAATGTGCACCCTGGTGAGTGAAGGAACACATGAAATTCTTGACCTTAGTGTTTGTGATATTTTTCCCTTTCCATCCTGAATTACTCTTCATTTTGACTAATATACTGTTGCTTGCTAAGATCATCACTAAGTGAATGATTTTCTGCCATATGTCTAAAAAGGCAAAAAAAGTAATGAATAGGTTAAGACATCCTCTCACCCCTAGAAAATGCCCTTTCCAAGTCAAGGTTAGAGTCAGAACTGTAAAAGGTGTGTGTGACAGGAGCTTGTTTCTGTTGTAATTGCTAGCAGGCTAAGCAGACCTTAGCCTCCAGGGACATCCCTCTGCCAGTGATAAATTGATACAAAACATTCTTGAAAAGTTTGTTTTGCTGCCATCATGCTAATATCTACTTAGTGGATATAAGTTTTATGTGAAATGCTTACAATCCTGAGGAAAATGAAGCAGTTTAAATCAATAAATAACAATAACAATCATGACATCAGGGTCAGGAGAAAGAGTGGCTAATGAAAACCATCACCTGCATTCAGCTAGAGCAAGAGAGTGAATCCGGCTTGATGTGCACTAGGGAATTCTGGGATTTTAACAATTAAAAGCTCTTTCTTCAGAGAAGGAGGTCTCCATCTTTCTTGACACTGCTAATGAGGTGTGATTCATTTTACCTCTTCTCCACCTTTCAAAATCAAAGTTCAAGAGGCCATAGCAGGTAAGTTTCAAAGGAGAGTCAAGTATACCTCTTTCAATGCTGCTCATGCTCTTTAGGGAATATCCTCATGTTCTATTAATTATTTCACTTCTTTGGAATTATTATTCATGGCCTAGAATCCCAAAATACTTGACATAGCAGAGGTTCTGGAACTAATAATAAGTACAAGCTGTGTCTTTGATGAAACATGTATTTTTTTCTTATGGATGCAATAGAGAACAAAGTTTTTCTTCACAATTTAGCCTTTTTTTTCCACATCTGTGAGCAAAAGGCAGTCATTTTATTAATTATATTGGTTTTCATATTCCAGCATTCAGAGCATGTCACTGGGACCATTGGTGTACCACCCGAACGAACACTGCCTCTAGTGGTATTGCTGCCATATAACCACCAGAGCATCAGTAGATAGAAGTGGAAATAGATAGTAAAATCCCATACTATTATCAAAGATACCATCCAAGTTGCTTAATAGAGGTAACAAGCTGCTTTGCAGGCTCACAAAAAGGTAATCATGTATCTGTGCGCAGACTAGCTTGGACATGGGCTCAAACATTATTGGGAGAAGCAAACATGAGTGGCTAAGAACTAATAATAGTTTACAAAGAGATTTCAAACTTTCTAAATTAGAGTCATTAGAATTAGTAGTGCCCAGAAGAATGTGTATTCTGAAAGTCCTCAATATTAAACTAGTTGGTGCTGGGGAACTGTGCTAGTTTGAAGCAGGCTAGAATGTTTTGGTGAGAAGAGCTAGATTACAGGCTGTGGAAAGAAAACAATGGTGATGTCTACATCGCTCACAGTCTTGCTGAGATGTATAGGAACAAGAAATAAAAACATTAGATAATAAGCACTCAGCAATCTTTCTCACTCAGACTGCTGGCTGAACTATATCTCTCCTCATCCTCCATTTTGGGCTAACCCACTTTGCTTCTTAACCTCTAGCTGAACCTCTATTCTTCCTTGGAACTGGCGTAAGGTTGAAAGGGGTAGGGGGGAAGGTGAAAGGGTGGTTGAGAGCCCCTCCTGGGGACTCAGGGTTCTAGGAGGGGAGTTGTGTTTCTGTATTACCTTTTACCTTGCATATTTCTATATATAACTGCATATACTGTAAATATCTGCTTGTATATTGTGCTAGCTGTAAATATAAGCTTCATTCATATTCCCAGAGCTGACTGAGACTAGTCTGGGTGATTTCTAAAGTGGGGGGGGCAGGGAACACCCAAACCATCACAGGAACTGAAAAAATAAAAAAGACCAAAGAAAATAAATGTTTTACAGCTACAATCAACAAAATCAGACTTTATATATATATATATATATATATATATATATATATATATATATAATGTTTCATGTTTACAGCAATTTAAAGATTTTCAAAGTTAAACAAATAAATACAAAAAAAAGCAACAACAGCAAAAGCCCCAAATAACTATATGAAAAAAAAACACAATCGACCAACTAAACAACAACTAAAACCTCACACCTTTGTATTTATCTCTTTTTTTTTTTTTTTAACCTGCTTCATTTTTTTCATTTTAGAGACTCAGGAAACTTGTGAATACAGCCTACCTTTTCTAAATATTTCTAGTTAATTAGAACATTTTCCCTTCTGGATTTTGAACACTAGAGATATTTCTTCAAGCTGCAAACAAGGGTCTGAAACTGTAATGGAAGGATCACAGAATCACAGGATCACAGGATGTTAGGGGTTGGAAGGGACCCAAGGAGATCATTGAGTCTGACCCTCATGCCAGAGAAGGACAATACTATCTAACACAGATCACAGAGGAACACATCCAGACAGGCCTTTGTTATAGAGGGGTTTGAGTCTATGTTTGGGATGAGATATAAGGCCAATTTGAAAGTTTTTAAAATAATTTTTTAATATATACAAAGAGAATTTCCCCCAAACTTATGTACAACTAACCCACACAAATTCTTTGTACACGGTTAGTGAAACTATTTTACAGAATGTCTATTTACAGCCAAATTAAGCAATTTGGTAGAGGTTTTGGAAATGTTCTGGTCAGAGTCTTGTGGCATAAAGTGCCACTGGTAAAGTCAATTAAATTCCTTAGCTACTTGAATCAAGAGAGTTCAAATACTCACTAATTGGAAGTCTCAGTATGTACTGTGGTCCCAAAGTATATACATAGCGAAAGCCATGTAGTTGATTCTCATGGAGTTGATAGTTCAATTCAAATTTGGGGTGCGCTGTCTGAGAAGATTCCACAGGCACGATCAGGCTGATGCAGCAAGGTGGAGCAGTGGCTGGCTGGGAATGCCTCGTTCGATGTTTGATTACCCACTGGATCGTTGCAAAGTGCTGTGGAACAAAGGGTCATGTATAGTATCACAGTATCACAGTATCACCAAGGTTGGAAGAGACCTCACAGATCATCAAGTCCAACCCTTTACCACAGTGCCCAAGGCTAGACCATGGCACCAAGTGCCACATCCAGCCTTGCCTTGAACTGCCCCAGGGTGGCCCCAGGCAGCATACTGGGAGAGGTGAGTGGTGGGGGTGGCAAGAGCACCTTGTTTACCTGAATCACCCTATTTATCAGATGTGGGCTGAGATTGATGGTCCTTTGGCTACAATATTGTCCAATAAGCATCTGGCAGCAGGCCAAAACACACCAAATAAAGAAGGGTCCTGTGATGGTTTGGGCTCTTACCCGCCTGTCACGGAAGGTAGTTTGGGAGGTTGTGGGGGAAAACACGCGAAGGCTCACTTGTGGATTTCAAGTGATTTATTGCTCAAACACGGAGATCCCCCTCCCGAACTAAATTCCCCATGTGAGTTCTTTTAGGATTGAAGTTGTAGAATAACATTTCAGAAAATAGCAAATAAAGGAGAGTCTGTGATTTTCTTAGAGTTCTTTTGAGTCTTTAAAGTTACTCAGTCTTTAGGTAGAAGAGTTCTTTCTTTGGTTTACTCATGATTCAGCAGTTCAGATTAGCAGGATTCGAAGTTTGGGCGGTGTCCCTTTGTTCGTCAGGATCGGGCCCAAGCAGGTTTCAGGCCTCTGTGGGCACCTCGTCGGGCAAGGCCGATCAGGAACCAGAGGTCACTGGGATAGGAGCAAGGCAAGCAGGCAGGCTAGTGAGCAAGCAGGTAGGAGCAGGTACCAGCAAGCTCCCGATCCAGGAAGGCACACCATTTTTATAATGTTCAAAAGAGGTGTAACCCACCAGTCCAGGCTAGTTTTATGTTATTCTTACAGATTGGCACAAAGTTATAATCAATCCATACAATTGGCTAATTCTTCACCAAAAACAACTTATGGAACCACCCAGGGGTCAGCCCCCAGCAGTTGTTTGTCAAGTGGTCATCATATCTGAGAATTCAAACCTTTTTTTTCCAAAACATAGCCATTTTTATGTCTTTTGTTTCTCTGAGGGAGAGATTCTCTCAAGGCCTGTACGTCTGCTGATACAACAGCTACGTCAGTCCAAGCAGATAGAAAATATTATTTTGACTTTTTTCGATGGAAGGCCTCTGAGCCACAATTTTGTGTATAAATAAAAATTCTGCAATAGGCCAAAAGCCTCTGCTCCCTTCCATGACACCACCCCCCCACACTTTTTGAATTGCCCCAGATAACTCAGACGGCCTCTGGGAATATAAATGAAGCTATTTATTTTACAACAGCAAGTATACAAGCAGATATTTACAATATATACAGTTATATACAGAAATATACAAAGAATAAACAATACAGAAGCACAACTCCCCTCCCAGAAACCTGAGTCCCCAGGAGGGGCTCCCAAACCACCCCAACACCTGCCCTGGCCCTCTCAACCTTACCCCAGTTCTCAGGAAGAAGAGAGGTGCAGTCAAGAGGTTAGGGAGCAAGGTTAGTGGTATCAAGGTTAATGAGATGTGACTATGTCTGAAGGCAAAGGCAGAATGAAAGACAAAATGGAGAATGTTTTACTTCTTCTTCCCAGAGTTCTCAGTGTGACTGTGAGTGAAGAGACACAAGTGTTTTTCATTTCACTGCCCATTATCTGGTTCTTTTACCAAAACATTCTAGCTTGTTTCAAACTAGCACAATCCACCCCTTGTCTACTTTTCTCAGAGTATCGCTGAGAATCATCCGATCTAATCTAAACCAACATTTACCATAAAACAATATATACAAGTTCATTTCACATTTCAATTAGATGTAGGTGATTCAAAAGCTCAGAACAGGGACTCCCAGGTGATGTTGGGTTCGTGCTCACGTATTGTAGATTTCTCTCAGTGTTGGACGCCGATGTTACCTAAAACAGAAAAACTCCTAATAACTTGTATTATACACTCTGAATTTAAACTCTCTCAGCTAAGGTTAGATTTCTCTGTGGAATAAACTGGATTTCACCATTCTCTTGCATTACCCAGTATGTATGACCAGGACCTTCAGCAGAAACCCCCCCTCGGACAGGTTTCCCTTCGCCTGAAGGAGAAAATACCCAAACAGTTTTCCCTAACAGATTCTTTTCATGTACAACAGGAAGTTTATCACCGTCTACTGTTTGGACCAAATCTGATTGTGCAGGTCCTGCTCTGTTTACTGAAGCTCTACTATTTATCAACCAAGTAGCTTGTGCTAAATGTTTGTCTCAGTTTTTCAGAGTTCCACCCCCCATGGCTTTTAGGGTGGTTTTCAGCAAACCATTGTAGCATTCAATCTTCCCTGAAGCTGGTGCATAGCAGGGTATATGATAAATCCATTCAATACCATGCTCTTTGGCCCAGTTTGTCACAAGATTGTTCTTGAAATGAGTGCCATTGTCTGACTCGATTCTCTCTAGAGTTTCATGTCTCCACATGATCTGTCCCTCCAAACCAAGAATGGTGTTACGTGCAGTAGCATGTGGAACTGGATAGGTTTCCAACCATCCAGTGCTGGCCTCTACCATTGTTAGCACATACTGCTTGCCAGAACGAGATTGAGGTAAAGTGATGTATTCAATCTGCCAGGCTTCACCATACTTGTACTTTGACCATCTCTCACCATACCATAAGGGCTTGATTTGCTTAGCCTGCTTAATAGCAGCACAAATGTCACAGTCATAGATGACTTGGGTGATAGCATCCATGGACAAGTCAATTGACCTGTCGCGTGCCCATGGGTATGTTCCATCTCTGCCTTGATGTCCAGATGAGTCAGGGGCCCACCGAGCTAAGAACAGTTCACTTCGGTGTTTCCAATCAAGATCAATGTCAAGGTTAGAGTTGGTATCAACTTCAGCAATCTTAGCAGCTTGATCTGCCTTCTGGTTATGTTGATGTTCCTCAGTAGCTCTGCTCTTAGGCATGTGTGCGTCTACGTGCCACACCTTCACTGGAGTTCTCTCCAGACGTGCATCGATGTCCTGCCATAGATCAGCACACCAAATAGGCTTTCCTTTCCTCTGCCAAACATGCTTCTTCCAGTCCTTCAGCCAACCCCATAGAGCATTGGCTACCATCCACGAGTCAGTGTAGAGGTAAAAGATAGGCCAATTTTCACGTTCAGCCACATCAAGAGCAAGTTGAACAGCTTTTACCTCAGCAAACTGACTGGATTCTCCTTCTCCAACACTCGCTTCGGTAACTCTCCTTCCATATTCGCTTATTCCCAACAAGACGACAGGAGCCATCTGTGAACAAAGCATAGTTCTTTCCCTGATCAGAGAGATCACCATAGGGAGGAGCTTCCTCAGCATGAGTTATTTTCTCCTCTGGAGGTTTGGAAGAGTCTGTGCCTTCCGGCCAGTTGGTGATCACCTCCACCAGACCAGGTCAGTCAAGATTACCCATTCGTGCTCTCTGGGTTATCAAAGCCATCCATTTAGACCAGGTTGCATCTGTAGCATGATGCGGTGCTGAACATTTGCCTTTGAACATCCAGTTTAGAACTGGCAGTCTAGGAGATAAAAGCAATTGTGACTCAGTTCCAATCACTTCAGAAGCTGCTTTCACTCCTTCATAGGCTGCTAGAATCTCTTTCTCTGTTGCGGTGTAATTTGTATCTGAACCTCTGTAACAACGTCCCCAGAAACCAAGTGGACGACCACGTGTATGATGTGGAGCTTTCTGCCAAAGGCTCCAAGTTGGACCATTGTCACTGGCAGCCGTGTACAGAATGTTCTTAATGTCTGGACCAGATCGCACAGGTCCCAAGCTCACTGCATGGACTATTTCTCCTTTGATCTGATCAAAGGCTGCTTGTTGTTCAAGTCCCCCCCTCAAAATTGTTTCTCTTATGAGTCACATCATGCAGAGGTTTGATAATATGACTGAAACCAGGAATGTGTAGTCTCCAAAATCCCACCACACCAAGAAAAGAAAGTGTGTCCTTCTTACTGCTGGGAACTGCCATAGTAGAGACTTTGTTAATCACATCCTGAGGAATGTAACGGTGACCATCTTGCCACTGCACTGCCAGAAACTGAATTTCTCTGGCAGGTCCTTTGACCTTGTCTCATATGATGGCAAAACCTGCTTGCAACAGAATGTCAATGATTTTGTTACCTTTCTCGAAGACTTCCTCAGCAGTTTGGCCTCACACAATGATGTCGTCGATGTACTGGATGTGCTCTGGAGCTTTACCTTTCTCCAGTGCATTGTGGATGACTGAGTGACAGATGGTTGAGCTGTGTTTCCACCCTTGAGGCAAACGGTTGAACTGGTACTGGACTCCTCTCCAGCTGAATGCAAAAAGAGGCCTACACTCTTTTGCTATGGGAATAGAGAAGAAAGCATTAGCAATGTCTATGGTTGCATACCATTTAGCCTCCTTCGATTCCAGCTGGTACTGCAGCTCCAGCATGTCCGGCACAGCTGCGCTCATAGGTGGCGTCACCTCGTTGAGGGCACGAAATTCAACTGTGAGTCTCCAGTCGCCATTAGCTTTGCGCACAGCCCAGATGGGACTCTTGAAAGGTGAATGAGCTTTCTCGATGACAGCCTGACTCTCCAATTGACGAATCAGCTGATGAATGGGCAACAAAGAGTCATGGTTAGTTCTGTACTGCCTGTGGTGAACAGTTTGAGTAGCAATTGGCACTTCCAGATACTCTATGTCATGATGTCCCACAACTGCAGATTCATCAGAAAGTTCAGGTCTAATAGACAATTTCAATTTACCATCCTCAATTGCTACAGATGCTATTCCATAAGCCCATTTGTGACCCTTAGGATCTTTGAAACAACCTTGTCTGAAAAATTCAATTCCCAGAATGCAAGGCGCATCAGGACCAGTTACAATAGTATGTGTCTTCCACTCTTTACCAGTTAAACTGATCTCAGCCTGTATCTTAGTTAACTCTTGAGATCCACCAGTGATTTCAAAAATAGATATGGACTCTGTCCCTTTGCAATTGGATGGCAATAAAGTCCACTGAGCACCTGTGTCAACTAAAGCCCTGTATTTCCGAACTCGTGAACTGCCAGGCCACCTAATGAATACATTCCAATAGATTCGGTTCTCTCCACTATCCCTTTCCTCCTCCTGGCTGGACACAGGGCACCCTTAATGCTGAACATGGCATGTGGGGTGTACACAGTGATTGGTGTTGTTGTGAGAGGAATTGCAACTGTTGGAACAATTGCAGTTGCTTTCGGGAGCTGAAGAAGTGACAGCTACTTTTCTGGCATTGCTGCCTCTGTTTCTGCCACTCTGCAGCTCTCTGACTCTCTTTGAAAGAGCTGAAGTAGGTTTACTATCCCATTTGTTCATGTTCTCACCATATGTGTCACGCAGAAGTATCCACAGTGATGGATGTGATTGCTGATGTCTGGGTGGAATTTGTCTCCTCCTAGGCTGGAATTGCCTTGCAGGAGGTGGGCGTCTGGTCCTGATGGCAGAAACGTGCACCCATTCAGATGATGCAGGAACTGTATCCTTTACCAGATTAGTAATATTTTTAAGATCCTCCATCAGTTCTTTCATGCTCTCTTTAATGCCATCTCTAATACCATCTTTAAGCTCTGTAGTCATAGTCTGTATGGCACAGATTATACCAGAATGTGACAAGCTATTCCCAATCTGCCTGAGCTGATCAGTGAATTCACCAACAGTGAAAGACCCTCCATTATCACTCCTTGCTAGAAACTTACTGGCCAAGGTGTTAGCATGCCACAACAGAGGGACGGGGAGACTCTTGGATGCCAAGAAAGTTCCGTTTATTGTAACAAATCCACTATGTTTTATAGTCAATACAGTTCTACTCCATACAGAAGGCTCTCAGTGATTGGTTCATTAAGCTTCTCACGTATACTGCTGATTGGCTATTCCAACTCAGCTTCTTGCTAAAATTTCACAATTTCTGCTTAGCTAAGATCTCTTATCAATGCAAGAAACCATATGCTCTGACTCCTTATCAGTACAACAGACCCTGCAATAAAATTAGGTCAACGTGTTGTAAATTCCTCTTTCTTATCAATTAAGTATGTGTCATTTTACACAGCTCTAGCCCAAGGTTTATGGTGTAACTCTTCCAAGGTTATCAGTTGTTCCTGGCTCACAGAGCACGACCCTACATCTCCCCCTTTCTGTTGTACAACAAAGATCTTAGCAGTAGCTCTATCAATCATTCTTTGCATGCATTGGAATATACAAGGCAATAGTAAAAGCATTACTAACACTACAATAATAACATAGCAAAATATTTTACAAGACTTCTAATCCATCCTGAAAGACCCCATCCCAGAAATAGTTTGTCAAGCCAGTCCCAATTATCTTCCTGTTGCAGTCTCGTCACTCCATCCCGTATCTTTTGTATGCTGGCATGGATCGATTCGGAGTGATCGGACAAGTTCATCCAGCACATTCCTTCTAAGTCTTCGCAACCATGTCCTTGAGCTAAAAGCAAGAAATCTATAGCAGCGTGATTTTGTAATGTAGCATGCCTAACACTATCTACATCCACTAATAGTCCTGACAGTGCAACACTAGTTGCATTGCTTTGTTTTGCAAGCCAACAGCCTAATTTATTTAAGGTGGCTAATGATTTGCTAGAGGCAACTCCTGGTGCAAAAATTGATGCAGCAACTATTTCTCCTCTATTCCAAAAGTCAACATTATCATCGCAAGATTGATCAAAAGCGTGCGTAGCTCTTTTATCTCTAATTTGCGGGTGCCTCTGATACTGTTTACGCCACCGCAGAACAGTAGTGTCATTGGGTGTTAAAATTGTTAGTCTACCAATTGTACAGGGTCCTCCTATAATACGAGAAGGGATAGATGGCCAGGCTCTATCACCACAAATAAAAAAGACACCAGGAGGTAACTTAAGAGGTTTGTTGGAAGATTTAGAAATGTTTTTTGTTGTGTAATTACACCAAGCTGATTCATTCCTAAATATACCGTGAATCGGGGTAACATTCCAAGCTTTAGTTTTGTTTTGTCCCGTGTAGTTAAACCTAAGGCAATAATCCGCTTTTATTGATCCAAATAATTCAAGTTCTTGGGGTTCTAGGGATGCCGGAGGTAAATACGGCGCCCATCCATCCCAATTATCTAGAACATCATTGCCCTGAATCATATCTCTCAGCGACTCAGGGACTGGCCATTGATCTACTGGTACCCCTACTAGACATGTAGAGAAAGGATTCTGAGGTGTAGCTGTAGCCAAACACAACGATTGTGATCCAGTAAGATTGGCCAGTGTGATCCAAACATTAGTTTTGGACAGGGTAAAAATATCAACTCCTAACTCAATTCCCCATATACAAATTAAAAGTACAGTAACATTCTTCATTTTGTCGATGATGTCTGTGCTTCAGATGAGGGTTCTATATATGGACGTATGTTCTTTGCCGGGAACCACTTGGGTCCTGAATCTGTGGAAACACAAGCATAACCCCTTCTCCATGTTATTAGAGGGAACGGTCCTTCTATTTTTCCTGATTCCATGTTTCGTACCAAGACGAGGGTTTTTTCCTGAAATTTGAAAAGGTGATTACTTGCAAAATGCTGTGCAATAGGGGGGGTATCTTCTGCAAAGCAATTAAAAAAATTGAAAGTGTACATAGCTTTCTGTAACCGTTCTTCCGGTGTGTCTATCATACCCCCTCCACTTTCTGTTTTCCTAATAGTGTTTTTTAGTGTTTGGTGTGATCTCTCAATGATGGATGTATAGGGTTAACACTCCTGGGGGAGTGACCTTTAACCTGACCCTGGGGGTCTTGGCCCCTCCCCAGGGGTGGGCCACACTCCAGGTGATGATTGGCCCACTCCCCCCACTTCCTGTGGTATAAAAGAGACAGGAGCTCCCTGTCTCTTCCTCTTTTCCTGCGCTACCTCTTGACCACTCACACTCGTACTGCATACCAGCACACCACGTGGCAGCCACGAGGCAGAGACACCATCACATTACTTGGGTTGTATCCATCCCTTGTTGTATTTTGATGTTTTCCCTTCCTTATCCTTTGTAAACTCCCCTACCTCCAATTACCCTTCTCTAAATTATTGTTAAACTTTTCCTTTTTAACTTCCAAATCGAGTGAGATTGATTTATTTGGGTGTGCTCACCTCTCCCTCTCTACATCTAATTCCCTATCTCTGGGAAGGGAGGGGGAAAGAGGGGAGGGCACTCTATAAATTCTATGAATTGTCATTGGGTCTACTAAAATTATTAGAGTCTCTGGGAACCTGCATTTGAACTCAAGACAATGGATTGCCCTGTAAGCGAGTGCGGGATGCCGGTAACGTGGCGTATCCCCCATTCCATAAAAAAGTTCTTCAAAAACTGGGATGAGTAAGCTGGACCATTATCAGTTTTTATCATTTTTGGTACGCCTAACGTGGCGAATGCTTTTAAGAAATGTCATTTAGCTTCTTTAGCTCTTTCTCCTGTATGACAGGAGGCAAAAAGTGCACCTGAAAATGTATCTATGGAGGAATGTGTGTATTTAAGTCAGCCGAATTCAGAAAAATGTGTAACATCAGTTTGCCATAGCTCAAGGCTTTGCAAACCTCTGGGGTTGATCCCTGTGGCTTGAGATTGTACACTGAAGCGCTGGCACTCTGGGCAGGCAGAGATGATGTCTGCCGCCTGCTGCGTGGTTAGATCGAACTGCCTCCTTAATCCTTTCACATTAGTATGGAAAAACGCATGACTCGCTCATGCTTGCCCTAACCTATCAGGTAGGGGAGAGGCTGTCAAAACTGGCATTGCTAAAGAGTCCGCAACTCTGTTGCCTTCGGCCATAAATCCTGGAAGGTTTGTGTGAGATCTAATGTGCGTCACAAAAAAGGCACATTTTCGGTTGTTAATAAGCGTGATCAAATCTTTAAGCAGATGGAATAGCTGTAAATTAGAAACTTCTTTAAGGGCAGAAGCCTCCGCCCTTGTTATAATACCTGCTGCGTACACAGAGTCCGTTACCAGGTTAAAAGGCTGATCGTGGAACAAAGTAAAAGCTCGAACAACTGCAGCCAATTCCACGATTTGTGGAGAGCCTGGATGAAAAGTAATGTCAGATTGCCAATTCTCATCAGTAGAGCACTTCCAGGTGACAACTGCTTTATGAGAGGCTCCTGACCCGTCTGTAAAAAGAGTAACAGCCTCCAACGGTGTTTCATTTCTTTTTGGATGTTCAGCTAAAGTTAAAGATAAGTGGAAAAGTTTATGTGGCAAGGGATGATTAGAGAACTGCCCTGAAAATCCTTGAACTGCAATCTGGAAAGGGAGTGAGTTCTGCATGAGAAAAGAGAGGTATGAGTCAACCACAGGCACATAAATAATTGCAAAGTCTTGACCAGAAAGCGATAGCACTCAGCTCCTGGCTTTCATAACAATATGTGAAAGCATTTCTGGGAGTTGCCAAATTGTCTTTGAAGACTGATGGGGTAAAAAGACCCATTCTATTATCAACAAAGGATCTTTCATCTTAACGTCCCATTGGAAAATCATCCCTGAAAATTTGTCATCATCTTTTAAGACTATTAAGTAAACAGCTAAATCAGGATCCCACTGAAAAGCTTTTCGTTCCAAAATCGCATCATGAACCTTGCTCAATGCTGTTTCTGCAGAAGGCGTCAGTTTCCTCGGGGCTAACTAGTTAGTATCCCCTTTCAATAGGTCAAACAATGGGGCTAATTCCTGATTAGAGATCCCTAAAAGAGGTCGTATCCAATTTATAGAGCCCAAAAGCTTTTGAACATCATTAAGGGTCTTAATTTGGACATCTATGTATATTTTTTGTGGTGTAATCGAATGATTTGTGATCCTTCACCCCAAATAATTATACGGTTCTGTCTTTTGGATCTTTTCTAAAGAAACATGTAGACCTGCCCCCTGAATTGCCTCCATAGTAGCTTTTGTAGCATTTTTTAACTCATCTTCTGTTGCTGTAGCAATGAGCAAATCATCCATGTAATGATACAATATAACAGTAGGGTACTCCGAACGCACAGGAGTGAGTATCTTTGCCACATACCATTGACATATATTGGGACTATTTTTCATGCCCTGAGGTAACACAGTCCAATGATAGCATTTTAGCGGCTCACCCATGTTAATGGTTGGCACTGAGAATGCAAACCTAGTAGCATCCTAAGGGTGTAATGGAATGTCAAAAAAGCAATCTTTTAAATCAATCACTATTAAGTGCCAATCTCGGGGGATCGTTGTTGGAGAAGGGAGACCCGTCTGTAAGGGTCCCATGGTTTCCATTGTTTCATTTATTTTTTGCAGGTCCTGAATTAAAAGCCAATTTCCTGTTTTCTTCTGTATTACAAAAACAGGGGTGTTCCAAGGACTAAAAGTAGGAATCAGATGTCCTTTTTTCAATTGAATTTAGACTAGTTGTTCCAGGGCGCTAAGTTTTTCTTTTGATAAGGGCCACTGATTAACCCACACTGGGTCTTGTTTTTTCCATTTTAATTTTGGGGTCTCACACCCTTCTTCAGTGGCCCCTATTAAAAAAGCGATTCCAATTGTATTCCCCATTGAGACAAAACGTCTCTTCCCCACAAGACCAGTGGTATGGGCATTACATATGGTCGAATGTTAGCTATTCTACCCTCAGGTCCAACAATTTGAACAATCCCCACACTTTGATAGCTGTTTCCCACACCCCCCACCCCTGCTAATGGCTGAGAGGTATGAATAAGTGGCCACTGACGAGGCCATTTAGCTCGAGATATTACTGTAACATCTGCTCCAGTATCTATAAGTCTTGTAACAGAAACCTGCTGACCATCCTGTTTCATTATACACTGTTTCATAGGTCAATCTTTTGATATTGTTTGTGTCCATAGAACCTGGGGTTGGCCCGTGGAACCAAAAGCATCTTGTCTGGTAACACCTGTGGATGGAGAAACACTGTCCAAGGGGAACAAAATAAGTTGTGCGATCTTACTGCCCGCCGGTACCTCACAGGGCGGTGTAGGCGTCCATGCCATGACCTTGATTTCCAAGGCATCGTTGTTGATAATGCCGGGCAGCACAAAAAGACCCGTTATAGTAGTCGACGATCTTCCTATTACGAGGGCGAACATTCCCTCTGGCAGTGGTCCCTGAAAAACTGTCTCTAAGAGATGCACAGAAGAGTCAGTTAAGGCAACTGTGTACTGGGTTGACAAATCCAATCTGGCACTGCCGCTGGTTGCTCATTTGAGACCGAGTTTATCAGTGGTAGCTGTGTTGTCTGCAGTTGAGGGATTTGTGTCTGAGCATGGCGCCGTCCCGCGCTCTGCCTCCAGTTTCCCTGCTGTGAGATCGGCTGACCTTGCTTGTTAAATTTCGAGTGGCATTGACTAGCGAGGTGTCTGCCCTTATTGCATCTACTGCAGATGGGTGTTTTAAAGCAATTCTTTTTTATATGGCCTCTTTGTCCACACCCATAGCAAGTCAACTCTTCTTTTGCTGCTTGTATTGGCCCCCTCATTGCCGCAAAGACATTTGCCATTGTTTCATATTTATATTCTGAAGTTCCAAAGCAGCTACACACCTCCATCATCTCCACCAAGGTAGGATTTGGATTTGGTAGAGACTTTAGGAGTCTTTTGCAGTCTGCATTGGCATTCTCGACTGCCAACTTAAGCAGCAGAATATTTCTGGCTTCCGGATTATCGATCTGTTTCTCCAGAGCCCCTTGCAGCTTTGAAATAAAATCCATGTAAGGCTCTTTAGGTCCCTGTATGATTGTAGTGAAGGCCCTCTGTGGTTTATTTACATCTGGAATTTTTAAGAAGGCTCTCTTAGCCTCTTGTGTGGTAGTGATTAAGGCTTCTCTCGGGCAGTCTCTCGCCTGAGCTGTTGGGTCCAAAAACTGCCCCATTCTCAGGAGGTGGTCTGCGGTCATAGCCTGCAGAGCCTGATTGTTGCCGGCGGCAAATTGTTGCAGCACCTTCTCTACCCCCTGTCTCCAGGCAGATTCCCACAGCATGCATTGTGATGAGTTTAAGAGGAGACGAGCCAAAGTCTTTAAATCGAAAGGAGTAAGTACCTGACCTTCGCAAACTGATTCTAACAGTCCCGTGAAGTAATGCGAGCCCAAGCTGTTCTCGGCAGCAACTCTCCTCAGTTCTTTGTGATGGAAAAGTTAAGCGGCCCCCAGACAGGGTCTCCCCTGGCGGGGTATGTTACCGGGGCCACAAAAGGGTTATTTTGGCCAAACTTAAGGCGTGGAGGATGCAGGGGGATCTGAATGGCAGAAGCCATGTCCACGTTCCCAGCCTCCAGAGCTTGTTTTTTAATCGTAGCCCATATCATGCCTGGATCGTAGTCATCGGGAAACAAGTCTGGCTCTTGCTCAGGATCAAAGGGATTGGGTTCAAAGGGATCCTCACTAGGAGGTACTGATTGAGTGGCAATAGTCATATTTATGTGTTTGGTCTCTTTTTTTTTCTCCGGGGGATTTAGAGCCCCACTCAGACTTTCATTGTTTAAAGGAGGAGCTGACGGTGGTGTCGCCTCCTTTCCTAGAGTCTGATGTTTAACTCCTTCGTACACTTTCCGCCATGGGGAAAGCAGCTTTAGAGCATCAGAGTCTCCCCTCGTCCCAAGGTCCCATAGTCGAACCCCCACATGATCTCAAAAGTCATGCCCAAAGATGTTTACCAAAGTGACATCTGAAAATTTATCCTGGACCCAGTTTAGTATCAATTTCAGTTCATGGCCCGATATGTCCTTATTATGTTTCTTCATTAATTCTTTCATCATTTTATAAACGTCCCTTTCTTCATGGGAACTGTGATTACCCATGTTAAATGGTTTCTCCGAGCTCACCTCCAATCCTTGGCGGGGACAAGACGGGTGGCCACCCTTTAAGACTTCTTTCAGTCTTCCTCCTCGGTCCTCGGAGACTTGCGACTGGCCGCCTTATTTTCTCAGTTGATAGCCTGTTGTCACGTCAGGCTCCCTTCGTAATCACGTCGGGGGTCACCATTTGCCGCAACAGAGGGACGGGGAGACTCTTGGATGCCAAGAAATTTCCATTTATTGTAACAAATCCACTATGTTTTATAGTCAATAAAGTTCTACTCCATACAGAAGGCTCTCAGTGATTGGTTCATTAAGCTTCTCGCGTATACTGCTGATTGGCTATTCCAACTCAGCTTCTTGCTAAAATTTCACAATTTCTGCTTAGCTAAGATCTCTTATCAGTACAAGAAACCATATGCTCTGACTCCTTATCAGTACAACAGACCCTGCAATAAAATTAGGTCAACGTGTTGTAAATTCCTCTTTCTTATCAATTAAGTATGTGTCATTTTACACAGCTCTAGCCCAAGGTTTATGGTGTAACTCCTCCAAGGTTATCAGTTGTTCCTGGCTCACAGCGCGAGACCCTACATTAGCATAGGATGAAGGAGCAAGCTTAATAAGCTTCTTCATGAGACCTGTTCCCAAAGGAATATCGTCAGGCTCATGAGTGCCATGATCTCCATAAAGCACTTCCTTCACAGCAAACTCCTTCAGAAGCTTAATTCCCTGCTCAATGGTGTTCCACTTCTTGGCAGCCCCTGGCAAATCATCTCGGGAAGGATATCTCATAGCCACAGCCAAAAGAAGGCGTGTCCACAAGCTAACCCTACCAAGAGGACTTGCTCGGTATTTGTCCACTCCACTCTCCTTAGTGAGTGGTCCCAGCTGCTTGGCAGACTTATCTCCTACCTGTAGGACATTAGCACCAATGCTACGGCATCTCACTAGCCAGCTTAGGATTGGCTCACATCATTCCCTTGAGTATTCCTTTCTAACTTCCCTGACCTCTCTGAGTGGATCAATGGAGTCCTTGATATCATCTTCCTCCTCTTCCTCTTGTTGATCTGGTTGTCCCTGGCCTAACAGAACCTTCCTCATAGCACTTCTAAACTCATTGGAACCATCTTCTCTCTTGGCAGCCATCCTCACAGCACTCTTCACATTTGAGTATTGTTGTCTCAGCACATTTGTGAGGTCTCGCAGACTAACTATCTCCTCTTCTTCCTCTTGCTGATCACCAGAGGTCCCCTCTCTTACATCCTCCTGTGAACCACTCTTTGTCTTAGCTTTTGCCTTAGCAGGTGCCATAACAGCCTGATCAGCAACAGACTTGGATGTGTCTGCTGGAGGGTTTGAATCATTAGAGGTCTGACCTGGAGCTTGTGAGTTCAAATCTGCCTTAGAGTTTAACAGGGCTCTGGTTCTGGTCTGCTGTCTGGGGATTCGAATTGGCTGAGCTGGTGTCATTAGAACTTGGACTGACTGGGCTAGTGTTACCAGCATTAGCAGTGTTATTAGCATTAGTGGGATTATTTGCCTGTCCTCCTGGGATGCCTGCCAACCCTGACATGTTATCATTGTTGCTAGGAACATTCTGATTTTGGGTACCTGCCTGTGCTCCTGGGAGTCCTGCCAAACTCTGCCCGTTGTTTTTGGTATCCTTCTTGTTTACATTCCCTCCAGGACTATTGGCAGAATTCCCAGAACCTACAGAGGAAGGTGGAGAGGCTGGCAGGGGGGAAGCAGATAACTATGTTCCCTTGTTTTGCTGTGAAAGAGACTGCTTCTGAGACACATTTTTTCCTAGTTCTTACAGAAACTGGTTTTGAATTTTTTACAAATAATGCCAAAATTAATATGAATATTAATCCCATGAGACATACATTAAAAATTGAGAGAATTAGAACAGTTTTGCATGAGCAATTTGCTAAACAAACATCTGGAATCCCAGTCCTAGGCTGAATCATTTGCATCGAAGATGTAGATAAAGCAGAATTTTGGTTGATTGTCACATTATTGATGAGTGCTCCCATAATGTTACTGGTAAGGTTTTCAGAGACATTAAAACCAGCATAACCAAGGATAAAATCACCCCAGCTCCAGAAAATGCTTGAAAGCTTAGCTTTGACCTTCTTATAAGCTACATGAAGGAAGAAATAACCAATTTTATCTTTGATCCAATTGTACACAAAAATCCAGAAAACAGGCCACACAATAATCCCCACCAAGTACAATAGCTGCCTAATTAGCTTCATCTTAATTCCCAGAGTTAATTACCAGTCACTCAAAAAAATCTAGCTCCACGTTGGGAAAGTCAAATAAAAAATGTGATGGTTTGGGCTTTTACCCGCCCCCCCACACTTTTGGAATTGCCCCAGATAACTCAGACGGCCTCTGGGAATATAAATGAAGCTATTTATTTTACAGCAGCAAATATACAAGCAGCTATTTACAATATATACAGTTCTATACAGAAATATACAAAGGATAAACAATACAGAAGCACAACTCCCCTCCCAGAAACCTGAGTCCCCAGGAGGGGCTCTAAAACCACCCCAACACCTCCCCCAGCCCTCTCAACCTTACCCCAGTTCTCAGGAAAGAAGAGAGGTGAAGCCAAGAGGTTAGGGAGCGAGGTTAGTGGTATCAAGGTTAATGAGATATGACTAGATCTGAAGGCAAAGGCAGAATGAAAGACAAAATGGAGAATGTTTTACTTCTTCTTTCCAGATTTCTCAGCATGACTGTGAGCAAAGAGTCACAATTGTTTTTCATTTCATTGCCCATTATCTAGTTTTTTTACCAAAACATTCTAGCTTGCTTCAAACTAGCACAGGTCCATAAGCCCAGTACCTTCAAATATGGGAAGAGCATAGGTGGGCCACATGCTAATTGTGTGGGCTTATGCAACCTGTTTACATCCACTTTATATAACCAGGGCAGACCAGACTTTGTGGCACCAGGCCTATTGTGTCCCCTTTGTGTGTTTAATGTGTTTACCTCAGGTTTGGGCAGTGTCCTGGAGTCCTGTATACCCCTAGGTTCCTCTCCTGCTGTGACTTCAGGGGAGAAGGAAAGCCGCGTGATTCCCCCCATCCCATTGCCTGCTCTGTGGGCATGAAGGGGGGGTGAGCAAAGGGGTCCTGCCCGCATGAGGAGTATCCCGTGCAGTGCCTGCGCTGGAATCAGGATGGGATTGGCTGTGCGTTTTCGTGCCTAAGGTGTGGTAACTCTGCCTTTTGTCTAGCGAGGATATAAATATTTGGGTTCTCGCCTTTGAGGGTTCCCGCCTTGGAGTTTGTTCCTGTGTGAGCCTTCGTGCCAGCCTGAGACTTCTCCCCCCCCTCTCCTGGATGCAGAGAGATCTTCAGAGACTGCTTCACCTATTGACACCTTTTGTAAGAGCTGAGTACCTCTTAACGACTCTTCGGCAGCTTCTGAAAAGGAACAAAGGGACAGACCTCACCAGGAAGTCAGCTTGATAATGAGTTGTTTTGACTGAACTTTATTAGTAAGAAAAATGCTATTAATTAATAGCTAAAGCCTTTTCCAACTTCTGACTTCCAAAATAGTCAGATTATCGATGGTATCCTTGTAGATATTCTCAAGCAACTGAATCTGTTAATTAAATGAAATCAATCTTTGTATATATAGTTTTGGGGGCAGGCTTTTGGGAAAACAAACAACTCTATTTTCATATAAAATTCCCGACTCAGCCACACATTAATTCCTGCCTCCACAACAGTATGGTGCGGCGAATGCAGGGTAGTTCAATCATAGAATTTCTACATGAAAAGGGATGCCTTATCACAGGACTTGATTTAATTTAATTTAATTTAGGCTCAGCAAAATTGTAAAACTCCAGAGAAAATCCTGGAGAAATTAGCTGAAAGCTCAGACCCTGTGATTACCGAGTCTCCAGCAGAGTGGTACACTGTTGTTTTGGGGTCAGTGGTGACTCTGGCTCTGGCTGAATTTGAAAATTATGAGAAAAGAATTCAGACCTTGGAAAAGGCTTTATTAGAGGAAAAAACAAGGAGCCAAAATATCTGGGAAAACACGCTGGTGCAGGCAAAGAGCTTTACCAAGGCGTTAAGCACCCAGATGAAAGAGAGGCTGGTATGTTGTGGAGGCAGAAATTAATGTGTGGCTGAGTCGGGAATTTTATACAAAAATAGAGTTATTTTATTTTCCCAAAAACCCGCCCCCAAAACTATATATACAAAGATTAATTTAGTTTAACTAACAGATTCAGTCACATGAGAATTTTCTACAGGGATACCATCGATAATCTGACTATTTTGGAAGTCAGAAGTTGGAAAAGGCTTTAGCTATTAAATTATAACAGTTTTCTTACTAATAAAGTGGAGCTGAGCCAAAATAACTCATGATCAGGCTGACTTCCTGGTGAGGTCTGTCCCTCTGTTCCTTTCCGAAGCTGCCAAAGAGTCATTAAGAGGTATTCAGCTCTTACAAAGGTCTCAATAGGTGAAGCAGTCTTTGAAGATCTCTCTGCATCCAAGGTGAGGCGAGAGAGGTGGGGGAGCACGAAGGTTCAGACAGTAACTAACTCCAAGCAGGGACAAACTCCAAGGCGGGAACCCTCAAAGGCGAGAACCCCAAATAGTTATACCCTCACTAGACAAAGGGCAGAGTTACCACACCTTAGGCACAAAACTGCACAGCCAATCCCAGCCTGATTCCAGTGCAGGCACTGCACAGGGCACTCCCCATGCGGGCAGGACCCCTTTGCTCACCCCCTCTTCATGCCTGCAGGGCAGGCGAGGGGAGGGGAACCAGGCAGCTTTCCCTCTCCCCTGAAGTCACGGCAGGAGAGGAATTTAGGGGTATACAGGACTCCAGGACATGGTAACATCTTCAGATGACAGATCTTCAACCTCCCTCTCTGCATATGAACTGAGCGATTCGCGGGAACCGGGAAGAAAAGCAGAGAATGTCCTGAGGGACTCTTGGGGGAAAGGAGTTCTTTGAAGTCAGGCAAGAGAAACTCTGCTAGTGACTCAGACAATTCTGCTGTATCTGCCTCTGTGCAGCAAAAAAAAAGCAAAGCCATGCAGAAAGCCCAGGTCCCGACTGGACCCTCCCATAGCTAGCGTGGAAGAGAGCTCTGGTGAGGAAGGTGCCATGGTGCAAAAACACATGCTGCCTGTAATAAAAACTCAGACCTCGAAGGGCAGAAAAGGTACAGGGACCACCATTATCAAAAAGCAGTACACAGACACACAGCTCAGTGACCTGCAGGTCAAATATGTGAGAGAGCCTGGCGACTCCATAGCTGAGTACGTTTACAGAGTCTCTCGAGATGGTGGGGACAAAGTCCTTCTAGACTCCAAGGAAGCAGCTGGAGACTGGGGGGATGATGTGTTCCTGACACTTGAACCTGAGGGGATGCATAGCCTCACCGCCCGGATAGCTTACTGGGCAAGCAGTGTCCATCCAGCCTACCAGGGAGAGCTGACAGAACTGAGGGTCACCAGCTCCTCTGAGCTCACCACTGCTCTCCACAGACCCACCTGTGTGCAGGCTATATTAAATAAGGGACAGTATGGTTGCCCGTTTTATGCCCCTGTGGACCCAGAGAGACTGCACCCTATTATGAAGGGTTTGCCAGCAACCCTGCAAATTTGAGCAATGAGGAGTATAGAAAACATTCAAAAGGTGATTGTAAAAAATGCAGAGGATGATGCCAAAGAGCATGCAGTGACTTGGGCTGAACTGTTAACTGACTTAAATGCCCATGGGCTCCAGTTTGGGTTTGGGTCTCCTGAAGACACAAGGTCTGGGGAGAGACAGTCTCATGCTTCTCCCCCAGAAAAATCTGGGACTCTGTGCAGACAGGTCTGGTCAGTGCAGGACTGCCCCCCCCCCCCGCCCTCCCCCCCCCCCCCCCCCCCCCCCCCAGGGGGACGGGTCCTGCAGTCTTCTCTCTGAGGGGTAGAAGAGACCATCACAGTGACTGGAGACCCAGAGAGCTGAACGCTCTAAGGAATAGTTGGTACCGACAAGCTCTATCTTTAGGGGTATCTAACACCATCTTAAAGCAGCTAGCAGATTGGCAGCTGAAGGATTTAGTGCGGTGCCTTCAGAAATTAGCTGCGAAGCCCAGAGGCAGCCGTGAAAAGCCCAGTTTGATGGTTTAAAAAACAAACATGGAATATACATTACAATTCATGTATACTTATACTATATATATATATAAAATGGAACAAGATTCACAATTTCATGACGCACTGCATTTTTTGAAAGTATATGAGAGTCAATACTCTAATTTTAGAGTACTGTATGCTGTTATGGTTTTAATATCAAAGATAAGCATGCTCTAATATGGTAGTCGTCATCCAAGAAATATGCGTGCTGTGATAGTTGTCATTATAGAAATATACATACTGTGATAACTGTCATTGTGAAATACAGACTCAGTAATAGTTGTCAGAAATGAAATATAATAATAATAAATACATCTAGCAGTTTTTCTTTCTGGATACAAAAGAGGTTTAAAAAATATAGTCTCAAGCTCTGTTTTCAGATGGAGGAGTTGCTGTCCAGAGAGGATAAGTGATTTGCCCAAGGTCATCTATCAGAGTGCTGTGGAGGGAAAATTAATTAATGTGAGATGATATTTTTCAAAATTAATATTGTTTATTAATTTTGCTATTCAGAACTCTTGCCACCCCCAACTACTAATTTTAATAACATTTTGGTTCTTACATGGTTATGGAAACATGGTTATGGATAATATCTGCATCTAATGTAACCAGTAAAATACATAAACATTAATTGAACTGGAAGATACTATTCCTGCAGTCAATGCCACTTGAGGTCAAATACGCCATTTGCCCGGTAGATGGACTCAAGCTCTTTCTGCTCTATGGCGCACAGCAATAGAGAATAACAGAGTCATTGAGCATTTACTCACAGATTATTATTACCCTCACACGGACTAACCACAGTCCAGACAGCACCCAAATGCTTTCAGGGGATTCTGTCTTATTGGATGTTGAGGCTTGAATCTTCCTGGCTTCTGGGGAAAGGATGCAGACAATCTCTGACCTTGTTCTCCTGTCTTCTTCTGGATGATCTGTCTATATCCAGGGATTCTAGGCAGGAACTTCCAGTTCAAAGGCAGGATGTCATGCAGTCTCAGCATGATGTCACGCTGGCCACACAGGCTGATCACATGCAGACATCCAGGGTCTGCTCCTGGTAACTCACAGCAGTGGGGTTTACCAAGCAAACAGTAAGGCAGTGTAATACGTAGTAATACGGCTGGGCACAGCAGAGAGAGCATGGCAAAGAGCAGGGAAGCAAAGCAGGGAAGCAAAAGCCCATTGTTCACCTGCGTATCTCCTTTTATCAATGTGGGCTGAGATTAAGTGCCCCTTAGACACAAGAACAGCCAATCAGTATGGCAGTAAGCCAAACCATACCATATTAAGCAAAGCCACAGGCTCACTTTTACCTAGTTTGGGAAAAGCATGGGCCTTGCAGTAGGCAGGTATGAGCTAAGTGTGTGTACCTTACACCACAGGACCCTGAGCAGGCCAGATTCAGCAGCTCCAGGTACTTTGTGTTCATTTCTTGCCTCTCTGGTAGAGCAAAAAAAACATGCCTAGGCAAGGCAGGACATGTATAAGCCTATTTTGGACCTATGAAGCCTACCATGACACAGAGACATGTTGAAGATGTGAACAGAATGCCTATTTCTTTTTCTGTGGCCTGGACATTTTGCCACATCTTGTCAAAAGATTCTATGATTGTCAAAATCACTCTATGAAAGAAATAAATATTCTCCCACAACAGGGCTCTAGAATATTTAGAACCTGATAGGACTGCTTTTAGCACTTTCCAGAATAAAGGCTCACTCCTCTTGAATTGAGATAGCAAAATATATCACAACAAATAATTCATCTGACAAATTAGCATACTTCAGCTCTCCAGCAGATGACACAGCCTTCTCATGGTTATTTAACATCTAAAACGATCAGTCAGACTTTTCTACATTAGTAGTAGTATTAAAAACAACAACAATAATAATAATAATAATAATAATAATAATAATAATTACTATTAGTCTACGGAGATACTGTGACATTTTTTTTTACTCATGTCTAACCAGGAAGTTGATTTGTAATTGATCAAATAAATTTCAAAGTCTTACTACATCCTTCTTGACTGGGTGAAAAAAAACAATCACATCTCACTGAAAGTATTTGCATCTTTCTCATATTCTATTCCATTTGTCACATTTGTTTAAAAAATGTCTTATTTTGTGTGCTAGTTTGAAGCAAGCTAGAATGTTTTGGTGAGGAAAAACTAGAGGATAGGCTGTGAAAGGAAAACAATGGTGATGTTTCCTTCCCTCAGAGTCTCACTGAAGAAGAATGTAAACATTAGACAACACTCTTGACATTTTGTCTTCACTTTCAGGCTGGGCTTTGGCTGAGCTGCATCTCCCTATTGTGGAGGCAGGAATTAATGTGTGGCCGAGTCAGGAATTTTTATACAAAAATAGAGTTGTTTTATTTTCCCAAACCCCACCCTCAAAACTATATATACAAAGATTGATTTAGTTTAATTAACAAATTCAGTTGCTTGAGAATATCTACAGGGATACCATCGATATTCTGTCTATTTTGGAAGTCAGAAGTTGGAAAAGGCTTTAGCTATTAATAGTATTTTCTTACTAATAAAGCTGAGCCAAAATAACTCACTATCAGGCTGACTTCCTGGTGAGGTCTGTCCCTCTGTTCCTTTTCAGCAGCTGCAGGTGAACCATTAAGGGTCGTTAGGCTTACAAAGGGTGTCAATGGCTGTAGCAGTTCTTTGAAGCTTTCTGTATTCAGCTTAGCCGAGTGAGGGGGGAGGAGAACTCTCAGGTGAGCACAAAGGTTCAGGCAGTAACCAACTCCAAGTGGGATGAACTCCAAGGCAGGAACCCCCAAAGGTGGGAAGCCCCCCCACATTTATACCCTCTCTAGACAAAGGGCAGAGTTACCACTTCCTTAGGTGCAAAAAAACACAGCCAATCCCAGCCCGATTCCAGTGCAGGCACTGCACAGGGCACTTCTCATGCGGGCAGGACCCTTTTGCTCACCCCCCTTCATGCCCGCAGGGCAGGCGAGGAGGGGGGGGAAACCAGGTGGCTTTCCCTCTCCCCTGAAGTCAAGTCAGGAAAGGAACTTAGGGGTATACAGGACTCCAGGACACTCCCTAAACTCATCTGCCACTAACTTGCTTCTTAACCTCTTGGCTGCACCTCTATTCTTCCTTAGGACTGAGGTAAGGTTGAGAGGGGCAGGGGGAAGGTGCAGGGGTGGTTGAGAGCCCCTCCTGGGGACTCAGATTTCTGGGAGGGGAGTTGTGTTTCTGTATTACTTTTAACTTGTATATTTCTATATATAACTATATACTGTAAATACCTGCTTGTATATTGTGCCAGCTGTAAAAAAATAGCTTCATTTATATTCCCAGAGCCCGACTGAGTTAGCTGGGTGTTTCTTAAGGTGTAGTGGGCGGATAACACCTAAACCACCATATTTTGCAATTTTCTTTGTGACTTCTATCCTGTGCCAAGCACACCTGAAATTTATTTAGAATCTAAAGCTCTATTGACTGTGTCAGTTTTTGACAGATAACCGAAAGGGAAAGGAAGAAAATGCTGAGCAGAGTGGAGGTGAGATAAATGGGACAACAGGTTTTGTAAAATCAATATATTCTTTACTCTTCAATTGCAGTAAGGGGAAAGCATTTATTACTGTTGTGGAGGGGTACCCTGCCACCTACGCCGATTGTGGTGGAGGGGAGAAATTAATTGGTGCAAGATAATATTCTATAAAAACATATATTTATTAACTTCTATATTCTGAACTCTTGCCACCATCAACCACTTTAATATAAGAAGGATCTTACACAGTCATGAAAGACATTCTAGGATTAATACCACACCATAATTTATTAATAACCAGCAAACAGTTCAAACTATAGAGAGAGGAGTTTCCTCATGGCTTGATGCTGCTTGAGGTCTGTATACTATTTGCAAGCAGGTGAGCTGAAAGCTCTTTATGCTCTGTGGTAAGAGATAATAGAAATTACAGAGCCATCAAAGCATTTATTCACAAGTTTTGATTAATTATCTATCACTCTCCGGGGCTATGTCATAGCCTATTACTAGCATCCAAACTTCAGGGGAGTCTTTGCCTGTGGACTTTGAGGTTGGAATCCTCCCGGCTATAGGGGAAAGGAGAATCTTCCCAGATTCTGGGGAAAGGATGCAGTCTCTCACCTTGTTGTCCTGGCAAAGGATGCAATCTCTGCCCTTGTCTCCTGGCCTCTTCTGGACACTCTGTCCAGAGACTGTTGGCAGGACCTCAGGTGGAGGAGGAGTACGATGCTGTGCTGTCTCAGTACAGTCTCACACTGGCTAGCAGGCTGATAGCGTGCAGACAAGTGGAGTCTGCTCCTGGTTAACTCAGTGGCAATGGTGCACTTACCAGGCAATGATAAGGCAGCAGGCGTGCATTAGCATACGTGGCTGCATGGGAGTCTGAACTCCATAGGTAAAGTCAGGCAATACAGGATATGGTCCTGATAACTCACCACAGTGGCTTGTAGGTGTGCACAGCTGGCTGAGAGACTATGGGAGATATGGTCTCCGTAATAACAGTGCTGGTGCGTTTAAGCCCAATAATGAGCAAGTGAGCCTGAATGTGAGCAATGCAGGGGAGTCCGAGCACGTTGTTTACCTGTGTGCCTCTATTTATCAAATGTGGGCCAAGATTAATGGCTCTTTGGACACTAGAATGACCAATCAGGTTTCAGCAGTCAGCCAAACAATACCATAATGGGCAAAAGCCACAGGCCTGGACTTTCTAAATATGATAAACACACAGGCTTAACACCCGGCAGGCATGAGCTGGGTGTGTGGGGGCTTATATAACCTCCATATATAATCAGGGGCCCTGGGCAGGCCAGACTTCATGGCACCATGTCTGTTGTGCCCCTTTGTGCTCATTATGTGTTTACCTCTGGTGCAGGCAGAGAAACATGTCCAGGCAGGGCAAGGCATAAATAAGCCTATTTTTGAGTCTTTGAGCCCTCCACAACAATTACTTACAAAAAGTTTAATCCCACTATGATAGGGAAGAGACAAATTCACTCACAAGACATAGAGGAACAAGAAAAACTCTTCTCGTCTCCTCATGCTTTTGACAACAGTCCATCATGGTCTTTCATGGAATTAGTATGAAGCCAGTACAGATTCTTGCCTTCTGCATATGCAGCATGTAAGAAGAGAGGGACATTTTCTATCTTAATATGCCAATATTCAGCTAAGCAATGCATTTTCTGAGAGATTTAAATGTGGTTGAATCAGTATTTTCTCTGAAAAACCAAACCTAAAATAAAACAAAACACAAAAAAAGCTACTAAAATTCCTCCCAACACCTAATAAGATGAACAAAAAAACCCCACCCATATAATTATGGAGAGAAATTGCATAAAACCTGATCCCTAGGAGTGTCATTTGAAGTCACTGGAAATACGACAGTTCATACCAGCTGTGGATCAGGCCCATGAAATGTAATATGTGCCATAAACATTTGGAAACTGTCTTTAGTAACTTTGTTTATTTTTCTGGCACATAATAGATTTCAGTGAAGAAATGCTGTCATGGAGGGGGATTCTGCCACCTACGCCGATTTTGGCAGAGGGGAGAAATTAATTGGGCCAAGATAATATTCTATAAAAAAATATATTTATTAAATTCAGTGTTCTGAACTCTTGCCACCCCCAACCACTGTATGTTAATATTAAAATGGTTCTACACGGTTAAGAAAACACTCTAGGATAAATATCTACATTGACTTATTAATAACTAGCAAACACTCAAACTGTAAACAGAGAGAGGATTTTTTCCCCATGCAAATACCATTTGGGATATATATGCTATTCGCCCAGCAGACTGGGCTGGAAACTGATTCTGCTCTACGGCAGAGACAATGGATTATTACAGAGGCATTAAAGCATTTTCTCACAATTCTTATGAATCACTAATCACCCTCTGGGGCTATGTCATAGCCTATGCCTAGTGTCCAAACTTCAGGGGAGCTTTGCCTGTGGATTTTGAGTCTGGAATCCTCTCGGCTTGAGGGGAAAGGAGAATCTTCCAATCTTCTGGGGAAATTACAGTGTCTGGCCTTGTTCTACTGGCAATGGATGCAATCTCTGCTTTAGTGCTGCTGGCTGCCTCTGGATGCTTTGTCCAGGGATTCTTAGCAAGGAGGATCTCAGGTGCAGGAGGAAGATGTCATGCTGTCTCAGCACAATCTCACATGGCTATCAGGCCGATTGTGTGCAGACAATTCAGTCTGCTTCTTGGTAACTCAGTGACAGGCAATGATAGACAGCAGGCATGTAAGATGTGCATGGTTGCTGGGAGACTATAGGCTCCCAATATATATATAGGCAGGCTTAATTGAGCTCTGCAACTAAGTATGCAAACAGGCAATCAATGTACTGAGTCCGAGCTATGCAGGGGAGTCCGAGCTGCAAGTAGGTCAGAGCATGAGGGTCTGAGTACTTTGTTTACCTGTGTACCCCTATTTATTGAATGTTGGGCGAGATTAATGGCCCCTTTGGCCACTAGAATGACCAATCAGTTTGGCAGTCAGTCAAACCTTACATAATAGGTGAAAGCCACTTGTCTTGACTTTCCCCAAATATGGGAATTACATGGGCCTGTTGGAGAGGCAGGAATTAGTGTGTGGCCAAGTCAGGAATTTTATACAAAAATAGAGTTGTTTATTTTCCCAAAACCCACCTTCAAAACTATATATACAAAGATTGATTTAGTTTAATTAACAGATTCAGTTGCTTGAGAATATCTACAGGGATACCATTGATAATCTGACTATTTTGGAAGTCAGAAGTTGGAAAAGGCTTTAGCTATTAATTAATAGCATTTTCCTACTGATAAAGTTGAGCCAAAATAACTCATGATCAGGCTGACTTCCTCGTGCGCTCGCTCTCTCTCTCTCTCTCTCTCTCTCTCTCTCTCTCTCTCTCTCTCTCTCTCTCGTTCCCTTTCAGCATCTGCAGGTGGACCATTAAGGGTTGTTAAGCTTACAAAGGGTGTCAATAGATGAAGCAGTCTTTGAAGATCTCTCTTTCATCCAAGGTGAGGCGAGAGAGGTGGGGGAGCACGAAGATCCAGGCAGTAACAAACCCCAAGCAGGGATGAACTCCAAGGCGGGAACCCCCAAAAGTGGGAAGTCCCCCAATTTATACCCTCACTAGACAAAGGGCAGAGTTACCACTTCCTTAGGTGCAAAAAGGCACAGCCAATCTCAGCCCGATTCCAGCGCGGGCACTGCACGGGGCACTTCTTGTGTGGGCAGGGCCCCTTTGCTCACCCCCTTCACACCCGCAGGGCTTTTCCTCTCCCCTGAAGTCATGGCAGGAGAGAAACATAGGGGTATACAGGACTCCAGGACAGGGCTCCACGACAGGGCCTTACACCAGGGAAACAGGAGCTGGGTGTGTGGGGACTTACACAACCTGTTTACAAACACCTTATATGACATAGACCCTAGGCAGGCCAGACTCCATGGCACCAGGTCGCTTGTGTCCCTTTTGTCCATTTAATGTGTGTACCCCTGGTTTACGCAGAAGAACATGTCCAGGCACGGCAAGGCATAAATAAGCCTAATTTCGGGCCTACAGATTTTATTATTGAATATAAAGGTTACCAGATCTATAATGCAACATGGTAAATGAAGTGGTATGTGAATTCATGCTAGGCAATTTCCCACTTGAATTAGTATGTATTAAAAATGGTACTTTGTTCAATATTAGCTTTTTTTGTACACTGTAATAACGTTGAATTTACACAAAAGCCTGTTTTGGTGTGTTAATTGCATTGTTTTAACAGTTATGTGAATATGACACATGAGGCTGGTAAAAGGACTGCTCTACAGGGTCATTCAAAAATTGTGGTCTTGGCCTCCTGTAGTCATTCCTGTCCATCTTTTTGTGAGATCTTTGGGGAGGTCACTTTCAGAGCCCATGGTCATACAGAAGTAAGGTTCAGTGCATTCACTGTCTTTCAATTCCTTCTGCTTCCTTGTTGTTAGCTTGATCCAAACCTGCATAAGTCAACAAAAAGGCACATCTATTTCAAAAACAATCAGGCCCTCAATGGGCTGTTTATGGCTTCAGAAGAGCAGCTTCCCTGTTTTGTTCTATCACTTTTCTGAGAGCTTCATGTGCTTGGCATTTAATTTAGAATAAAGGCATTCTGACCACTTTGCTCCCTTCATTTACATGTCTGTGGAAATAGTCTTGCACCATGCAATGTATAGTAACATTAATTTGACTGCAGAAGACAGAATAGAAACACTCTACAGCCTCCTTCCCATTTTTTTTTTTTCTCTCTGTCCTTGATTGAGTACTATAAGGTTAGAAAATCCTCTGGGGACTAGAAGATTGCTATTCAATCACATAATTCTGCTATCTCTTTATAAACTCACAGCAACGCCAGCTTGTTCTCCTCTCTTCCTCCTCCTCCTGTCCTATGTTGGATAGGAGGCGCTTTATAGGGACAAATATATTAGTAATAGAACCATTTTGGGAGCTCTAGAAGCTTTTGTTTAGGCCTCTTGGGAGGCAGAGGCACTGGTTGGGGGAGGAATGGAGCACTGAGGATTATAGATTTAGCTTTTGTCACAGAAGGTAGTTTGGGAGGTTATGGGGAAAATACGTGGAGACTCACTTGTGGATTTTCAAGTGATTTATTGCTCAAACACGGAGATCCCCCTCCCGAACTAAATTCCCCACATGAGTTCCTTTAGGATTGAAGTTGTAGAATAACATTTCAGAAAACAGCAGATAAAGGAGAGTCTGTGATTTCTTTAGAGTTCTTTTGAGTCTTTAAAGTTATTCAGTCTTTAGGTAAAGAGTTCTGTCTCCAATTTACTCACTGTTCCGTAGTTCAATTAGCAGAATTCGAAGTTTGGGCGGTGTCCCTTTGTTCGTCAGGATTGGGCCCAAACGGGTTTCAGGTCTCTGTGAGTCCCTCGTCGGGCAGGGCCGATCAGGAATGAGAGGTCACCGGAGCAGAAGTGAGGCAAGCAGGCAGGCTAGTGAGCAAACAGGTAGGAGCAGGTACCAGCAAGCAAGCAAGCTTCCGATCCAGGAAGGCACACCATTTTTATAATGTTCAAAAGAGGTGTAACCCACCAGTCCAGGCTACTTTACGTTATTCTTACAGATTGGCACAAATTATAATTAATCCATACAATTGGAGAATTCTTACCAAAACAATTTCTAAGACCACCCCAAGCTCGGCCTACACCAGGTGTCGAGCGGGCATGAGAACTGCCGTTTCCCGTAGCCAAAACAGTGGCCACTGTTCACCTTTTATCTCGACCAGGGAGAGACTTTCTCATGGGACTGAAGGATTGTTTTGGTTTTGCGATGCTCTTGGCATTAATGTGAGACACTATAACTTTCACAACAGGGAGGCCTGCTAAGGGCTTCTGCTACCCTCCATGACATACTCCACCCCCTGGCTCACATTAAGCCAAAAATCGGAAAACAAAACAAAATACAAGTATTCTTAACCATTATACATACATGAACAGTATACTAATGCATAAACATAACTGTAACCTAAGACAGATTAATCCTATATATGCCCACCCCCCTGAATAACATACAGCTTTATTGAATATTTACAAAGCAAGAAAACCTGGTATATGCGAAAGCAATTCAGAAGTCTGGGAGAATCCACCGTAAACTAATGCGATGAGTTTTCCCACTTACATCAGTTGCTTCCCATTCATACAAACCATTTGGTTTTGACAGGGTCATAGGCACAACTCCAATTGAAGGTAAGTTTACCATTACTGGTTGTCCCACCTGTAACCTGTGTAGTGATTGTTGAGGGTGTTGAGACTTATCCGGTGGATGGTTGACATTCTCCACTGGCTTGTCAGGACAAAATGCTCTTATTTTAGGACTACCATAATTACCCCATCGGTTATTCACAATGAAAACTGCATATGGCAAATGTTTATCCCAGTTACCTTTGGATACAATAGCATGTTTCTTAATCAGAGCATTTGTTCTCTCTACAATACCATTAGCTTGAGGATAATAGGGAGTGTGGAATACCCACGTGACTCCCTCACCCTTAGCCCAGTCT
The DNA here is from genome assembly GCF_015220805.1 of Pogoniulus pusillus. Taxonomy (NCBI): domain Eukaryota; kingdom Metazoa; phylum Chordata; class Aves; order Piciformes; family Lybiidae; genus Pogoniulus; species Pogoniulus pusillus. The sequence continues at coordinate 19,068,417 of NC_087309.1, forward strand.
TGTACAGATGACACTGTAAAGTGAGATCCATTATCACTTTGGATGTATTCTGGCATTGACAAGAAACTAAACCACTGCTTTAAAGCTTCAATAATTTGAGCTCCTGTGGCAGCACTAGTTGCTGTAGCCATGACTAATCCTGAAACCACTTCCACCCCCACCAGTATGTTTTTCTTCCCATGTGAGGGTTTAAATGGGCCCACATAGTCAACTTGCCATGTGCTCCATAGTTTCTTGTCTCCTCTAATGTCTTGTGCTGGGGCTAGGTTGGGGTGATCGGCTTTAAGCCTGACTTTACACTGTGGACAAGCCGAAATGATTTCCTCGCAAGTAGTCATAGAAATTGGCCATCCTCTGGATCTACACTCGTAGTAGAGGTCTGCCTTTCCTGAATGGCCTCTTTTAATGTGTAGCCATTCAGCTAATCTCCACCATTCATCTTTCTCATCTTCAACTATGTTTATTCTTGCCAGAAAATCTGCCTGATTATTCCAGGCTGCAGCTGGGGTTTGCTGTTTGGAATGCCCGTTAACCCAACCAACTTCAAGAGATCTGGATTGGCCTATCTCTAGTAGTCTTTTCCAGTCATCAGCCCTCCAAACTTCCACATTTGAAACCTTCCACTGATTCTCTTCCCACTGGCAAATCCACTCAGTGGCACCTTTGAATGTGGAGTAGGAATCGGTGTAAATGGCTGTTGCTCCATGCTCTGCTGCTAGCATGAGAGCACGCAGTTCCCCTACCTGTGCACTGCCATCACCCTCTTCAGTGATGGTTTGGCCTGTAGCAATCTCCAAGGCAGCGGCTTTGTAACGCCACTTTGACCTCACTCTCCGAGAAGATGCATCTGTGAACCACACTCCTGACTTATCAGAGTCTGCGGTCATTTCTGGGGCCACCTGAATAGGAGAAGGCTTATATGGCTGACCAAGTAGTGCCTTGTCAGCGTTAACGGGCTGCTCTAATTTGGATATCTTAGTAGGTCCTTCTCTCAGCAGTATAAGCTGTGAGATTCCCTCTAGGTAAGCATACCACTTTCTTACAGTGGCCTTTTGGGCAATTCCTTTTGGTGGAGGAGATCCTTTAAGGATCGATTTTAGCAGAGGAAATGGGCCTTGCACTACAATGTCTTGTGTAGTGCGAAGCTTTTCTGCCTCTTTGACAGCTCAGGTTAGGGAAAGGAGTCCCTTTTCCCATTCCGAGTACCGTGTCTCGGTGTCTTTGAATGCTGTTGAGGAAAACAAAAGAGCTCTACTAAGACCATTGGGTCCTCTCTGAAAAATTCCACAGTATGAGGCATTCTCGGAAAAACCCCATTCAGCCCTCAGGGCGTCTTTTGGGTGCAAGGGCCCCAACTTCTGATAGGCTTTCAGTTCATCTTTGAGAACTTTCAGGCTCTCAGAATGTCGTGGAGTCCAATCCCAAACTTTGTGCTTTTTAAGCAAATCGTACAGAGGACGAGCAATTACAGAGAAACCTGGGATGTGTTTCCTCCAGTAACCCAAGGTACCTAACAATTGTTGCAGCTCCTTTCTGTTTTGGGGTATTTGGCCCTTTTCAATTTCTTGAAGGGTGTCCTCTGGCACAGACACTGCACCTGCTACCCACCAGGATCCCAAGAATTTAACCTCCTGGCTTGGACCTTGGCACTTTTCCTTTGGAATAGTTAGCCCTTTTATCAGTTAACAGTTTTTGAATGTTCTCAGCTACTGCAGCAACTTGTTCTTTGTCATTCCCTCCCACCAAGATGTCATCAATGTAATGATAGACTTTAACATCTTTAGGAAGTTGAACAGTGTCAAGCAAAGCTGCAAGTGTGTTGTATGCAATAGTTGCACTGTGTTTGTACCCTTGTGGGAGACTGTTGAATGTGTATTGAATACCTTGCCAAGTAAATGCAAACTGCGGTTTGTCCTGTTCTCTTAGTGGTACCATGAAAAACATGTCCTTCACGTCCAGAGTCGCCATCCAGGCATGAGAAGCTGCTTGGATCGCTGTCACTGTGGATGAGAGACTAGGAACTGCTACAGTGAGAGGAAGAGTGTTACTATTAAGTTTCCTGAAATCAATCGTTAATCTCCATCGGCCATCTGGTTTGTGGACTGGCCAGACAGGTGAATTGTAAGGAGAATGAGTTCTGGTGATGATCTTTCTCTTCTCAAGATCAGCTATCACTTCAGTAATACCTTGCCTAGCTGCTGCTGGCAATGGATATTGTGCAACACAGGTAATGTGTGATTTTGGCAAAGGAGGAGCAGTTTGTAACCAACAAACATGAGCATGTACTAATTTTCCCCTCTTATTCCTCACCTCATAAGCACCAAAGCTCCATAATGTTCCATCTGGAAGATGCCACCTTCTACCTGCTAAAACATCAAATCCAAGAATATTATATTGACAAGCAGCTAACGCTACCTCTACCAGGGTACTTCTCTTCTCCCCAGGCAACCATAGTCTTGTTTTAGCCAAGTGGCATATGTCAGGCTGTCCTGTTACACCTGTTATTTTTATCTTTTTACTAGATGGCAGAATTCTGAGGCGTTTTGCCAGTTGCTCATTCAACACAGTAATTTGTGCACCTGTGTCTATTAGGTACTTAACAGCAGTTCTATCTGGTCCTGTTGGAATCATAATGAAGGGTTCAGGTTTTTCAGACCACTGACAAGCAGAAACAAAGCAATGAGTGTGGCCTGAGACATTCACCGCTACTTCTCGTTTTTTGACTTGTTCTTAGCCCCTTGCTGATCAGATTGACCTGACTTACTGGGAGAGGTGTTTCTGGAACCTCTCTTGCGTTCCTGTTTTGTCTTATCTCCATCCTGGCCTAATAGTTTTTTCATTGCATCAATGATGGCTTTACTCATAGCACTGATTTCAGCCTTTATGGGGTCATACTCCACCAGTCTCTTCTTTGGGTAGTCACCTTGCCCATAATAGGAATTCCGCCCCCAGAATGTTCTTGAATTAGAGCGACGGTTGATCTCAGGGCTCCCCCTGGGGCTCGACCATGGGCTTGTCCTGGGGCTTCCCACAGGGCTTTCTGGACCACCATAAGCTTTGGCATACCTCACTTCTGGCTTCTTCCCATGTGGAGGTTTGTTCCTTCGGTCAGATGTTCTTGATTTGTACCAGGATGGATGTAAAGGTGTGGTATCAGTATAACCTAGATTTCGCCCTTTAAACATTAATTCCTCTAGGAGTTCTCCCCACGCAGTGTGGTTTAATGAGTTATCTCCTGCTCTTACCTTCTCTTGTATCTCTTTCTCAATATGCTCCCTTCTAGCCTCACACACAGTTCTTAAAATTCCTGGCAAACCTTTTACCAAAGGATGAAGCCTATTTGGTTCAATTGGGAGACTCATAGGATTTGGGTTAATTCCACTATTATCCATGGCCTGCATACATGCCAGCTTTGTGATTATTTCAACTAACTGATCACAATTTGAGATACAACATCTGATTACCTCATCTCTCTCTGAAGGATGATAAGCACCAGCCCAATAAAGGATTCTAGAACTTAATGCAAGCTCACCCTCGGGACCATTCCCTAGAAACACTTCAGGTCCCCAACAATGTCCCTTTACCTCTTCAAGAGACAAAATTACAGATTCAGCATCACTCACTATAATCCTATAAACATAATCAGTTATAGTCTCATTAAGCAATCGGGAATACCTTTCTCTTAACTCACGCTTCTGCAATGCGGTGTATGGTTGAATTTTCTGAGTTATAGTGCTCTTTCCTCGTGCTCCTATAATGGTTTCTGTCTTGTAAACGGGATTGACAGATGCGTTCCTCATGCTTTTGGTTATCTCCTCCACTTCCGTGTCGCTGCTCACTGACGCAATTCTGGGTGACGGCTCAGAGTGGGGCTGCGCAGGCACGCTGCCCTTGTCACTCCGTAATGGTGCCTTGGGGCGTGGCTGCAGAGAAGATGGTGTCTGCGGTGCGGGCTGTTGAGCCGGGATGGATGCTGGCATGGTCTGCGGAATCGGAACCTGCAACGGAACCTGCTGAGGCAAAATCGGTTGAAAAGACATCGCTAATTGCGGCTGAGCCGTTGCCTGAGGCTGAGAAGGCATCGGGACTGGCAAAACTGGTTGCAAAAGCGACGTTGGCACGGGCTGCTGAGCTGTTTGTGGCTGTGGGGGCGGCTGCGGCTTAGATGGTATTGGAGCCGCTGGCGGCAGAGCTGGCTGGGTTTGCGGCAGGGGTTGAGAAGGCAGAACAGTTATCTGTGGAGAGAGCGGTGGTGGCACGGGCTGCGATGTCCGCTGAATTGAGGTCCACGGCAGAGGGACGGGTGCTGGCCATGCCGAGGACTGCTGCGGCGACAGCACCTCTGGGCCCTGCTGCCCTACGCACGGCTGTGGGGACTGTGATGGCGACATTCGCAGCTGTAATTCTTGAAAGGCTTGGAGAAGCTTCCCCTCCAACTCCCGAAGCCGTTCATCGGTTACTGCGGGTACGTTCACGCGATTAATCTCACTACTTAACCTGCTATTCTCAGCTTTCAACTCCTCAACCTCTTGTCTCACCTGGCCGATCTGCCTCCAACACTTTCACTCTTTATTGAGATAATCAACTTCTCTCTTTAAATTGTCTCTCTCGTCTTTCGCCCACCTCAACTCATACTCCAATTCATCTACTTTATCTTGAGCTCGAATTAAGCCTACTGCCAGCATAAGACAATTTCCTTTATCTATTCCTTCCACATCTTGGAAAGCTTTATATAGCATGATAACCATATCTACTGACTTGTTGGTGACCTGTTTCATGGTATCATTAGCAAGTGCGTCCATAGTCTTTCGTATGTGAGCGATCTCAAAAACAAACATCAACTTATCAACTGGATCATCTGCTACTGCCTCCACTGAATCTTCTGCCTCCACTGTGACAAACTCAGACTCTGCTCCAGCTGCCATAGCCTGCGGCTGCGGCTGTTGCTGCTCCATCATGATGTTTTCTGCCATTAATCTGTAGTTATTCTACGGTTACAATCCCATCCTCGTCGCCAATTTGTCACAGAAGGTAGTTTGGGAGGTTATGGGGAAAATACGTGGAGACTCACTTGTGGATTTTCAAGTGATTTATTGCTCAAACACGGAGATCTCCCTCCCGAACTAAATTCCCCACGTGAGTTCCTTTAGGATTGAAGTTGTAGAACAGCATTTCAGAAAATAGCAGATAAAGGAGAGTCTGTGATTTCTTTAGAGTTCTTTTGAGTCTTTAAAGTTATTCAGTCTTTAGGTAAAGAGTTCTTTCTCCAATTTACTCACTGTTCCGTAGTTCAATTAGCAGGATTTGAAGGTGTCCCTTTGTTCGTCAGGATTGGGCCCAAACGGGTTTCAGGTCTCTGTGAGTCCCTCGTCGGGCAGGGCCGATCAGGAATGAGAGGTCACCGGAGCAGAAGTGAGGCAAGCAGGCAGGCTAGTGAGCAAACAGGTAGGAGCAGGTACCAGCAAGCAAGCAAGCTTCCGATCCAGGAAGGCACACCATTTTTATAATGTTCAAAAGAGGTGTAACCCACCAGTCCAGGCTACTTTACGTTATTCTTACAGATTGGCACAAATTATAATTAATCCATACAATTGGAGAATTCTTACCAAAACAATTTCTAAGACCACCCCAAGCTCGGCCTACACCAGGTGTCGAGCGGGCATGAGAACTGCCGTTTCCCGTAGCCAAAACAGTGGCCACTGTTCACCTTTTATCTCGACCAGGGAGAGACTTTCTCATGGGACTGAAGGATTGTTTTGGTTTTGCGATGCTCTTGGCATTAATGTGAGACACTATAACTTTCACAACAGGGAGGCCTGCTAAGGGCTTCTGCTACCCTCCATGACAGCTTTGGATGGGGGAAAATTTGAGGGGGTCACCATGGCTGTTGTATCTGCTTCTGTAATTTCTTTTCTGTATCTCTCCAAATAAAATTCTGTGTTGTTTTCTCCAATTCATTTGAGAGCTTCATTTCTGTTGGCTCTCTTTATGAACTACAACACTCTCTTAACACTAACTTTAGGCTAAACATTATTGTAAAGAACATGCATTTTGCTTTTAATTTCCTTAGTTACATTGAGTATTGTTCTTTATATCAGTAAATAAAGGGACCCAAGATAGTTGTCTAACATTCAAGAATCACTTCTTCCAAGGTCAGGATTAGAATGTACCAAGTGGTAGGAAAATTAGAAAGGGAGCCAGGACACCTGCATGATTTAGTAGGGGACTGCTGGGCAAACTCAAATGAAAAAGGAAGATCTATAGTTCATGGAATGAAGGGCTGGCCATTTGGGAAGAATATAAAACTGTTTTCAGAGGATGTAGAACAGCTAAAGCCTCCTTGAAATTATACCTTGAAAGGGAAGTCAAGGACAATAGGAAGGGTTTTTAAAAATACTCTGTAGAAAAAAAATAGAGCTAGAGGCAATGTAGGTCCACTGCTGAATGAAGTGGGTGTCCTGATGTCAAAGGATGAAAAGAAGGTAGAGTTGCTGAATAACCTTTTTGTCTCTGTCTATATTGCTGTTGACTGTCCTCAGGAGTCCGAGATCCTTGAGGACTTTGAGGATGTCAGGATTAAGGAGGACCATAGAATCATAGAATCAGTCAGAGTTGGAAGGGATCACAAGGAGCATCTAGTTCCAGTCCCGCTGCCATGGGCACAGACACCCTACCCTAGATCAGGCTAGCCAGAGCCTCAGGCAGTCTAGCCTTAAACACCTCCAGGGATGGTGCCTCAACCACCTCTCTGGGCAACCCATTCCAGGCTCTCACCACTCTCATGCTGAAGAACTTCCACTTCACTTCCAGTCTCATTCTACCCACCTCTAACTTCACTACATTCCCACAAGTCCTGTCACTCTTTGATAGCCTAAAAGGTCCATCAACAGCTTTTCTGTAGGCCCCCTTCAGACACTGAAAGGCCACAAGAAGGTCACTTCAGAGCGTCCTGTGTAGGTTTGGGTGTTACTCTCCCCCACACACTTTGTAAATACGCAGACTAGACTCAGCCATCTCTGGACATTGAATTTAAAGTTTAGCACAAGAGACAAGCAGATAATTATGGTATATACATTTATATACAGAAACACACAAGTTAAAAGGTAATACAGAAACACAACAACCCTCCCAGAAACCTGAGGCCCCAAGAGGGGTTCCAAATTGCCATTCCACCTTCTCCCACCCCTCTACCTTACCCTAGATGTTGCCTTGTGTCCCAAGGAAGAATGGAGGGTTGGCTAGGAGAGTCAGGAAGCAAATGGATTAATCACAGAGACGGAAGGTGAAGTTAGAGTGAAATGCAGCTCAAAGCCCAGGCAGTGCCCGAATGTATTATCTAAGTTTTTACACTTGTTCTTATATATCTCAGCAAGCCTATGAGTTAAGTAGACATCACCATTGTTTTTCTTTCTCAGCCTGTAATCTAGTTTTCTCACCAAACCATTCCAGCTTGCTTCAAACTAGCACAATCCACCCCTGCCTATTTAATTCATAGTATTACTGAGAACTATCTGAGCTAACTAAAACAGTATTTACATTAATGAATATCACAAGTTCAGTTCACACTTGATTCTGGTTCAGTTCACACTTGATTCTGGCTACCTCAGATGTAAGTGATTCAAAAGCTCAGAAAACAGCAAACAATTTGTCTTCCAACAGATGAGGTGAGAACAGGGACTCCCAGGTGACATTGGGTTTGTGCTTACGTATTGTAGATTCTCTCATAGATTCTTTCATGTTGGATGTCAATGGTACCTAGAACATAAAACTCCTAACAGCTTGTATTATGCAGTCCGAATTTAAACTCTCTCAGTTAAAGTTAGATTTCTCTGTGGCATACACTGCATGTCACCATTTCTCCTGCATTACCCAGTAGGTATGACCAGGACCTTCAGCCAACACCACCCCTCTGACAGGTTTCCTTTCACCCAAAGGAGAAAATACCCAAACAGTTTTCCCTAACAGATTCTTTTCATGTACAACAAGAGCTCTATCGTCATCTACTGTTTGGACCAAATCTGATTGTGCAGGTCCTGCTCTGTTTACTGAACCTCTACTATGTACCAACCAGGTAGCTTCTGCTAAATGCTTGTCACCGTTTTTCAGAGTTCCATCCCCCCATGGCTTTTAGGGTGGTTTTCAGCAAACCATTGCAGCACTCAATCTTCTCTGAACCTGGTGTATAGTAGGGCATGTGGTAGATCCACTCAATATTGTGCTCTTTGGCCCAGTCTTTAACAAGATTGTTCTTGAAATGAGTGCCATTGTCTGACTCGATTCTCTCTGGAGTTCTGTGTCTCCACATGATTTATCATTCCAGGCCAAGAATGGTGTTATGTGCAGGAGCATGTGGAACTGGATAGGTATCCAGCCATCCAGTGCTGGCTTCTACCATCGTTAGCACATACTGCTTGCCAGAACAAGATCAGGTAATGTGATGTAGTCAATCTGCCAGGCTTCACCATACTTGTACATTGACCATCTCTCACCATACCATAAAGACTTGATTTGCTTAGCCTGCTTAATAGCAGCACAAATGTCACAGTCACTGATGACTTGGGTGATAGCGTCCATGGATAAGTCAATTGACCTATCATGAGCCCATCCCTATGTTGCATCTCTGCCTTGATGTCCACATGAATCATGGGCCCACCCAGCTAAGAACAGTTCACCTCGGTGTTTCCAATCAAGGTCATGATCAGAGTTTGTATCAACTTGAAAAGATTTAGCAATTTGATCTGCCTGCTGGTTGTGTTGGTGTTCCTCAGTAACTATGTGCCGCACCTTCACTGGAATTCTCTCCAGCCGTGCATCAATGTCCTACCATAGATCAGCACACCAAATAGGCTTTCCTTTCCTCTGCCAAACATGCTTCTTCCAGTCCTTTAGCTAACCCCATGGAGCATTGGCTACCATCCATGAGTCAGTGTAGAGGTAAAGAATAGGCCAATTCTCATGTTCAGCCACATCAAGAGCAAGTTACACAGCTTTTACCTCAGCGAATTCACTGGATCCACTTTCTCCATCTCTCACTTCAGTAACTCTCCTAGTACAACTCCAGACTGCTGACTTCCATCTTTGCTTGTTCTCAACAAGACCACAGGAACCATCTGTGAACAAAGCATAGTTCTTTTCCCGATCAGAGAGAACACCATAGGGAGGTGCTTCTTCAGCATGGGTTATTTTCTCCTTGGGAGGCTTTGTACAGTCTGTGCCTTCTGGCCAGTTGGTGGTCACCTCCACCAGACCAGGTTGATCGAGTTTACCCATTCGTATTCATTGGGTTACCAGAGCCATCCACTTAGACCAAGTTGCATCTGTGGCATTATGCAGTGATGAACCTTTGCCCTTGAACATGCAGTTTACATCTGTCAACCTAGGAGCTAAAAGCAGTTGTGATTCAGTTCCAATCACTTCAGAAGCTACTTTCACTCCTTCATAGGCTGCTACTATCTCTTTCTCTGTAGGGGCTTAATTTGCCTCTTAATCCCTGTTGCTACGACCCCAGAAACCAAGTGGACAACCACATGTCTCATTTTGAGCTCTCTGTCAAAGACTCCAAGTAGGACCATTTTTGCTCTCAGCCGTGTACAGAATGTTTTTAATGTCCGGGCCAGATTGCACAGGTCCGAAGCCCACTGCATGGATCTTGCTTGATCTGATCAAAGCCTGCTTGTTGTTCAGGTCCCCACGCAAAATTGTTTCTCTTATGAGTCACATCATGCAGAGGTTGGACAATTTGACTGAAACCAGGAATGTGTAGTCTCCAAAATCCCACTGCACCCAAGATAGAGTGTCCTTCATATTTGTGGTAACTGCCATGGTGGAGACTTTGTTTATCACATCCTGTGGAATGTGACAGCAACCATCCTGCCATCGTACTCCCAGAAACTGAATTTCTCTGGCAGGGCCTTTGACCTTGTCTCTCTTAATGGCAAAACCTGCTTGCAACAGAATGTCAATTATTTTGTTACCTTTCTCAAAGACTTCCTCAGCACTTTGGCCCCACACAGTGATGTCGTTGGTGAATTGGATGTGCTCTGGAGCTTTAGCTTTCTCCAGTGCACTGTTGGATCATAGAGTGCAGATGACTGAACTGTGTTTCCATCCCTGAGGCAAACAGTTGAACTGGTACTGGGTATTCCTCTCCAGGTGAATGCAAACTGTGGCCTGCACTCCTTTGCTATGAGAATAGAGAAGAAATCATTAGCAATGTCTATGTTGGCATACCATTGAGCCTCCTTTGATTCTAGATCATACTGGAGTTCCAGCATGTCTGGTACAGCTGTGCTCATGGGTGGCGTCACCTCGTTGAGGGCACGAAAATCAACTGTGAGTCTCCAGTCACCATTAGCTTTGCACACGGGCCAGATGGGACTGCTGAAAGGTGAATAAGCTTTCTCAATGACAGCCTGATGCTCTTGTTGTAGAGGGTTAACTGTCCAGGGGAGTGACCTTGAACCTGACCCTAGGTGGTCTTGAGTCCTCCCCAGGAGTGGGTCTGAACATTGCCAGGTGATTACTGGTTATCTTAATCCTCTTTTCTGTCTAAAAGCCTATAAAAGCGGGGAGGACTTCCTGTTCTCTATCTCTCTCTGCTCTCCCTGCCTCCCTGCTTACGACCATCATAGAATCATAGAATCACAGGATCAACCAGGTTGGAAGAGACCTCCAAGATCATCCTGTCCAACCTGTCACCCAGCCCTAGCCAGTCAACTAGAGCATGGCACTAAGTGCCTCATCCAGGCTTTTCTTCAACACCTCCAGGGACGGTGACTCCACCACCTCCCTGGGCAGCCTATTCCAATGGCAAATCACTCTCTCTGTGAAGAACTTCCTCCTAACATCCAGCCTATACTTTCCCCAACACAACTTCAGACTGTGTTCCTTTGTTCTATTGCAGATTGCCCGGGAGAAGAGACCAACCCCCCACCTGCCTACAATGTCCCTTCAGGTAGTTGTAGACAGCAATGAAATCACCCCTGAGCCTCCTCTTCTCCAGCCTAAGCAACCCCAGCTCCCTCAGCCTCGCCTCATAGGCCTTGTGTTCCAGGCCCCTCACCAGCTTTGTTGCCCTTCTCTGGACACATTCCAGCATCTCAACATCTCTCTTGAATTGAGGGGCCCAGAACTGGACACAGGACTCAAGATGTGGCCTGACCAGTGTTGAGTACAGGGGAAGAATAACCTCCCTTGTCCTACTGGCCACACTGTTTGTGATGCAGGCCACGATGCCATTGTCTCTCTTGGCCACCTGGGAACACTGCTGCCTCATCTTCAGCCTACTCCCTACCAGTACCCCCAGCTCCCTTTCCTCCTGGTTGCTTTCCAGTCACTCAGTCCCCAGCCTGTAGCACTGCTTGGGGTTGTTGTGTCCAAAGTGCAGAACTCTGCACTTGGCCTTTTCTTTGTTTTACCATGTGTGCATCACCCACAAGGCAGACAAACCCATTACCATTAAAATTAAGTTGTATTTTCACATTTTGCTTTTGTTTTTCCCTTCCCTATACCTTTTTAAATTCCCCACCTCAAATACCTTTTTAATCTATTATTAAACTTCTCTTCATTTTTAACACTTTAATCAAAATTTGGTTATTTATTTGGTTGTGCTTACCATTCCTCTCTCTACATCTAATTACTTTCTTTTAGGAAAGAAGGGGGAAGAGGAAAGGGGACTCTATAAACTGTTATTTGGTTCTGTTGTGGAGGGCTTGTAGGCCCAAAAATTGGTTTATTAACGCCTTGCCCTCCCTGGGCATGTTTTTCTGTCTAAACCAGAGGTAAACACATTAAATGGATAAACAAGAACAAAGGGGAACAATTGACCTGGTGCCACAAAGTTTGGCCTGCCTGGTGTCTATGTTCTGTAATGTGGGTGTAAACATGTTGTATAAGCCCAGCTCGTGCCTGCCTAGTGTAAGGCCCATGTGATTCCCGTATTTGGAGGTCCAGGCACTGTGGCATTTGTCTATTGTGGTAAGGTTTGGCTGACTGCCAACCCGATTGGTCATTCTAGTGACCAAGGGGCCATTAATCTTAGCCCACATTCAATAATTTGGGGAACATAGGCAAACAACATGCTCGGACTCCCCTGCATAGCTTGGACTCTCCCGATTGCTCAGACCCCATACATTGCTTTCCTGCTTGCGTACTCACTTGCAGAGCTCACTTAAGCCTGCCTATATATATGTGGAGCCGATAGATGCCTGTCACTCGTGCTACAAAGGGCAGGAGGAGCGTGTGCACACAGACTGATGTGACCTGGGAAAGCACAGGAGTCCAGGCCACTGGATGCAGGGAGTGCTACAGCCTCTCGCTTGCTGCTGAAGGGGAGGGGGAGAACAATTGCACCAGGTGTGAGCAGGTGAACTTCCTTCTCACCTTGGTGGCGGAATTGAAAGATGAAGTGGCCGAGCTGAAGGACGAAGTGTCCAGGCTCAGGTCAATAAGGGAGAATGAAAGGGAGCTGGATCTGTGGGTGCAGGCTCTGCAGATCCCCCCTGCTAAGGAATCTGCCCCTGGAAACAGTGAGGGATGGGTGCAGATCCCTGTCAGGGGAAGTAAGGGAAATCATCCCCGGCCCTCTCCTTCTCCTCCTCTGCCCTTGCGCAACAAGTATGAGGCCCTGCATGCAGAGGGTACAGAGGGTGAGAGCAATGAGGATCACCCCACTGAGACATTGCCTAGGGTAGAGCAGTCACCACCAACTGTGGTAACTAGCTCCACAAAAAACAAGAAAAAGAGAAGAGTTGTAGTTGTCGGGGACTCCATCTTGAGGGGGACAGAGGGACCCATTTGTCGTCCCGACCCGTCTCACAGGGAGGTCTGCTCCCTTCCTGGTGCCCGGGTTAGGGACATCACCAGGAGACTCCCAAACCTAATCCAGCCCTCTGATTATTACCCCTTGTTGGTAATACAGGCTGGCAGCGATGAAATTGAAAAGAAGGGGACCAGGGCAATTAAAAAGGAATTTAAAGCCCTGGGGAAATTGATAGATGGGGCGGGAGCGCAGGTGGTGTTCTGCTCAGTTCCCTCTGTGGCAAGGGAGTTCACAGAGAGGAATAGCAGAACCTACGATATCAACAAATGGCTGAAGGGATGGTGTGAGCGGCGGCGTTTTGGGTTTTTTGACCATGGGGGAACTTTTACTGCGCCGGACCTGCTGGCTTGTGATGGGGTGCAGTTATCTAGGAAGGGCAGGAGAGTCCTGGCACTGGAGTTGGCAGGGCTCATTAGGCGGGCTTTAAACTAGGTCTGAAGGGGGTGGGTGAGGAAATTACTCTCTCTGAGAAGGAGAGAGATGGAAGGAAACTAAGGACAATTGAATCGAGAGCCCAGCTGAAGTGTATCTACACCAATGCATGCAGCTTGGGTAACAAACAGGAGGAACTGGAAGTCCTGGTCCACCAGGGGGACTACGATGTAGTTGCCATTTCAGAAACTTGGTGGGACGACAGACATGACTGGGCTGTTATACTGGAGGGATATAACCTTTTCAGGAGAGATAGGCAAGGGAGAAGAGGAGGAGGGGTGGCCCTGTATATTAGAGAGTCACTCCATGCCATTGAGCTAGAAGTGAGGGATGAAGGGGTAGAGACCCTGTGGATTAAAATCAGAGGTAGGACTAATAAATCTGACATCCTGGTTGGAGTCTGTTACAGACCACCCAACCAGGATGAGGGAACAGATGAGATATTTTACAAACAGTTGGAGGCTGTCTCAAGATCATTAGATCTTGTCCTTGTGGGTGACTTTAACCTGCCAGATATCTGCTGGGAACTTAATTCGGCAGAGAGGAGGCAGTCCAGGAGATTTCTGGAGTGCATGGAGGACAGCTTCATGACCCAACTGTTAAACGAGCCTACCAGGGGTCAAGCTCAGCTTGACCTGCTGCTCTCCAACAGAGAAGGGCTGGTAGGAGATGTGATAGTGGGAGGCTGCCTGGGGTGTAGCGACCACGAGTTAGTGGAGTTTTCAATATACAGGGAGGTAGGGAGGCACCTCAACAAAACCTACACCTTGGACTTTAGGAGGGCAAACTTCAATTTGCTCAAGGAACTTATTTCCAATGTCCCCTGGGCAGCAGTCCTTGAGAACAAAGGGGTCCAGGATGGTTGGACTTACTTTAAACAGGAGCTCTTGAAGGCACAGGAACTGGCAGTACCCACATGCCGAAAGATGAGCCGCAGGGGGAGGCGACCAGCCTGGATGAGCAAAGAGCTCCTGAAGGAAGTGGGGGAGAAAAAGAGGGTGTATCGCCTCTGGAAGGAGGGGAAGGCTTCTCCTGATGTGTTTAAGGAGGTAGCCAGACTATGTAGGAGAAAAATTAGAGAGGCTAAGGCTCAGCTAGAACTTAGGCTGGCCACTTCCGTGAAAGTTAACAAAAAACACTTTTATAAATTTATCAATGCTAAAAGGAAGGGCAAGAAGAGCCTCCACTCCTTACTGGACCAGGAGGGGAACACTATAACTGATGATGAAGCAAAGGCAGAGGTCCTGAATGCCTTCTTCGCCTCAGTTTTCAACAGTAAGGAGAGAGGAGGAGGAGGCAAATGGCCTCTTAAACTGGGGGATGGGGTCGGGGAGCAGTGTGTTCCCCTGGAAATTCATGAGGAATTAGTTCAGGACCTGCTGAGCCACCTGGACACCCACAAGTCCATGGGACCAGATGGGATCCATCCCAGGGTGCTGAGAGAGCTGGCAGCTGAGCTGGCCAAGCCACTCTCCATCATTTTCCAGCAGTCCTGGCTCACCGGAGAGGTTCCAGGAGACTGGAAAATGGCCAACGTGGTCCCCATCCACAAAAAGGGTCGGATGGAGGAACCTGGGAACTACAGACCCGTCAGCCTGACCTCAGTGCCAGGGAAACTGATGGAGCAGGTTCTCTTGGGGCCAATAACTGCGCACCTGAGGGATGGCAAAGATCTCAGGTCCAGCCAGCATGGGTTTAGGAAGGGCAGATCCTGCCTTTCTAACCTGATCTCCTTCTATGATCAGGTGACCCGCTTGGTGGATGTGGGGAGGCCTGTGGATGTGGTCTACCTGGACTTCAGCAAGGCCTTTGACACTGTCCCCCACAGCAAACTGCTGGCTAAGCTGTCAGCCCGCGGCTTGGATGGTAACACTCTGTGCTGGGTTAGGAACTGGCTGGAGGGCCGGACCCAGAGAGTGGTGGTGAATGGTGCCACATCCAGCTGGCGGCCAGTCACTAGTGGTGTCCCTCAGGGATCAGTGCTGGGCCCCATCCTCTTTAACATCTTCATAGATGATCTGGATGAGGGCATCGAGTCAGTCATCAGCAAGTTTGCAGATGACACTAAGCTGGGGGCAGATGTGACTGAGCTGGAGGGCAGAAGGGCTCTGCAGCGGGACCTTGACCACCTGGACAGATGGGCAGAGTCCAATGGGATGGGGTTCAATAGCTCCAAGTGCAGGGTGCTGCACTTTGGCCACAACAACCCCATGCAGAGATACAGGCTGGGGTCGGAGTGGCTGGAGAGCAGCCAGACAGAGAGGGATCTGGGGGTACTGATTGATACCCGCCTGAACATGAGCCAGCAGTGTGCCCAGGTGGCCAAGAGAGCCAGTAGCATCCTGGCCTGCATCAGGAGTGGTGTGGTCAGCAGGAGCAGGGAGGTCATTCTGCCCCTGTACTCTGCACTGGTCAGACCACACCTCGAGTACTGCGTTCAGTTCTGGGCCCCCCAGTTTAGGAAGGACACTGAGATGCTTGAGCGTGTCCAGAGAAGGGCGACGAGGCTGGTGAGAGGCCTCGAGCACAAGCCCTACGAGGAGAGGCTTAGGGAGCTGGGGTTGTTTAGCCTGGAGAAGAGGAGGCTCAGGGGTGACCTTATTGCTGTCTACAACTACCTGAAGGGTGGTTGTGGCCAGGAGGAGGTTGCTCTCTTCTCTCAGGGGGCCAGCTCCAGAACAAGAGGACACAGCCTCAGGCTGCACCAGGGGAAATTTAGGCTCGAGGTGAGGAGAAAATTCTTCACTGAGAGAGTCATTAGGCACTGGAATGGGCTGCCCGGGGAGGTGGTGGAGTCGTCGTCCCTGGGGCAGTTCAAGGCAAGGTTGGATGTGGCACTTGGTGCCATGGTCTAGCCTTGGGCACTGTGGTGAAGGGTTGGACTTGATGATCTGTGAGGTCTCTTCCAACCTTGGTGATACTGTGATACTGTGACTCCTGAGCAGCCATGCACACCTTGCATGCCTGCTATCTTATCATTTCCTGGTAAGCACCATTGCTGCTGAGTTACCAGGAAGCAGACTCTGAATTGTCTGTATGTGATCGGCCTGCTAGCTAGCATTACATCGTGCTGAGACAGCACAGCATCCTACCTCTGAAGCGGAGGTCCTGCCTGCCTAAGAATCCCTGGACAGAGCATCCAGAAGAAGCCAGCAACACAAGGGCAGAGATTGCATCCATCACTAGGAGAACAATGTAAGAGACCGTCATTTCCCCTTATGCCGGGAAGAATCTCCTTTTCCCAGAAGCTGGAGGATTCCAGCCTCAAAATCTATGGACAGAGACTCCCCTGGAGTTTGGACATTAGTAATAGGCTGTGACATAGCCCCGAAGGGTGATTGATAATTAATAAGAGTTGCAAGTGAATGCTTTAATGCCTCTGCAATAATCCAGTGTCTCTGCCATAGAGCAGAAAAGAATTTTCAGCCCACTCTGCTGGGCGAATAGTATATAGACCCAAGTGGCATTAAGCCGCAGGGAAAACTGTCTCTGTTTATAGTTTGAATGTTTGCTAGTTATTAATAATGTACTGTAGATATTTGTCCTAGAATGTTTCCATGACCATGTAAAATCTTTTTAATATTAATATACAGTGTTTAGGGGGATAAGAGTTCAGAATATTGAGTTCAATAAATATATATTTTTATAGAATATTATCTCGCACCAAATAATTTCTGGTGGAATATCCCTCCATGACAGGTTCTATCAAATACATTTGTGTCTCTGGGAATTTAAATTGAAACCAAGACGCCAGTTGAGAAATCAAGTGATGAATGGGCAACAAAGAGTCACGGATAGTTCTGTACTGCCTGTGGTGCACAGTTGGAGTAGCAATTGGCACTTCCAGATCCTCTATGTCATGTGCCCATATTTTTTATGTCACAGATTATGGTGGAATGTGACAAGCTGTCCTCTATCTGCTTGAGTTAGTGGTGACTTCACCAACAGTGAAAAATCTTCCATTATCACAGTATCACAGTATAACAGTATCACAGTATCATCAGGGTTGGAAGAGACCTCACAGATCATCAAGTCCAACACTTTACCACAGAGCTCAAGGCTAGACCATGGCACCAAGTGCCACGTCCAACCTTGCCTTGAAATGCCCCAGGGACAGCGACTCCACCACCTCCCTTGGCAGCCCGTTCCAGAATCCAATGACTCTCTCAGTGAAGAACTTTCTCCTCACCTCAAGCCTAAATTTCCCCTGGCGCAGCCTGAGGTTGTGTCCTCTCGTTCTGGTGCTGGCCACCTGAGAGAAGAGAGCAACCTCCTCCTGGCCACAACCACCCCTCAGGTAGTTGTAGACAGCAATAAGTTCAGCCCTGAGCCTCCTCTTCTCCAGGCTAAACAATCCCAGCTGCCTCAGCCTCTCCTCGTAGGGCTTGTGCTCAAGGCCTCTCACCAGCCTTGTCACCCTTCTCTGGACATGCTCAAGCATCTCAACGTCCCTTCTAAACTGGGGGGCCCAGAACTGAACACACTCCTTGATAGAAACATACTAGCCAAGGTGTTAGCATAGGATGAAAAGGCAAGATTAATTAGCTTCTTCATGAGATGTGTTCAAAGATGAATGTCATCCTTCTCCTGTTGTTGTTCTGGTTGTCCCTGGCCTAGAAACAGAACTTTCCTAAGAGCACTCTTTGTCAAATGTTTCATTTTAGACTTTGCTTTGGCTGTTGACAAGATGATGTTATAGAGGGGTTTGAATCTGGGTTTGGGGTGAGATATAACGAAGCCAATGCAAAGGTTATTGAATAACTTATTAATAGATACAAAGAAAACTGTCCTGGAAGTCCTGTGTACCCCTAAATTCCTCTCTCTCCGTGGCTTGAATGGGAGGGGGAAAGCTGCCTGGTTCCCCCCCCTCACCTGCCCCACAGACATGAAGGGGGTGAGCAAAGGGGTCCTGTCCGCACGAGGAGTGCCCCGTGCAGTGCCTGCACTAGGATTGAGCCAGGATTGGCTGTGCGCTTTGGCACCTAAGGTGTGGTAACTCTGCCCTTTGTCTAGCGAGGGGATAAATATTGGGGTCTTCCCACCTTTGGGGGTCCCCACCTTGGATTTCATCCCTGCCTGAACCTTTGTGCTCACCTGAGAGTTCTCCCCCCTGCCTCGCTCACCTAAGCTGAATACAGAAAGCTTCAAAGAACTGCCTAAGCTATCGACACCTTTGCAAGCTTAACAACTCTTAATGGTCCACCTACAGCCGCTGAGAAGGGAGCTAGAAAGAGAGACAGACTGTGAGCAAGTCAGCCTGATCGTGAGTTATTTTGGTTCAACTTTATTAGTAACAAAACGCTATAATTTAATAGCCAAAGCCTTTTCCAACTTCTGACTTCTAAAATAGTCAGATTATTGATGATATCCCTGTAGATAATTCTCATGCAACTCAATCTGTTAATTAAACTAAATTAATCTTTGTATACATAGTTTTGGGGGCGGGATTTTGGGAAAAAAACTATTCTTGTATAAAATTCTCGACTCGGCCACACATTAATTCCTGCCTCCACAACAAAAACTTTTCGCCAAACTTATATACAACTAACCCACACAAATTTTTTGACATGGTTGGAAACATTATTTTACAGAATGTTTATATACAAGCAAATTAAGCAACTTGGTAATGGTTTTATAAATGTTTCTGATTAGAGAGTCTTGCAGCATAAACTGCCACTGGTAAAGTTAATGAAATTCTTTTAGCAACTTGAATCAAGAGAGTTCAAATACTCACTAGTAGGAAGTCTCAATAGCTATATATGTATATAGTGAAAGACACGTGATTGACTTCTGCCTATTTAAGCAACTAATTCAGAAAGTTCCTTGGGAAATAGCCCTTAGAAACAAAGGGGTCCAGGAAGGTTGGACCTGCTTCAAGAAAGAACTCCTGAAGGCACAGGAGCAGGCAGTGCCACTGAGCCGGAAGATGAGCCGACGAGGGAGGCAGCCAGGCTGGATGGGCAGGGAGCTGCTGAAGGAATTAAAGATTAAAAAGAGAGTGTATCACCTTTGGAAAAGAGGGGAGGTGTCCCAGGAGAAGTTCAAGGAAGTTGCTAGGTCTTGTAGAGGAAAAATTAGAGAGGCAAAAGCCCACTTGGAGCTCAGGCTGGCCACGGCTGCCAAGGAAAATAAAAAGTGTTTCTTTAAATATATGAATGGCAAGAGAAGGGCCAAGGACAACCTCCAGTCCTTACTAGGTAGAGAGGGGAACATAGTGACAAAGGATGAGGAAAAGGCAGAGGTGCTTAACACCTTCTTTGCTTCAATCTTCAATAGTGGGACAGGTTGTCTCCAGGACAGCTGGACTCCTGAAGTGGTGGATGGAGTCAGGGACAAGTACAGTCCCCCTCTAATCCATGAGGAAGAAGTAAGGGACCTGCTGTGTCATTTGGATCCTCAAAAGTCCATGAGACCGGATGGGATCCACCCTAGGGTGCTGAGAGAGCTGGCAGATGAGCTGGCCCAGCCACTCTCCATCATTTATCAGCAGTTCTGCCTCACTGGAGAGGTCCCTGAAGACTGGAAGCTGGCCAATGTGATACCCATTCACAAGAAGGGTTGTAAGGAGGAGCCAGAAAACTACAGACCTGTCAGCCTGACCTCAGTGCCAGGCAAGGTGATGGAACAGGTCATCTTGGGTGCCATCACAAAGCACCTATAGGATGTCCAAGGGATCAGGCCCAGCCAGCATGGGTTTAGGAAGGGCAGGTCCTGCCTCACCAACCTGATCTCCTTTTATGATCAGGTTACCCGCCTGGTGAATGTGAGGAAGGCTGTGGATGTAGTCTACTTGGACTTCAGCAAAGCCTTTGACACTGTCTGCCACAAGAAGCTCCTAGCCAAGCTGGCAGCTCATGGCTTGGACAGATTCACTCTGTCCTGGATCAAGAACTGGCTGGATGGCAGAGCTCAGAGAGTGTGGTGAATGGTGCCACACCCAGTTGGCAGGCAGTCACTAGTGGTGTTCCCCAAGGATCAGTGCTGGGCCCAGTCCTGTTCAGTATCTTTATTGATGATCTGCATGAGGGCATTGAGTCCAGCATCAGTAAGTTTGCAGATGACACTAAGCTAGGAGCAGGTGTGGAGCTGTTGGAAGGTAGGAGAGCCCTGCAGAGGGACCTGGACAGGCTGGATGGGTGGACAGAGGCCAATGGGATGAGATTTAACAAGGCCAAGTGCAGGGTTCTGCACTTTGGCCACAACAACCCCAAGCAGCGCTACAGGCTGGGGACTGAGTGGCTGGAGAGCAGTCAGGAGGAATGGGAGCTGGGGGTACTGATAGACAGTAAGCTGAAGATGAGCCAGCAGTGTGCCCAGATGGCCAGGAGAGCCAATGGCATGCTGGCCTGCATCAGGATCAGTGTGGCCAGTAGGACATGGAGGTTATTCTTCCCCTGTACTCAGCACTGGTCAGGTCACACCTTGAGTCCTGTGTCCAGTTCTGGGCCCCTCAATTCAAGAACAATGTTGAGGTGCTGGAACATGTCCAGAGAAGGGCAACAAAGCTGGTGAGGGGCCTGGAGCACAAATCCTATGAGGAGAGGTTGAGGGAGCTGGGCCTGTTCAACCTGGAGAAGAGGAGGCTCAGGGGTGATCTTATTACTGTCTACAACTACCTGAAGGGACATTGTAGCCAGGTGGGGGGGTGGCCTCTTCTCCCAGGCAACCAGCAGCTGAACAAGGAGACACAGTCTCAAGTTGTGCCAGGGTAGGTATAGGCTGTATATTGGGAGGAAGTTCTTCCCAGAGAGAGTGATTTGCCATTGGAATGGGCTGCCCAGGGAGGTGGTGGAGTCACTGTCCCTGGGGGTCTTCAAGAAAAGACTGGATGAGGCACTTAGTGCCATGGTCTAGTTGATTGGATAGGGCTGGGTGATAGGTTGGACTAGATGATCTTGGAGGTCTCTTCCAACCTCATTGATTCTATGATTCTATGATTCTATGATTTCATGTGGAGCTGATAGTTCAATCCAAATTGGGGCATGCCATCTGAGAAGGTTTCACAGGCATGAGAGATGTCTTCTATGGCTCTCAGAATGTCATTGGGTGGTCAGCCACCTGGGAAAAGCAGGGTTCCAGGTTTGCGGGCTAGAGCAGTCCAATCTTCTTGCTGCGTAGAGCAAGAAGGCGGCCCTTGGGCTGGCACAGCGGGCTGGAGCAGCAGGCACGTCAGGAATGCATAGTTCGATCATCTGCTGGATCGCTGAGAAGTGTCATGGAACAAAGAAGCATGTAAAGCAACACAGGTAGTAGCCCCAGGAATCAGGCAGGCAGGGAGAGGTGAGTGGTGAGTGGGGAGGGAGAGAGTGGAGAGCATCTTGTTTACCTGGATTGCCCTATATATTAAATGTGGGCTGAGATTAATGATCCTTTGGCCATGTTATCATCCAATTGACTTTTGGCAGTCAGCCAAAACATACCATTTTAGGAAGGGAGCACAGGTCTGCTTCCCCTCTGGTGTGGGCAGAAAAACATGTACAGGCAAGATAAAATATGTATAAGCCTATTTTGGGCCTATGGGCCCTCCTTAACAGGTGATTTGAGATGAAACGGACTTTGATGGCTCTGCTAGTGGGTCTGAATTATTTGGCGTCTGGCCTGAGACCTGTGAGTTCAAATCTGGCTTAGGGCTAGGGGTCTTTGCTGCCTGAGGAGTTGAATTAGTTGAAGGAACAGGATAACTGCCTAAGCAGTTATCTCTGTTCCTGGGCTTTGTGCCATATTATTGTTATTACCTGGACATTGGCATCTTTCCCAGAGTCTAGGGGAGGAGGTGCAGTTGTGGCTCACCCTTGCTCTCCCTCCAAGCTGGAACTCTTTACATTCTCTTCAGTCAAGGACACTTTCCTATTCTTTTGGCTTCTTAAAGTAATCACACCCGAATTTCTCTTAATAGAGCCAAAATTAATATGAAAACCAGAATTACAAGTTCACACATGACAGAAATACCACGTGAATAATAGTCAGATCAAAGGTTAGGTACCTGGGTCTTAAGCATAATTACTCTCATTAAAGCTGTGGACAAAGCAGTAACATTTCCTGTAATGTTACTGGTAAAAGACCCAGTAATGTTAAATCCAACATAATCAAGGATATGGTCCCTGCTGTGGAGGGCCTGTAGGCCCAAAGGCAGGATTATTTATGCCTGCTCTGCCTGGATATGTCTCTCTGCCTGCACCAGGAGTAAACAAGTACAAAGGGGCACAATAGATTGGGGCTATAATGTCAGTTGCTCAGGACACCTGATTATGTAAGTCCCCACATACCCAGTTCAGGCCTGCCTGGTGCTGGGCCCACGTGATTCCCATATTTGGAGTCCAGGCCTGTGGGTTTTACCTAGTATGGTAAGGCTTGGCTGACTGCCAACCTGATTGGTCATTCGAGTGGCCAATGAGACCATTAACTCTCATCCCACCTTACTTGCGGCTCCACCACATTGCTTGCTTGCCTGCCTGCGTACTTCCTTGCAGCTTTATGCCTGACTTTATATGATTGCCTGCTGTGCGCTATTGCTGTGGGTTTCCAGGAGCAGACCCACTTGTCTGCATTCGATCGGCCTGAGGAGCCAGCGTTAGACCTGTGATCAGACTGCCCAGAATTCTGCCTCTGCACCTGGAGATCCTGTCTGTGTAACCCTGGAGAGAGCAGCCAGCAGGAGCCAGCAGCAAGGTCAGAGACTCTTATTTCCCCTGACGCCGGAGGATTCCAGCCTTAAAGTCCACAGGCAGAGACCCTGTAGAATTGAACACTTACAATAGGCTGTGATGTAGCTCTGGAGGGTGATTATTAAGCAATCCAAATTGTGAGTAAATACTTAAAATGCCTCTGTAACTTCTATTATCTCTGCCATAAGGCAGAAAGCAGATTATAGTGTTAGACCCCAAGCTGCATTAAGCTGCGGGGAAAACTCTCTGTTAATAGTTTGAATGTTTGCTAGTCATTAATAAGTTTCTGTAGATATATATTCCCATAATGTCTTCATAACTGTGTAAAAACAAATATTAATATTAAACTTCAGTTGTTGGGGGTGGCGAGAGTTCAGAATATCAAGTTTAATAAATATGTATATTTTTAAAAATATCCTCTCACCTTAATTAATTTCTCCTCTCTGCCACAACTGGTGTACGGGCAGAATACCCCCTCTGCGACAGTCCTCAAAATTCCCAAAAATAGATGTAATTTTTTATTTTATCTTCTTCAAAATTAGATTAAACAAAAGGTATCCAATTTGGGCTTTAATCCAATCATAGACCAGAAAGCAGAAAATAGTCCATAAAATAGCCCCCACTAATTAAAATAGCTTCATTAGCTTCATTCTGATTCCCAGAGTTAATTAACAATCACTCAAAATAAATTTGCCCCAGGCTGGAGTGCCAAATGTCTGGGTTCTAATTTAAATTTCCAGAGACTCAAATAAATTTGATAGAACCAATAACAATTTTTATAGAGTGCCCTTCCCACTTCCCCCTACTTCCCAAAAGAAAAGGATTAGACGTAGAGAGAGAGACAAGGCAAGCACACCTAAATAAATAAATCTCACTCTATTTGGGAGTTGAAAAGTTTAACAATAACTTTAAAAGGAGTCTGAGATAGGGAAATTACAAAGATATAGGGAATGGAAAGCAAATACAAAATGTATAAATACATCTGGACTTTGATGGTGATGTATTTGTCCACCTCATGGGTGATGGCCACATGGTAAAACAAAGAGATCCAGGAACAGGGTAGTCATGCTAGTAAGCAGGAAGGCAGGGACTGCACAGAGAGAGAAACAGGAAGTCCCCCTTCTTTTACGAATCTTTAGACAGGAAGGTGGAGTGGGCTAACCATCACCTGGCAGTGTTCAGTCCTACCTAGGGTCAGGTTCAAGGTTACTCCCCCTGGAGTGTGTCCTGGAGTCCTGTACCCCTAAATTCCTCTCCTGCCCGGACTTCGGGGGGAAAGGGGAAAAGCCACCAGGTTTCCCTCCCCCCTCGCCTGCCCTGCAGCCGTGATGGGGGGGAGGACTGCCCTGTGAGTTCCCACGCCGGAGCCAGGCTGGGATTGGCCGTGCACTTTCGCACCTAAAGGTGTGGTAACTCTGCCCTTTGTCTAGTGAAGGTTATAAATATTGGGGTCTTCCCGCCTTTGAGGTTCTCATTTTGGAGTTTTGCCTGTGCCTGGACTTATGTGTCTGCCTGAGCTCACACACTCCCCTCTGCCTGGACTGCAGAGAGACCTTCATGGATTTGCTTTCCTATTGACACCTTTGTGTGCCTAACGACCCTTAACGACCCTTAACGATTCACCTGCAGCCGCTGGAAAAGAAGAGGAAGACAGAACGTATGAGTCAGCCTGAGTGAGTTATTTGGCTTAGCTTAATTTAGTAGGAAACCGCTATTAATTAATAGCTAACGCCTTTTCCAACTTCTGACTTCCGATATCACAGTATCACAGTATCATCAGGGTTGGAAGAGACCTCACAGATCATCAAGTCCAACCCTTCACCACAGAGCTCAAGGCTAGACCATGGCACCAAGTGCCATAGTCAGATTATTGATGGTATCCTTGTAGGTTGATTATCATGCAACTGAATCTGCTTATTAAACTAAATTAATCTTTGTATATATAGTTGTGGGGGTGAGTTTTTGGGAAAATACAAAATAACTATTTTTGATAAATTCCCGACTTGGCCACATATTAATTCCTGCTCTCTGCAACAGTGTGTTAACCATATACACAAAAATAAAAGGATGTGATGGTTTGGGTATTAACCACTCCCCCACACTTTGGAAATCACCCAGACTAGACTCAGATGGCTCTGGAAATTGAATGAAGCTTATATTTACAGATCGCCTGGACATATGGGCAGAGTCCAATGGGATGGGGTTCAATAGCTCCAAGTGCAGGGTGCTGCACTTTGTCTACAACAACCCCATGCAGAGATACAGGCTAGGGTCGCAGTGGCTGGAGAGCAGCCAGACAGAGAGGGATCTGGGGGTACTGATTGATACCCGCCTGAACATGAGCCAGCAGTGTGCCCAGGTGGCCAAGAGAGCCAGTAGCATCCTGGCCTGCATCAGGAATGGTGTGGTCAGCAGGAGCAGGGAGGTCATTCTGCCCCTGTACTCTGCACTGGTCAGACCACACCTTGAGTCCTGTGTTCAGTTCTGGGCCCCCCAGTTTAGGAGGGACATTGAGATGCTTGAGCGTGTCCAGAGAAGGGTGACAAGGCTGGTGAGAGGCCTTGAGCAGAAGTCCTACGAGGAGAGGCTGAGGCAGCTGGGATTGTTTAGCCTGGAGAAGAGGAGGCTCAGGGGTGACCTTATTGCTGTCTACAACTACCTGAGGGGTGGTTGTGGCCAGGAGGAGGTTACTCTCTTCTCTCAGGTGGCCAGCGCCAGAACAAGAGGACACAGCCTCAGGCTGCACCAGGGGAGATTTAGGCTTGAGGTGAGGAGAAAGTTCTTCACTGAGAGAGTCATTGGACACTGGAATGGGCTGCCCGGGGAGGTGGTGGAGTTGCCGTCCCTGGGGCATTTCAAGGCAAGGTTGGACGTGGCACTTAGTGCCATGGTCTAGCCTTGAGCTCTGTGGTAAAGTGTTGGACTTGATGATCTGTGAGGTCTCTTCCAACCCTGATGATACTGTGATACTGTGATTAACACTAGAGACAATCAGATATTTACAGTATATATAGTCATATAAAGAAATATACAAGTAAAAAGGTAGTACAGAAACACAACATCCCTCCCAGAAACCTGAGTCCCCAGGAGGGTCTCCCAACCACCCTTCTACCTTCTCCCACCCCTCAACCTTACCCCAGATGTTGCCTTATGCCCCAAGGAAGAATGGAGGGTTGGCCAGAGAGGTTAGGAAGCAAAGTGGATTAATCAGAGAGGCAGAAGGTGATGTTAGAGTGAAATGCAGCTGAAAGCCCATGCAATGCCTGAATGCTTATCTATGTTCTTACTCATGTTCTTACACATCTCAAATAGCCTATGAGTGAAGTAGACATCACCATTGTTTCCTTTCACAGCCTGTAATCTAGTTCTTCTTATCTAAACATTCTAGCTAGCTCCAAACTAGCACACCTCCTCTTCTCCAGACTATACAGACTCAACTCTTTCAGTCTGTCCTCACAGGAGGGGTGCTCCAGCCCTCTGATCATCCTCATGGCTCTTCTCTGGATACCCTCCAGCACGTCCACATCCCTCTTGTAACAGGGGCTCTAGAACTGGGTGCAGCAATCCAGGTGGGGTCTCACCAGAGCGGAGTAAAGGGGGAGAATCACCTTCCTCAACCTGCTGGCCACACTTCTAATACAGCCCATGATCTGTTTGGCCTTCTGTGCTGCAAGTGCACACTGCTGGCTCATGTTGAGCTTCTTTTCAACCAGCACACACAAGTCCCACTCCCCAGGGCTGCTCCCCAGCCAGTCACTGCCCAGCCTGTATTTGTGCTTGTGGTTGCCTCGACCCAGATGCAGGACCTTGCACTTGGTGTTGCTGAACCTCATGAAGTGGGCTTGTGCTAACCAAGGTGTCTTTCTTGGTTGATAAGGACTGAATTAGGGAACAGTGAAGTAATATGGACATATATAAATCTATGAGTCCTGATAGGATGTATCCATGGGTGCTGAGGGAGCTGGTGGAAGTCATTCCTAAGCTGCTCTCCATCATCTTTAGTTGGTTATGTGGAGCAGGAGAAGTGTCTGATGATTGGAGGAAAGAAAATGTCACTTCAGTCTTCAAAATGGGCAAGAAGCAGGATCCAGGTAACTATCAGCTGATCAGCCTCACCTCAATCCCCGGAAAGGGGATGGAACAACCTATCCTTGGTGTCATCTCAATACATATCAAGGACATGAGGGTGACCAGGAGCAAAAGAAAGTAATGTTTGACCAATCTAATTGCCTTTATTGAGAATATAACCAGGTAAACAGATGATGGTAAAGCAGTGGATACGGTTTATCTTAATTTCAGTAAAGTGTCTTTGTAATTAAACCACAGAAGTGTGGCCTGGATGGTCAGGTTGTGATGCAGATTGTGAACTGGTTGAAGCAATGAAGTCAGAGAGTTGTGGTCAATGGGACAGTGTCTAGTTGTTGGCCTGTGTCTAGTGAGTTCCCTCAGGGGTCAGTGCTAGAGTTAGTGCTCTTCAGTATATTCACCAATGATCTGGATGAAGGAACAGAGTGCTCTGTCAGCAAGTTTGCTGATGATGCAAAAGTGAGAGGAGTTGCTGACACCATCTGAGGCTTCGCTGTCATTCAGCAGGACTTGGATAGGCTGGAGAGTTGGGCAGAGAGAAATTTAACAAAATCCAACAAGGCCAAGTGTAGAGTTTTTCATCTGGGAAAGCATAACCCCATGTACTAGTACAGATTGGAGACTGATGTGTGGGAGAGCAGCAGACGAGAGGGAAGTGGCGGATTGTGGTGGATAAAAGGTGACCATTAGCCAGCAGTGTGTCTTTATGGCCAAGAAAGCAAATGGTATCTTGGAGTATATTAGAAGGGGAGTGTTTAGCAGGTTGAGAGAGGTTCTCTTCCCTTTCTACTTTGCCCTGGTGAGGCCACATCTGGAATACTGTGTCAAGTTCTTGGCCCTTCAGTTCAAGAGGGACAGGAAACTGCTTGAAAGAGTCACAAAGATGATTAAGGGACTGAAACTTCTCTCTCATGAGAGAAGGCTGAGGCAGCTGAGTCTCTTTAAGTTGGAGAAGATGGAAAGATGGCCTCATTAATGTTTACAAATGTGTGAAGGGTGAGTGTCAGAAGGACAGTGCCAAGCTATTCTCAGAGATGCCAGATTGTATGATGAGGGGCAATAGGTGCAAAGTGGACCACAGAAGGTGTCGTAGGTTTTTGTTTTGTTCAACCAAAATGTAGGGAAAGATACTTCTATTGTGTGGGCTAAAACACTGTAATAGACTGCCCAGACACAATGTGGAGTCTCCTTCTCTGCAAATATTCAAAACCTGCCAGGACACATTCCTGTGTGACTTACCATAGATGATCCTGCCCTGGCAGGTGAGTTGGATTTATCTTTCGAGGTCTTTTACAATCTGTAATGCTCTGTGATTCTTTGGTTCTGTTTCAAACCAGATAAAGCACATACTGCACTGGTACCTTTAGTGATAAACTCTTCTGTGGAGCTGATTGTGTCCCAGGGGCACAGAATTTACATATATTGTTTGGTACATTTCTG
Source organism: Pogoniulus pusillus (assembly GCF_015220805.1). Classification (NCBI taxonomy): domain Eukaryota; kingdom Metazoa; phylum Chordata; class Aves; order Piciformes; family Lybiidae; genus Pogoniulus; species Pogoniulus pusillus. The sequence goes on from NC_087309.1 coordinate 19,096,860, forward strand.
ATGCCACTAAGGGATGTAAAGATACTCATCTGCTTCTGAATATGTGAAAAGAGATCTAGAAAATAAGACTGGGTCTCTGTCATGGAGGGTAGCAGGAACCCTTAGCAGGCCTCCCTGTTGTAAAAGTTGCAGTGTCTCACATTTTAAGCCAGAAGCATCGTAAAACCAAAACAATCTTCCAGTCGCATGAGAAGTTTCCTCCCTAGAGGAGATAAAAGGTAAACATCAGCCTTGTTTTCCGACTTTCGGCCTTGGTTCTCATGCACACTGACCACCTGCTGATGGGCCGAGCTTTGGATGGTCCTACAGGTTGTTTTGGTAAGGACTGTCCAATTATGTATAGATTGATTATAATTTTGTGCCAATCTGTAAGAATAACGTAAAATAGCCTGGACTGGTGGGTTACACCTCTTTTGAACATTATAAAAATGGTGTGCCTTCCTGCATCGGGGCTTGCTTGCTTGAGCTTGCTGGTACCTGCTCCTACCTGCTCACTCGCTAGCCTGCCTGCTTGCCTCGCTCCTGCCGCGGTGACCTCTCGTTCCTGATCGGCCCTGCCCGACGAGGGGCCCGCAGAGGCCTAAAGCCCGCTTGGGCCCGATCCTGACGAACAAAGGGACACCGCCCAAACTTCGAATCCTGCTAATCTGAACCGCTGAATCGTGAGTAGACCAAAGAAAGAACTCCTCACCTAAAGACTGAGTAACTTTAAAGACTCAAAAGAACTCTAAAGAAATCACAGACTCTCCTTTATCTGCTATTTTCTGAAATGTTATTCTACAACTTCAATCCTAAAAGAATTCACATGGGGAATTTAGTTCGGGAGGGGGATCTCCGTGTTTGAGCAATAAATCACTTGAAAATCCACAAGTGAGTCTCCACGTATTTTCCCCACAACCTCCAAAACTACCTTCCGTGACAGTCTCAAAGGTGCTTCAAATAAATTTAGACCTAATGAAATGTGTGTGTTTTTTTCTGCAGAGTAGCTCCAGTTGAGTCAAAGTCTGTGCACTCATGTATATACACTTACACATACATGAAGACATATATGTATATTTAAATATATGTGCATATTTAAAAGAAACCCACTGAAATTAAAAATACATATTAAAAAAATTATAACATCATATACTGCATCATACATTCACAGTATTCTTTAGTATATATTCAATATAGTTTGCATAATGAAAAGAACAGTAAGAATTTGACAGTACTTTCGTTGATCATTGTTATTATGATGAATGTTCTGTTATTATTATTACAGCATTATTATAGCATCTATTTTACTCCCTGATCCCAGAACAACTCTTTTTAGCTCACTTAAATGAAGACATATGAAGCAGCTGAGGAATCATAAAGTTACAGAAGGATGAGCATGAGTGATTTGTGATAGCAAAATAGTTTAGCATTAGTCAACAGAGAAATAAGTAACAGAGATTCTATGAGGCAAGTGGGAAATACACTGCAAGTCATAAGTGCATAGAGAACTGAAATTTACCTCTTTGATACATAGACCTAAAAAAAAGGAATACTGCAGGACAGAGTTCAAAGTGGAAGGAGAATATTTTGCTAAAATCTGTTTCTATTTTTTTTACCAAAAACTCTTTTTTTTTTTTTAAATAGAAATTACACATTTATAAAGACAACAAAAGTAAAAGTTAAAAAAAATAGAATAGACAATATAAATAAACAGTAAGCTAGAAGTCAGGTCAATTCTTCCTCTCAATTCTATATCCCTGGATGTCCCACAGAAGTCTATTGTCTAGTAAACTTAAGAGAGAATAAAGGAACAGTCTGTTTCCTAACACAGTGTTTCTCTTTAAAAGCAAAGGCAGTAGCAATGTGATATTTTTAAAAATCTAGGTTGAGCTCCTTAGAAATGGAACATTCAACTCTCATTTTAACAACAAATGAACAAGGTTAAAGTGATTTCTTTTCCTTCTCTCTAGCATTATCTTAAACCAGTGTCTGGAGAAGATCTCCCCATCTTGAGTTGCCTAGATAAATTAATGAGACCCTCTTCATGGTGTGATATGAGATGCAGTACTGTCTGGAAACTATTAAACAGTACTTTAATACAGAAATGATTGTTCTGTTCTACATCTATTATGTTGGATATCAGCAAAGACAATCATAGTATCTTCTACAAGTTTCACCTGCTTATATGAACTTACCATATTATGGGAATACTCTGGAGAATGTATGTACTATCTCAAAAGTATCTATCTCCATTGACATTTTTATTTAATAATAAAATTATTTAATCTGCAATTCACAGCTATTTCAGTGTTTCTATTATCTGTCTATAAAGCAAACTAAAACAGAAAAAAAATTTTTTTTTTTCCCAAGGCCACCCCTAACTCTATATATTAGGGGTTTCATTCTTGAAAAGAGGGAACAACTCATTCTTTGCCTCGTTGCCTGAGTATTTCTACCTCCTGCTGGGCTTAGATATTTTGCACCTTGTTAACTTATGTTTTGTTGATTTCTTTTCCTGTCTCTCAAATGTCTCCTATCTCTTCAGATGTACTTTATATGTTGCCTAAGCTATGGCTCTTCATTTGATTTCTATTTTTAAAGCATGTATTAATTTATGTCTCTCATCCCATGTGTCACTGTGTCACTGCCTCTCCTCAAGCAAAATTCTCAAGACTTAAAGGTATAACTTTTGGCTCCTAAGCACTAGGATATTTTACAGACCTTTTTTTTCCACCTTTCTGACCAATCTGTCTTTATCTTTCAGTGAACCGTAAACTGAATGTGAGATAACACAGATGAATGATTGATGGTCTCCAAGTCCTGAAGTTCTTTTCCTCATCTGTTCACTCACCCTCCTGAGTTAAAGCTTTTGGTTGGTACCTGCTGTAGTAACTGGAAAAACAAGGATAAGCTGCCAAATTCAGTGTCTGTTTTCTTGTTCTCATGTTGCATTTCCTTATTGGTTGTGACAATATGCCACAATTAATGATAGTAGAAATACCTATATTTGATACCATATGCATCATACTTAGTGGTGATGGATTAGCAATCAAGAAAATTAATTCTGCCTTTACAAAATGACACCTGAACTTTGAGATTAGACAAAAACTTTAGTAATGCATATAAAAAGTCTACTGGAAATGGGACATTTCTGTTGCACCTAGATTATTTGTTCTGGCCCAACCCCAAACTGAATGGTGTGTTTCCTAAGAAAATGCAAGAGTCATTTACATGTAAAATAAAATTTAAAAAAATACGTAGCTTTGTGATTCTTAAAATATAAAACAAGTCCAAATGGGTAAGAGTCTGACAAGGGGTTTAGAAAAGCAGAATTTGATGCCAGAAGCACATCCATATCTCCTGAATGACCTTAGATAAATAGCTGCAGCTGTTCTCATCTATGCCTTCAGTATACAAACTGCATTCTTTCTTAGTTCATAAATTAATTTTATTAAAAGTAATAATAATTTTAAAAATCATTCATTTCCATACAGAAGAGAGAACTGTGAATATACACTGATTGTTAAAATGAAAAAAAAAAGACAGCAACATCGACAACAGCCAAAACCCAAAATCAAACATCAACAAACCCCAAACCAAACAAACAAAACCACACAACTATAAAAAAAAACCAACAAATAAACTAAACCAGAGAACAAACAAGCAAAGAACTAAACCATAGAAAAGCTCCTCAGTCACTCAAGGCATTCTCTTTACTGCAAGTCTGCAGTAAAGGAACTTTATGGAATTCCACATAGAACTAAATAAAATTTTAGTATTCTATTTATCTAGATTCCAGCAAAGACAAGTACTTACCTTAATGAGAAAGACCATATCCACTTAAATTGTGGTCTAAAATTATGTACAATGTTTCTGTTCACAGATACTGCAGTAGTCACATCTGTTTAAATTAAAATAATGAATATTATGGCCATTTTATGATGACAAATTACTCTAGAAAGCAGAACATAGGCTTTCAAGAGGCTGAGACCTCTTAGAAGCTCATTGTCCAATCACAACGATGCTATTAATTCCACAATGTGATTCGTTGGCTTGTTACTCTACTCATTTTGATGCTAGGTTTGGGATTAAGGGATTAATTCTGATCATGTTTCAAACAGGTACAAAATAGATATGACCATAGTTGGCAGCTATTTCTCACAATAAGTAGTAGTTTATGGAGGGCAAATCCTATGTACTTGCTGTAATTTATAAATGAGATGGACGATAAGAGGGATCTCGCTCTGTACTGAAGTGACTGTAATGACTAAAATTCTGTTGGTTAAAAATACTAAGATCTACTTCCCATGATAAAATCATTTACTTTTCAAGCATCTACATCTATTACTTATCTCTAGAATTAGAGCAGTATCCTGGTTTCTCAGGTATAAACATATAGAAAACCCCACACATAAACACAGCAAAGAAATGCAATATGCAACATTCAATATTTTCAATATTTTTCAATATATATTAATGAAAATACTCATGAAATTCAATAAGGCCAAGTGTAAGGTCCTTCAGCTGGGTTGGCACAATCCAAAGCATAAACACAGTCTGGGTGCTGAATGACTGGAGAGCAGCCCTGAAGAAGAGAACCTTGGGCTCTTTGTTGATTAAAAACTTAACATGAGCTCAGCAATTGTGTCCCAGGCTACATTAAGAGAAATGTGTCCAGCAAGGCAAGGGAGGGGATTCTCCCCTTTTACTCTGCTTTCCTCAGACCCCACCTGGAGTACTGTGTACAGTTCTGGAGCCCCCAGTACAAATAGGACATAGGACAGTGTAATGGTGTGGGTGTTACCCAACCTCCACACTTTGGAAATCACCCAGACTAGACTCAGACAGCTCTGGAAATTGAATGGAGCTTATTTTTTACAGCTTAGCAGGATGTACAAGCAGATATTTGCAGCATATACAGTTATATACAGAAATATACGAGGTAAAAGGTAATACTGAAACACAACAGCCCTCCCAGAAACCTGAGTCCCCAGGAGGGGCTCCCAATTGCCCCTTCACCTTCCCCCTACCCCTTTCAACCTTACAGCAGTTCCAAGGAAGAATGGAGATTTGGACAGGGGGTTAGGAAGCAAAGTGGATGAGTAAGAAAAACGGAGGGTGAGGTTAAAGAGAGATGCATCTTGGAGCTCCCTAGCAGCAGAAGTGAGTGCCTTATCTATGTTTGGATTCTCATTTTTATACATCTCAGCAAGCCTATGAGGGAAGTAGGCATCACCATTGTTTTTCTTCCACGGCCTATAATCTAATTCTTCTCACCAAAACATTCTAGATAGCTTCAAATTAGTACAGACTTTTGGAGTGAGACCAGAGGAGGGCCACGAAGATGATCAGAGGGCTGAAGCAGCTGTCCTACAAGGACAGGTTATTAATGCTGAGGCTCTTCAGCCTGGAGAAGAGGCTTTGAGGAGATCTTGTAGTGGCCTTCCAGCATCTGAAGGGGGCATACAAGAAGGATGGGGAGGGACCATTTACAAGGTCTTCTAATGACAGGAAGAGGAGTAATAGGTTTAAACTGGCAGAGGGGAGATTTAAACTGGATGTTAGGAAGAAGTTTTTTACAGTGAGGGTGGTGAAACACTGGAACAGGGTGCCCAGAGAGGTTGTGGAATGCTCCCTTTCTGGATGTGTTCATGGCAAGGTGGATATATCCTTAAGTGACCTGTTCGAGTGGAAAGTGTCCCTGTCTATGGTGAGGAGTTGGAACTAGACAATGTTTGAAGTCCCTTCCAACCTAAACCATGCTATGATTCTGTATTTTTCAAATAAACTGAAGTGTGTATTGTTGTTGGAAGTTCTGATTAGAATCCAAAAGTGTTTATATTGTGGTAAAAATCAGATGAGTATAAGAAGAAAGTTTTCCATAGAGAAAAATAAATGCCTGAAGGTGTAAGACCAAATGAGCAGTTATGATGCATTAGCAAATCATAGAATTACAGGATCACCGAGGTTGGAAGAGACCTCCAAGATTATCCAGTCCAACCAAGCACTGACCCTAGCCAGTCAACTAGAGCATGGCACTAAGTGCCTCATTCAGTATTTTCTTGAACACCCCCAGGGACAGTGCCTCCACCACCTCCCTGGGCAGCCCACTCCAATGGCAAATCACTCCCTCTGGCAAGAGCTTTCTCCTAACATCCAGCCTATACTTCCCCACCGCAACTTGAGATTGTGTCCCCTTGTTCTATTGCAGGTTGCCTGGCAGAAGAGACCAACCCCCACCTGGCTACAATGTCCCTTCAGGTAGCTGTAGACAGCAATGAGGTCACCCCTGAGCCTCCTCTTCTCCAGGCTAAACAGGCCCAGCTCCCTCAGCCTCGCCTCATAGGCCTTGTGTTCCAGGTCCTTCTCCAGCTTTGTCCCCTTCTCTGGACACATTCCAGCATCTCAACATCTGTCTCATCTCTCTTGAATTGAGGGGCCCAGAATTGGACACAGGACTCAAGGTGTGGCCTGACCAGTGCTGAGTACAGGGGAAGAATAACCTCCCTTGTCCCACTGGCCACACTGTTCCTGATGCAGGCCACAATGCCACTGGCTCTCTTGGCTACCTGGGCACATGCTGGCTCATCTTCAGCTTACTATCTGTCAGTACCCCCAGCTCCCTTTCCTCCTGGCTGCTCTCCAGCCACTCAGTCCCCAGCCTGTAGCACTGCTTCGGGTTGTTGTGGCCAAAGTGCATAACCCTACACTTTGCCTTGTTCAATCTCATCCCATTGGCCTCTGCCCACCCATCCAGCCTATCCAGGTCCCTCTGCAGGGCTCTCCTACCTTCCAACAGATCAACACCTGCTCCCAGCTTGGTGTCATCTGCAAACTTACTGATGCTGCACTAAATCCCCTCCTCCAGATCACCAATAAAGATATTGAACAGAACTGGTCCCAGCACTGATCCTTGGGGAACACCTCTAATGACAGGCTGCCAACTGGATGTGGCACCATTCACCACCACTCTCTGGGCTCTGCCATCCAGCCAGTTCTTGATCCAGCACAGAGTGAATCTGTCCAAACCATGAGCTGCCAGCTTGGCTAGGAGCTTTTTGTGGCAGATGATGTCAAAGGCTTTGCGGAAGTCCAAGTAGACTACATCCACAGTATCCACATCCACATTCACAAACAGTGAGGGGCTGGTAGGGGATACGGTGGTCAGAGGCTGCCTGTGGTCCAGTGAGCACAAAAATTTAAAATAAGAGGATACGTCTCTTTCATATAAGAATTTGGAAACTGTTTTACAAAGATATAACGCCCTGAAGTAAGCAGTAAAACAGCAACTAAGGGGATTTTTCTTATGCTGTCACTTAATTTATAGTTATTTATTTAATAAAAAGCAATTGAAATATAGAGTTATTTAAAAATTAGGTGGGGTTTGTTTTTCTTGCCTTGAACTTTTTTTTTTTTTAGTTTTTATAGAAACATTCTGTTTCTTTTTCCTCTCATTTATATAATCATAGGTTAAACAGACAGAACATGGTAATTTAGTTTTCAAAAGGAATTTCTATTCACTGTAAATATTGATAACATTAAACTACTGAGAAGTTGTTTATACAAGTTTATTTTCGTAACCATGACCCATAAGTCTATCCTTAAGAAACTGTGAAAGACTGATTCTGGATTTCTGTAAAGAAGTGAAAATAAAGAATTTTAAGAAATTACCACTATTGATTGCCTCATACAATGGATGACATTTTGCTTTCATCTTTAGGGTAATTGGAATGGGCGATTACAAATCTATAGCAATAAAAGTTTTTTTTCTTACTAGACAGTTAATGCACCATGAATCAGTTAGCAGGAATAGTTCCTATGTTGCAGCCTAATTCAGCTCATTTGCACTTCAGAGCTGAAGTCAATAATTCAGCTTCAAGTGGATGCAATTGGGGGATATTTACCTTTTGTAGAACATGAATGCAAGTTGAGAAAATCTCTACACTCATTTCTACAGAACATTACTGGTCAGTCTGTCACTTAGGCAAGCAACCCAGCTTCAAACTATAGCCAAGAAGTGACTGCTGTTCATAAACCCCTCACGGTGATGTGTACAGTGGCTGAACAATGTTTACTCACTGCTGGCAATCGGCTTTTTCCTTTTTCTTGTTGTTGTTGCTGTTGTTTTTCCTTAAGAGGTAAGCATAGCTCACATGGGTTTTGTTTTTTATAAAGCTAAATAAATGGTCTCTTTTCTATTTCATCTCTAGTGTGAATTGAGGTAGGTGGGTTTGTGTGGGTTTGTACAGTGTGCCTCAGGGAGGAGGGAAAGCAACTATTGCAAGGCATAAATGAGATCCTCAGATCATATAACAGTACTAGATGAAGCTCTGCCAGGTTTGAAATTAAGAAAATAAAGTCAGCAAGGAGGGAAAAAAATAATTGAAGCTGATATCTATTTGCCCCAACCACCCCACCCCCAGTATTTTATTACATTTATTCCAAATACAATTCCCATCACAATAGAATTTAAGAAAATCCTTAATCTGCCTTTTCTCATGTACTCCCTCTACACATACACACATATATTAGATGACAGAGTCTTCTGCTGTACCTGGATAATATTGTAGTGACAAACATAATTTCATGTGTTTTTCTCCAACCTACAGTATGTTTCAAAGTACAGGGAAAAAGTGAAAAGAAAAGAAAAGAAAAGAAAAGAAAAGAAAAGAAAAGAAAAGAAAAGAAAAGAAAAGAAAAGAAAAGAAAAGAAAAGAAAAGAAAAGAAAAGAAAAGAAAAGAAAAGAAAAGAAAAGAAAAGAAAAGAAAAGAAAAGAAAAGAAAAGAAAAGAAAAGAAAAGAAAAGAAAAGAAAAGAAAAGAAAAGAAAAGAAAAGAAAAGAAAAGAAAAGAAAAGAAAAGAAAAGAAAAGAAAAGAAAAGAAAAGAAAAGAAAAGAAAAGAAAAGAAAAGAAAAATGACCAAAAAACATCCTTTTCAGCACAACATGCAGCTTTTAGTGAAGGAAATTGTCCGGGACTCCTGTATACCCCAAAATTCCTCTCCCTCTGTGGTTTCAATGGGAGAGGAAAAGGCACAAAAAGACCTGTTTCTGCCCTGCAGGCAGCAGTGTGCCCAGGTGGCCAAGAGAGCCAATGGCATCCTGGCTGCATCGGGAACAGTGTGGCCAGTAGGACAAGGGATATTATTCTTCCGCTGTGTGCTAGTTTGAAGCAAGCTAGAATGTTTTGGTAAAAGAACTAGATAACGGGCAGTGAAATGAAAAATAATTGTGTCTCCTTCTCTCACAGTCTCACTGAGAGTTCTGGGAAGAAGAAGTAAAACATTCTCCATTTTGACTTTCACTTCTGCCTTTGCCTTCATACCTAGCCACATCTCATTAACCTTGATACCACTAACCTCGCTCCCTAACCTCCTGGCTTCACCTCCCTTCTTCCTGGGAACTGGGGTAAGGTTGAGAGGGCAAGGGGAGGTGTTGGGGTGGTTTGAGAGCCCCTCCTGGGGACTCAGGTTTCTGGGAGGGGAGTTGTGCTTCTGTATTGTTTATCCTTTGTGTATTTCTGTATATAACTGTATATACTGTAAATAGCTGCTTGTGTATTTGCTGCTATAAAATAAATAGCTTCATTTATATTCCCAGAGGCCGTCTGAGTTAGCTGGGGCAATTCCAAAAGTGGGGGGGGGGGGCAGGGAATAGCCCAAACCATCACATTTTTAATTGGCTTTCCCAACGTGGGGCTAGATTTTTTGAGTGACTGGTAATTAACTCTGGGAATTAAGATGAAGCTAATAAGGCAGCTATTGTGCTTGTTTGGGGCGTTACTCTGGTCTGGTTTTGTTTTCTTGGCATTTAGTTGGATAAAGGCTCAAATTGTTGCTTATTTTATTGATTTAGCTTATAAGAAGGCTAAAGCCAAAGTTTCAAGCGTGTTCTGGAGCTGGGGTGATTTTATCCTTGGTTATGTTGGTTTTAATGTCTCTGAGAATATTACAAGTAATATTACGGGAGCAGTCATCAATAATGTGACAATCAATCAAAATTCTGCTTTATCTACAACTTTGATGCAAATAATTCAGCCTAAGACTGGGATTCCAGATGTTTGTTTAGCAAATTGCTCGTGCAAAACTGTTCTAATTCTTTCAATTTTTAATGTATGTCTCATGGGATTAATATTCATATTAATTTTGGCATTATTTGTGAAAAATTCAAAACCAGCTTCTGTAAGAACTAGGAAAAATTCTGTGTCTCAGAAGCAGTCTCTTTCACAGCAAAACAAGGGAACACAGTTATCTGCTTCCCCCTTGCCAGCCTCTCCACCCTTCTCTCCAAAATCTGGGAACACGGCCAATGTTCCTGCCAGTAATATAAACAATAATGATAACAACAACAATCCGCAGAGTTTGGCAGGAGTCCCAGGAGCACAGGCAGGTACTCAAAATCAGAATGTTCCTAGCAACAATGATAACATGTCAGGGTTGGCAGGCATCCCAGGAGGACAGGCAAATAATCCCACTAATGCTGGTAATGCTAGCCCAGTCAGTCCAAGTCCTAATGACACTAGCTCAGCCAATTCGAATCCCCTGACAGCAGACCAGAATCAGAGCCCTACTAAAAGTAAGGCAGATTTGAACTCACAAGCTTCAAGTCAGACCCCTAATGATTCAAACCCTGAAGCAGACACGTCCAAGTCTGTTGCTGCTCAGGCCGTTATGGCACCTGCTAAGGCAAAAGTTAAGACAAAGTGTGGTTCACAGGAGGATGTAAGAGAGGGCACCTCTGGTGATCAGCAAGAGGAGGAAGAGGAGGCAGTTAGCCTTCGAGACCTTGCAAATGCGCTGAGACATCAATACTCAAATGAGAAGAGTGCTGTGAGGTTGGCTGCCAAGAGAGAGGATGGTTCCAATGAGTTTAAAAGTGCTATGAGGAAGGTTCTGTTTCTAGGCCAGGGACAACCAGATCAACAGGAGGAAGAGGAGGAAGATGATATCCAGGACTCCAATGATCCACTCAGAGAGGTCAGGGAAGTTAGAAAGGAATACTCAAGGGAATCAGGTGAACCAATCCTAAGCTAGCTAGTCAGATGTTGTGGCATTGGTGCTAATGCCCTGCAAATAGGAGACAAGTCTGCCAAGCCGCTGGGACCACTCACTAAGGAGAGTGGAGTGGACAAATACCTAGCAAGTCCTCTTGGTAGGGTTAGCTTGTGGACACGCCTTCTTTTGGCTGTGGCTATGAGATATCCTTCCGGAGATGATTTGCCAGAGGCTGCCAAGAAGTGGAACACCATTGAGCAGGGAATTAAGCTTCTGAAGGAGTTTGCTGTGAAGGAAGTGCTTTATGGAGATCATGGCACTCATGAGCCTGACGACATTTCTTTGGGAACAGGTCTCATGAAGAAGCTTATTAAGCTTGCTCCTTCATCCTACGCTAACATCTTGGCCAGCAAATTTCTAGTAAGGAGTGATAATGGAAGGTCTTTCACTGTTGGTGAATTCACTGATCAGCTCAGGCAGATAGAGGACAGCTTGCCACATTCTGGTATAATCTGTGCCATAAAGACTATGACTACAGACCTTAAAGATGGTATTAGAGATGGCATGAAAGAGAGCATGAAAGAACTGAAGGAGGATCTTAAAAACATTACTAATCTGGTAAAGGATACCATTCCTGCATCATGTGAATGGGTGCATGTTTCTGCAGTCAGGAACAGACGCCCACCTCCTATAGGGCAATTCCAGCCCAGCAGGAGACAAATTCCACCTAAACATCAGCAATCACGTGCGTCAGTGTGGATACTTTTGCGTGACACATACGAGGAGAACAGGAACAAATGGGATGGTAAACCTGCTTCAGCTCCTTCAAAGAGAGTCACGGAGCTGCAGAGTGGCAGAAACAGAGGCAGCAATGCCAGAAAAGTAGCTGTCACTTCTTCAGCTCCCGAGAGCAACTACAATTGTTCCAACAGTTGCAATTCCTCTCACAACACCACCAATCACTGTGTACACCCCACATGCCATGTTCAGCATTAAGGGTGCCCTGCCTCCAGGCAGGAGGAGGAAAGGGATAGTGGAGAGAACCGAATCTATTGGAATGTATTCATTAGGTGGCCTGGCAGTTCAAGAGTTCGGAAATACAGGGCTTTAGTTGACACAGGTGCTCAATGTACTTTATTGCCATCCAATTGCAAAGGGACAGAGTCCATATCTATTTTTGAAATCACTGGTAGATCTCAAGAGTTAACTAAGATACAGGCTGAGATCAGTTTAACTGGTAAAGAGTGGAAGACATATAGTATCCTAACTGGTCCTGATGCGCCTTGCATTCTGGGAATTGACTTTTTGTTTCAAAGATCCTAAAGGTCACAAATGGGCTATTGGAATAGCATCTGTAGCAATTGAGGATGGTAAATTGAAATTGTCCATTAGACCTGAACTTTCAGATGAATCTGCAGTTGTGGGACATCATGACATAGAGGATGGGGAACTGCCAATTGCTACTTGAACTGTGCACCGCGGGCAGTACAGAGCTAACCGTGACTCTTTGTTGCCCATTCATCAGCTGATTCATCAACTGGAGAGTCAGGCTGTCATCGAGAAAGCTCATTCACCTTTCAACAGTCCCATCTAGCCTGTGCGCAAGCCTAACAGTGACTGGAGACTCACAGTAGACTTTCGTGCCCTCAATGAGGTGACGCCACCCATGAGCACAGCTGTGCCGGACATGCTGGAACTCCAGTACCAGCTGGAATCGAAGGAGGATAAATGATATGCAACCATAGACATTGCTAATGCTTTCTCCTCTATTCCCAGAGCAAAGGAGTGCAGGCCTCTGCTTGCATTCACCTGGAGAGTAGTCCAGTACCAGTTCAACCGTTTGCCTCAGGGGTGGAAACACAGCTCAACCATCTGTCACTCAGTCATCCACAATGCACTGGAGAAAGGTAAAGCTCCAGAGCACATACAGTTCATCAATGACATCATTGTGTGGGGCCAAACAGCTGAGGAAGTCTTTGAGAAAGGTAACAAAATCATTGACATTCTGCTGCGACCAGGTTTTGCCATTAAGAGAGACAAGGTGAAAGGATCTGCCTGAGAAATTCAGTTTCTGGCAGTGCGGTGGCAAGATGGTCGCCGTCACATTCCTCAGGATGTAATTAACAAAGTCTCTACCATGGCAGTTCCCACCAATAAGAAAGACACACTTTCTTTTCGTGGTGTGTTGAGATTTTGGAGGCTACACGTTCCTGGTTTCTGTCAGATTGTCAAACATCTGCATGATGTGACTCATAAGAGAAACAATTTTGAGGGGGGACTTGAACAGCAAGCAGCCTTTGATCAAATCAAACGAGAAATACTCCATGCAGTGGGCTTGGGACCTGTGCGATCTGGTCCGGACATTAAAAAACATTCTCCATTTTGTTCTTCATTCTGCCTTTCCTTCAGATCTAGCCACATCTCATTAACCCTGCTGCCACTAACCTCACTCCCTAACCTCTTGGCTGCACCTCTCTTCTTTCTGAGAACTGGGGTAAGGTTGAGAGGGCAAGGGGAGGTGTTGGGGTGGTTTGAGAGCCCCTCCTGGGGACTCAGGTTTCTGGGAGGGGAGTTGTGCTTTTTTATTGTTTATCCTTTGTGTATTTCTGTATAGAACTGTATATATTGTAAATAGCTGCTTGTATATTTGTTGCTGTAAAATAAATAGCTTCATTTATATTCCCAGGGGCCGTCTGAGTTAGCTGTGGCAAATTCAGAAGTGTGGGGGGGGCGGGTTAATGCCCAAACGATCACACCCTGTACTCAGCACTGGTCAGAACACACCTTAAGTAGTGTGTCCAGTTCTGGGCCCCTCAATTCAAGAAGCCTGTTAGGGTGCTGGAACATGTCCAGAGAAGGGCAACAAAGCTGGTGAGGGGCCTGGAGCAGAAATCCTATGAGGAGAGGTTGAGGGAGCTGGGCCTGTTCAACCTGGAGAAGAGGAGGCTCAGGGGTGATCTTATTACTGTCTACAACTACCTGAAGGGACATTGTAGCCAGGTGGGGGGTGGCCTCTTCTCCCAGGTAACCAGCAGCAGAACAAGGAGACACAGTCTCAAGTTGTGCCAGGGTAGGTATAGGCTGGATATTAGGAAGATGTTCTTCCCAGAGAGAGTGATTTGCCATTGGAATGGGCTGCCCAGGGAGGTGGTGGAGTCACTGTCCCTGGGGGTCTTCAAGAAAAGACTGGATGAGGTACTTAGTGCCATGGTCTAGTTGATTGGATAGGGCTGGGTGATAGGTTGGACTGGATTATCTTGGAGGTCTCTTCCAGCCTGGTTGATTCTATGATTCTATGATTATAACAAGGGGCACTTACAACATGAGGGGTGCCCTGTGCAGATGCCCGTGCTGGAATCATGCTGGGGATTGGCTGTGTTCTTCATGCCTAGGAAGTGGTAACTCATCTCTTTGTCTAAGAAGAGTATAAATTTTGGCGGACCACCTCTCTTGGGGTCTTCGGGTTCCTGCCTTAAAGTTCTCCCCCACCGGTCTGGATACATTCTGCATGAAAGAGTTCTCTGGTTCTCTGAAGGACAAGCTCCTGAGGGACAGGGCCATCTCTGCTTTGGACGTCTTCTACCATAAGCACCCTTTATGCGGGCTCAGAAGTCTTTAACGATCCTTGGAGAGCTTCTGAAAGAGAAAAAAGGGACAAGCATCTGGACTGCCCTTTGTTTCAGCCAGCCTGACCCACCTGTGAGTAAACTTTTGGCTCATCCTGATTAATAGTGGGGAATGCTATATTTAGTATCTCAGCCTTTTCCAACTTCTGACTTCCAAAATACTCAAATTTACCTATGGTATCCTTGTAGATCTTTTCAATCTAACTGAATCTGCTAATTAAAAACTGAATTCATTTCTGTATATAATTCTGGGGGCAGGTTTTTTTGGAAAATAAAGTAATTATTTTTCTATACATTCCTGACTCAGCTGCCTCCACAACAGAAATGCATAATAGTTTAATAATTGCCCTCTAATTCAATTTTCTATTTTGCTAAAAAGTGAAATTGAAGTCAAATTAAGCAAAAATGTTCTAAAGTATCATCTCAAGGGAAGATGAAGTGGGACTTTTTTCCTCCACAGTGATGCTATTCAACATTAAAATGTTTCTCAGTTTTAAAGGATAAGAATGACCATAAGAAGGGGATTTTATTTCATATTTTACAGATGAGAAATGAAGCTACTCAATGAAAACAGCATACCTTTCCCCTTGAACCCAGTAAAATGTGAAGCTCACTTGAGTTATCATTACAGTTGATACTCAAACACTAGTTTTCAACTATCCATTATATTTGTTGACCTTTAAGACTTTTCCAGGAGAATTAAATCTCTCAATGTCAAGCAATTGAGCATTGCAGCAATTAACTTGTTTTTCTTACCAACTATGAGATGGATGCTTCTTTAATGATCCTCTAACTCTCCCAAAAGCTAAAGGTCACTGTTGTGCAATGTCATTTAGGGGAAATTTATGGGGAAAAACATGTGAGGCTGATTTGTAAAGATTAAATGATCTATTGCTAAAATTCCCTTTTCCAAACTTATCTAAACTATCCCATGAAAGTTCTTTGATCCATGGTCGCAGGTAAAGATACAGAAAATGACAAAACAAGGAAAGTCTATGATTTTAAGAGAGTTCTTTGAGTCTTGATAAGTTGCTCAGTCTTTAAGTCAAAGCTCATTGGTTACTCACTGTTTGAAGCAGTTCAGCAGAGTTTCGAAGTGTTTATGAAGTTCAGGGCGTTGTCTGATCTCTCCATAGGATCGGGCCCAGGCAAGCCCTGGTTTCAGAGGATTGGGCATCCGCTGGTCTCATGCCAAAAAGGCTGAGTAGAGTTGAGAGCTAGCAGAAACTAGAGCAGGAGCAGGAGTAACAGGAGTAAGAGCAGGAGGGAGAGCTCCCGATCAAAGCAGACACACCATTTTATAATGTTTTAAAGAGGGGTGTGCTAAATCAGTTCAAGCAATTTATGTTATTTTTTACAGATTGGTACAAATTATAATTAACCCATACAATTGGACAATTCTTACCATAAACAACCTGTAAGACCACCCAGGAGTCAGCCCCCAACAGATGGTCACCGGGCTATGGGAACCGAGGCCTTTAGTTCAAAAACATTAGCCAATGTTTACCTTTCACCCTTCACAGGGAGGAACCTTCTCAGGGCTAGAAATATTGTTTTGGTTTTACGATTGCTTTTGGCCTTCAATGTGAGACACTGTAACATACATAACAGGGGCCTGCTACCCTCCATGACAGTCACAGAGGGAAAACATCAGTACTGAACTATCATTGCTCCAATAAGAACACTCCAGTTTATAATGGAGTGTAAATATTGCCTGTGTCTAGAATTTTCCCTTCAAAAACAATAAAGGAAAATTAAGAGTATAAAATCCTCTGCTAGCATGGCATTAATGGTTTACCAGACAGAGAGCCCCTGGTCCAGTAGATGTTTAGAAATGAAATAACTATGGGTCAAGCACTTCTAGCCAGGCACAGGAGAGGAAGGAATTCAAGCTTTGAAAAGGAAAAAAGGTTAGCAGAAATTGAATACTATTGGTCTTGATCTGTTGAGGAAACTAACATTGTAATGTCACTGAATTTGACAGGACATAGGTGAGTGTCTTGGAGTCCTGTATACCCCTAAATTCCTCTCCCTCTGTGGCTTGAATGGAAGAGGAAAAGCTGCCTGTTTCCCCCCCTCCCCGCCTTGCCCTGCAGGCGTGAAGGGGGTGAACAGGAGCCCTTCTGGCACTGTGCAGTGCCTGCGCTGGAATCGGGCTGGGATTGGCTGTATCCTTCCCCCCTAAGGAAGTGGTAACTCTGCTCTTTGTCTAGAGAGGGTATAAATATTGGGGGCTTCCCACCTTTGGGATTCCCACTTTGGAGTTAGTTCCCGCCTGGACATTCATGCCTGCCTGAGATTTCTCCCCCCCCTTCTCACCTGGCCTGGATACAGAAAGAGCTTCAAAGGACTGCTACAGCCATTAAGGCCCATTGTGAAAAGTCTAACAACTCTTAGCGACCCTCCTACAGCTGCTGAAAGGGAACAGAGGGACAGGCCACTCCACGAATGTTGTGGAGAGCAGGAATTAATATGTGGCCGAGTCGGGAATTTATCAAAAATAGTTATTTTTTATTTTCCCAAAAACCCACCCCCACAACTATATATACAAAGATTAATTTAGTTTAATAAACAGATTCAGTTGCATGAGAATTAACCTACAAGGATACCATCAATAATCTGACTATTTTGGAAGTCAGAAGTTGGAAAAGGCATTAGCTATTAATTAATAGCAGTTTCTTACTAAATTAAGCTGAGCCAAATAACTCACTCAGGCTGACTCATATGTTCTGTCTTCCTCTTCTTTTCCAGCGTCTGCAGGTGAATCGTTAAGGGTCGTTAAGGGTCGTTAGGCACACAAAGGTGTCAATAGGAAAGCAAATCCTTGAAGGTCTCTCTGCAGTCCAGGCAGAGGGGAGTGTGTGAGCTCAGGCAGACACATACTTCCAGGCACAGGCAAACTCCGAAGTGGGAACCCCAAAGGCGGGAAGACCCCCAATATTTATAACCTTCGCTAGACAAAGGGCAGAGTTACCACACCTTTAGGTGCAAAAGCGCACGGCCAATCCCAGCCTGACTCCAGCATGGGAACTCATGGGGCAGTCCTCCCCCCCCTTCACGGCTGCAGGGCAGGTGAGGGGGGAGGGAAACCAGGCAGCTTTTCCCCTTTCCCCCCGAAGTCCAGGCAGGAGAGGAATTTAGGTGTACAGGACTCTAGGACAATGAAGTCAGCCTGATCGTGAGTTATAATCTTTGTATATATAGTTTTGGGGGTGGGTTTTTGGGAAAATAAAATAACTCTGTTTTTGTATAAAAATTCCTGACTCGGCCACATTAATTCCCTGCCTCTGCAACAGTGAGATACCTACATATCTCTATGGAATCTGATCTTAAAAAGAAACTCTGGTAAGTCTCAGGAGGCTGAGTGGGTAAATACAATATGTTATTAATACAAACAAGAAACCAAAGACAAAGAAACACCCAAAATCCAAACAAAACCCTATAACAACACCCGACTTAAACAAAGCAAAACAAACTACCACTATCCTCCTGCCAAAAAAAAACAAAACAAAAAAATATCAAAAACAAATGAACAAATACAGTATTATTTGAAAAATACTTCCAAATCTACCAGAGATTGTTACCCACCCCAAATCTTTGAAACCATTTTGCTATATTTGTTTCTTAGATTTTCTTCCACATATGTGTGGATCATTTCAAGTCACAGCACCATAGACTTGTTTCAACATGAATCTAGATTATGTGGATATATAGCTATTTCACTATATCTGTCTTCCACATTATTTCCAGGTATCTATCAAATATGGAAATAAAGGCCCCCTATTATACAAACTGTCCCAGGTTGAGACAGTAGGGTTAAAAATCTTCTGGGGAACAGAAGATTGTTATTCAATCCCATAATTCTGCTATCTTGTTATAAGCTCACAACTAGGTCAGTTCTCTCACCTTTCCTTCTCCCCTGCCCTGTGTGTGGTGGGACTCACTTTATCATGAACAACATGTAAGCAGTAGCCCTCCAGAGGCTTGTTTGCACCTCTTTGGATGGCATAGGCATTGATGGGGGGGCGGAGGATTGGAGCACTGGGAAGTGTAGCTTTAGGTTCTTTGGGGTAGGGAAAAATTCAATGGGGTTTGCCATGGATGTGGTAATTGCTTTATAATACCTATGTCTGTATTTATCTTTAGATATAAGTCTGTATTCTTTCCCTCCAATTTCATTTGAGAGTTTAATTTCTGTTGGCTATTGTTGGAGAAATTCTTGTTAGCAGAGCACACGAGAATTGATAAACAATGAGCAACCCGTGCTGGGAATGTCCTTGAATCCATCTTGGGAGTTTAGATAGCAGGCACAGGGTAGCTTCCCCCCACATGCAGCTGCAGGGGGTGGAGTGCAGCTGCAGGTGGGCAGAGTTTAGCCAGCCCCAGAGGCTGACCCTCAGATTGTTATGGTATGCTGACCTATTGATGCCTTACAAATAACTCTGGACTCTCTGACTGTAACCAATCTTAAGCTGAGCACGCCTCTTGCTAGAATGCATATAAGTTACTGTATGTGATGGTTTGGGCTCTTACCTGCCCCCCCACACTTTGAATTTGCCCCAGCTAACTCAGACGGCCTCTGGGAATATAGATGAAGCAATTTATTTACAGCTAGCAGAATTTACAAGCAGCTATTTACAATATATACAGTTATATACAATTATATACAAAGGATAAACAATACAAAAGCACAGCTCCCCTCCCAGAAACCTGAGTCCCCAGGAGGGGCTTTCAAACCACCCCAACACCTCCCCTTGCCCTCTCAACCTTACCCCAATCCTGAGAAAGGAATAAAGGTGCAACCAAGAGGGAAAGAAGCAGGGTAAGGAAGCAGTGATGTTAGAAAGATGTGTCTCGGTCTAAGGCAAAAGCAAGAGTGAGAAACAAAAATGGAGAAAAAAGTCTTTCTTCTTCCCAGAGTTCTCAGTGTAACTGTGAGAGAAGGAGACACCATGTTTTCATTCCACTGCCTGTTATCAAGTTCTTTTACCAAAACATTCCAGCTTGCTTCTAACTAGCACACTGTATCACGGAAATAAAGTGGATTTGACCATCTAACCATATTGGTGAACAGAGTCATTTTCCCATAGCGCTCCACCGAATGCATTTTCCAACATCTGGCGCTCGAACAGAGGAGTCAGGATGCAAGCCGGCCGCAGGTGAGACTGCGTTGGGGGACGGAGGGTTGGCCTGAAGAAGAGGGGGCCGATTATCTTGTGGGACGTTCTCCACATCAGAGAGAGTAAGCATCATTAGGTGCCACTGGGCCGGGTAACACTGCCCGGAGGTGGCAGTAGTCTGGACATTCATTTCTGGAGTGAACAGCCCGTGTGTGTGTAAAGGCAGGTAAGGCCCACAGTGGATTTGCTGGGGCACTGCGTCTGCTGGCGTATTTATCTCATGGAGAAGTTCGCCGGACATTGAGCTCTGAGAGCTGCTGGCCCGGGCGTATGTGCAGGGTCATGTGAGTAAAGAGCCTCCCATGATTTTGAAATTGAAAGTGCAGCGGGAGGTCGGAGATGCGCTGTGGGACGCGGTTCTTAGCAACGAAAAGGACTCTGAGTCGATCCAACAGCTAAGTCCCGCCCAGCAGGAGGTGCTCCGCGCGTTAC
Source organism: Pogoniulus pusillus (assembly GCF_015220805.1). Classification (NCBI taxonomy): domain Eukaryota; kingdom Metazoa; phylum Chordata; class Aves; order Piciformes; family Lybiidae; genus Pogoniulus; species Pogoniulus pusillus. The sequence goes on from NC_087309.1 coordinate 19,117,070, forward strand.
TAAAGATGAAAGCCGAAAGAAATGCGGCGGCGGTGGTTTTCCTGTTACTTCTCCTGGCCGTGCCAGCTGTTGCAGAGAGCTCTGATGCGTGTGCGGCGCCAGGTTTCTTCTCCACCCCCGCCCCAAGCGTCCCGAAGAGAGGTAGCTCCGCGCTTCAGTTTTTTGGTCTTGGCAGAGCTGCTCCCATTAAAGGCGTGGCTGGGAAGGTTGCCAGTTCTGTGGCGGAGTTGAAAGTGAGCATGCAGCACGATCCCGGTGGGCACCCATGTCGCCCGCTGCGCGCCCCACCTCTGCCCTCCTTCCCTGCTGGAGCCGCATCCGGTAACCCGATTGTATCCACGTTGACCACGGGGGCATCGGCAAGAGACATGTTAGAATGTATCCACAGCAGGGAGCGATAGGCAGTTCACAACAAGGTTGCCGGCGATTTGCCTTTATAGTACCATCTGTGACTGAAGCTGAGCCTGCAAGCTGCTCTGAGTACACAGCTTTGCCATGAGGCATGCAGACCACACCAACTCTCTGCTGATTATTCATTGCAAAGCATTGCAAGCCCCCCAAAAAGAACTGGGCATATGCAATTGTTTATCGCTATGTGAATTACTTTGTTTTCTGTCTGTCCCCGCTGACGAGTCTTAGTCTCCGAGAGACATCTCGTCTTGCTTCAGGTCTGTGGGCTGGGTGCATAGGATGCTAAAGGACTTTTTGATCGGTCTAGCCAGAGCTCTAGGAGAGACGCGCTTGGGACTGAGTTGTTGCTGCTGCCCGTAGTGACTCACTGACGCACCCATAATGGCGGCTGCCTGTAGCGACCCACCAGCAGCCAGTTACAAATGCTTCTCGGCTTGAAAAAGTTTTCAGGCCTGACGCGCGGAGGGCGTCTGCCTGCCACTGTGTGTACTGTGTCAAATCTGCCGCTGTAGCCCGCGCATCCCCGTGGATGACTGCATGCAATACAGGACACAGGCTTTTAATTTTCAGCTGGTAAGAGACGCTAGTGAAGGTACAGAGGAACGGACGGTAAAGAGAGCATGGACCGACAGCAGACGCGACCTCACCAGATGGCTTAGGACTCTCCCTTTCCCACGGCTCGGTGGAACAGTCTTCAGATCCGCCCTCCTCCCCCCCCCCCCGCCTGCCCATCTCCAACAGACCGCATCATGGGGTTCCCCCCCACGAGTCTTCAATGGCTGGGGGACTGAGGGAGATGCTGAGGGGATTGGTGGGGTGGGAAGAGTTTGTGAGTTTCCTTGAGTCATTTTCATAGTTTAGTCAGTTTGCATTTGTATGGGTAGAGGGGGATTTGCAATTCTATAGCTCACAGCTTAACCTCTGCTTTTTTTTCTCTCTCTGTCTTGAAGAGTCTGAGGGGAAAGACGGCAGTTTGGAAGTTTTCAGAGTAGATTTCATATTGTGCGCTGAGGATTGATAGTGGGAGTGGGCAGGACTGGAACAGCGATTGGTGACTGACCTGAAACAGCTGGAGGTTGGGCAAGATGGAGGGCCGGGGATAAAAGTGGCGCAGTGGCTGCTGGCCTCCTCCTCCCCCTCCTCCCCCCCCACTTGCCACCTGTGGAGGGCCCGCGGGGCCCCGTCCCCCCCCCCCCGCCCATTGTTTCTTCTACTGATTTTTTTTTTCTGGCGGAATTATCTCCTCTTATGGATTTTTTTTTTTTCTTGCTAGGAGGCAGCGAAGCCTCAGAATTGTTTTGACAATGCCAGATGTGAGGAGAGAGCTCTTCACTGAAGGACTGATTGGATACTGTAATGGGCTCCCCGGGGAGGTGGTAGAGTCGCTGACCCTGGTGCCCTGGAGCTGTTCAAGGCAAGATTGGACGTGGCGCTTGGTGCCATGGTCTGGCCTTGAGCCCCATGGTGAAGGGTTGGACTTGGTGATCTATGAGTTCTCTTCCAACCCTGATGGTACTGTGATACTATGCTACTGAAGACAGATGTCAGAAAGTTTATGGAAATGATAGCAAGTATGACGGGGATGACTTAGGACCATTTTTACCCCTGTTTCAGGCATGGACACGCACAGGTGTATTTTTTTTAGCCACCTGATAATGACAGTTTTCACTCGAAATGATAGCTAGTAGTTCCTGGCTGGGGTATTTACCATGGCCTTACTGGTTAATTCCTTCTACAGATTAGGCAGCAATGACTTTTGCACCCCCTGCTCAGTGGCAAAAAGAAAGAGAGGGAGATTGCTAGGACATAGCAGAGATGCCAATGACACTGACCATGGGTGGAAAATCATACAGACACAGAAGGCACCAAGCAGGACAGACTAGCACACTTATTACTAAGAACTCAGTTGCATTGCATCTTACAACGAAGGATGTAGGCACTGAGATCCACATTGCAAGTCACTAACCAGATTCTGGACTAGGAGCAGGGAATGATAGAGCTTGTAGGCTAATGCCAGTCAGCTCCTTCCTCCAATAACAGATAAAGACAGGACTAGTATAGAAGTTTACTGGAACAGCTGCTAATTGCAATGAAATGAGCCTTGTGACAATTCTGACTTTTCCTTTTCTGAGAATACCATGGTATTGTTATCTTCTTGAATTTTCTTTGCTTTTTCTTGAAGTTCCTATAGCTGATAGATTTTTAGAGTAAGATAAGTTAAGACTAAGGGTTTGTAGTTTTGGGAACTTAGGACATAAGGATGTTACGGGATGTTGTTCTTGGGTATATCTAGGCATTATTGAAAAGGGGAATATGAGTTAGAGGACAGTAGGATAGTGGAAGAAATCTTTTCTCGAGATTTTTCTAATCACAGCATACAGACTAGACCAGTGGATCTGCTAGCCTAGGCAATGGATATGTCTGCATTTGTTCTTGTATCTGCTTGTGTTTGACCATTTATCTTCACAGGCCTTGATGAAGACCAACCTGATTATGACCAACCTGTTTTTTCCTAAAGTGAGCAGAAGTCTTGCTCAGATGGCAGAACTGTGAAAGGACTTGAAAGAAGCACTGACATGATGATTGTATTTGTATGGATCTTAAAGATTTGGACCATGGCTAATTAATTTGTGTATTTTTACAAGTTTTCAGTGATTGTGGTTTAACGGAATAGGTTCAGTTTAACAGCTTTGTAAAGGCCAAGGCCCACTCAATTTGGCATAAGATAGCAATGTGACTTTGTCTCTTGCAAGGGCCCTGCAAGAGATAAAAACCACTGCCCTAAATTCTAAAAGCAGATGGAGAACTGTGGGAAAAGACCTAAGTAGAATAGCCTGAAAACAACATCTAGGGCATATCTTTGTATTGTATTTAGAGGTTAGCAGTTCTTAAGCACAATAGTCAGACACAGCTCATAGCTAAGGAGTGTAATGAGAACATTGAGTGAATCCAGAACTATGGGAGTCTGAGAAGAATACTTGACAGCTGAATGATCTGTGAGTCTGCAGCGTCGACCGCCACACAGAGCCAGCAAAGACGTGGCACACCTGCACTCTCCTGTGACTGTGATGTTCATCTGGACTTTTGGGTTTTTGAACGAATGACTTACTGTCGCTTGCAGAAATAACTTTTGGGATTGTTAGCTAAGCTTGGGTTGTTAGCTTGCCAGACTAATGCTACTGATGAAAGCTCTAGCAGGTTTATTCCTTTTTGATTGTAGCACTGTTGATTTGTAGCTGCACTTTTCACCCCTGTGTTAAATAGCCTATGTAAGTTGAAAGACCAGCCTAGGTTGCTCAAAAAGAAAAAGAGGGAATTGTTGGAGAAATTCTTGTTAGCAGAGCACACGAGAATTGATAAACAATGAGCAACCCGTGCTGGGAATGTCCTTGAATCCATCTTGGGAGTTTAGATAGCAGGCACAGGGTAGCTTCCCCCCACATGCAGCTGCAGGGGGTGGAGTGCAGCTGCAGGTGGGCAGAGTTTAGCCAGCCCCAGAGGCTGACCCTCAGATTGTTATGGTATGCTGACCTATTGATGCTTTACAAATAACTCTGGACTCTCTGACTGTAACCAATCTTAAGCTGAGCACGCCTCTTGCTAGAATGCATATAAGTTACTGCATCACAGAAATAAAGTGGATTTGACCATCTAACCATATTGGTGAACAAAGAGTCATCTTCCCATAGTGCTCCACCGAACGTGTTTTCCAACAGGCTATCTTAAAAAACACAACACAAACCAAAAACAAATAATCTGAAGTAATTATCAGTCTTTATTATGTAAAATTTGCAAATAACTACATCTAATTTGTTTTAAAGACTGTAATTTGTACCTATGAATGGCTGCTCATTTGAACTAATCTCCATGTTGGTCAATGGTAGAGTTTCTACTAATTATTAGAGTTCCTACTCATTATTAGAGTTTCTGATCACTATTTGACAGATGTCCACATCAAAAAATGTAGGTTTTATATTTAAGTGTTATCAAGAGCATACACACTAACAGCTTCCTCATGATCCACATGAAAATGCAGTATCTACTTCTTGGGAAGGGGAGATTAATTAATGCAAGTTTTTTTCCAAAATTAATATTGTTATTAATTTTGATATTCAGAACTCTTGGCACCCCTGACCACTAATTTAAAAAATATTTAGGTTCTTATATGGTCATGGAAGCATTCTATGGATAATATCTAGATCTAGTAATAACCAGCAAAATGTATAAACATTAATTGAATCAGAAGATTGCCATGGTCAAATGTCACTTGTTGTCAATGAATCACTTGCCCACTAAGTGGACTCAAAGGTCTCTTTCTGCTTATGTAAGAAGGCAATGGAGGATTACAAAGAGGTTTCTAAGCATTTGGTAACAAATTATTATTATTACCCAATTTGAGGGGAGTTAGCCACAGTCATAGAATCATAGAATCATAGAATCAACCAGGTTGGAAGAGACCTCCAAGATCATCCAGTCCAACCTATCACCCAGCCCTAGCCAGTCAACTAGACCATGGCACTGAGTGCCTCATCCAGTCTTTTCTTGAAGACCCCCAGGGACGGTGCCTCCACCACCTCCCTGGGCAGCCCATTCCAATGGCAAATCACTCTCTCTGTGAAGAACTTCTTCCTAACATCCAGCCTAGACCTACCCTGGCACAACTTGAGACTGTGTCCCCTTGTTCTATTGCTGGTTACCTGGGAGAAGAGGCCACCCCCCACCTGGCTACAATGTCCCTTCAGGTAGTTGTAGGCAGTAATAAGATCACCCCTGAGCCTCCTCTTCTCCAGGCTAAACAGGCCCAGCTCCCTCAACCTCTCCTCATAGGATTTGTGTTCCAGGCCCCTCACCAGCTTCGTTGCGCTTCTCTGGACATGCTCCAGCACCTCAACATCTTTCTTGAATTGAGGGGCCCAGAACTGGACACAGTACTCAAGGTGTGGCCTGACCAGTGCTGAGTACAGGGGAAGAATAACCTCCCTTGTCCTACTGGCCACACTGTTCCTGATGCAGGCCAGGATGCCATTGGCTCTCTTGGCCACCTGGGCACACTGCTGGCTCATCTTCAGCTTACTATCTATCAGTACCCCCAGGTCCCTTTCCTCCTGGCTGCTCTCCAGCCACTCAGTCCCCAGCCTAGAGCGCTGCTTGGGGTTATTGTGGCTGAAGTGCAGAACCCTGCACTTGACCTTGTTAAATCTCATCCCATTGGCCTCTGCCCACCCATCCAGCCTGTCCAGGTCCCTCTGCAGGGCTCTCCTACCTTCCAACAGCTCCACACCTGCTCCTAGCTTGGTGTCATCTGCAAACTTACTGATGCTGGACTCAATGCCCTCGTCCAGATCATCAATAAAGATATTGAACAGGACTGGGCCCAGCACTGATCCTTGGGGAGCACCACTTGTGACTGGCTGCCAACTGGATGTGGCACCATTCACCACCACTCTCTGAGCTCTGCCATCCAGCCAGTTCTTGATCCAGCACAGAGTGAATCTGTCCAAACCATGAGCTGCCAGCTTGGCTAGGAGCTTCTTGTGGCAGACAGTGTCAAAGGCTTTGCTGAAGTCCAAGTAGACTACATCCACAGCCTTCCCCACATTCACCAGGCGAGTAACCTGATCATAAAAGGAGATCAGGTTGGTGAGGCAGGACCTGCCCTTCCTAAACCCATGCTGGCTGGGCCTGATCCCTTGGACATCCTATAGGTGCTTTGTGATGGCACCCAAGATGACCTGTTCCATGACCTTGCCTGGCACTGAGGTCAGGCTCACAGGTCTGTAGTTTTCTGGCTCCTCCTTACGACCCTTCTTGTGTATGGGAATCACATTGGCCAGCTTCCAGTCTTCAGGGACCTCTCCAGTGAGCCAGGACTGCTGATAAATGATGGAGAGTGGCTTGGCCAGCTCATCTGCCAGCTCTCTCAGCACCCTAGGGTGGATCCCATCCAGTCCCATGGACTTGTGAGGATCCAAGTGACTTAGCAGATCCCTTACTGCTTGGACCCGATCCTGGCCGGGGAAAAGGGACAACGCCCTAGTGGTGCGCCGAAACCCTGCTAAGCTGCTGACTGTGAGTAGACTGATGAACTCTTAAAAATCAGGACTGCACAACTTCAAAGACTCAAAGAACTCTTTAAAGAATCATAGACTCTCTTTTATTTACCATTTTTCTGAAATGTTACTCTAGCCTCATCAAAGAATTCACGTGGATAACTCGGTTTTCGGGAAGGGGATCTTCACATTTTTGCAATAAATCACTTGGTCTTTGCAAGCCAGCCACGCGTGTTTTCCCCATAAATTTCTCGTGAAACTGCGTTCCATGACACGTACGGGAGGCCCAGGTTTAATTCCTGGCCAATACACCTAAGAAGGAGAGAAGTGTCTTTCTTACTGGTGGGAACTGCCATGGTGGAGACTTTGTTGATCACATCCTGAGGAATGTGACAGCAACCATCCTGCCACTGCACTGCCAGAAATTGAATTTCTCTGGCAGGTCCTTTGACCTTGTCTCTCTTAATGGCAAAACCTGGTCGCAGCAGAATGTCAATGATTTTGTTACCTTTCTCAAAGACTTCCTCAGCAGTTTGGCCCCACACAATTATGTCATTGATTAATTGCATGTGCTCTGGAGCTTTACCTTTCTCCAGTGCATTGTGGATGACTGAGTGACAGATGGTTGAGCTGTGTTTCCACCCCTGAGGCAAATGGTTGAACTGGTACTGGATTCGTCTCCAGGTGAATGCAAACTGAGGCCTGCACTCCTTTGCTCTGGGAATAGAGAAGAAAGAATTAGCAATGTCTATGGTAGCATACAATTTATCCTCCTTCGATTCCAGCTGGTACTGGAGTTCCAGCATGTCCGGCACAGCTGCGCTCATGGGTGGCGTCACCTCGTTGAGGGCATGAAAATCAATTGTGAGTCTCCAATCACCGTTAATTTTATGCACGGGCCAGATGGGGCAAATCATCTCGGGAAGGATATCTCATAGCCACAGCCAAAAGAAGGCGTGTCCACAAGCTAACCCTACCAAGAGGACTTGCTAGGTATTTGTCCACTCCACTCTCCTTGATGAGTGGTCCCAGCTGCTTGGCAGACTTATCTCCTACCTGCAGAGCATTAGCACCAATGCCACGGCATCTCACTAGCCAGCTTAGGATTGGTTCACCTGATTACCTTGAATATTCCTTTCTAACTTCCCTGACCTCTCTGAGTGGATCATTGGAGTCCTGGATGTCATCATCCTCCTCTTCCTCCTGTTGATCTGGGTGTCCCTGGCCTAGAAAGAGAACCTTCCTCATAGCACTCTTAAACTCATTGGAACCATCCTCTTTCTTGGCAGCCAACCTCACAGCACTCTTCTCATTCGAGTACTGCGATCTCAGCATGTTTGCTAGGTCTCACAGACTGTCATGGAGGGTAGCAAAGCTCCCTAGCTGGTCCCAATGTTGTGTGTACTAGTGTCTCACATTGAAGGCCAAAGCATCGTAAAACCCAAAACAATCCTTCAGTCCCATGAGAGAATCTCTCCTTAGTCGAGATAAAAGGTAAACATTGCCCACTCTTTTGGTTAGGGGGAATGGCGGTTCTCATGCACGCTCAACACCTGGTGTGGGCCGAACTTGGTATGGTCTCAGAAACTGTTTTGGTAATAATTGTCCAATTATATGGGTTGATTATAACTTTGTAGCAATCTGTAAAAATAACGTAAAATTAGCCTGAACTGGTGGGTTACACCTCTTTTGAACATTATAAAATGGCATGCCGGCCTGGATCAGGGTACCTGCTCATTAGTCTGCCTGCCTGCCTCGCTCCTGCCCCGGTGACCTCTCACTCCTGATCAGCCCTGCCCGCGCAGGGGCCGCGGAGGCCAGAGGCCCGCTTTGACCTGATCCTGACGAAGAAAGAGACAACGGCCAAAGCTTCAAACTTTGCTGAAGTAACTGCTTAAACAGTGAGTAACTCAAGGAAAAGACTCTTCCACCTAAAGACTAAATAACTTCAAAGACTCAAAAGAACTCTAAAGAAATCACAGACTCCCTTTTATTTGCTATTTTCTGAACTGTTATTCTACAACCTCAGATCAACAGAATTCACGTGGGGTATTTAGTTCGGGAGGGGGATCTCCATGTCTGAGCAATAAATCACTCGAACTATACGAGTGAGCCCCGCGTATTTTACCACAACCTCCCAAACTACCTTCCATGACACAGACTAAATGCCTCCTCCTCCTCCTCTTACTCACCAGAGGTCCCTTCTCTTACATCGTCCTTTGAGTCACACTTTGTCAAAAACTGTGTCTTGGCTTTTGCCTTAGCAGGTGCCAAAAAGTCCTATACAACAACAGACTTGGACTTGTCTGCTGGAGGGTTTGAATCATTGAGGGTCTGGCCTGAGGTCTGTGAATTCAGATCTGCCTTAGAGCTAACAGGGTTCTGGTCTGCTGGCTGAGGATTCGAATTGGCTGAGCTGGTGTTATCAGTGTTGTTAGGAACATTCTGATTTTGAGTCTGTACTCCTGGGATGCCTGCCAATCTGGCTTTGTTGTCATTCCCACCAGGAACATTGGCAGTCTTCCCAGAATCTGAAGAAGTAGGTACAGGGACTATCCCGGGCTATGCCCCTGACTGGGAGAGAGGTGGTGTACCCGAATTATTTTGATTTCCACCACTACTTTGTTGATATGAGACTGTCCCTGAATTTGTCCGTGTCCCCTTGTTTTGGTTTGGTTTTGAAACAGAAACTTTCCTAGTTCTTAAAGCCACTGCATTCAATTTTTTCACACATAATGCCAGAATTAATATAAAAATTAAGACTATAAGAGAAAGGATAATACACACCAGACCTGCCACGGTTTGTTTTGTGTAAAAATCTGTGCAGGGGTCTAGCATCTCAGTTTGGGGGTAAATTACCCTCATGAGTGCTACAGTTAAAGCAGTATTGTGGTTGCTTGTAATATTATTGACAAATACCCCTGTAATGTTACTGGTAAAATTTTTAGTGACATTAAAACCAGCATAACCAAGAATGAGATCACCCCAGGACCAGAAAACGTTTGTAACTAGCTTTAGCCTTCATATAAGCTAGATTAAGAAAGTAAGCAATATTTGGGCTTTCATCCAATTGAATGCCAGAAAACAGAAGCTGGACCACATCAGAGCTCCAACCAAGTACAATAGCTGTTTATTAGCTTCATTCTGATTCCCAGAGGTAATTAACAGTCATTCAAATGAATTTGCACCACATTGGGGAAGTCAAATAAAATATGTGGTGATTTGGCTGTTACCCGCCCCCTCACACTTTAAGAAACACCCCAGCTAACTCAGATGGACTCTGGGAATATAATTGAAGCTATTTATTTACAGCTAGCACAATATACAAGCAGATATTTACAGTATATTCAGTTATATACAGAAATATACAAAGTGAAAGTAATACAGAAGCACAACTCCCCTCCCAGAAACCTGAGTCCCCAGAAGGGGCTCTCAACCACCCCTGCACCTTCCCCCTGCCCCTCTCAACCTTACCCCAATCTTCAGGAAGAAAAGAGGTGAGCCAAGAGGTTAAGAAGCAAGATTAGTGGCAGTGAGGTTAGGGAGATGTAGCTCAGTCTGAAGCCAGACAGAAAGTGAAGACAAAATGATGAAAGTGTTATCTAATGTTTTCCCTTCTTGTTCCCATACATCTCAGTGAGACTGTGAGGGAAGTTGACTTCACAATTGTTTTCCTTTTCACAGCTAATTATCTACTTTTTCTCACCAAAATATTCTAGCCTGCTTCAAACTAGCACAACATGAAAATATCTTCCACAGCTATTTTGTAGGCCCCCTTCAGATACTGAAAGGCCTCAACAAGGTCACCCCGGAGCCTCCTTTTCTCCAGGCTGAACAGCACCAACTCTTTCAGTCTGTCCTCATAGCAGAGGTGTTCCAGACCTCTAATCATCCTCAGAATTGGCCCTTCTCTATCTCCACATCCCTCTTGTAATGGGGGCCCCAGAACTGGACACAGTTCTCCAGGTGGCGTCTCACCAGAGCGCAGTAAAGGGGAAAATCACCTTCCTCAACCTGCTGGTCACACATCTCCTGATGCAGCCTAGGATCTGGTTGGCCCTCCGGGCTGCAAGTGCACACTGCTGGCTCATGTCGAGCTTCTTGTCCACCAGCGCCCACAAGTCCCTCTCCCCAGGGCTGCTTTCCAGTCAGTCACTGCCCAGCATGTATTTGTGCTTGTGTTTGCCTCAACCCAGATGCAGGACCTTGCACTTGGTGTTGTTGAACCTCATGAAGTGGGCTTGTGCTAACCAAGGTGTCTCCCTTGGTTGATAAGGACTGAGTTAGGTGCACTTGGTCTTGTTGAACCTCATGAGTTTCACTTGTGCCCACCTCTCCAGCCTGCCCAGGTCCCTCTGGATGGCATCCCTTCCCTCCAGCATGTCTGCTGCACCACACAGCTTGGTGTCGTCAACAGACTTGCTGAGAGTGTACTCAATACCTCTGTCCATGTCACCAAAAAATATATTGGACAATACGAGTCCCAGGACTGATCCCTGAGGGACTCTGCTTGTCACTGGCCTCCACTTGGACACAGACTCATTGACAGACACTCTTTGGATGTGGCCATCAAGCCATTTCTTTATCCATCTAGTGTTCCACTCATCAAACCCATGTGTCACCAGCTTGGAGACCAGGATATGGTGCAGAACAGTGTCAAAGGCCTTGCTAGGGTCCAGGTAAATGCCATCTGTCACTTGCTCCTCATCTATGAAAGTTGTGACCTGTTCATAGAAAGCCACCAGGTTTGTTGAGAAGGATTTGCTCTCGGTGAAGCCAAGCAGATTGTAGCCAATCATCTCTTCACTATTCTTTTGTTTCAGGAGTGCCTCCAGAGGATCTGCTCTGTATCTTACTGAGCACAGAGATGAGACTGACTGCCCTGTAGTTCCCTGGCTCCTCTTTCCTACCCTTTTTGAAAATGGGGGTTATGCTTTCCTTTTTCCAGTCAGTGGGAACTTCACCAAATTGCCATGACTTTTGGAATAGAATAGAAAGAGGTTTAGCAACCTCATCTGCCAGTTCCTTCAGCACCTGTGGGCGTATCCCATTGGGTCCCATGAACTTGAACTCTTTCAGGTTCTTCAGGTGATCATGAACCTGATCTTCATTTACCATGGGCAGCTCTTCCTTCCAGTCACTGTCATTATTTTCCACAGCTCCCGGAGTGTGGCTAGAGTCCTTTGCAGTTGTGGTGGAGGGCCCATAGGCCCAAATAGGCTTATTCATGCCTTGCCCTGCCTGGACATGTTTTTCTGCCCATAACCAGAGGTAAACACATAAAACAAGCACAAAGGGGCACAATAGACCTGGTGCCATAAAGTCTGGCCTGCCCAGGCTTTGGGTCATGGTTGTGTAAGCCCCACAAGCCCAGCTTGTGCCTGCCCGTGTGATTCCCATATTTAGAAGGTCCAGGCCTGTGGCTTTTGCCTATTTTGGTAAGGTTTGGGTAACTGCCAAGCTGATTGGTCATTTTGGAGGCCAATGTGTCATTAATCTCATCCCACATTTAATAAATAGAGATATACAAGCAAACAAAGTGTTCGGGCTCCCCTGCATTGCTTGCTTGCTTGCTCTCATTATTATGCTTAAGCCTGCCTGTATCTACAGAGCTCAGTCTCCCATGCAGCCATGCATCCTATTGCACGCCCGCTGCCTTATCACTGCCTGGTGCACGCCACTGCTGCTGGGTTACCAGGAGCAGACTCTGCATTGTCTGCACATGATCAGCCTGCATGGCCAGTGTTACATCATACTCCTTCTACACCTGAGGTCCTGCCTAAGAATCCCTGGACAGAGCATCCAGAAGGAGCCAGGAGACAAGGGCAGAGATTGCATCCTTCACCAGGAGAACAAGATCACAGACTGTCTTTTTCCCAGAAGCTGGGAAGATTCTCCTTTCCCCTAAAGCTGGGAGGATTCCAGCTTCAAAATCTACAGGCATAGACTCCCCTGAAGAATTGGACAATTGTAATAAGCTGTAACATAGCCCTGGAGAGTGATTGATAATTAATCAGAATTTGTAAGTGAATGTTTTAATGCCTCTGTAATTTCTATTGTCTCCTGCCATAGAGCAGAAAGAGCTTAAGCCCTCCTAACTGGGTAAGCAACATATTGACCCCAAGCAGCATTAAGCCATGGGAAAAGTCCTCTCTCTGTTTATTGTTTGAATATATGCTAATTATTAACAAGTTAGTGCTTGATATATTCCTATCATGTCATCCATAACCATGTAAGAACAAATATTAATATTAAAATACAGTAGTTGGGGGTGGCAAGAGTTCAGAATACTGAATTTAATAAATTATGTATTTTTATAGAATATCATCTCGCACCAATTAATTTCTCCCCTCTGCCACAGTCGGCGTAGGCGGCAGAATACCCATCTGTGACAGCGGTGAAGACTGAAATAAAGAAGCTGTTGACAATCTCAACCTTTTCCGTGTCACTCATGACTATTTCACCTGTTTCCCTTCTGAGGGGGCCCATGAATTCCCTAGGCTTCTTTTTACCATAAATATTCCTGTAGAATTTTTTAGTGTTTCCTTTGACTTCCCTGGCTAGATTCAACTCAAACTGTGCCTTGGCTTTCCTAACCAGCTCTCTAGCTGTTTGTGCAGCTTCCTTATATGCACCCTCTTGTAGTTGTCCTTTCTTTCACTCCTTGTAGAGTTTCTTTTTGTGTGACCGTATGCCCAGGAGCTCCTTGCTCAGCCAGGTAGGCCTCCTAACATTCTTCCCTGCTGTCTCGGTTCTAATTTAAATTTCCAGAGACTCTCATAAATTTGATAGAACCAATAACAATTTTATAAAGTGTCCTTCCCTCTTCCCCTTCTTTCCCAAAAGAAAGGGATTAGATGGAGAGAGAGAAAAGGTAATCACACACAAATAAATGAATCTCACTCGATTTGGAAGTTAAAAAGAAAACTTAAATGATAACTTTAAAAGGTATTTGAGGTAGGGAAGTTACAAAAGATTAAGGAAGGGAAAAAATAGCAAATACAAAGTGTACAAATACAACCTGATTGTGATGGTGATGGCCACATGGTGAAACAAAGGAGAAACCAGGAACAGATGGTAATGCTGGTATGCAGGGATCAGGGAATGATGCAAAGAGTAAAATGGGAAGTCCCTCTGCTTTTATGGGACAGAAAGTGGGAGTAGGCTAACCATCACCTGGTGGTGTTCAGACCCACTCCTGGGGAGTGCTCAAGATCACCTAGGGTCAGGTTCAGGGTTACTCCCCCTGGAGTTCGTATGCATTGCTGCTGGACACAGAGGAGGTGATCCTTGAATTCTGACCAGCTGTCCTGGGCCCCTCTTCCCTCTAGAGCTTTGTCCCATGATACTTTGGCCATCAGATCCTTGAAGTGATCAAAGTCTGCATGCCTGAAGTATATCTTAGAATGCTTCTTCCTGGTTGCCGTGAGGATCTGAAATTCAACTGCCTCGTGGTCACTGCAACCAAGGCTGTCCCTGAGCCTCACATCAGTCACCAGCCCTTCCCTGTTGGTGAGAACAAGGTCCAGCATAGTACCTTTTCTTGTTGGTTCCTCTAGCATTTGAGAGAGGAAGTTGTCATCTGTGCAATCCAAGAACATCCTGAATCACTGATGCCTTGCTGTGTAGTTCCTCTAGCAGATGTCAAGGTGATTGAAATCTCCTATGAGGACTAGGGCTTGTGACCTGGAAGCCGCTTCTATTTCCCTGTGAAGAGCCTCATCTGATTAGTCCTGCTTGTCAGGTAGCCTGCAGCAGACCCCTACTGTAACATCACCCTCCCCTGTCTTCCCTTTAATTTTAACTCATACACTCTCAAATGGCTCATCATCCTTCCCCAGGTGGAGCTCCACTGATTCTAGATGGTCACCGATATAGAGGGCAATATGTCCTCCTCTCCTTCCCTGTCTATCCTTCCTAAAGAGCTTGTACCCATCTATCCCTACATTTCAGTCATGGGAGTCATCCCACCAAATTTCAGTAATAGGCACTATGCCAGGGTATCCCAGAAGCAGAGTGGCCCTTGGGTCATCCTATTTGTTGCCCAAGCTCTGTGCATTTGCATAGAGGCACTTTAGCTGGGCTGGCCATGTGGTCTTCTCATGCCAGTTCCCCTTGATTTCCTCAGATTGTCATCCCTGGCTTGCTTCAGGGAAGCAAGTTGAGGGCCATCATTGGCTCTCCATCCCTCTGCCTCCAGTGAGTTGCCCCACTGTTTGTCACCATGAGACTATTAACCCCTTCCCCTTCAAATCTAATTTAAAGCCCTATCAATGAGCCCTGCAATCTCCTGCCCCAGGATCTTTTTCCTCCTCTGAGACAAGTGCATCACATTAGTTGGTGCCTTGTCAATCTAGTTGTGGTTCTAGAATCCAAGCCCTTGTTAATGACACCAGCTGTGGAGCCATGAATTGAGCTGTTTGCTCTTCCTACATGTTCCCTTGTCCATCACTGATGTTAGAGGGATAGAGGAGAAGACAATTTATGCTCCTGATCTCTTTAGCAGCTGTCCTAAGGTCCTGAAGTCTTTTTTAATTCATTGTGAGCCTCTCGTTGTATTGTCGCTACCCACTTGAAAGACCAGAAGTGGGTAATGTTCTGAATAACTCATGAAGTTGGGAATTTTACCCACGATGTCTCTTACCAGGGCACCAGGGAGGCAGCAGACCTCACTATGAAGTGGGTTGGGTCTGCATATCAGGCCTTTTGCTCCCTTCAATAGGGAGTCTCCTATTACAGCGACCCTTTGAGGTTTCTTTTTAGGATTGGTTTTGATGGCTGGCCTGAGGCAACCTGTCTTTGGTGCAGTTTCTGGGCTTTATGAGTCCTCACCCTCTCTCACAACCTGTTCCTCCTACAGAGCCTCATATCTATTCTGCAAGTACACTGTAGGCAGTATGCTGCTTAAAGCAGCGTGCTTGTTCCGCTTGCATTTGTTCTGTTGGGCCCTTTCCCATTGACTCTTTCCCATTGATCCTGCTCATGGGGGTTACTACATGAAGGCTGAGAGACTTGCTGATGGGAGGGTACTGGGCTCTGCCCTCCACTAAGAGGTAACTCTAGTTCCATTTTTTTGAGGGGGCTTAGATTATGAAAGTAGCCAATTTCCCTTTCACAGTCTCTTATAGTTCCAGTACTCTGGCACCTTAGGTGTATTTCAACTCCCACATTTTACCTAATTTCATTTTGTATTCCTTGGCCTAACTATTTATAAAAAGTCTGCAAGCCTTTGAACTTGAATAAGGCAACTAGATACTGTTACAATAATCCATTACTCTTTTGAGGTTAGACTGTCTGACCTAACGGATCTTCCTAACTATCAACTCAATGAATAATAACTGTGTCCTATAAATCAGTGCCAGTTTTTAAAGAATAAAAGAGGCTGAATTCATAGCAAATGTTGTCTACATTAAGCCATCATCAATATCTACCCTGATCATTTTTATTGCCTCCCTCTCCAATGTAGTGATTGAATCACTATATTTGCAAAACCGTTGCAGGAATTTACCCTTGTAAAGGAGTGACAAGCTCCTTTATGTTAATGATATTGCTTTTTAGGGATGCATATGCAGTATTTCATTTTGTAGTAAGCATGTTTCTAACACACTCTTTGATGTATCCAATGATAATGTGGTTAATACTGCTGCATAGTACAACTTCAGCAGTGGAAGTTAGGTTTGTCTTGAGTTTTTCCCTTTTTTTTTGGACATTCTATATCTCAGGGTTGTTGTCAGGTTTTTTTTAAATTATTACTTTTTCCATCAGAGTTGCATATATTTGTCATGATTTTTAATTTTGTTTGCAGTTTTGTTTGTATGACATGTATAGATGAGGAAGATTTTAATGTGGCTCATTCATGTGGCTCACAGCCTTTCTTCATCCTAGAAGTCTATCTCAGTTCAAGCAACTGAACTGAACGGAGGCTGAATTTAAAGGCAGCAAACAGTCAACGCCCATTATAAACAATGCTTTTGGTTTCCAACTTCTCTATAAGTCAAGGAAACTTCTTTCTCAAGATCTACTTCAGAACGTGAAAAATTGTTCAGATAATTTTAATTCCAAAAACGCCTCAAGGAAATAGACAAAATAAAGTAATAGTTCCCTTCAAAAAAATGGAATTTTCATAGGAATAAGATTGAATACACATATCAATTATTATATATGTATGACACATACATGACAGATACCTCTTTGTCAAATTAACATTGTAATGGAATGTCCTGTAAATAGAAATCTCATTTTTGTCTTGTTTTTGCTTCACCAGTGAGTGTATTTTCTGGACCAACTTTCTATAGAAAATAAAGAAATATGCAATAGAATAAAATGAAAAGAAACCATGAAAAACTGATTGTGTAAAATTGGACTTCAGTTCTGAGACCATCAACTGTCTTCTTTATGTGACTGAGGAAAAAGTAACTCTAAATTTCCACATCTCCAAGGCTTGCTAGCATGTCATTCTTTGGAGGGTAATGCCAGCTGAAAACTAAGACATGCCCTGGTAGACAACAACAAGGATGACTCTAATGTCTGTCTTCTGCCTCACATGCCGCAGCAATGGAGACAGTATTTGACAGGTCTACAGTGCTTAACCTGTGCTAACATTCAATCACAAAGCACCTAGAGAATGTCCAAGGGATCAGGCCCAGCCAGCATGGGTTTAGGAAGGGCAGGTCCTGTCTCACTGTGCTAGTTTGAAGCGGGACAGAATGTTTTGGTGAGAAAAAGTAGATAATTGGCTGTGAAAGGAAAACATTGGTGATGTCTCCTTCCCTCAGAGCCTCACTGAACAAGAATGTAAACTTTAGATAACACTTTTTGCCATTTTCTCACTCTGCTTCTGGCTTCAGACCGAGCTACATCTCCCTAACCTCACTGCCACTAACCTTGCTTCTTCACCTCTTGGCTGCACCTCTTTTCTTCCTGAAGATTGGGGTAAGGTTGAGAGGGGCAGGGGGAAGGTGCAGGGGTGGTTGAGAGCCCCTCCTGGGGACTCAGGTTTCTGGGAGGGGAGTTGTGCTTCTGTATTACTTTTACTTTGTATATTTCTGTATATAGCTGTATATACTGTAAATATCTGCTTGTATATTGTGCTGCTGTAAATAAATAGCTTCATTTATATTCCTAGAGTCCGGCTGAGTTAGCTGGGGTTCTTTCTAAAGTGTGGGGCGGCGGGTAACAGCCAAACCACCCCATATTTTATTTGGCTTCCCCAACGTGGTGCAAATTCATTTGAGTGACTGTTAATTAACTCTGGGAATCAGAATGAAGCTAATAAAGCAGCTATTGTACTTGGTGGGGGCTCTGATCTGGTTGGGGTTATGTTTTTTGGCATTTAATTGGATAAAAGCTCAAATTGTTGCTTGCTTTTTTAATCTAGCTTATACAAAGGCTAAAGCTAAAGTTACAGACATTTTCTGATCCTGGAGTGATTTCATTCTCAGCTACGCTGGTTTTAATATCACTGAAAATCTTACCAGTAACATTACAGGGATATTTGACAGTAATATTACAAGCAATCAAAATACTGCTTGAACTAAAGCCTTTATGAGGGTAATTTACCCCCAGACTGAGATGCCAAATCCTTGTAAATATTTTTACTCAAAATGACTTGTGGCATGTCTAGTATGTGTCATCCTGGCTCTTATAATTTTTTATTTTATAATACTTTTAATATTCTGTGTGAAAAATTCAAATGCAGTGCCTGTAAGAACTAGAAAAAATTCTGTCTCAAAATCACACAGCTCAGTGCCTCAGAAACAGTGTACCAGTGGAAATCAAAATAAAACATCTCAACCACCTCTTTCCCAGCCAGGGTCACAACAAGGAATACCACTTCCTTCACAACAGGGAGCTCCTATTACAGTTACTATACCTCCCTCTTCAGATTCTGGGAAAACTGCCAATGTTCCTGACAACAAAGATAACAATGACAACAAACAACAATTGGCAGGCATCCCAGGAGCACAGGCTCAAAATTAGAATGTTCCTGATTACACCAGCTCAGCCAGTTCGAATCCCCAGCCAGCAGACTAGAACTCTGTTAATTCTAAGGCAGATCTGAACTCACAGACCTCAGGCCAGACCCCCAGTGATTCAAAACCTCAAGCAGACATGTTCAAGTATGTTGCTGTGCAGGCCTTTTGACAAAGTGTGATTCAAAGGAGGATGTAAGAGAGGGGACCTCTGGTGATCAGCAAGAGGAGGAAGAGGAGGCAGTTAGTCTGCGAGACCTAGTAAACATGCTGAGATCGCAGTACTTGAATGAGAAGAGCGCTGTGAGGTTGGCTGCCAAGAAAGTGGATGGTTCCAATGAGTTTAAGAGTGCTATGAGGAAGGTTCTCTTTCTAGGCCCGGGACAACCAGATCAACAGGAGGAAGAGGAGGACGATGACATCCAGGACTCCAATGATCCACTCAGAGAGGTCAGGGAAGTTAGAAAGGAATATTCAAGGTAATCAGGTGAACCAATCCTAAGCTGGCTAGTGAGATGCCGTGGCATTGGTGCTAATGCTCTGCAGGTAGGAGACAAGTCTGCCAAGCAGCTGGGACCACTCACCAAGGAGAGTGGAGTGGACAAATACCTACAAGTCCTCTTGGTAGAGTTAGCTTGTGGACACGCCTTCTTTTGGCTGTGGCTATGAGATATCCTTCCGGAGATGATTTGCCAGGGGCTGCCAAGAAGTGGAACACCATTGAGCAGGGAATTAAGCTTCTGAAGGAGTTTGCTGTGAAGGAAGTGCTTTATGGAGATCATGGCACACGTGAGCCTGATGACATTGCTCTTGGAACAGGTCTGTGATTGTTAGGGCATTGACCCACCCCCAACACTTTTGAATTTGCCCCAGATAACTCAGAAGGGACTCCAGGAATATAAATGAAGCTATTTATTTTACAGCAGCAAATATACAAGCAGCTATTTACAATATATACAGTTATATATAGAAATATACAAAAGATAAGCAATACAGAAGCACAACTCCCCTCCCAGAAACTTGAGTCCCCAGGAGGGGCTCTCAAAGCACCCCAACACCTTCCCCGGCCCTCTCAACCTTATCCCAGTTCTCAGAAAGAAGAGAGGTGCAGCCAAGAGGTTAGGGAGCAAGGTTAGTGGTAGCAAGGTTAATGAGATGTGACTAGGTCTGAAGGGAAAAACAGAATGAAAGACAAAATGGAGAATATTATCAAACATTTTCCTTCTTCTTCCCAGAACTCTCAGCATGACTGTGAGCAAAGAGACACAACCATTTTTACTTTTCACTGCCCATTATCTAGTTCTTTTACCAAAACATTCCAGCTTGCTTCAAACTAGCACAATCTACCCCTTGTCTACTTCACTCAGAGTATCGCTGAGAATTATCCAATCTAATCTAAACCAATATTTATAATAAAACAATATATACAAGTTCAGTTCACACTTCAATCAGATGTAGGTGATTCAAAAGCTCAGAACAGGGACTCCCAGGTGATGTTGGGTTCGTGCTCATGTACTGTACATTCTTTCAGTGTTGGGTGCTGATGGTACCTAGAACAGAAAACTCCTAACAGCTTGCATTACACACTCCGAATTTAAACTCTCTCAGCTAAGGTTAGATTTCTCTGTGGAATACACTGGATTTCACCATTCTCCTGCATTACCCAATATGTATGACCAGGACCCTCAGCAGAAACCACTCCTCGGACAGGTTTCCCTTCACCCGAAGGAGAAAATACCCAAACAGTTTTCCCTAACAGATTCTTCTCACGTACAACAGGAACTTTATCACTGTCTACTGTTTGGACCAAGTCTGATTGTGCAGGTCCTGCTCTGTTTACTGAACCTCTACTATTTACCGACCAGGTAGCTTGTGCTAAATATTTGTCCCAGTTTTTCAGAGTTCCACCCTCCATGGCTTTTAAGGTGGTTTTCAGCAAACCGTTGCAGTGTTCAATCTTCCCTGAAGCTGGTGCATAGTAGGGTATGTGATAGATCCAGTCAATACCGTGCTCTTTGGTCCAATTTTTAACAAGATTGATCTTGAAATGTGCGACATTGTCTGGCTCGATTCTCTCTGGAGTTCCATGTCTCCACAAGATCTGTCTCTCCAAACCAACAATGGTGTTACATGCAGTTGCATGTGGAACTGGATAGGTTTCCAGCCATCCAGTGCTGGCCTCTACCATCGTTAGCACATACTGCTTGCCAGAATGAGATTGAGGTAAAGTGATGTAGTCAATCTTCCAGGCTTAACCATACTTGTACTTTGACCATCTCTCACCATACCATAAGGGCTTGATTCGCTTAGCCTGCTTAATAGCAGCACAAATGTCACAGTCATAGATGACTTGGGTGATAGCATCCATGGACAAGTCAATTGACCTATCGCAAACCCATTGGTATGTGTCCTGGAGTCCTGTACCCCTAAATGACTCTCCTGCCCGGACATCGGGGGGAAGGGGGAAAAGCCGCCTGGTTTCCCTCCCCCCTTGCCTTCCCTGCAGCCGTGAAGGGGGGGGGGGGGGGAGGACTGCCCCATGAAGGGGGGGACTGCCCCGTGGGTTCCCGCGCTGGAGCCAGGCTTGGATTGGTTGTGCGCTTTCGCGCCTAGGGTGTGGTAACTCTGCCCTTTGTCTAGCGAAGGTTATAAATATTGGGGATCTTCCCACCATTGGGGTTCCCACTTTGGAGTTTGCCTGTGTCTGGACGTGTGTGTCTGCCTCAGCTCATACATTCCCCTGTGCCAGGACTGCAGAGAGACCAAGGTCGGGGAGCGGTGTGTTCCCCTGGAAATTCATGAAGAATCAGTTCAGGACCTGCTGAGCTATCTGGACACCCACAAGCCCATGGGACCAGATGGGATCCATCCCAGAGTGCTGAGAGACCTGGCAGCTGAGCTGGCCAAGCCACTCTCCATCATTTTCCAGCAGTCCTGGCTCACCAGAGAGGTTCCAGGAGACTGGAAAATGGCCAACGTGGTCCCCATCCACAAGAAGGGTAGGATGGAGGAACCTGGGAACTACAGACCCATCAGCCTGACCTCAGTGCCAGGGAAACTGATGGAGCAGGTTATATTGGAGGTGATAAGAGCGCACCTAAGGGATGGCAAAAGGCTCAGGTCCAGCCAGCATGGGTTTAGGAAGTGCAGATCCTGCCTTTCTAACCTGATCTCCTTCTATGATCAGGTGACCCGCTTGGTGGATGTGGGGAGGCCTGTGGATGTGGTCTACCTGGACTTCAGCAAGGCCTTTGACACTGTCCCCCACAGCAAACTGCTGGCTAAGCTGTCAGCCTGCGGCTTGGATGGCAACACTCTGTGCTGGGTTAGGAACTGGTTGGAGGGCCAGACCCAGAGAGTGGTGATGAATGGCATCACATCCAGCTGGCGGCCAGTCACTGGTGGTGTCCCTCAGGGATCAGTGCTGGGCCCCATCCTCTTTAACATCTTCATAGAAGATCTGGATGAGGACATCGAGTCAGTCATCAGCAAGTTTGCAGATGACACTAAGCTGGGGGCAGATGTGACTGAGTTGGAGGGCAGAAGGGCTCTGCAGTGGGACCTTAACCACCTGAACAGATGGGCAGAGTCCAATGGGATGGGGTTCAATAGCTCCAAGTGCAGGGTGCTGCACTTTGGCCACAACAACCCCATGCAGAGATACAGGCTGGGGTCGGAGTGGCTGGAGAGCAGCCAGACAGAGAGTGATCAGGGGGCAATGATTGATACCCGCCTGAACATGAGCCAGCAGTGTGCCCAGGTGGCCAAGAGAGCCAGTGGCATCCTGGCCTGCATCAGGAATGGTGTGGTCAGCAGGAGCAGGGAGGTCATCCTGCCCCTGTACTCTGCACTGGTCAGACCACACCTCGAGTACTGCGTTCAGTTCTGGGCCCCCCAGTTTAGAAGGGACGTTGAGATGCTTGAGCGTGTCCAGAGAAGGGCCATGAGGCTGGTGAGAGGCCATTGAGCACAAGCCCTACTAGGAGAGTCTGAGGGAGCTGGGATTGTTTAGCCTGGAGAAGAGGAGGCTCAGGGGTGACCTTATTGCTGTCTACAACTACCTGAGAGGTGGTTGTGGCCAGGAGGAGGTTACTCTCTTCTCTCAGGTGGCCAGCGCCAGAACAAGAGGACACAGCCTCAGGCTGCGCCAGGGGAGATTTAGGCTTGAGGTGAGGAGAAAGTTCTTCACTGAGAGAGTCATTGGCTACTGGAATGGGCTGCCAGGGGAGGTGGTGGAGTCGCCGTCCCTGGGGCACTTCAAGGCAAGGTTGGACATGGCACTTAGTGCCATGGTCTAGCCTTGAGGTCTGTGGTAAAGGGTTGGACTTGATGATCTATGAGGTCTCTTCCAACCCTGATGATACTGTGATACTGTGATACAGTGATTCGCTTTCCTATTAACACCTTTTTGTGCCTAACGACCCTTAATGACCCTTAACGATTCCTGCAGCCGCTGGAGGAGGAAGACAGACCCCAGGAGTCATCCTGAGTGGGTTATTTGGCTTAGCTTCATTTAGTAGGAAACCTCTATTAATTGATAGCTGAGGCCTTTTCCAACTTCTGACTTCCAATGTGGTCAGATTATTGATGGTGTCCTTGTAGGTTAATTCTCATGCAACTGAATCTGCTTATTAAACTAAATTAATCTTTGTATATATAGTTCTGGTGGCAGGTTTTTGGGAAAAATAAAAAATAACTATTTTTGATAAATTCCCGACTCGGCCACATATTAATTCCTGCTCTCCACAACAGTATGTTAAATCTCTGCCTTGATGTCCAGATAAGTCATGGGCCCACGGAGCTAAAAACAGCTCACCTCGGTGTTTCCAATCAAAGTCAATGTCAAGATCACAGCTGGCATCAACTTGAGCAATCTTAGCAGCTTGATCTGCCTTCAGGTTATGTTGGTGTTACTCAGTAGCTCTGCTCTTAGGCATGTGTGCGTCTATGTGCCACACCTTCACTGGAGTTCTCTCCAGCCGTGAATCAATGTCCTGCCATAGATCAGCACACCAAATAGGCTTTCCTTTCCTCTGCCAACCATTCGTCTTCCAGTCCTTCAGCCAACCCCATGGAGCATTGGCTACCATCCACGAGTTGGTGTAGAGGTAAAGAATAGGCCAATTCTCATGTTCAGCCACATCAAGAGCAAGTTGAACAGCTTTTACCTCAGCAAACTGACTGGATTCTCCTTCGCCATCTCTCGCTTTGGTAACTCTCCTGGTTGGACTCCATACTGCTGACTTCCATATTCGTTTGTTCCCAACAAGACGTAAGGAACCATCTGTGAACAAAGCATAGATCTTTTCCTAATCTGGGAGATCACCATAGGGAGGAGCTTCTTCAGCATGGGTTATTTTCTCCTCTGGAGGTTTGGTACACTCTGCACCTTCCGGACAGTTGGTGATCACCTCCACCAGACCAGGTTGATCAAGATTACCCATTCGTGCTCGTTGGGTTATCAAAGCCATCCATTTAGACCAAGTTGCATCTGTGGCATGATGTGGTGATGAACCTTTGCCTTTGAACATCCAGTTTAGAACTGGCAGTCTAGGAGCTAAAAACAATAGTGACTCAGTTCCAATCACTTCAGAAGCTGCATTCACTCCTTCATAAGCTGCTAGTATCTGTTTCTCTGTTAGGGTATAAATTGTCTCTGAACCTCTGTAGCTACGAACCCAGAAAACAAGTGGACAACCACGTGTCTCATTTGGAGCTCTCTGCCAAAGGCTCCAAGTTGGACCATTTTCACTGGCAGCCGTGTACAGAATGTTCTTAATGTCCGGACCAGATCTCACAGGTCCCAAGCCCACTGCATGGACTATTTCTCATTTGATGTGATCAAAGGCTGCTTGTTGTTCAAGTCCCCCCTCAAAATTGTTTCTCTTACGAGTCACATCACGCAGAGGTTTGACAATCTGACTGAAACTAGGAATGTGTAGTCTCCAAAATCCCACCACACCAAGAAATGAAAGTGTGTCCTTTTTACTGGTGGGAACTGCCATGGTGGAGACTTTCTAATCACATCCTGAGGAATGTAACGGCTACCATCCTGCCACCGCACTCCCAGAAACTGAATTTCTCAGGCAGGTCCTTTGACCTTGTCTCATATGATGGCAAAACCTGCTTGGAACAGAATGTCAATGATTTTGTTACCTTTCTCAAAGACTTCCTCAGCTGTTTGGCCCCACACAATGATGTCTCATTGATGAATTGTATGTGCTCTGGAACTTTACCTTTCTCAAATACATTTCAGATGACTGAATGACAGATCGTTGAGCTGTGTTTCCACCCCTGAGGCAAACAGTTGAACTGGTACTGGACTCCTCTCCAGCTGAATGCAAAAAGAGGCCTACAGTCCTTTGCTCTGGGAATAGAGAAGAAAGCATTAGCAATGTCTATGGTTGCATACCACTTAGCCTCCTTCAATTACAGCTCATACTGGAGCTCCAGCACTTCCGGCACAGCTGCACTCATGGGTGGCATCACCTCGTTGAGGGCACGAAATTCAACTGTGAGTCTCCAGTCACCATTAGCTTTGCGCACAGGCCAGATGGGACTGTTGAAAGGTGAATGAGCTTTCTCGTTGACAGCCTGACTCTCCAGTTGATGAATCATCTGATGAATGGGCAACAAAGAGTCACGGTTAGCTCTGTACTGCCTGTGATGAACAGTTTGAGTAGCAATTGGCACTTCCAAATCCTCTATGTCATGATGTCCCACAACTGCAGATCCATCTGTAAGTTCAGGTCTGATGGACAATTTCAATTTACCATCCTCAGTGTCTACAGATGCTATTCCAAAAGCCCATTTGTGACCTTTAGGATCTTTGAAACAACCTTGTCTCAAAAATTCAATTCCCAGAATGCAAGGTGCATCAGGACCAGTTACAATAGGATGTGTCTTCCACCCTTTACCAGTTAAACTGATCTCAGCTTGTATCTTAGTTAACTCTTGAGATCCACCAGTGATTCCAAAAATAGATATGGACTCTGTCCCTTTGCAATTGGATGGCAATAAAGTCCACTGAGCACCTGTGTCAACTAAAGCCCTGTATTCCCAAACTTTTGAACTGCCAGGCCACCTAATGAAAACATTCCAATAGATTTTGTTCTCTTCACTATCCCTTTCCTCCTCCTGGCTGGAGGCAGGGCACCCCTAATGCTGAACATGGCATGTAGGGTGTACACAGTGATTGGTGTTGTTGTGAGAGGAATTGCAACTGTTCGAACAATTGCAGTTGCTCTCAGGAGCTAAAGAAGTGACAGCTACTTTCCGGGCATTATTGTCTCTGTTTCTGCCACTCTGCAGTTCTCGGACTCTTCTTGAAAGAGCTGAAGTAGGTTTGCCATCCCACTCGTTCATTTTCTCACCGTATGTGTCACACAGAATTATCCACAGTGACACATGTGATTACTGATGTCTAGGTGGAACTTGTCTCCTCCTGGGCTGGAATTACCTTGCAGGAGGTGGGCGTCTGTTCCTGATTGCAGAAACATTCACCCATTCGGATGATGCAGGAATGGCATCCTTTACCAGATATGAAATGGAGGTTTTAAGGTCCTCCTTCTGTTCTTTCATGCTCTCTTTGATGCAATCCCTTATCTCTGTACCCAGAGTTTTTATGGCAGAGACTAGGCCAGAATGTGACAAGCTGTCCTCTATCTGCCTGAGCTGGTCAGTGAATTCACCAACAGCAAAAGATCTTGCATTATCACTCCTTGCTAGAAAGTTACTGGCCAAGATGTTAGCATAGAATGAAGGAGCAAGCTTAATCAGCTTCTTCATGAGACCTGTTCCCAAAGGAATATCATCAGGCTCATGTGTGCCATGATCTCCATAAAGCACTTCCTTCACAGCAAACTCCTTCAGAGGCTTAATTCCCTGCTCAATGATGTTCCACTTCTTGACAGCCCATGGCAGATCATCTCGGGAAGGATATCTCATAGCCACAGTCAATAGAAGGCATGTCCAGAAGCTAACCCTACCAAGAGGACACGCTAGGTATTTGTCCACTCCACTCTCCTTGGTGAGTGGTCCCAGCTGCTTGGCAGACTTGTCTCCTACCTGCAGGGCATTAGCACCAATGCCACGGCATCTCACTAGCCAGCTTAGGATTGGTTCACCTGATTCCCTTGAGTATTCCTTCCTAACTTCCCTGACTTCTCTGAGTGGATCATTTGAGCCCTGGATGTCATTCTCCTTCTCTTCCTCCTGTTGATCTGGTTGTCCCTGGCCTAACAGAACCTTCCTCATAGCACTCCTAAACTCATTGGAACTATCCTCTCTCTTGGAAGCCAACCTCACAGCGCTCCTCTCATTTGAGTATTGGTATCTCAGCACATTTGCCAGGTCTCGCAGACTAACTGCCTCCTCTTCCTCCTCCTGCTGATCACCAGAGGTCCCCTCTCTTACATCCTCCTGTGAACCACATTTTATCTTAGCTTTTGCCTTAGCAGGTGCCAGAAGGGCCTGAACAGCAACAGACTTAGACGTGTCTGCTGGAGGGTTTGAATCATTAGGGGTCTGACCTGGAGCTTGTGAGTTCAAATCTGCTTTACTTTTAGCAGCAGGATTTTGGTTCTGGTCTGCTGGCTGGGGATTCGAACTGGCTGAGCTGGTGTTATTAGCATTAGTGGGATTATTTGCCTGTCCTCCTGGGATGCCTGCCAACCCTGACGTATTATCGTTGTTGCTGGGAACATTCTGATTTTGGGTACCTGCCTGTGCTCCTGGGACTCCTGCCAAACTCTGCCCGTTGTTATCGTGCACATTCCCTGCAGGAACATTGTCCGACTTCCTAGAATCTGGAGAAGGAGGGGCAGAGGCTGGCAGGGGGGAGGAAGATTGCTGAGGAACTGTACCATTTGCTTCCAATGCAGAATTTTTCCTAGTTCTTACAGGAGCTGGTTTTGAATTTTTCACACATAATGCCAAAATTAATATGAATATTAAAATCATGAGAGCCAGGATAATGCACGCCAACCCCGCCACAGTTTCTTTTGTGTAAAAATCCTTGCATGGATTTGGCATTTCAGTTATAGGGTAAATTACTCTCATTAAAGTAGAATTTCGATTGATTGTAACATTATTGTTAAGTACTCCTGTAATGTTACTTGTAAGGTTTCCAGTGACATTAAAACCAGCATAACCAAGGATAAAATCACCCCAGGCCCAGAAAATGCTTGAAAGCTTAGCTTTGACCTTCTTATAAGCCAAATCAATAAAATAAGCAACAATTTGAGCTTTTATCCAACCAAACGCCAAGAAAAGAAAGCCAGACCAGGGTAACGCCCCACACAAGTACAATAGCTGCCTTATTAGCTTCATCTTAATTCCCAGAGTTAATTACCAGTTACTCAAATAAATTTAGCCCCACATTGGGAAAGCCAATTAAAAATGTGATGATTTGGGCATTATCCTGCCCCCAACACTTTTGAATTTGCCCCAGCTAACTCAGATGGCCTCTGGGAATATAAATGGAGCTATTTATTTTACAGCAGCAAATACACAAACAGCTATTTACAATATATACAGTTATATACAGAAATATACAAAGGATAAACAATACAGAAGCACAACTCCCCTCCCAGAAACCTGAGTCCCCAGGAGGGGCTCTCAAACCACCCCAACACCTCCCCCGGCCCTCTCAACCTTACCCCAGTTCTCGGAAAGAAGAGAGGTGCAGCCAAGAGGTTAGGGAGCAAGGTTAGTGGCAGCAAGGTAAACGAGATGCAGCTTTGTCAAAGCCTAGAAGCAAAGTGAGAGACAAAATGGAGAATGCTATCAAATGTTTACTTCTTTTTCCCAGAATTCTCAGCGTGACTGTGAGAGAAGGAGACACAATTGTTTTCATTTCACTGCCCGTTATCTAGTTCTTTTACCAAAACATTCTAGCTTGCTTCAAACTATCACAAAGTCCCATGAAGAAGATTATTAAGCTTACTCCTTCATCCTATGCTAACATCTTGGCCAGCAAGTTCCTATCAAGAAGTGATAATGGAAGGTCTTTCACTGTTGGTGACTTCATTGACCAGCTCAGGCAGGTAGAGGACAGCTTGTATGGCCTAGTCTCTGCCATACAAACTATGACTAATGAAATAAAGGGGATGAAAGATAGTTTTAAGAAAAGTATGAAAGAACAGAAGGAGGATCTTAAAACCTCCATTTCCAATCTGTCAAAGGACACCATTCCTGCATCATCCAAATGGGTGCATGTTTCTGCCATCAGGAACAGACGCCCACCTCCTGCAAGGCAATTCCAGCCTAGGAGGAGACAAATTCCACCTAGACATCAGTAATCACATGCGTCACTGTGGATAATTCTGTGTGACACATACGGTGAGAAAATGAACAAGTGGGACGGCAAACCTATTCAGCTCTTTCAAGGAGAGTCAGGGAACTGCAGAGTGGCAGAAACAGAGGAATTGCTGTCAAAGCCAGGAAAGTAGCTGTCACTCCTGAGAGCAACTGTGATTACACAGTATCACAGTATCACAGTATCACCAAGGTTGGAAGAGACCTCACAGATCATCAAGTCCAACCCTTTACCACAGTGCCCAAGGCTAGACCATGGCACCAAGTGCCACATCCAACCTTGCCTTGAACTGCCCCAGGGACGATGACTCCACCACCTCCCCAGGTAGCCCATTCCAGTGCCCAATGACTCTCTCAGTGAAGAACTTTCTCCTCACCTCGAGCCGAAATTTCCCCTGGCGCAGCCTGAGGCTGTGTCCTCTTGTTCTGGAGCTGGCCACCTGAGAGAAGAGAGCAACCTCCCCCTGGCCACAACCACCCTTCAGGTAGTTGTAGACAGCAATAAGGTCAGCCCTGAGCCTCCTCTTCTCCAGGCTAAACAATCCCAGCTGCCTCAGCCTCTCCTCGTAGGGCTTGTGCTCGAGGTCTCTCACCAGCCTCGTCGCCCTTCTCTGGACATGCTCGAGCATCTCAGTGTCCTTCCTAAACTGGGGGGCCCAGAACTGAACGCAGTACTCGAGGTGTGGTCTGACCAGTGCAGAGTACAGGGGCAGAATGACCTCCCTGCTCCTGCTGACCACACCATTCCTGATGCAGGCCAGGGCACACTGCTGGCTCATGTTCAGGCGGTTATCAATCAGTACCCCCAGATCCCGCTCTGTCTGGCTGCTCTCCAGCCACTCCGACCCCAGCCTGTATCTCTGCATGGGGTTGTTGTGGCCAAAGTGCAGCACCCTGCACTTGGAGCTATTGGGTGCCATCCCATTGGCCTCTGCCCATCTGTCCAGGTGGTCAAGGTCCCGCTGCAGAGCCCTTCTGCCCTCCAACTCAGTCACATCTGCCCCCAGCTTAGTGTCATCTGCAAACTTGCTGATGACTGACTCGGTGCCCTCATCCAGATCATCTATGAAGATGTTAAAGAGGATGGGGCCCAGCACTGATCCCTGAAGGACACCACCAGTGACTGGCCGCCAGCTGGATGTGATGCCATTCACCACCACTCTCTGGGTCTGGCCCTCCAACCAGTTCCTAACCCAGCAGAGAGTGTTGCCATCCAAGCCATGGGCTGACAGCTTAGCCAGCAGTTTGCTGTGGGGGACAGTGTCAAAGGCCTTGCGGAAGTCCAGATAGACCACATCCACAGGCCTCCCCACATCCACCAAGCGGGTCACCTGATCATAGAAGGAGATCAGGTTAGAAAGGCAGGATCTGCCCTTCCTAAACCCATGCTGGCTGGACCTGAGCTATTTGCCATCCCTCAGGTGCGCAGTTATTGGCCCCAAGATAACCTGCTCCATCAGTTTCCCTGGCACTGAGGTCAGGCTGATGGGTCTGTAGTTCCCAGGTTCCTCCATCCTACCCTTCTTGTGGATGGGGACCACGTTGGCCATTTTCCAGTCTCCTGGGACCTCTCTGGTGAGCCAGGACTGCTGGAAAATGATGGAGAGCGGCTTGGCCAGCTCAGCTGCCAGCTCTCTCAGCACCCTGGGATGGATCCCATCTGGTCCCATGGACTTGTGGGTCTCCAGATGACTCAGCAGGTTCTGAACTAATTCTTCACGAATTTCCAGGGGAACACACCGCTCCCTGACCCCATCCACCAGTTCAGGAGGCCACTTGCCTCCTCCTCCTCCCTCCTTACTGTTGAAAACTGAGGTGAAGAAGGCATTCAGGACCTCTGCCTTTGCTTCATCATCAGTTATAGTGTTCCTCTCCTGGTCCAGTAAGGAGTGGAGGCTCTTCTTGCCCTTCCTTTTAGCGTTGATAAATTTATAAAAGTGTTTTTTGTTAACTTTCACGGAAGTGGCCAGCCTAAGTTCTAGCTGAGCCTTAGCCTCTTTAATTTTTCTCCTACATAGTCTGGCTATCTCCTTAAACACATCAGGAGAAGCCTTCCCCTCCTTCAGAGGCGATACACCCTCTTTTTCTCCCCCACTTCCTTCAGGAGCTCTTTGCTCATCCAGGCTGATCGCCTTCCCCGCCGACTCCTCTTTCGGCACATGGGAACTGCCAGTTCCTGTGCCTTTAAGAGCTCCTGTTTAAAGGAGGTCCAACCATCCTGGACCCCTTTGTTCTCAAGGACTGCTGCCCAGGGGACTTTGCAAATAAGTTCCTTGAGCAAATTGAAGTTTGCCCTCCTAAAGTCCAAGGTGTAGGTTTTGTTGTAGTGCCTCCCTAGCTCCTTGCATATTGAAAACTCCACTAACTCGTGATCACTACACCCCAGGCAGCCTCCCACTATCACATCTCCTACCAGCCCTTCTCTGTTGGAGAGCAGCAGGTCAAGCTGAGCTTGACCCCTAGTAGGCTCGCTTAAGAGCTGCATCATGAAGCTGTCCTCCATGCACTGCAGAAATCTCCTGGACTGCCTCCTCTCTGCTGAATTAAGTTCCCAGCAGATATCTGGCAGGTTAAAGTCACCCACAAGGACAAGATCTAATGATCTTGAGACAGCCTACAACTGTTTGTAAAATATCTCATCTGTTTCCTCATCCTGGTTGGGTGGTCTGTAACAGACTCCAACCAGGATGTCAGATTTATTAGTCCTCCCTCTGATTTTAATCCACAAGGTCTCTACCACTTCATCCCTCACTTCAAGCTCAATGGCATGGAGTGACTCCCTAATAAACCATTCCATTAGTTGCAATTTCTCTCACAACAACACTAATCATTGTGTACACCCCACATGCCATGTTCAGCATTAGGGGTGCCCTGCTTCCAGCCAGGAGGAGGAAAGGGATAGTGGAGAGAACCAAATCTATTGGAATGTTTTCATTAGGTGGCCTGGCAGTTCAAAAGTTCGGAAATGCAGGGCTTTAGTTGACACAGGTGCTCAGTGGACTTTATTGCCATCCAATTGCAAAGGGACAGAGTCCATATCTATTTTTGGAATCACTAGTGGATCTCAAGAGTTAACTAAGATACAGGCTGAGATCAGTTTAACTGGTAAAGGGTGGAAGACACATCCTATTGTAACTGGTCCTGATGCACCTTGCATTTTGGGAATTGAATTTTTGAGACAAGGTTGTTTCAAAGATCCTAAAGGTCTCAAATGGGCTTTTGGAATACCATCTGTAGACACTGAGGATGGTAAATTGAAATTGTCCATTAGACCTGAACTTTCAGATGAATCTGCAGTTGTGGGACATCATGACATAGGGGATCTGGAAGTGCCAATTGCTACTCAAACTGTTCATCACAGGCAGCACAGAGCTAACCTTGACTCTTTGTTGCCCATTCATCAGATGATTCGTCAACTGGAGAGTCAGGCTGTCAACGAGAAAGCTCATTCACCTTTCAACAGTCCCATCTGCAACTGCAAGTAGCACCATTCTTGGCTTGGAGAGACAGATCATGTGGAGACATGGAACTCCAGAGAGAATCGAGTCAGACAATGGCACTCATTTCAAGAACAATCTTGTGAAAAACTGGGCCAAAGAGCATGGCATTGAATGGATTTATCATATACCCTACAATGCACCAGCTTCAGGGAAGATTGAATGCTACAACGGTTTGCTGAAAACCACCCTAAAAGCCATGTCTGATGGTTTGGGCTCTTACCCACCCCCCCACACTTTGTATTTGCCCCAGCTAACTCAGATGGACCCTGGGAATATAGATGAAGCAATTTATTTACAGCTAGCAGAATTTACAAGCAGCTATTTACAATATTGTCGTGGAACGCAGTTTCGCGGCAGAGTTATGGGGAAAATACGTGAGGCGTTGACTATTTTATCAGTGATTTATTGCAAAGAATGCGGATTCCCTCTTCCCGAAACTACACCACGACTGTGAATTCTTTTTGATTGAGATCAAAGTAACATTTCCGAAAATGGCAAATTAAAGAGTCTATGATGTTTAAAGAGAGTTCTTTTGAGGTTTTGTGGTTTGAGTTAATAGTTTTTCAGCTACTCACAGTCTGTAGCTTGGTAGGAGTCTCTTTCTCCCGATGAGGGTCCAGGCATGCAGGCTTTAGCCTCTGCGACTCGGTGTCCGCCCGAGGCGAGACTAGATCGGCGAGCAGTTTGTTGTTGTTAAGTCCGGGAAAAAAAACCAGAAAGGCTGGAAAAACCCAGAAGGACAAGACGCAGACCCAGAAGGCTAGGGCAAGGGCACAAGGGCCTCGATCCTGGCCTGTCCACCATTTTTATAATGCTCCAAAATAGGACTAGCCCACAATTCAGACCACTTTTACGTTGTTCACATACATTGGTAAAAACCAGTAAGCAATTTATATAATTGGATAATATTACTCAAACAATATAAAGACCACTCCTCAGGCCAGCCCACCTGCAGGTGCTGGGCAGGCCCGAGATAGTCGTTTCTACTTAACCAAAACAATACCCTGTTGTCTGGAAAGCAAGGCCAAGTGGAAAGGAAAACATGGCCAGTGTTTACCTTTTCACTTACCCTAGGGAGAAATCTTCCCATGGGACTGAAAGATTGTTTTGGGTTTTCGATGCTTCTGGCTTGAATGTGAGGCACTAGAAACTACATAATATAGCAAAAAGCTTAGAGAGCCTTTTGCTACTCTCCATGACAAATATATTCAGTTATATACAATTATATACAGAAATATACAAAGGATAAACAATACAAAAGCACAACTCCCCTCCCAGAAACCTGAGTCCCCAGGAGGGGCTTTCAAACCACCCCAACACCTCCCCCGGCCCTCTCAACCTTACCCCAGTTCTCAGGAAGAAAAGAGGTGCGTCCAAGAGGTTAGGGAGCAGGGGTAGAAAGCAGTGATGTTAGAAATATGTGTCTCGGTCTAAGGCAAAAGCAGGAGTGAAAGACAAAATGGAGAATGCTATTTTTTTTTTTCTTCCCAGAGTTCTCAGCGTGACTGTGAGAGAACTTGACATTAATTGTTTTTCATTTCACTGCCTGTTATCTAGTTCTTTTAACAAAACATTCTAGCTTGCTTCAAACTAGCACACTATGGGGGGTGGAACTCTGAAAAACTGGGACAAACATTTAGCACAAGCTACCTGGTTGGTAAATAGTAGAGGTTCAGTAAACAGAGCAGGACCTGCACAATCAGACTTGGTCCAAACAGTAGACAGTGATAAAGTTCCTGTTGTACATGAAAAGAATCTGTTTAGGGAAAACTGTTTGGGTATTTTCTCCTTCGGGTGAAGGGAAACCTGTCCGAGGGGTAGTTTCTGCTGAAGATCCTGCTCACACCTACTGGGTAATGCAGGAGAGTGGTGAAATCCAGTGTATTCCACAAAGAAATCTGACTTTAGCTGAGAGAGTCTAAATTCAGAGTGTGTAATGCAAGCTGTTAGGAGTTTTCTGTTCTAGGTACCATCGGCATCCAACACTGAATGAATCTACGAGAGAATCAAAAGTACGCGAGCATGAACCCAACATCACCTGGGAGTCCCTGTTCTTGTCTCATCTGTGAGGAGACAGACTGTTCTGAGTTTTTGAATCACCTACATCTGAGATAGTTGCAATGAAGTGTGAACTGAACATGCAAATATTGTTTTAGTGTAAATACTGGTTTAGATTAGATCAGAGAATTCTCAGCGATACTTTGAGCAAAGTAGACAGGGGTGGATTGTGCTACTTTGAAGCAGGCTAGAATGTTTTGGTGAGACAAAGTAGATAACTGGCTGTGAAAGGAAAACATTGGTGATGTCTCCTTCCCTCAGAGCCTCACTGAACAAGAATGTAAACTTTAGATAACACTTTTTGCCATTTTCTCACTCTGCTTCTGGCTTCAGACTGAGCTGCATCTCCCTAACCTCACTGCCACTAACCTTGCTTCTTCACCTCTTGGCTGCACCTCTTTTCTTCCTGAAGATTGGGGTAAGGTTGAGAGGGGCAGGGGGAAGGTGCAGGGGTGGTTGAGAGCCCCTCCTGGGGACTCAGGTTTCTGGGAGGGGAGTTGTGCTTCTGTATTACTTTTACTTTGTATATTTCTGTATATAGCTGTATATACTGTAAATATCTGCTTGTATATTGTGCTGCTGTAAATAAATAGCTTCATTTATATTCCCAGAGTCCGGCTGAGTTAGCTGGGGTTCTTTCTAAAGTGTGGGGGGGTGGGTAACAACCAAACCACCTCACTCACCCACCTGATCTCCTTTTATGATCAGGTTACCCGCCTGGTGAATGTGGGGAAGGCTGTGGACGTAATGTGCCTGGACTTCAGCAAAGCCTTGACACTGTCTGCCACAAGAAGCTCCTAGCCGAGTTGGCAGATCATGTCTTGGACAGATCACACTGTGCTGGGTCAGGAACTGGCTGGATGACAGAGCCCAGAGAGTGGTGGTGAATGGTGCCACATCCAGTTGGCAACCAGGCACTAGTGGTGTTCCCCAAGGTTCAGTACTGGGCCCAGTCCTCTTCAATATCTTTATTGATGATCTGGAGGAGGGGCTTGAGTCCAGCAACAGTAAGTTTGCAGATGAAACCAAGCTAGGAGCAGGTGTTGATCTGTTGGAAGGTAGGAGAGCCCTGCAGAGGGACCTGGACATGCTGGATGGGTGGGCAGAGGCCAAAGGGATGGTATTTAACAAGACCAAGTGCAGGGTTCTACACTTTGGTCACAACAACCCCAAGCAGCGCTATAGGCTGGGGACAGAGTGGTTCGAGAGCAGCCAGGAGGAAAGGGGCCTGGGTGTACTGCTAGATAGCAGGCTGAAGATGAGACAGCATGTGCCCAGGTGGCCAAGAGGGCCAATGGAATCAAGGCCTGCACCAGGAACAGTGTGGCCAGTGGGACGAGGGAGATTATTCTTCTCCTGTACTCAACACTGGTCAGACCACAGCTTGAGTCCTGTGTCCAGTTCTGGGCCACTCAATTCAAGAAAGATGTTGAGGTGCTGGAATGTGTCCAGAGAAGGGTGACAAAGCTGGTGAGGGGCCTGGAACACAAGGCCTAGGAAGAGAGGCTGAGGGAGCTGGGGTTGTTTAGGCTGGAGATGAGGAGGGTCAGGGGTGACCTCATTGCTGTCTACAACTACCTGAAGGGAGGTTGTAGCCAGGTGGGGGTTGTCTCTTATGCCAGATAACCATCAACATAACAAGGAGACACAGTCTCAAATTGTGCTGGAGGAAGTATAGGCTGGATGTTAGGAGGAAGTTCTTCCCAGAGAGAGTGATTTCCCATTGGAATGGGCTGCCCAGGGAGTTGCTGGAGTCACCATCCCTGGAGGTGTTCAAGAGAAGCCTGGATGAGACACTTTGTGCCATGGTTTATACCTAGTAACCAGTGCAGAATATTTTCTTGCATCTTTATAAACTACATCTTACATGCTGAGATAAGAAAGGTAATATTTTTGCTTCCAGACTGTGTCAACCAGCAGTAGGTTAGTGTGCCTTAACTTTGGCAGAATTGATGGTTGAAGGACTGTAACAACAAGCAGCCCCTGAGTTTGGTGATCACTGCTTGTGATAGTTTGGTGTTCCCCACCCCCCTATACTTTTGAAATCACCCAGTCTAGACTCAGTTCATTCTGGAAATATGAATGAAGCTGTTTATTTACAGCTAGCTCAATATACAAGCAGATGTTTAATGTATATACAGTTATGTACAGAAATATAAAAGGTAAAAGTAATATAGAAACACAACTCTCCTCCTCAGGAGGGTCTCTCAAGCACCCCTTCACCTTCCCCCTACCCCTCTCAACCTTACTCCAGTCCAAAGGAAGAATAGAGGTTAGGCCAGAGGTTTAGGAAGTAAAGTGGGTTAACCCAAAATGGAGGGTGAGGTTAGAGAGATGCAGCTCAGCCAGCAGCCCCAGCGAGAGTGATGCCAAGAGTGTTATTTAATGTTTTTATTTCTTGTTCCTATACTTCTCAGCAAGACTGTGAGCAAAGTAGACATCACCATTGCTTTCTTTCCACAGCTTATAATCTAGTTCTTCTCACCAAAACATTCTATCTTGCTTCAAACTAGCACAATCCACCCCTGTCTACTTTACTCAGAGTATTGCTGAGAACTGTCTGTCCTAATCTAAAACAATATTTACACTAATGAATATTACAAGTTCAGTTCACACTTGATTCCTGCTATCTCAGATGTTGATGATTCAAAAGCTCAGAACAGTTTGTCTCCTCACAGATGAGGTGAGAACAGGGACTTCCAGGTGATGTTAGGTTCATGCTCACATACTGTAGATCCTCTCATGGATTCTTTCACTGTTGGATGCCGATGGTACCTAGAACTGAAAACTCCTAACAGCTTGCATTACACACTCTGAATTTAAACTAAGCTAAAGTTAGATTTCTTTGTGGAATACACTGGATTTCACCATTCTCCTGCACTACCCAGTAAGTGTGAGCAGGACCTTCAGCAGACACCACCCCTCGGACAGGTTTCCCTTTACCTGAAGGAGAAAATACCCAAACAGTTTTCCCTAAACAGATTCTTTTTACCTACAACAGGAACTTTATCACTGTCTACCGTTTGGACCAAATCTGATTGTGCAGGTCCTGCTCTGTTTACTGAACCTCTACTATTTACCAACCAGGTACCTTGCACTAAATGTTTGTCCCAGCTCTTCAGAGTTCCACCCCACCATGGCTTTTAGGGTGGTTTTCAGCAAACTATTGTAGCATTCAATCTTCCCTGAAGCTGGTGCATAGTAGGGTATATGGTAGATCCACTCAATACCCTGCTCTTTGGCCCAGTCTTTCACAACATTTGTCTTGAAATGAGTGCCATTGTCTGACTCGATTCTCTCTGGAGTTCCATGTCTCCACATGATCCGTCTCTCCAAGCCAAGAATGGTGTTACTTGCAGTAGCATGTGGAAGTGGATAGGTTTCCAGCCATCCGGTGCTGGCCTCTACCATCGTCAGCACCTACTGCTTGCCAGAACGAGATTGAGGTAATGTGCTGTAGTCAATCTGCCAGGCTTCACCATACCTGTACTTTGACCATCTCTCACCATACCATAAGGGCTTGATTTGCTTAGCCTGCTTAATAGCAGCACAAATGTCACAGTCATAGATGACTTGGGTGATAGCATCCATGGACAAGTCAATTGACCTGTCGCGAGCCCATCGGTATGTTCCATCTCTGCCTTGATGTCCAGATGAGTCATGGGCCCACCAAGCTAAGAACAGTTCACCTCAATGTTTCCAATCAAGGTCATGATCAGAGTTTGTATCAACTTGAAAAACTTTAGCAATTTGATCTGTCTGTTGTTTGTGTTGGTATTCCTCAGTAGCTCTGTTTTTAAGCATGTGTGAGACTACATCCTGCACCTTCACTGGAATTCTCTCCAGCTGTGGATCAATATCCTGCCATAGATCAGCACAAAGGACAAAGTTTTTAATGGCCCTCACAGAGAGCTACTATCTTGGCCAAATGATTTAAGAAGAAAGCAGATCATTTCTATGGAAGAGGAAATTCCCACTAAATCTACCCTTACAGCATTACAGAAAGGCTTTTACCACAAGCCATTCCTCCACACTTCTCTGTGATTTGGAGAGAATTTCCCCACCTCCAAAAAGAATATAAAAAGGCTTCAACTTCAAGAGTCCATGTGTTTCACCTGATGGGAGTACTTTTGCCATTGAAGGATTGGATGGCAGATCTAGCAAATGTGACATCTTTGTTTTTCTTTGACTTCTTAGTTCTTTCTCTTTTTCTCTCTTCTTTTTCTTCCTCAAGAGTTTTCACTTGCTCTAACAAATCTAACTCATCAGCATTTGGTGTCAATTATTTTTAATCTACTTCAAGGGAATATTTGAATCTTAGACAATTTCTCCTTCTGCCCAAGGTTGGCTTGGAATAAATGAGTCAGAATACCCACTCCGACCCCAGCCTGTATATCTGCATGGGGTTGCTGTGGCCTAAGTGCAGCACCCGGCACTTGGAGCTGTTGAACACGATCCCATTGGACTCTGCCCATCTGTCCAGGTGGTCAAGGTCCCATTGCAGAGCCCTTCTGCCCTCCAACCCAGCCACATCTGCCCCCAGCTTGGTGTCATCTGCAAACTTGCTGATGACTGACTCGATGCCCTCATCCAGATCATCTATGAAGATGTTAAAGAGGATGGGGCCCAGCACTGATCCCTGAGGGACACCACTAGTGACTGGCCACCAGCTGAATGTGACACCATTCACCACCACTCTCTGGGCTCAGCCCTCCAGACAGTTCCTAACCCAGCATAGAGTGTTGCCATCCAAGCCGCGGGCTGACAGCTTAGCCAGCAGTTTGCTGTGGGGGACAGTGTCAAAGGCCTTGCTGAAGTCCAGATAGACCACATTTACAGGCCTCCCCACATCCACCAAGTGGGTCACCTGATCATAGAAGGAGATCAGGTTGGAGAGGCAGGATCTGCCCTTCCTAAACCCATGCTGGCTGGACCTGAGCTCTTGGCCATCCTTCGGGTGCACTGTTATTGCCCTCAAGATAACCTGCTCCATCAGTTTCCCTGGCACTGAGGTCAGGCTGACAGGTCTGTAGTTCCCGGGTTCCTCCATCCGACCCTTCTTGTGGATGGGGATCACATTGGCCACTTTCCAGTCTTCTGGGACCTCTCCGGTGAGCCAGGACTGCTGGAAAATGATGGAGAGTGGCTTGGCCAGCTCAGCTGCCAGCTCTCTCAGCACCCTGGGGTGGATCCCATCTGGTCCCATGGACTTGTGGGTCTCCAGATGACTCAGCAGGTTCTGAACTAATTCTTTCCAGGGGAACACACCGCTCCCTGACCCCATCCTCCAGTTCAAGAGGCAACTTGCCCTGAACTCTTCCCTCCTTACTGTTGAAAACTGAGGTGAAGAAGGCAGTCAGGACCTCAGCCTTTTCTTCATCATCATTTATAATGTTCCCTCCTGGTCCAGTAAGGGGTGGGGTCTCTTCTTGCCCTTCCTTTTAGCGTTGATAAATTTATAAACGTGGTTTTTGTTATCCTTCACAGAGGTGGCCAGCTTAAGTTCTAACTGGGCCTTAGCCTCCCTAATTTTTCTCCTGCATACTCTGGCTACCTCCTTAAACATGTCAGGAGAAGCCTTCCCCTCCTTCCAAAGACGATACACTCTCTTTTTCTCCCCCACTTCCTTCAGGAGCTCTTTGCTCATCCAGGCTGATTGCCTTCCCCGCCGGCTCCTCTTTCGGCACATGGGAACTGCCAGCTCCTGTGCCTTCAAGAGCTCCTGTTTAAAGTAGGTCCAACCATCCTGGACCCCTTTGTTCTCAAGGACTGCTGCCCAGGAGACTTTGCAAATAAGTTTCTTAAGCAAATTGAAGTTTGCCCTCCGAAATTCCAAGGTGTAGGTTTTGTTGTAGTGCCTCCCTAGCTCCTTGCATATTGAAAACTCCACTAACTCGTGATCACTACACCCCAGGCAGCCTCCCACTGTCACATCTCCCACCAGTCCTTCTCTGTTGGAGAACAGTAGGTCAAGCTGAGCTTGACCCCTAGTAGGCTCGCTTAAGAGCTGCATCATGAAGCTGTCCTCCATGCACTGCAGAAATCTCCTGGACTGCCTCCTCTCTGCTGAATTAAGTTCCCAGCAGATATCTGGCAGGTTAAAGTCACCCACAAGGACAAGATCTAATGATCTTGAGACAGCCTCCAACTGTTTGTGAAATATCTCATCTGTTTCCTCGTCCTGGTTGGGTGGTCTATAATGGACTCCAACCAGGATATCAGATTTGTTAGTCCTCCCTCTGATTTTAACCCACAAGCTCTCAATCCCTTCATCCCTCACCTCAAGCTCAGTGGCAAGGAGTGACTCCCTAATATACAGGGCCACCCCTCCTCCTCTTCTCCCTTGCCTATCTCTCCTGAAGGGTTTGTATCCCCCCAGTATAGCACTCCCATCGTGCACCCCTTTTAATTGAAGGTGGGCCAAGCTTAATGGCCCCTTGGCCATTAGAATGACCAATCAGGTTGGCAGTCAGCTAAATATTACCATAATAGGCAAATGCCACTTGCCTGGACTTTCCCAAATATGGGGATCACATGGACTTACACCAGGGAAGCATGAGCTGGGTGTGTGGGGGCTTACACCACATGTTTACAAACACCTTTTACAACATAGGTAGGCCAGACTCCATGGCACCAGGTCTGTTGTGTCCCTTTTGTCCATTTAATGTGTGTATCCCTGGTTTGAGCAGAAAAACATGTCCTGGCAGGGCAAGGCTTATATAAGTCTATTTTGGGGCCTACAGGCCCTCCACGACATCATGACATTAGGAGCTAGGCTGTAATATTCAGAAACAACCTGTGCCTATCTTCTTTCTTAATCTGCCCATCTCCTTTGTGTCCAGCAGCCCAGATCTAAATCAAACTAAGTCATTCAGCACTGGTATGAAGTGTTTACTTTGGTGTGGAGCCCAACTGTACCCCTCTCAAACTTTGCACAAGGAATCTACTGCTCAGAGGCAGGCAAGTATCTCTTGCACAAGTGAGCCAGAAACAGGAGTATATACAAAAAACAGCAGATCAATATACTCATGTACAAATTGCAAGTCTAAAGCAGCTGGATAGGAGCCTAGACCACCCTGGGAATAAGACCATCACTTAATTATTTTTGCATCTTACCATTTACCATTCAAGGACATAGGAAGTTGATCCAAGAGATTCAAACACCATAAAATGTCCCATGGGATGTTTAGTTGATCATGTTCTGGTACAAGGTGCAGAGTGAAGTGCACTTATCACAATGCTGTGTTTGAATTTGATGGCCTGGAGAAGGGTTGGAAAGGAAGTTGATTGTTTAATTTGAAAATGTGAAGAAGTAGTGGACCAGAGAACATCTGATATCTTTCCCCTAACTGTTTTGATTATACAATACGTTACCCCTGGCAAAAAGTCACCCTGCCTACACGATCCTGAATTGTTTGACAGGAGAAGGTGACAAGGCAGTTTGATGTTCAGGATTATAAGTTTTCTCAGCTACAATCCCTGGTTAAAATTGAATCTTGTATATCACACTATGCCAGCACAGTCAGACTACTGATAATTACCTGGATGTTGCTGTTTGGATTTTAGAATCACAATGAAGAGTTAGTTGGATTTACAGGTGGTCGCCAGTTGAAGATTAAAGGTGGATGCTGCCTTTTTTTTTTTTTTTTTTTTAATGGCTACTATGAAAAAGATATACAATTCTGTGAGTTTGTTGCCTTTTTTTTTTCTTTGTTGAGAGGAGTTTATGTGGGGTTTTCTTGTTTGTTGTTTAGTTTGGTTTTGTGGTTGTTTTTTCCTCCCCTTTTTTTTTTAAGTCCTCTGTAAAAGTGGGAAGAATGAAATTTTATTTCAACACACTTTTTAGAAACAACCGCAACATCACAACCAAAGTTACCTATTAATTGTTTATTCATTTGTTCTCATGACAGAAGAAAGACGAAAA
The DNA here is from genome assembly GCF_015220805.1 of Pogoniulus pusillus. NCBI lineage: Eukaryota > Metazoa > Chordata > Aves > Piciformes > Lybiidae > Pogoniulus > Pogoniulus pusillus. The sequence continues at coordinate 19,159,302 of NC_087309.1, forward strand.
CGCTATAGAGATGACATGTTCTACAACAACACAAGTAACAGGAATATTTTAGAGACAAAGAATAGCAAGTAAAATTCACTTAAGCGAACAGCCAAGGCAAAGAAATAAATCTAAACTATATATTAAGACCTAGTGCATTACTGCATTTCAGGTTATTGCCATTTGGTGATGCATTTTATATATACGCACATGCTGTATTTAATGGAAAACTTATGAAAAGGAAGACAATTCTGATTAAATCCTTAAATGCCACATATTATACATCTTTATGCTTGTTACAAAGGGTAAAATAATTAATGCAAGCTTATATTTTTACCAAAATTAATAGTTTATTAATTTTTATATTCAGAATGCTCACCATACCTGATCACTGATTTTAATAATATTTAGGTTCTTACATGGTCATAGAAACATTCTATGGATAATATCTAGATCTAGTAATAACCAGCAAAATATATAAACATTAATTGAAGTGGAAGAGAAGATTCCCATGATCAAGAGCCACTTGTGGTCAATGTACTGCTTGCTCACTAGATGGACTCAAGAAGCTCTTTCTGCTTATGGCAGAAGGCAATGGGAGAATTATAAGAGGCTTTCAAGTGTTTACTCACAAAATTATCATTACCTGACTCACAGGTAGTCCAGACAGTGTGCAAACACTTTCAGGGGACTCTGTCTTTTTGGACGTTGAGACTTAATTCTTCCCAGGCTTCTTGGGAAAGGAGGCAGACATTCTCTGACCTTGTCTCCTGGTTCCTCTGGATGATCTTGTGATGTGCAGTCTCAGGAAGTTGTCATGACAGCTATGCAGGCCCATCATAGGCAGGCATTTAGAGTCTGTTCCTCGTAAACTCACAACACTGGAGTTTCCTGGAAAAAAATAAGGCAGTATACAATTGCAGCAGGCAATGGCAGGCACAAATAGCAGAGCAGAGCACAGCAGAGCATGGCTGAGCATGTTGTTCACCTGCGTATCTCCTTTTATCAATGTGAGCCAATATTAATTGCCCTTTGGACAGGAAATAGCCAATCAGAATGGCAGTTAGTCAAACCTTACCATATTAGGCAAAGCCATAGGCTTTCTTTTCCCAAATTTGGGAAAAGCACAGGCTTTGCACAAGGCAGACACAAGCTAAACATGTGTACCTTGTTTACCACAGTACCAAGACAAATCTGGGCAGGCCAGAGTCCTTAGACTTTGTGTCCAGGTTCTTTTGATTTCTTTTCAGTGTGATATGGGTTAAGAAGTGGCTGGAAGGCCGGGCCCAGAGAGTGCTCCTGACTGGTGCCACGTCCAGTTGGCAGCCAGTCACTAGAGGTGTTGGGCAAGGATCAGTGATGGGGTCAGTCCTGTTCAATATCTTTATTGATGATCCGGATGAGGAGATTGAGTGCAGCATCAGTAAGTTTGCAGATGACACCAAGCTGGGAGCAGGTGTTGATCTGTTGGAAGGTAGGAGCGTCCGGCAGAGGGACTTGGATAGGCTGGATAGGTGGGCAGAGGCCAACAGGATGAGACTGAACAAGTGCAGGACTCTGCACTTTGGCCACAACAAGACCAAGCAGTGGTACAGGCTGGGGACAGAGTGGCTGGAGAGCAGCCAGGAGGAAAGGGACCTGGAGGTAATGGTGGATAGTAGACTGAAGATGAGCCAACAGTGTGCCCAGGTGGCCAAGAGAGACAATTGCATCCTGGCCTGCATCAGGAAGAGTGTGGCTAGTAGGATGAGGGAGGTTATTCTTCCCCTGTGCTCAACACTGGTCAGGCCACACCTTGAGTCCTGTGTCCAGTTCCGAGCTCCTCAATTCAAGAGAGATGTTGAGGTGCTGGAACATGTCCATAGAAGGGTGACAAAGCTGGTGAGGGGCCTGTAAAACAAAGCCTATGAGGAGAGGCTGAGGGAGCTGGGGTTGTTTAGGCTGGAGAAGAGGAGGCTCAGGAGTGACCTCATTGCTGTCTACAGCTACCTGAAGGGAGATTGTAGGGTGCTGGGGGTTGGTCTCTTTGTTGCGGAGAGCAGGAATACGTGGCCGAGTCGAGAATTTATCAAAAATAGATTTTTTTTATTTTCCCAAAAACCCGCCCCCACAACTATATATACAAAGATTAATTTAGTTTAATAAACAGGTTCAGTTGCATGAGAATTAATCTACAAGGGTACTATCAATAATCTGACTATATTGGAAGTCAGAAGTTGGAAAAGGACTCAGCTATTAATTAATAGCGGTTTCTTACTAAATTAAGCTAAGCCAAAGAACTCACTCAGGCTGGCTCTTGCGGTCTATGTTCCTCTTCCTTTCCAGCGGCTGCAGGAGTCATTAAGGGTCGTTAAGGGTCGTTAGGCACACAAAGGTGTCGACAGGAAAGCGAATCCTTGGTCTCTCTGCAGTCCAGGCGAGGGGAGTGCGTGAGCTCAGGCAGACACATAGGTCCAGGCACAGGCAAACTCCAAAGTGGGAACCCCAAAGGCGGGAAGACCCCCAATATTTATAACCTTCGCTAGACAAAGGGCAGAGTTACCACACCTTAGGCGTGAAAGCGCATGGCCAATCCCAGCCTGGCTCCAGCGCGGGAACTCACAAGACAGTCGCCCCCTTCATGGGGCAGCCCTCCCCCCCTTCACGGCTGCAGGGCAGGCGAGGGGGGGGGGAAACCAGGCGGCTTTTCCCCTTTCCCCCCGAAGTCTGGGCAGGAGAGGAATTTAGGGGTACAGGACTCTAGGACACTCTTCTCCCAGGCAACCAGCAATAGCAATGTGCCTATTTTTATAGAATCATTGAATCTACTAGGTTGCAAGAGACCTCCAAGGTCATCCAGTCCAACTGAGCACCCAGCCCTAGCCAGTCAATTAGACCATGGAACCAAGTGCCTCATGCAGTCTTCTCGTGAGCACCTCCAGGGACAGTGACTCCAGCACCTCCCTGGGCAGTCCATTCCAATAACAAATCCCTCTCTCTGGCAAGAACTTCCTCCTAACATCCAGCCAATACTTCGCCTAGCACAAATTAAGACTCTGTCCACTTGTTCTATTGCTGGTTGCCTGGGAAAAGAGGGAAGAATTTATTTTATAAAATAGTTTGATAAATTATTTTAATAAAATAATTTGATGAAAGTAGCAAGAACATATTATTTAAACCTTAGAGGGAGAAACAGCCACACAGACTCATGTCTTGAGAAACATACTAACATCAATGTGGAATTTCAGATTTTAGAGAAAATCTTCAGTTAGAGATCAAGTCTTACTGGAATGTCCAGCCAATATTACATGCTTGTTACATGATAATGAGGCAATGATAAGCTTTACATGTGTTTGAGATTGTTCAGGATTGTTTTCAAAGAGATGAGTCAATTAGAATCAATGTTCTTTTTTCTCTGCTTCTGTGATGCACCTCAAGAAATTTATATGAGGGTCTTTTTCAGCAGTATCTTTTAAGATAATATACTTACTTATAAAAGAAGTCATCTTTCATAACTGTGAAGGCAAATATGTGCCATGAATGTTTTTCTGTGTATTTTCTTTCAGTATTTGTTCATTGGCCATGATCCTAACTCCACAGGTGTCATTGAAAAGCCATTCACTATTTACAACTCAGCTTATCTTGTAAGGAAAGTGAGATCTTTCTTGAGGGTACTAACCTATCTGGTTTGACTTTTAAAGGAAGTTAGATAGACATCTTAGAAAATTCCCCTTCATGCCACTAACTGGTCAGGAGACTTTTCAAATTGTTTTTAGATTAATTAGCATGCAGCAAACTGTATTGGTAGCTTTTAATATATTCCTCTAAAATATTTTGATTCTGAAATCATTATGGCTGTAAGTCAGGGTAAATATGACACCTAACTTTACTCTTAGTTGGGAAAACTTTAAACCATGGCATATTTGGAAGAGGTTTTGCTATTCTTTTCATATGCAGCTCAGTGTGCCTTTGAAGAACATGAGTGGATTTCTTTGGCTCTTGACCAGCACTATTATAATAGTCAATAGATAATTGAATAGGATGGGTTGTAGGGAAAGGTTTGTCAGTAGCAGCCTCAAGAAAAATGCAAAGATTATACCAATAAATGTCAATAGATTTCCTCTATCTGCCTTTAAGACACTCTTGGGGGTCTTGCATAGAATTTTGAGTTTGAAACATCTGTTTATATCAGGAGTGTAAGAAGGAAAAGTGACAAGAAAAAATATTACTATTTTCCACAGTTTTTCAATATTTGATCTTCCAGACTCTGGGTCCTTCTTGCTGGGCATTGTCAGATTCAGAGCTTGTCATTTCATATCTGTTTAAGTATTCTTTATTACCAAATGTTTTCACATACACAACTCTCTCCACATCTCCCCACCCCTAAACCAATCTAGACATACACATGCATTTATACAGTATTCATCTTAATGTGCAGATCAAATTTTAATAAAGAAGGACAAACAAACCCCAAACCTACCCTTCTTTTCATCTGTTATTAACACATTTAGGAAGACAAAAACTTTCCTAACCTCAAAACATTCCTCACTTATCTTGAAAATAGTGTTTTTTCAGAATGCTCTACTTAAGCTTCATTTTAGTTACTTGCAGCTTCACAAGCTCATGGACACACAGAGGCTAAGGTAAATAATTATATCACAGACAGATTGTGTATATTCAAATTTTATTGCTGGGGAGGTGGGGGTGAGGGGATGCAATGTGGAGAAGAGGGAAGAAGAGAGGGATGGAGAGACAGAATAATCAAAATCCTTTAAAGTCACAGAGGAGAGAGTTGAGAAATTATTGCCTTCTCATTAACATAATTAACTCCATGAATTATAAATTGGTATTAGAACTTCTGACAGAAGGAGTAATTATATTTACTCACATAAAATTAAACAATACAAAAAAAAAAAAAGAAAAAAAAAGAGAGAGATTCACCAGAAACTCTATCAATATTATCACAAAATTGAGATATTGAAACAGTTAATGTCCAGAAGTAGTTTAAACAACATAAACTTCAGTTTCTCTTAGATTTGGTTAGAGGGAATATGTTTCCTTGATGCCTTATAAACAAACTGTGGCAAAGGCACATAAGCCCACGCATTTTTCGGGCAAGGGAGCACTAATGTACAGAGACATGTTCACACTTCCTAAACTAGGACTGCTCACAGGTAACTTTTTTGTTTTGCAGAAGATTTTACATACACACATGCACTAACCTATATGCAGCTACACAGACACTTTGCGTGAGAGGGATAAATCCCACAGTGGATCTCTGAACTCTGGGGGAGCAAGAAGAATATACTGGACACAACTGTAAAGTGAGAGGTAAACTAAGCCACTGATATGCCTTGGATGCTACCACTCCCACATGTCCATTAAGCTCATGAACATGATGCATCTTGTTTAAATGTAGATGCACAAAAACATGGACTTAGTCTTAACGGCTAACCAAACTTCTTCTAGAATCAATGTCGAGAACCAAACAGATAAAACCACTGAATTGAACCATATAAAGCTATACTAATGAGTTAATCGCTTTATGGAGAAGCCATTATTGCTTTTCTCTCAAGTTAAAGCACACCTTCACTATTTCAATTTCAGAATTCTTATCTAAATTTCCTGCATTTTGTTTTGCATTGCAAATATCCAACAACACTTTTTTATCCTTCTTGATAGCTTAAATTGTTGGCCATTCCCCAATACTTATATACTTCATATTTGCTACCTGGCTCTCTCTATCTATCTATCTATCTATCTATCTATCTATCTATCTATCTATCTATCTATCTATCTATCTGTTATATATTTATATTTCAGTTGCACTCATTTCACAAAAGGAAGCACTAATGTTACAAAAGGAAGCACTCATGCAATCCACATGCTTATAATTCATCATTCCTGAGGCAGCAAAAAGATCTTTGGAGGTAAAGAAGTCTATCCACTGAGAACAGTAGGTGTAACTGGCTCTCTGTAGAGGTAGAAGATGGAAGAGATCATAGAATCATAGAATCATAGACTCAACCAGGTTGGAAGAGACCTCCAAGATCATCCAGTCCAACCTATCATCTAGCCCTAGCCATTCAACTAGAGCATGGAACGAAGTGCCTCATCCAGGCTTTTCTTGAAGACCTCAAGGGACGATGCCTACACCACCTCCCTGGGCAGCCCATTCCAAAGGGAAATCACTCTCTCTGGGAAGAACTTCTTCCTAACATCCAGCCTATACCTACCCTGGCACAACTTGAGACTGCGACCCTTGTTCTATTGCTGGTTGCCTGGGAGACCAACCCCCATCTGGCTACAACCTCCCTTCAGGTAGCTGTAGACAGCAATGAGGTCACTCCTGAGCCTCCTCTTCTCCAGCCTAAGCAACCCCAGCTCCCTCAGCGTCTCCTCATAGGCCTTGTGTTCCAAGCCCTTCTTCAGCTTTGTCGCCCTTCTCTGGACACCTTCCAGCACCTCAACATCTCTCTTGAATTGAGGGGCCCAGAACTGGACAGAGTACTCAAGGTGTGGTCTAACCAGTGCTGAGTACAGGGGAAGAATAACCTCCCTCGTCACACTGGGCACACTGTTCCTGATGCAGGCCAGGATGCCATTGGCTCTCCTGGCCACCTGGGCACACTGTTGGCTCATCTTCAGCTTACTATCTATCAGTACCCCCAGGTCCCTTTCCTCTTGGCTGCTTTCCAGCCACTCAGTCCTCAGCCTGTAGCGCTACTTGGGGTTGCTGTGGCCAAAGTGCAGAAGCCTGCACTTGGCCTTGTTCAATCTCATCCCACTGGCCTCTGCCCACCTATCCAGCCTGTCCAGGTCCCTCTGCAGGGCTCTCCTACCTTCCAACAGATCAACACCTGCTTCTAGCTTGGTGTCATCTGCAAACTTATTGATGCTGGACTCAATGCCCTCGTCCACATCATCAATAAAGATATTGAACAGGACTGGGCCCAGTACTGATCCTTGGGGAACACCACTAGTGACTGGCTGCCAACTGGATGTGGAACCATTCACCACCACTCTCTGGGCTCTGCCATCCAGCCAGTTCCTGATCCAGCACAGAGTGAATCTGTCCAAACCATGAGCTGCCAGCTTGGCTAGGAGCTTCTTGTGGCAGACAGTGTCAAAGGCTTTGCTGAAGTCCAGGTAGACTACATCACAGCCTTCCCCACATTCACCAGGCATGCAACCTGATCATAAAAGATCAGGTTGGTGAGACAGGGCCTGATCCCTTGGCCATCCTGTAGGTGCTTTGTGATGGCACTCAAGATGACCTGTTCCATCATCTTGCCTGGCACTGAGGTCAAGCAGAGAACTCTGTAGTTTTCTGGCTCCTCCTTTCGACCCTTCTTGTGGATGGGTATCACACTGGCCAGCTTTCAGTCTTCTGGGACCTCTCTGGTGAGCCAGGACTGCTGATAAATGATGGAGGGTGGCTTGGCCAGCTCATGTGACAGCTCTCTCAGAACCCTAGGATGAATCCCATCCGGTCCCGTGGATGGTACAAGGTACTAGTGTTAAGGTGTTTGCCCATTTTTGGTGCTCATGAATGCCATACTTACCCAGCTTCTGATGTTTTTTCTCTACCTCCAACGACATCCAAGTGTCCATAGCCTCTTTAGCTTGTGAACCCAGGCAAGTATTTCCAGCCTTAGACAAAATAATCAGTACCTACCCCTATAAATTGCACTTTAGTATTGTATTTAACTATTATCAGACTTTTGCATCCTTCATTCCCCATCCTGGTCAAATACCCAAGGCTTTTCTGCATTTTAGATTTCACCAAGGGCATTAATTTAATTTTTTGTGTTTCTACACTATTTCCTCCCCTGCTCTGCCTTTCTCACAACTTTCTATATGCCAAAAGCCTTACCTGCCAACTGTTAGGGGAAAAAATGTGATTTCTATTGAACACTGCACTTTAGAATGAAGGAAAACATTGTATAAATGAGGCTGAGGAACTCATTCACCTATGTCCGTATCATGGTGAAATCAATTATAGAGGGTGCTTTCAAAAGCTACTGATTGTAGTAAATTGAATGGTCTCCATTTCAACATAATTTGGAGAGGCTGATGTAATCAGAGACCTTACACCATGGTGAGATACAAGATTTGTAATATTCAGATGGGAAAAAGGCTACAATTGTTAAACTTATTCTGCACTCTCAGTTTACCAGCTGTAATGCTTTTGTAAGCACAAATGAAATTGTTTTGATAAAGGCAGAGAGATGGTTTTAAGAGGCAGGAAAAGTGGAGAAAAAGAGAGGAGAGGATTAAAAATAAAAATCAACCAACTTATATTCAGTTGTTTAAAACAAAAATAGATATAGTACTGTTAAACAAAGTGACACTGGAATCTAATTCTGATCATAACTGGTCACAAACTAAACACTTGCATACTAAATCTTCAGTTTTGCCTCAATGTTGCAGTTCAGGTTTGTATGAGCTACATGTAAGCAGTGGCAAAATGTGTTGGTTATTTTTGTGGATTTTTTTTGGTGAGGTTTTTTTTTTTTTTTACTTTCAGTTTGGTTTGGTTGGTTTGTTTTAATTTTTGTTTGCTTTTCTTTTCCTTTTTCAGTGATATATTGGATTTCAGTCTGATGGAAATTTGTTAGACAAAGTCATTGCGCTTCATCTTGTAGGCAAAGACATTCTGCCCTGAGAATTTTTGTCCTGAAAATAATAGCAGAAGTAATGAAAAACAAAACAAACAAACAAACAAACAAAACCACCAAAAAACATCAAAACTCAGACAAGACAAAGCAAATAAGCAAAACATTTTTTCAACAAAATCCATCTGATAACATTATCCTGGGACTCAGTGTTCTGAAATGTGTGGATGCATATTAAGCCTATGATTATATTATATGTTCTGATTTTATTTCTATTGATGATCTTTAGGATAAAAGTCACACTACATAGACAGAAAGCAGTAAAAAAAATATGCTTTCTGGGGAAAAAAAACAATGGAATGTTCACACTTTTGTTTATTAATTTCTCCATGTACTAGAAAAATCCATATTCCATAACTAATGTGGATATGTATTTCATATTTGACATTTGTCCGTCTTTGCAGAATGACATTATGTTAATTTTACATTCCAATATAATTCTGGGAGATGGCAGGTAAAAGAGCTCATTCTTGAGTAAAATTTGGAATGAAAGGTTCAACTTTTTTTTCACTCTGTTAAGGTCACTTGAGCCAGGATTCCTTTCAACACTCGGAAGTATGTGGTATCTGCCTTCACTATTCCAGTCTGTAAATAAGTAATAATAACTCTTCCTTTATCTGGAATAATATCTGTTTGTTTGTTTTTTTAAGAGGAGAGGAAAAGACAAAAATGAGAACCAGAAAACCTCAAACGAAAAAAAAGCTGCAAAAACTTTAAAGCTTTGGATGGGCGAAAATAATTATAAAAGAAAGAGAAAGGAAAAAGAAACACAAGCTTAACATAAAGACAAGCATGTCGTTTGAAAACAAGTATCTCCCAAGCTCATAAGCAGTAAGGCCAATAGTCATGAACACAGTAGATGCTTACTGCCTAGTGCACCCTCTGCTGTTTTGGGACAATCACTTAAATACAGCCACATCTAGTCTGAATTTATTTTGCTTTATATTTTCTTTCATGTTAATTCTACTAAACAAAAATAATATGATTAACAAGTTAAATTGAGAGGGAGATGAAAAATAAAAAGGAGAAAAAAAGATAAACAGTTTGAGAGCAATTGTTTCTAATATTTTCAATTAAGATGTACTGCCACCAATAAAAGAGATTTTTATTTTTATTTGATGGGCACCCATGGAGAGCATCATGACACAAATGACTCAGAGCAAGGTAATAATTTCAAATTAGAGCGTGGTAGAGGACTGCAAATAACACAGCGTATTAGAATCATAGAATCACATAATCAACCAGGTTGGAAGAGACCTCCAAGATTATCCAGTCCAACCAAGCACCCAGCCCGATCCAGTCATCTAGACCATGGAATTAAGTGCCTAATCCAGTCTTTTCTTGAACACCTCCAGGGACGGTGACTCCACCACATACCTGGGCAGCCCATTCCAACGGGAAATCACTCTTCTCTGGCAAGAACTTCTCTTAACATCCAGCCTACATTTCCCCCGGCACAACTTGAGACTGTGTTGCCTTGTTCTATTGCTGGTTGCCTGGCAGAAGAGACCAATCCCCACCTGGCTACAACCTCCCATCAGGTAGTTGTAGACAGCAATAAGGTCACCCCTGAGCCTCCTCTTCTCCAGGCTAAACAACCCCAGCTGCCTCAGCCTCTCCTCATAGGCCTTGTGTGCCAGTCCCCTCAACAGCTCTGTTGCTCTTCTCTGGACACATTCTAGCACCTCAACACCTCCTTTGAATTGAATGGCCCAGAACTGGACACAGCACTCAAGGTGTGGCCTGACCAGCGTTGAGTACAAGGGGAAGAATAACCTCCCTTGTCCTACTGGCCACACTGCTCCTGATGCAGGCCAGGATGCCATTGGCTCTCTTGGCCACCTGGGCACAATGCTGGCTCATCTTTAGCCTACTATATACCGGTACCCCCAGCTCCCTTTCTTCCTGGTTGCTCTCCAGCCACTCTGTCCCCAGCCTGTAGTGTTCCTTGGGATTGTTGTGGCCAAAGTGTAGAACCCTGAATGTGGCCTTGTTAAATCTCATCCCACTGGCCTCTGCCCACCCATCCAGCACATCTAGGTCCCTCCGCAGGGCTCTCCTACCTTCCAACAGATCAACACCTGCTCCTAGCTTGGTGTCATCTGCAAACTTACTGATGCTGGACTCAATCCTCTCATCCAGATCATCAATAAAGACATTGAACAGGACTGGGACCATTTTGTGGAGAGGCTGCAGCCCCAAAACAGAGGTCTCCCTATGCCTCTACATGCCTGGACATGTTTTTCTGCCAGGACCCATGGTAGTAAACAGGTTGTGTAACACATACATGCCCAGCCCGTGTATACCTGGCGTCCACCCAGGTGATCCCCATATTTGGGAGGGTCTAGTCAAACAGCTTCTGCCTATTAGGGTAAAGTTTGGCTTACTGACAACCTGATTGGTCACTTTAGATGGCCCTAAGGGCCATGAATCCCAACCCACAGTCTATAAAGAGGGGTGAAAAGGTGCAGTTCTCTGTAAATATATCATATCCTTATTGTTTTCATAACTTTGCACAAAAGAATTATTCAGTGGTCGGGGGTGGCACGAATTTGTAAATTTTAATTTTAATAAATAATTTTACAAAAAATTAATACGGCCTCAAAGTAATTTCTCACGTTCCCCTAATAGGGGAGTAATAGAGAAATCCCCTTCTGCAACAGACTGATCCTTGGGGAACACCACTAGTGACTGGCTGCTAACTGGATGTGGCACCATTCACCACCACTCTCTGGGCTCTGCCATCCAGCCAGTTCTTGATCCAGCACAGAGTGAATCTGTCCAAACCATGAGCTGCCAGCTTGCCTAGGAGCTTCTTGTGGCAGACAGTGTCAAAGGCTCTGCTGAAGTCCAGATAGATTACATCCACAGCCTTCCCCACATTCACCAGGCGGGTAACCTGATCATAAAAGGAGATCAGGTTGGTAAGACAGAAGAACTAGATTACAGGCTGTGAAAGGAAAGCAATGGTGATATCTACTTCCCTCAGAAGTCTCACTTGGGAGTTTTGGGAAGAAGAAATGAAAATATTAGATAACACTCTCACCATTTTCTCTCATTCTGGCTTGGGCTGAGATGCATCTCTCTAACACACCCTCCACTCACTTTTCATTCTTAAACTCTTGCCTGAACCTCTATTCTTCCTTGGGACAGAAGTAAGGTTGAGAGGGGCAGGGGGAAGGTGCAAGGGTGATTGAGAGCCCCTCCTGGGGACTCAGGTTTCTGGGAGGGGAGTTGTGTTTCTGTATTACCTTTTACCTTATGTATTTCTGTATATAACTGCATATACTGTAAACATCTACTTGTGTATTGTGCTAGCTGTAAATAAATAGCTTCATTCATATTTTCAGAGCTGACTGAGTCTAGTCTGGGTGATTTCTAAAGTGTGGGGGGATGGGGAGCACCCAAAATCATCACACTATTCCAGCACAGATGCTTGCATTGGGGGCGGTCTTTTTGAACAGACTGCTTGAGCATGGGCTCTGAGCAGGATGACAAGAACTGCCAGCAAACCTTCTTCAGTGAGAGATTCTTTCTCTGTGCATTTACAGACCCTGAAAGAAGTCTGCTCCAGGAAAACTTTCTGACAGGATCACAGATTTTATTTGGTATCCACCTGCTCTTGTGTGTGTTTGTTTTGATACAGTTGCCTCCTGAAAGCTTCATTAGTGATTTGATCTTTTTGAAGGTAGGTATTTGCACTTCAGAATTTTTTCTTAGAAGTCTCAGGACAGTACTTGCATTTTTTCCTTCATGAAAAAGATTTGCAAAACACAAAAAGGAATAGATTGGTTTCATTTAAATTTCACTTAAGATCTTCAACTGCATGGAAAAATGGAAAAACAAATGCAAAGATAGTATTTGTTACTTGTAATTTCCCTGTGAGGTAGCTTCAGGTGGATTACTTCCAGTAAAGATTTTAAGTTAGTTTTACCAAGCTGCTTGTTTTATGTTTTCAATCTCCTCTTTTGAATTAAAAAATTAATCTAGACATTCAGTGATACATAAGGTAGAACTTTTGGATGACTCTTTTCTTGCCAATAGAAAAAAAATATGTCAGGTGAAGAAGTGCGTAACTCATTGTCCTCGGGTACCACAAGTTCCTTTCTTCTCCACCCCCACCACCCCATGGGTTTGAATGCGAGAAGAAGGCATGAAAACTGCTTTCCCCCCACCTCCTGCCCTGCAGGCTTGAAGGGGGAACAGCAAAAGGCAGCTTTCCACATGTGGGCTGACCAGTGTGGAAACCCAAATTGGAATTAGGCTGATAGTTAGCTGGATTTTTGCACCCTGTATAAAAAGGTAAATGGACACTTGGTCTAGAAAGCTTAAATAGAGCAAGGGAGAATGTGAAAAGATTCCCACCTTGAGAGTTTCAATCTTGAGAGTTCCCCACCTTGAAAAAGCTCCTGACAGAGTGCCCAACAGGATAGGCTCAAGCTGTGACTGGACCATCTCTGCTTTTGGAAGGCTCCTATATATTCATATGGCTCTTGGTTTTAGACCATCCCTGCATTTGGATGGTTCTCTCAATTTTTGTACCCTTCTGTGCAAACTTGTGGGCTTGGCAAGCCCTGGGGTCCTTTGAGCCACCAGTGGCATCCAGACTGGCCCCACTCAGACCATATCAGCAGCCGACTTTCTGACTGCCTTTCGGATTGTGGAGATCCTGGCACTTTTGGCTCTCCCCTGCTCCTGCAAAGGTAACATGATTCCACAACCATCCCAATTGTGGAAGAAGTACTAGAGGCATTTCTGAGTTTGGCAGCTTTGACACTCACCTTGGGCTTCTGCTACATGGATCTCTATGGGATGGGGTTCAATAGCTCCAAGTGCAGGGTGCTGCACTTTGGGTACAACAGCCCCATGCAGAGATACAGACTAGGGTTGGAGTGGCTGGAGAGCAGCCAGACAGAGAGGGATCTGGGGGTATGTGGAAGAATTTCTCACCAGTCAAGGACATAAAGTCATAAACATGGGTAACTTGCGCTGAGAATGTCCTTGGTTCACAGTGAGGCCAGGAAACCGAGATGTAAACAACTGAGCACCCCACACACAGCTGCAGTGGGCAGAGACTAGATAACCAAGGGGGCTGGAGTGGGTGGTCTGGAAGGCTGACCCTTAGAATGTTGTGATAAGTTAACCTGTGCACACCTTACATGTAACTCTGGACCCTCTGACTGTAACCAATCTTAAGCTGAGCACGCCTCTTGCTAGAACGCATATAAGTCGCTGTATCACAGAAATAAAGTGGATTTGACCATCTAACCATATTGGTGAACAAAGAGTCATCTTCCCATAGCGCTCCACCGAACGTGTTTCCCAACAGGGGTACTGATCGATACCCACCTGAACATGAGTCAGCAGTGTGCCCAGGTGGCCAAGAGAGCCAATGGCATCCTGTCCTGCATCAGGAATGGTGTGGTCAGCAGGAGCAGGGAGGTCATCCTGCCCCTGCACTCTGCACTGGTTAGACCACACCTTGAGTCCTGTGTTCAGTTCTGGGCCCCCCAGTTTAGGAGGGACATCGAGATGCTTGAGCGTGTCCAGAGAAGGGACATGAGGCTGGTGAGAGGCCTTGAGCACAAGCCCTACTAGGAGAGTCTGAGGGAGCTGGGATTGTTTAGCCTGGAGAAGAGGAGGCTCAGGGCTGACCTTATTGCTGTCTACAACTACCTGAGGGGTGGTTGTGGCTAGGGGGAGGTTGCTGTCTTCTCTCAGGTGGCCAGTGCCAGAACAAGAGGACACAGCCTCAGGCTGCACCAGGGGAGATTTAGGCTTGAGGTGAGGAGAAAGTTCTTCACTGAGAGAGTCATTGGACACTGGAATGGGCTGCCCGGGGAGGTGGTGGAGTTGCCGTCCCTGGGGCATTTCAAGGCAAGGTTGGACGTGGCACTTGGTGCCATGGTCTAGCCTTGAGCTCTGTGGTAAAGGGTTGGACTTGATGATCTGTGAGGTCTCTTCCAACGCTGATGATACTGTGATACTATGATATATTATCAGATATTGCCTGCAGTTTCAGAAGGCTGTTCCTGCAGAGGAATCCAGCAAGGTACCACTGTCTGATACCTATCTCACCTCCAGCAGGTAAAACATGCTGTTCTCTTAACTCTCTGCTCAACTTGGTTGATAGTGGAGTAAAGCTGTGTTCATAGCTTAGCCTTTTCCATTTTCTGACTTCTTAAATATCTAAATTTACCTAAAATATCCTTCTTAAAGAAATTCCCAATCAATCTGGATCTGTAAATAAACCTAAAATACTTTTTTTTTGTATATAGTTTGAAGGTGGGATTCCAGGAAAATAAAATAATTCTATTTTTATAAGTCTTGACTCAGCCACATTAATTCCCTGTCTCCATAATGCTCATTAGAAGTGTGACTAGACCAATAGCTGGGAATGGAGTTTGAGATACAAAAGGCCATTAGAGATGGATGTGTTTTGAGGCTGAAGTGGAGGAAACAGCTCTGTAATTTAGCTTATACCTAGTAAGAAGGCATGATTAGCTTCCGGTATCTCGAGACACCCCGACAGGGAGATTTTGGAGACTAACTTCTGACTACTAATTAGTATCCATTAGTTGCTTATTGCAACGTTGTTCTTCTTTTTAAAATGTACCTCAAGAGAAGGATGCTTTTAAATGTAAATGCCAGATCTCAGCAGAGATTTTTATGATTTTGCCAGGAGTATCGCATTTATGACCATCATTTCTGAAGCCCAAACATTTGAACTGGAGAACTGTGGAGGCTGGATCACGGCACTTAAGAGATGACTCAATATGAGTTAGCTGCAAGTAGTGCACTTTATTGAGGCAATACAGCAGATTATATATTAACTTGAAAGAGGTGTGTATAGATAGCTTAGTTTAAGATTGGTGCATATGGAAAGTACAGATTGACTCAAGATTATGTGTGAGGCACAGATAAGTCAACCCTTATAAACAACCTGTAGAGTCAGCCCCCTGTGGCTGGCTGACTCTGACCACATGCAGCTGCATGTAGGGGGTGTCATCCACTGCCTTGTTTCCTGCCTCAGAGATGAATTCAAGGACACCCGGCAGCACAGGGTTGCTCATTGCTTACCAGGTCATGTCCTGTTAGCAAGAAATCTGTCCACAGAGAACAAATTCTAGGATCATTTTTTGGAGGGATTTTTGTGGTGAAGGAAAATACCAGTGGTAAGGGAACTGCATGTAGCAGAAAATAAAGGGGGATATTTTATATACGTAACTGGTTACATGTCATCACTGTTAATATATTTGATTTAGGAGGAAAAGGTTTAAGGAACTGAGTAAAGCTACAGCAGCAATGTGAAAGGTATCACAGTATCACAGTATCACCAAGGTTGGAAGAGACCTCATAGATCATCAAGTCCAACCCTTTACCACAGACCTCAAGGCTAGACCATGGCACCAAGTGCCACGTCCAATCTTGCCTTGAACAGTCCCAGGGACGGTGACTCCACCACCTCCCCGGGCAGCCCATTCCAGTGTCCATGCTTATCATAAAAGCATAGCTCAAATGCAGGCACTATACATAATTACTCAATGGCATAGGCCTTGTTTCATTACAGGGAATGAAAATCTAGAAGAGACAGTAATTAGGATATTAATAAGTCAGTGATGCAATAATGGTGATCTACCTGTCCCTAGCTGGAGCAGTTCATGTCCAGGAAAATATCCACCTAGTCACTATTTTCATACTGAATTATCTCATGAATAATGAGGGCAATAATTCCAGTTTGGCAGCCACAGGTTTATCCTGCACTGAGAAACTAATAAATAGACACTAAATTTTTATATACTTACCACATTGAGACTGTCAGGAGTATATAGTCTTCTCCAAAAAAGTTTCCTTGGCTATTTTGTGCACCACAAATTGTATTTTTTTCCACTTTACAAACCCTTTAAAAGAATAAAAATACTTAGTACTTCATAAAACTTCCCTTAGATGTTATGATTCTGACACACTCAAAGAGTACCACTTCTCAGCAACAGAATGCCTTAACCAAGAAGTGTCATACTCTAATCTGGGCAGTGTCATTTGCATTGTTGTCTTTTATGAGACTGAATTTATATTTTTGCACAGGCATGTTACTGGTTTCATTGAGACAGGGTCATTTTTTTTAATCATCTTAACATGCTTTATATATTAAACAACAGTTACTATTTACTCCTTCTATTGGTTGATATTAAATTGTTTCCTTATTCCTCCAAGCAGGAAGGAAGCAAAGTTGCAGCTACAGAGAGTTCTTCCATTTTGTAAAGTCCACTTATAAAAATCTAGATGTAAGTATCTTAATTTTCTCTATATATTTAGTTATTTTTTGAAAATACATATTCATTTTTTCTCTTCTGTAATTGCAACCACAAAACTGAAAATTAATTATGTTTGACAGTATGGTAGTTTGGGAGGCCGTCCCTGTCGTCTGTCCCCCCCCAGATTCACCAGACTAACTCAGCAGGATGTAATTTAAGGAATGAAATTATATTTATATTGTGCACAATTTCATAGAAGTATCATAGAATCATTAAGGTTGGAAAAGATCTCTAAGATCATCAAGTCCAACCTTTTCCCAAACACCTCCATGACCACATAACTGGGGTGACCTCAGGTGTGAGCATTCAAACATGTTCAGGTGAAAAGAAAAAAAAACAACATATAGTAGCTGAACTTCACTACAAGCTTCACAAATACCTAGTGCTAAAATGAACAATACAGAGGGCTCAGAATTTGCATTTGCACAATCTAAAACTGAAAATCTGAAAGAGCTCATTCTTTAGGGAATCCTTCTCTAAGGAATTATTAAGGAAACTAAATCTTTTAAATGTAGAGACAAGTTATATGAAAGCAACCAGAAGTAGAACAATAATTAGAATGTCACGCTCAGAACGTAGATTAAAAGGAATTTACAAGCATATATATGAAATACATACAACCATATACAATTATATACGCACGGCTTGGTTTGGTGAGTGAGCAGTACCAAGGCTGGCTCAGCTGGAACGCCTTTCTTGAAGCTTTTTTTCTGCCACTTTGCAGCTCTCTCAATCGGAGAAGCCCAGAAGGGGGGCAGGGAAGCAGCAGGCACAGCAATCTGCGCGGTGTAAAGTGCTCGCTTGAAGGTGAGGTAGAGGGGGTGGAGCCTGGTAAGAGGGTGATTTAAATGAGGAGCAGCAGAGGTGCTGCCACAGCCTGGTTTGGTGAGAGTGCTAGTCTTCTCCTGATCCCAGCCCACAGCACAAGTGTGGTGGAGGGCCTGTAGGCCCGAAACAGAGGCTTCTTTATGCCCCTACATGCCTGAACATGTTTTTCTGCTAGGACCCCTGGTTGTAAACAGGTTCTGTAACAAAAGCACACACCCAACTTGTGTATCCCTGGGGTCCGCCCATGTGATCCCCATATTTGGGAGGGTCCAGGCAAACAGCTCCTGCCTATTATGGTAAGGTTTGGCTTACTGCCAACCTGACTGGTCACTGTGGTGGCCAAAGGGACCATTAATCTCGGCCCACAGTCCATAAAGAGGGGTGCATAGGAGAGCCACATGTTTAAATTCAGCTCTGTTCAGATCTGTTCAGCTCAGCTCAGTGCAGCACAGCTCAGCTCTCTGACCCACCTGCAAGGATCAGACACAGAGTCTGACCTTCACCTAAGTGTTCAGCTGCTCATACTTACATGCTTGGATGCCATTGCATTGCTCCGGGGCTCACTGAGGCGCAGACCTTATGCTTTGATTTAATTCGCAGCTAACCTGACTGCGTACATTAGAGGCAGAACTCATTTAAGCCTGCATATGATACATATAAAAGGAGCCGATAGAACCTCCTAAGACCATCTGTGCATATCTACAAGCTACACCACTATCAGGACCTGATCCTGATCTTGTATTTATCTACGGAGCTCAGTCTCCCAGCAGCCTGGCACACTGCATGCCTGCTGCTTTTGCCTGCTAAGAGAACCAGGAGAGCAGACTTTATGGATTGTCTGCCCACACACACAGCTTGCTAGCTGTGAAAGAACCATGCCAAGAGCCAGCACAGACATTCTCCTCCTGCTCCTCGAACCCTACCAGCTGATAATCCCTGGACGGAGTATCCAGAAGAGGGCAGCAGCAGCATCAAGGCAGAGACCATCCCATGCCAGGAGAACAAAGGTTGGAAAACCTGTTTACCCCAGAGAATGGGAAGATTTACCTATTTCCCCCTCAAGCTGGGAAGATTCCAGCATCCAAGGATCCATGGGCAAAGATCCCCTGAAGTCCGGACACTGGGCAGAGGCTGTGACAAAACCCCGGAGGGTGATTAATAATTAATAGAAAGACTTCTAAGTAAGCTTTGATTCCTGTGTAATATGTTGCCTCTGCCTTAGAGCAGAAAGAGTTTTCAGCCCCTCTGCTGGGCTAAGAGCATAGTTCCTAAGCGGCACTGAGCCAGAAGGGAAATATCTCTCTGTGAATACTTTAAATAGTTTTGCCAGTTATTGAGCAAATACCTGTATATATTCTCTCCTAATTTTTTTCATAACTTTGAACCAAAGAACTAAGTTTAATACACAGTGGCTGGGGGTGGCAAGAGTTCAGTAATATTAATTTTAATAAATTATATTTTTATATAAAATTAATGCTGCCTCAAATTAATTTCTCACCTCCGCCAAATAGGCATAGGCATAGAGAACCCCCTCCACAACAATGCACCAGGGAGAGAAAAAAAAAAAATCTCCAAACTAACTGCTAAATTAACTAGCATAAGACTTCCAAGAGAGCAAGACATGGTGCAAACTAGGTCAAAGCTTTACAATACTTCTAACACTGTGGGCACCCAAACAGAGCCCACCCATAGGGATGAAGGTGTTCAGGCAACCGGATGTGAGGAGTGTTGGAGCCTGGCACTCGAAGTTGAAGGAGAGAGAGGCAATGGCTGCATTAGGTGTGAGCAGATTAATAGTCTGCTTAACTTAGTGGTTGAACTCAAGGGAGAAGTGGAGCATCTCAAGGCTGAAAGGGAATGTAAAAGAGAGCTGGACCTACAGCACCATGCTCTGTAGTTCCCCTTGCCAGAGGGAGATGAACCAAGTAACAGAGGAGAATGGATGCAGGTACCTGCCAGAAGGGGCAAAGTTAAACTCTTCCAGCCATCCTCACATCCTTAGCTGCCCTTGTACAACAGATATAGGGCACTAGAGGTTGAAGATGAGGTGGTTTTGGAGGAGGCAGAATCATCACCAGCTGGAAGGGCAACTAAAACAAATCAGTTGCCCCCTCACATCAGAACAAGTACCCAGAAGAAAAATAAGAGGGTAATTGTTATTGGTGATTCCCTTCTGAAGGGAACAGAGGGCCCCATAGGCTGGCCACACCCCTTCCAGAGGAAGGTCTACTGGCTCCCTGGGGCCTGGGTCAGGGATGATACCAGGAGACTGCCTACTGTAGTGAGGCCCTTTGATTACTATCCCTTATTAGTTACACAGGCAGGGAATGATGAGGTTGATAACAGAGGGATGAAAGCTATTAAAAGGGACTTCAAGGCACTGGGAAAAGCACTGGAGGAAGCAGGGGCACAGGTAGTCTTTTCATCTTTACCCTTAGTCACATGTTGGAATGCAGAGAGGAGTAGAAAAGCACATTTAATTAACAAGTGGCTCAGAGGTTGGTGCCTCCAACAAAACTTTGGATTCTTTGATATGGGGGAACTTCATCTTGCCGCAGGTCTGCAAGCAGCAGATGGGATACAGATGACGCAGAGAGGGAGAAGGACCCTGGCACATGAGCTGGCTGGGCTTGTTGAGAGGGCTTTAAAGTAGAGTGGAAGGAGGAGGGGGTTAAACATGACAGCACTAGAGATATAAACCATAGGAAATTAAGGATGGTAGGCTAGAGACAAGGGTAAAAGCAGCAGCCAGCTGAAGTGCGTGTACACTAATGCACGCAGTATGGGTAACAAACAAGAGGAGCTGGAAGCCTTGGTGCTGGAGGTAAACTATGATGTTGCTGCCATCACTGAAACATGGTGGGATGACTCGCATGATTGTCCTGGAGTCCTGTACCCCTAAATGCCTCTCCTGCCCGGACTTCGGGGAGAAAGGGGAAAAGCCACCTGTTTTCCCGCCCCCCCTCGCCTGCCCTGCAGCCATAAAGGGGGGGAGGACTGCCCCGTGAGTTCCCGCACTGGAGCCAGGCTGCGATTGGCTGTACGCTTTTGTGCCTAAGGTGTGGTAACTCTGCCCCTTGTCTGCCTGAGCTCACACACTCCCCTCTGCCTGGACTGCAGAGAGACCAAGGATTTGCTTTCCTATTGACACCTTTGTGTGCCTAACGACCCTTAACGACCCTTAACAATTCACCTGCAGCTGCTGGAAAAGAAGAGGAAGACAGACCACACGAGTCAGCCTGAGTGAGTTATTTGGCTTAGCTTAATTTAGTAAAAAACTACTATTAATTAATAGCTAATGCCTTTTCCAACTTCTGACTTCAATATAGTCAGATTATTGATGGTATCCTTGTAGGTTAATTCTCATGCAACTGAATCTGTTTATTAAACTAAATTAATCTTTGTATATATAGTTGTGGGGGCGGGTTTTTAAGAAAATAAAAAAATAACTATTTTCGATAAATTCTGAACTCGGCCACATATTAATTCCTGCTCTCTGCAACAGTATGGCGCAGTGTATGCAGGGAGTTCAATCGTAGAATTTCTACATGAAAAGGGATGCCTAATCATAGGACTTGATTTAATTTGGTCTCAGCAAAATTGTAAAAACCCAGAGAAAATCCTGGAGAATTTAGCTGAATGCTCAGACCCTGTGATAACTGAGTATCAAACGGAGCATTTCTCTGTTGTTCTGGGGTCAGTTGTGACCCAGACTCTGGCCGAATTTGAAAATTATGAAAAAAGAATTCAGGCCTTGGAAAAGGATTTATTAGCAGAAAAAGCTAAGAGCCAAAATATCTGGGAAAACATGCTGGCGCAGACAAAGAGCCTGACTGCGGCACTGACTACCCAGATGAAAGAAAGGCTTGTAATGCCTGCAGACACTACCTCTTCAGTCTCCATATCTGAATGTGAATTGAGTGATACGCGGGAATCGGGGAGAAGAGCAGAGAATGCCCCGAGGGGCTCTTCGGGGGAGAGGAGTTCCCCGAAACCAGGCACAAAAGACTCTGCTAGAGACTCAGAGAATTCCTCTGCACGTGCCTCTGTGCGGCAGAAAGCCTCAAGGCCACGCAAAAAGCGCAGGTCCCGACTGGACTCCTCCGTGGCTAGCGGAGAAGAGAGCTCCGGTGAGGAGGGCGCCATGGTGCAGAAGCACGTGCTGCCGGTAATAAGGACTCAGTCCGTGAAGGGCAGAAAAGGCGGTGCAGGGACCACCATTATCAAAAAGCAGTTTACAGATGCACAGCTCGGTGACTTACAAGTCAAATATGCAAGAGATGCTGGGGACTCAATCGCTGATTATGTGTATCGAGCGTCCCGAGCCGGTGGGGACCGGGTCCTTCTAGACTCACAGGAAGCTGCTGGAGACTGGGGGGACGATGTGTTCCTGACACGTGAACCCGAGGGGACACACAGCCTCACTGCCCGGATAGCTTACTGGGCAAGCAGTGTCTTCCCAGCCTACCAGGGGGAGCCGACGGAACTAAGGGTCACCAACTCCTCTGAGCTCATCACTGCCCTCCGCAGACTTGCCTGTGTCCAGGCTATCTATGATAAGGGACATTATGATTGCCCGTTTTATGCCCTTGTGGACCCGGAGAGACTGCACCCTATTATGAAGGGTTTGCCAGCAACTCTGCAAATCCAAGTAATGAAGAATGTTGAAAAGATTCAATGGGTGATTGCAAAAAATGCAGAGGACAATGCCAAAGAACATGTAATGTTGGGCTGAACTGTTAACCGACTTAAATGCCCACGGGCTGCAGTTTGGGTTTGGGTCTCCTGAAGGAAAAGGGGCTGGGGAGAGACAATCTCATGCTTCTCCCCCAGAAAATTCCAGGACTCTGCACAGGCAGGTCCAGCCAGTGCAGGACTGCCCCCCCAGGGGGATGGGTCCTGCAGGCTTCTCCCCGAGGGGAAGGGGCAGAGACCAACAGAGTGACTGGAGACCCAGAGGAAAGAACAGTTGGTATCTATAAGCCCTGACTTTAGGGGTACCAAAAACTGTCTTAAAGCAGCTGGCAGACTGGCAGCTGAAGGATTTAGTGCGGTGCCTCCAGAGATCAGCTACGAAGCCCAGAGGCAGCCACGAGAAGCCCAGGGCCAGAGGCAGCGACATGTCCAGCTGTGGCTCCCAGAGCGGCTCGCCCAGAAGCGGCAGCCCCCCCCGTGATTGTTTCAGCTACATCTCCAGGCAGGAAGGTTAACTCTTCCTTACCTCCCCGGCAGGAGTCAAAAAACTAAATGAGGCGGTGACTGCATCAGGCTTCTATCACCACTTTGTAAACATCTGTCAATGGTCTGACAACGACGAGCCCTTTATCTTAATCCCGACTGGACCCAGTAGAATGGCCGTAAAATTCCTAATTGACACAGGTGCTCAAAATAGTGTTTTAAACTTAGAATTGGCAAAGAGCCTGGGGATACAGCCATCCCGTAAAAGGATAAGAATACAAGGTGTTACAGGGGGACCTGATAGCTGCTACCTAGCTAAAACAAGGGTATGGCTCCCAGGGGACAAACGCAGCACCTTGGTGGAAGTTGCCTTAAGTCCCTACCCGAGGAATATATTGGGGCTTGATGTGCTGGCTGGCAAGAGGTGGCATCTTCCAAACGGCTCTCTTTGGAGCTTCGGTGCCTACGGGGTGGAGACACGGAAGATGAGAACAGCCCATGTAAACACCTTGCAGTTGGCTCCAGCGTTACCTCAAGCTGGCATCACCTATGCATCTCAATACTCCTTACCTGCAACAGCCAGGCAGGACATCTCTGAGGTGATTGCCGACTTGGAGAGGAGACAGATAATTTGTAGGACTCACTCTTCATACAATTCCCCGGTCTGGCCCGTTAAAAAAACGGATGGGCGCTGGAGAGTAACAATAGATTATAGGAAGCTGAATGCTAATACTCCTCCCCTTGCAGCAGCAGTGCCTAGCCTAACCTCAGTGGTCACAGCCATTCAGGCTGCATCCCACTCGTGGATGGCCGCCCTGGACATCCAGGATATGTTTTTCATGATTCCCCTGAGAGAGGAGGATAAGCCTCAGTTTGCTTTTACCTGGCAGGGGATTCAGTACACCTTTAATCGTTTACCCCAGGGGTACAAGCACTCTCCTACCATTTCCCACAATGCACTGGCAGCGCTTCTGGACACTATCAAGGTCCCAGAAGGCATTGTCATTTATCAATATATAGATGACATATTAGTGGGTGGGGACAACAAAGACCAGGCGGGCTCCGTAGCAAAAGCCATCTGGGAACTGCTGACCCAGAATGGGTTAGACATCCCCTCTGCCAAGTGCCAAGGCCCAGGACAGGAAATCAAATTCCTTGGGGCCTGGTGGATAGCAGGAGCAGTGGCAGTGCCTGCTGACACCCTGGAGGAAATTGGAAAGGGCCAAATTCCCGGGAACAAAAAGGAACTGTAGAAGTTATTGGGAACCCTTGGATATCGGAGGAAGCATATTCCCGGCTTCTCAGTGATTGCCAGGCCACTGTATGATCATAGAATCAATCATAGAATCATAGAATCATAGAATCATAGAATCAACCAGGTTGGAAGAGACCTCCAAGATCATCCAGTCCAACCTATCACCCAGCCCTATCCAATCAACTAGATCTGCTGAAAAAGCACAGGGCCTGGGATTGGACAGCAAAACACAGTGAGAGCCTTAAAACCCTTAAGGATGAGTTAAAGACCTAGCAAAAACTGGGCCCATTACACCCACAGGACCCCTTAAGGCCAGAATGGGGCTTCTCTGAACATGCTTCCTATTGTGGATTCTATCAGAAGGGACCTAAATAAAAATAACTTTTTTTGATAAATTCCCGACTCGGCCACATATTAATTCCTGCTCTCCACAACAATGATTGGAGTGCTGTAATCAATGGCTAAAACTCTTCAGGAGAGACAGGCAAGGGAGAAGAGGTGGGGGAGTGGCTCTGTATATTAGGGATGCTCTGGATGTCATGGGTGCAGAAATTAAGGATGATCAAGTTGAGTCCTTATGGATGAGAATGAAGGGGAAGGGCAACAAGACAGATACCCTGGTGTGTTATAGACTAACCAATCAGGAAGAAGAGGTTGACTTATTACTCTTTACACAAGGAGGCTGCCTCAAGATCACCTGTCCTTGTTCTGGTGGGCAACTTTAACCTGACAGACATCTGCTGGGACATAAACACTGCAGAGAAGAGGCAGACTAGAAGGTTTCTAGAGTGTGTGGAAGACAACTTCTTATCCCAGCTGTTATGTGAGCCTACCAGGCGGGCAGCCCTGTTCACAAATAGAGAGGGGCTGGTAGGGGATGTGGTGGTCAGAGGCTGCCTGGGGTCCCATGACCACAAAATTGTAGAGTTTTCAACATATAGAATCATAGAATCATCCAGGTTGGAAGAGATCTCCAAGATCATCCAGTCCAACCTAGCACCCAGCCCTATCCAGTCAACCAGACCATGGCACTAAGTGCCTCATCCAGGCTTTTCTTGAACACCTCCAAAGACAGTGACTCCACCACCTCCTTGGGCAGCCCATTCCAAGGGCAAATCACTCTCTCTGGCAAGAACATTCTCCTAGCATCCAGCCTATACCTCCCCTGGCACAATTTGAGATTGTGTCCCCTTGTTCTATTGGTGATTGCCTGGGAGAAGAGACCAACCCCCACCTGGCTACAACCTCCCTCCAGGTAGTTGTAGACAGCAATGAGGTCACCCCGAGCCTCCTCCTCTCCAGCCTAAACAACCCCAGCTCCCTCAGCCTCGCCTCATAGGCCTTGTGTTCCAGGCCCCTCACCAACCTTGTTGCCCTTCTCTGGACACCTTCCAGCACCTCAACCTCTCTCTTGAATTGAGGGGCCCAGAACTGGACACAACACTCAAGGTGTGGCCTGACCAGTGTTGAGTACAGGGGAATAACCTCCCTTGTCCTACTGGCCACACTGTTCCTGTTACAGGCCAGGATGCCATTGTCTCTCTTGGCCACCTGGGCACACTGCTGCCTCATCTTTAGCCTACTCCCTACCAGTACCCCCAGCTCCCTTTCCTCCTGGTTGCTTTCCAGCCACTGTGTCCTCAGCCTGTAGCATTGCTTGGGGTTGTTGTGTCCAAAGTGCAGAACCCTGCACTTGGCCTTGTTCAATCTCATCCCATTGGCCTCTGCCCACCTATCCAGCCTGTCTAGGTCCCTCTGCAGAGCTCTCCTATCTTCCAACAGATCAACACCTGCTCCTAATTTGGTGTCATCTGCAAACGTACTGATGCTGGACCCAATCCCCTTGTCCAGATCATCAATAAAGACATTGAACCGGACTGGGACCAGCACTGATCCTTGCACAACACCGCTAGTGACAGCTGCCAACTGGATATGGAACCATTCACCATGACTCTTTGAGCTCAGCCATCCAGCCAGTTCTTCACCCAGCACAGAGTGAAACTGTTGAAGCCATGAGTGTCCAAGGCTTTTCTGAAGTCCAGGTAGGCTATGTCCACAGGCTGGCCCACACTCTCCAGGTGGGTAACCTGATGATAAAAGGAGATCAGGTTGGTGAGACAGGACCTGCCCTGCTTAAACCCATGCTGGCTGGGCCTCATCCCTTGGCCATCCTGTAGGTGCTTTGTGATGGCACTCAAGATGACCTGTTGCATCACCTTGCCTGGCACTGAAGTCAGTGCTAGGTCTTGTAGAAAAAAAATTAGTGAGCCAAAAGCCCATGTAGAGCTTAGGCTGGCCAGAACTGTCAAGGAAAATAAAAAATGTCTCTATAAATATATGAATGTCAAGAGAAGGAGCAAGGACAACCTCCAGTCCTTATTAGATAGAGAGGGGAATATAGTGACAAAGGATGAAGAAAAGGCAGAGGTGCTTGACACCTTCTTTGCCTCAATTTTCAATAGTGGGACAGGTTGTCCTGAAGTGGCAGATCGAGTCAGGGACCAGTATAGTCCCCCTGTAATCCATGAGGGAGAAGTAAGGGACCTGCTGTGACACTTGGATCTTCACGAGTCCATGGGGCTGGATGGGATCGATCCTAGTTTGCTGAGAGAGCTGGCAGCTGAGCTGGCCAAGCCAATCTCCATCATATATCAACAGTCCTGGCTCACTGGAGAGGTCCCAGAAGACTGGAAGCTGGCCATTGTGATGCCCACCCACAAGAAGGGTCATAAGGAGGAGCCAGAAAACTACAGACCTGTGAGCCTGACCTCAGTGCCAGGCAAGGTGATGGAACAGGTCATCTTGAGTGCCATCACAAAGCACCTACAGGATGGCCAAGGGATCAGGCCCAGCCAGCATGGGTTTAGGAAGGGCAGGTCCTTTCTCGCCAACCTGATCTCCCTTTATCATCAGGTTACCCACCTGGAGAGTGTGGGCCAGCCTCCGGACATAGCCTACCTGGACTCCAGCAAAGCCTTTGACACTGTCTGCCATGAGAAGCTCCTAGCCAAGCTGGCAGCTCATGGTTTGGACAGATTCACTCTGTGCTGGATCAGGAACTGGCTGGATGGCAGAGCCCAGAGAGTAGTGGTGAATGGTTCCACATCCAGTTGGCAGCCAGTCACTAGTGGTGTTCCCCAAGGACCAGTGCTGGGCCCAGTCCTGGACAAGGGGATGTGGTGGAGGTGTACACAGCCCTAAATGACCGTGTTTACAAACCTATTCTTGCCCGGAGATGTTGTCCCCGCGAAAGGTGTTGCCCTGCCCAAATCCGGGAAAAACAAATTAAGGGGGACAAAGGAGCACAGTAAGACTGGTGCCTTCAAGTCTGGCCTG
Source organism: Pogoniulus pusillus (assembly GCF_015220805.1). Classification (NCBI taxonomy): domain Eukaryota; kingdom Metazoa; phylum Chordata; class Aves; order Piciformes; family Lybiidae; genus Pogoniulus; species Pogoniulus pusillus. The sequence goes on from NC_087309.1 coordinate 19,186,850, forward strand.
CCTGCTTGCAAGGTTGAAGTAAACACGTTATGTAAGCTCACCCGCCTGGGGTGGGGATCCAACTGAGCCCCCTCCACATCTGGGGGTACCAGACCCATGGATTTCACCTTATTTGGTACGTTCTGGCCTGCTGCCAGACCATTATTGGACAGAGTTGTGGCCAAAAGGGACCATCAATCTCAGGCTCAAACCTCATAAAAGGGGGTAATTCAATGTTCCTGCCACTCCTCCTCCACTCGCTGCTCCTAGCCACTTTGCCGATTTTGAGACCACTGCTACTGCATGATTCTGACCCACAGCACTTTGCATCGGCCCAGGGAAAATTTGACTAAGGTGCTCCTGGCCAGCTGCTGCCTAAGCCTATCATTCCCAGCTTGATCGTGCCTGTGGAGCCTCCAGACAGTGTACCCAAATTATACCTGAACTGAACTATTAAGACCCACGAGGGTCAACAACGTGGCTTTGCTACAAATATTTGGGATCACTGAGACTGACTCCAGCCAGTGAGTAACTGAGTGATCTTGATTTGAGCGGCATAGACTTTACCAGTGGCATGTTTATGCCACAAGACTCTCTCTATCTAAAATCTTTCCAAACCTTTGCTAAATTCCCAATTTTGCTGTAAATAGATATTCTGTAAAATAATCTCACAACTGCATACGAAGAATGTGTGTATGTTAGCTGTATATTTGGGGAAGGGGGGGATTCCTTGTGTATATAGTATTAAATTATTTAAACCCTTTTAAATTCAGCCTCATAATTGATTCCCTGAACCCAAACAAACCCCCTTCACAACAGAGGATTGAGTCCAACATCAGTAAGTTTGCAGATGACACCAAGCTAAGAGCAAGTGTGGATCTGTTGGAGGATAGGAGAGCTCTGCAGAGGGACCTAGACAGGCTGGATAGGTGGGCAGAGGCCAATGGGATGAGATTGAACAAGGCCAAGTGCAGGGTTCTGCACTTTGGACACAACAATCCCAAGCAGCAGTACAGGCTGAGGACAGAGTGGCTGGAAAGCAACCAGGAGGAAAGGGAGCTGGGGGTACTGGTAGGGAGTAGGCTAAAGATGAGGCAGCAGTGTGCCCAGGTGGCCAAGAGAGACAATGGCATCCTGGCCTGTAACAGGAACAGTGTGGCCAGTAGGACGAGGGAAGTTTTTCTTCCCCTGTACTCAACACTGCTCAGGCCACACCTTGAGAGCTGTGTCCAGTTCTGGACTCCTCAATTCAAAAGAGATGACGGAATGCAAGAACATGTCCATTGTTCCTATACATGTCAGCAAGCCTGTGAGTGAAGTAGACATCACCATTATTTTGTTAGATCAAACACCTTGCAGCGGATTTTCAGAATTCTTGTGATACAGAGAAGAGCAGCAGAACGTGGAAGCACTACTGGGGTTAAAGAATGCCCATGGGAACTAGAGTTACACAGCTTAGTTCTTTCTACAGATGGAAGTGGAATTTTGTTTTCTTACTGGTTTTGTTCAAATGAATGTAGTAAGGAAGCTTCATGCTCTAACTGCTGACATCAAAAACAGGTGAAGGAAAAGAGGAAGGCTGTGCCCTAATATTTCCTGACATGACACTTTAGAAATCACCCAGACTAGACTCAGCCAGCTTTGGAAATTGAATGAAGGTTATTATTTACAACTTAGCACAATATACAAACTGATATTTACAGTATATACAGTTATATACAGAAATATACAAGGTAAAGGTAATACAGAAACACAACTCCCCTCCCAGAAACCTGAGTCCCCAGGAGGGGCTCTCAACCACCCCTGCACCTTCCCCCTGCCCCTCTCGACCTTACTCCAGTCCCAAGGATGAATAGAGGTTCAGCCAAGAGTTTAAGAAGGAAAAGTGAGTGGAGGGTGTGTTAGAGAGATGCAGCTCAGTCAGCAGCCCAAGCCAGAGTGAGAGAAAATGGCGAGAGTGTTATCTAATGTTTTCATTTCTTCTTCCCAGTACTCATAAGTGAGACTTCTGAGGGAAGTAGACATCACCATTGTTTTCCTTTCACAGACTATGACCGAGTTCTTCTCGCCAAAACGTTCTAGCTACCTTCACACTAGCACAATCCACTTCTGTCTACTTTACTCAGAGTATCGCTGAGAACTAATCTAACCTAAACCAATATTTACACTAATGAATTTTACAAGTTCAGTTCACACTTCATTCTGGCTATCTCAGATGTAGATGATTCAAAAGCTCAGAACAGTTTGTCTCCTCACAGATGAGAAGAGAACAGGGACTCCCAGGTGATGCTGGGTTCGTGCTCACGTACTGTAGATTCTTCCATTGTTGGACACCAATGGTACCTAGAACAGAAAACTCCTAACAACTTGTATTATACACTTTGAATTTGAACTCTCTCAGCTAAAGCTAGATTTCTCTGTGGAATAGAATGGATTTCACCATTCTCCTGCATTACTCAGTAGGTATCACCAGGACCTTCATCAGACACCACTATTCGGACAGGTTTCACTATGCCCAAAGGAGAAAATATCCAAACAGTTTTCCCTAACAGATTCTTTTCACCTACAACAGAAACTTTATCACCGTCTACTGTTTGGACCAAATCTGATTGTGCAGGTCCTGCTCTGTTTACTGAACCTCTACTTTTACCAACCAGGTAGCTTGTGCTAAATGTTTGTCCCAGTTTTTCAGAGTTCCACCCCCCCATGGCTTTTAGGATGGTTTTCAGCAAACCGTTGTAGCACTCAATCTTCCCTGAAGCTGGAGCATAGTAGGGTATGTGATAGATCCACTCAATACCATGCTCTTTGACCCAGTCTTTCACAACATTGTTCTTGAAACGAGTGGCATTGTCTGACTCGATTCTCTCTGGAGTTCCATGTCTCCACATGATTTGTCTCTCCAAGCTGACAATGGTGTTGCATGCAGTAACATGTGGAACCGGATAGGTTTCCAGCCATCCGGTGCTGGCCTCTACCATTGTCAGCACATACTGCTTGCCAGAATGAGATCGAGGGAAAGTGATGTAGTCAATCTGCCAGGCTTCTCCATACTTGTACTTTGATCGTCTCTCACCATACCATAAGGACTTGATTCGCTTAGACTGCTCAATAGCAGCACAAATGTCACAGTCACTGATGACTTGGGTGATAGCGTCTATGGATAAGTCAATTGACCTATCGCGTGCCCATCGGTATGTTACATCTCTGCCTTGATGTCCAGATAAGTCATGGGCCCATCAAGCTAAAAACAGTTCACCTCAATGTTTCCAATCAAGGTCAAGATCAGAGTTTGCATGAACTTGAGAAATCTTAGCAGCTTGGTCTGCCTTCTGGTTATGTTGGTGTTCCTCAGTGGCTCTGCTCTTGAGCATGTGTGTGTCTATGTGCCGCACCTTCACTGGAGTTCTCTCCAGCCGTGAATCAATGTCCTGCCATAGATCAGCACACCAAATAGGCTTTCCTTTCCTTTCCTCTGCCAGCCATGCTTTTTCTAGTCCTTTAGCCAACTCCTTAGAGCATTGGCTACTATCCATAAGTCGGTGTAGAGGTAAAAGATAGGTCAATTTTCACATTCAGTCACATCAAGAGCAAGTTGGACAGCTTTTACCTCAGCAAACTGACTGGATTCTCCTTCTCCAACTCGCACTGCAGTAACTCTCCTGGTAGGACTCCAGACTGCTGACTTCCATCTTTGCTTCTTCCCAACAAGACAATAGGAACCACCTGTGAACAAATCATAGTTCTTTTCCTGATCAGAGAGATCATCATAAGGAGGAGCTTCTTCAGCATGGGTTATTTTCTCCTCTGGAGGTTTGGTACACTCTGCACCTTCCGGACAGTTGGTGATCACCTCCACCAGACCAGGTTGATCAAGATTACCCATTCGTGCTCGTTGGGTTATCAAAGCCATCCATTTAGACCAGGTTGCATCTGTGGCATGATGTGGTGATGAACCTTTGCCTTTGAACATCCAGTTTAGAACTGGCAGTCTAGGAGCTAAAAACAATAGTGACTCAGTTCCAATCACTTCAGAAGCTGCATTCACTCCTTCATAAGCTGCTAGTATCTGTTTCTCTGTTAGGGTATAAATTGTCTCTGAACCTCTGTAGCTACGAACCCAGAAACCAAGTGGACGACCACGTGTCTCATTTGGAGCTCTCTGCCAAAGACTCCAAGTTGGTCCATTGTCACTGGCAGCCATGTATAGAACGTTCTTGATGTCCGGACCAGATCACACAGGTCCCAAGCCCACTGCATGGATTACTTCTTGTTTTTTTTTTATCAAATGCTGCCTGCTCTTCAGGTCCCCACTCATAATTATTTCTCCTATGAGTCACATCATGCAGAGGTTTGACAATTTGACTGAATCCAGAAATGTGTAGTCTCCAAAATCCCACTGCACCCAAGAAAGAGAGAGCATATTTCTTATTGGTGAGGACTGCCATGGTGGAGACTTTGTTGATCACATCCTGTGGAATGTGTCTGTGACCATCCTGCCACCACACCCCCAGAAACTGAATTTCTCTGCCATGTCCCTTCACCTTGTCTCTCTTACTGGCAAAACCGTCTTGCAACAGAATGTCAATGATTTTGTTACCTTTCTCAAAGACTTCCTCAGCTGTTTGGCCCCACACAATGACGTCATTGATGAATTGTATGTGCTCTGGAACTTTACCTTTCTCAAATACATTTCAGATGACTGAGGGACAGACCGTTGAGCTGTGTTTCCACCCCTGAGGCAATCGGTTGAACTGGTACTGGATTCCTCTCCAGGTGAATGCAAACTGAGGCCTGCACTCCTTTGCTCTGGGAATAGCAATGTCTGTGGTAGCACACCATTGAGCCTCCTTCTACTCCAGCTCGTACTGGAGTTCTAGCATATCCGGCACAGCTGCGCTCATGTGTGGACTCACCTAGTTGAGGCCATGAAAATCAACTGTCAGTCTCCAGTCTACATTAAGTTTACACACTTCCTTCACAGGAAACTCTTTCAGAAGCTTAATTCCCTGCTCAATGATGTCCCACTTCTTGGCCGCCCATGGCAGATCATCTCGGGAAGGATATCTTGCAGCCACAGCCAACAGAAGGAGTGTCCACAAGCTAACCTTCCCAAGAAAACTTGCTAGATATTTGTCCACTCCACTCTCCTTAGTGAGTGGTCCCAGCTGCTTGGCAGACTTGTCTCCTACCTGCAGTGCATTTTGTACCAATGCCGCAGCATCTCACTAGCCAGCTTAGAATTGGCTGTCCTGATTCCCTTGAGTATGTCTTTCTAACTTCCCTGATCTCTCTGAGGGGATCATTGGAGTCCTAGATGTCATCCTCCTCCTCTTCCTCTTGTTGTTCTGTTTGTCCCTGGCCTAGAAACAGAACTTTTTTCTCAGAGCATCCTTAAACACATCAGAACCATCCTCTTTCTTGGCAGCCAACCTCATAGCGCTCCTCTCATCTGAGTACTGCCATCTGAGCATGTTCACCAGGTCCCCAAGACTGTATGTCTCCTCTTCCTCCTCTTGCTCACCAGAGGTCCCCTTTCTTACATCCTCCTTTGAATCACACTTTGTCAAATGTGGCTTCTTGACTTTTGCCTTAGCAGGTGCCAAAACAGCTTGCACAGCAACAGACTTTGATGTGTCTACTGGAGGGTTTGGTTCATTGAGGGTCTGACCTGAGGCCTGTGAGTTCAGATCTGCCTTAGAGCTAGAACGGTTCTGGTTGTCTGCTGGTTGGGGATTCAAAGTGGCTGAGTCAGTGTTGCTAGTGTTATTAGTAGAGGGATCATCTTAGTTTTGATTATTTCCCTGTACTCCTGGGATGCCTGCCAATCCTGCTGTGTTATCATTTCCACTAGGAACATTGGCAGCTTTCCCAGAATCTGGAGAGGGAGGTGTAATGCCTGTCCCTTGCTGGGAAGGAGATGGTGTTCCTTGCTGTACCCCTGAGTTATCTTTGTTTTGGTTTACACTGGTACATTGTTTATCTTTCATTTTGGACACAGAGGCCTTCCTGGTTCTTACAGGCATTGCATTCGAATTTTTCACACAGAATGTTAAAAGTATTATAAAATAAAAAATTATAAGACCCAGGATCACACACACAAAAATGCCACAATCTGACATGAACAATATTCTGAACAAGGGTCTGGCATCTCAGTTCTGGGTAAGATAACCCTCATCAATGTGGTAGATAAGGCAGTAGTTTGATTGCCTGTAATATTATTGGTAAATATCCCTGTAATATTACTAGTAAAATCTTTAGTGACATTAAAACCAGCATACCCAAGAATGAGATTGCCCCAGGACCAGAAAATGCTTGTAAGTTTAGCTTTGACCTTCTTAAAAATTATATTAAGCATGAAATAAACAATGTGGGCTTTGATACAATTGTATACAAGAAAACAGAAAACAGGCACACAGTAGCCCTCACTAAGTAAAATAGCTGCTTCATTAGCTTCATTCTATTCCCAGAGTTAATTAATAATCACTCAAAATGAATTTGCCTCACATTGGGGAGACAAATAAAAATATGTGATGGTTTGGGTGTTTCCTGCCCTCCCACACTTTAGAAATACCCAGACTAGACTCAGTCGGGCTCTGGGAATATAAATGAAGCTATTTATTTACAGCTAGCACAATATACAAGCAGATGTTTATAGTATATATAGTTTTATACAGAAATATATAAGGTAAAAAAGTAATATAGAAACACAACTCCCCTCCCAGAAAACCTGAGTCCCCAGGAGGGGCTCTCAACCACCCCTGCACCTTCCCCTTGCCCCTCTCAACCTTACCCCAGTCCTAAAGAAGAATAGAGGTTCAGCCAAAAGTTTAAGAAGCAAGGTGGGTTTGGTCAAATTGAAGGTGAGGTTAGGGAGTAAGATATTGCTCAGTCATTAACCCAAGTGAGAGTGAAAGTGGTGAGAGTGTTATCTAATGTTTTAATTTCTTCTTCCCAAACTCCTTAGTGAGACTTCTGAGGGAAGTAGACATCACCATTGTTTTCTCACAGCCTGTAATCTAGTTCTTCTTACCAAAACATTCTACCCTGCTTCAAACTAGCACACCCTCCGTCTCTCTGATTAATCCACTTGCTTCCTAACCCCTCTGGCAGACCCTCCATTCTTCCGTGGGGCACAAGGCAATGTCTGGGGTAAGGTAGGGGAGTGGGAGAAGGTGGAAGGGTGTTTGGGAGCCCCTTCTGGGGACTTAGGTTTCTGGGAAGGCTGTTGTGCTTTCTGTATTACCTTTTGCCTTGTTTATTTCTGCATATAAACATATATATTGTAAATATCTGCTTGTATATTTTGCTAAGCTGTTGTTGTGGAGGCAGGGAATTAATGTGGCTGAGTCAGGAATTTAATAGAAAAATAGAGTTATTTTATTTTCCCAAAAACCCGCCCCCAAAACTATATACAGATATTAATTTAGTTTTAATTATCAGATTCAGTTCCTTTGAGAAGATCTACAGGATACCATCAATAATCTGACTATTTTGGAAGTCAGAAGTTGGAAAAGGCTTTAGCTATTAATGAATAGAGTTTCCTACTTAATAATAAAGTTGAGCCAAAATAACTCACAATCAGGTTGACAGTCCTTTGGAATGTTGGGATTTTTCTGTATCCAGGCCAGGTGAGAGGGGGAAGAACTCAGGTAGGCACGAACGCTCAGGCGGGAACAAACTCCAAGGCGGGAACCCCAAAGGTGGGAAGTCCCCCAATATTTATATCCTCTCTAGACAAAGAGCAGAGTTACCACTTCCTTAGGCGCTAAAAGCACAGCCAATTACAGCCTGATTCCAGCGTGGGCGCTGCACAGGGCACCCCTCATGCCAGAATGGCCCCTTGCTCTCCCCCTTCATGCCTGCAGGGCAAGGTGAGGGGGAGGAAACAGGTGGCTTTTCCTCTCCCATTCAAGCCACAGAGGGAGAGGAATTTAGGGGTATACAGAACTCCAGGACAGCTGTAAATATAAGCTTCACTCAGATATCCAGAGCTGGCTGTGTCTAGTATGGGCGATTTCCAAAGTGGATAGAGGGGGCAGGTAGCACCCAAAACATCATATTTTTTATTTTGGTGTCCAACCTGGGGCAAATTAATTTTGAGTGATTGTTAATTATCTCTGTGAATCAGAATAAAACTAATGAAGCTGTTTTACTTAGTGGGGGCTATTGTGTGGCCTATTATCTGTTTCTGGTTTATAATTGGGTTAAGGCACAAATTGGTTAGTTTTTGTTTAATTTTGAAAAAGATAAAATCAAAGATTACATCCATTATTTGGAGTTGTGGGGATTTCATCCTTGGCTACATAGGGTTTAACATCTCTGAGTCTTTACCAGTAACATTTAACAGTAGCATTTAAAAGTAGCATTATAGGAAATAGAAATAATTCTGCTTTGTCCACAACTTTAATGAGAGTAATCTAACCCAGGACCCAGGCACCAAACCCTTGTTCTGAATTCTGCTCACATGAGACTGTAGTATGTCTGTTGTGTGTGAACTTAGGTCATGTAATTTTGATTTTATACTAATTTTGGCATTATGTAAGAGCAATTCAGGTGTGATGCCCCTAAGATGCTGAAAGAAAAGGAGAGTGTCCCAGACAAACAATAAACAGACAGCAGCTCAGGCCCAAGATGTTTCTTCAGCCAATTCAACTAATTCAGCCAGTTCAACTCCTCAGGCAGCAGAAAAAACCCTGACCCTAAGGCAGATTCAAACTCACAGGCCTCAGGCCAGACCCCCAATTATTCAAAATCTCTAGAAGAGTCGTCAAATTCAGTCTCAGCTCAAATCATCTTGACACCAGGCAAAGCACGGAGAAAGACAAAATATTTGACAAAGACAGATTCTTATGGAAGTTCTGTTTCTAGTCCAGGGACAACCAGAACAATAAGAGGAAGAGGAGAAGGATGACATTCAGGACTCCAATCATCCCCTGAGAGAGGTCAGGGAAGTTAGAAAGGAATACTCAAGGGAATCAGGAGAGCCAATACTAAGCTGGCTGGTGAGATGCCATACTATTGGTGCCAATGCCCTTTAAGTAGGAGACAAGTCTGCCAAGCAGATAGGATCACTCACCAAGGAGAGTGGAGTGGACAAATACCTATCAAGTCCTCTTGGTAAGATTAGCTTGTGGATACGCCTCCTGTTGGCTGTGGCTATGAGATATACTTCCTGATATGATCTGCCATATTGGCTGTGGCTACAAGATATCCTTCCTGAGACGATCTGCCATGGGCTGCCAAGAAGTGGAACATCATTGAGCAGGGAATTAAGCTTCTGAAAGAGTTTGCTGCGTAGGAAGTGCTCTATGGAGATCATGGCACACATGAGCCTGATGACATTCCTCTTGGAACAGGTCTCATGAAGAAACTTATTGAGCTTGCTCCTTCATTCTATGCTAACATCCTGGCCAGCAAGTTTCTATCAAGCAGTGATAATGGAAGATCTATCACTGTTGGTGAATTCACTGACCATCTCAGGGAGACAGAGGACAGCTTATCACATTCTGCCGTAGTCTCTGCCATACAAACTATGACTACAGAAACAAATGGGATGAAAGATGGTATTGAGAATAGCATGAGAGAACTGAGGAAGGATCTTTAGACCTCCATTTCCAATCTGGCAAAGGATACCATCCCTGAAACATCTGAGTGGGTGCATGTCTCTGCCATCAGGAACAGACGCCCACCTCCTGCAAGGCAATTCCAGCCCAGCAGGAGCAATCACATGTGTCACTGTGGAGAATTCTGCGTGACACATACAGTGAGAACATGAACAAATGGGATGGTAAACCTACTTCAGCTCTTTCAAGGAGAGTCAGGGAACTGCAGAGTGGCAGAAACAGAGGCAACAGTGCTAGAAAAGTAGCTGTCACTTCTCAAGCTCACTTCAGAGCAACTATAATTATTCAAAAAATTGCAACTTCTTTCACAACAACACCAATCGTGGTGTACACCCCACATGCCATGTTCAGCATTAGGGGTGCCCTGTCTTCAGCCAGCAGGAGGAAAGGATACTAGAGAAAACCAAATCTATTGGAATGTATTCATTAGGTGGCTTAGCAATTCAAAAGTCTGGAAATACAGGGCTTCAGTTGACACAGGTGCTCAGTGTACTTCATTGCCATCCAATTGCAAAGGGACAGAGTCTATCACTATTTCTCGAATCACTGGTGGCTCTCAAGAGTTAACTAAGTTGCAGGCTGAGATAACTGGTAAAGAGTGGAAGAAGGTTGCTTCAAAGATCCTAAGGGTCACAAATGGGCATCTGGAATAGCATCTGTAGAAACTGAGGATGGGAAATTCAAATTGTCCATTAGATGTGAGATTTCAGATGAATCTGCAGTTGCAGGACATCATGACCTAGAAGATCTGGAGCTGCCAATTGCTACTCAAACTGTGCACCACAGGCACTTCAGAACTAACCGTGACTCTTTGTTGCCCATTCATCACCTGATTTGTCAACTGGAGAGTCAGGCTGTCATCGAGAAAGCTCATTCACATTTCAAAAGTCACATCGGGCCTGTGCACAAGCCTAACAGAGACTGGCAATGGACAGCAGATTTTTGTGCCCTCAATGACGTGAGTCCACCCATGAGCACAGCTGTGCCAGACATGCTGGAACTCCAGTACGAGCTGGAATCAAAGGAGGCTCAATGGTGTGCTACCACAGACATTGCTAATGCCTTCTTCTCTATTCCCATAGCAAAGGAGTGCAGGCCTCAGTTTGCATTCACCTGGAGAGGAATCCAGTACCAGTTCAACCGTTTGCCTCAGGGGTGGAAACACAGCTCAACGGTCTGTCCCTCAGTCATCTGAAATGTATTTGAGAAAGGTAAAGTTCCAGAGCACATACAGTTCATCAATGACATCATTGTGTGGGGCCAAACTGCTGAGGAAGTCTTTGAGAAAGGTAACAAAATCATTGACATTCTGTTGCAAGACGGTTTTGCCAGTAAGAGAGACAAGGTGAAGGGACATGGCAGAGAAATTCAGTTTCTGGGGGTGTGGTGGCAGGATGGTCACAGACACATTCCACAGGATGTGATCAACAAAGTCTCCACCATGGCAGTCCTCACCAATAAGAAATATGCTCTCTCTTTCTTGGGTGCAGTGGGATTTTGGAGACTACACATTTCTGGATTCAGTCAAATTGTCAAACCTCTGCATGATGTGACTCATAGGAGAAATAATTATGAGTGGGGACCTGAAGAGCAGGCAGCCTTTGATCAGATCAAGCAAGAAGTAGTCCATGCATGTGTTTGATCTGGTCTGGAAATTTTGTAAACACCTTCCAGTGACAATGGTCCATCTTGGAGTCTTAGGCAGAGAGCTCCAAATGAGACACATGGTCGTGCACTTGGTTTCTGGGGTCATAGGAACAGAGGCTCAGAGTCAAAGTACACTTCAACAGAGAAAGAGGTGCTAGTAGCCTACGAAGGAGTGAAAGCAGCTTCTGAAGTGATTGGAACTGAGTCACAATTGCTTTTAGCTCCTAGACTGCCAGTTCTAAACTGAATGTTCAAGGGCAAAGGTTCATCATCATATCATGCCACAGATGCAACCTGGTCAAAATGGATGGCTTTGATAACTCAACGAGCACGAATGGGAAATCTCTATCGACCTGGTCTGGTGGAGGTGATCACCAACTGGCCGAAAGGCACAGACCGTACCAAACCTCCAGAGGAGAAAATAACTCGTGCTGAAGAAGCTCCTTCCTATGATGATCTCTCTGATCAGGAAACGAACTATGTCTTATTCAGAGATGGTTCCTGTCATCTTGTTGGGATCAAACAAGGATGGAAGTCGGTAATCTGGAGTCTGACCCAGAGAGTTACTGAAGCAAGAGATGGAGAAGGTGAATCCAGTCAGTTCACTGAGGTCTAACTTGCTCTTGATGTGCCTGAACATGAAAATTGGCCTATCTTTTACCTCTACACCAACTCATGGATGGTAGCCAGTGCTCTATGTGGTTTGTTAAAGGACTGGAAAAAGAATGGTTGGCAAAGGAAAGCCTGTTTGGTGTGCTGATCTATGGCAGGCTGTTGATGCATGGCTGGAGAGAATTCTAGTGAAGGTGCGGCACATAGACTCACACAGGCTTAAGATCAGAGCTACCTGGAAAACACCAACACAACCAGCAGGCAGACCAAGCTTCTAAAATGTCTCAAGTTGATACAAACTCTGACCCTGACCTTGATTGGAAACACCGAGGTGAACTGTTCTTAGCTCAGTGGGCCGAGCTGGACATTAAGGATGAGGTGCAACATACCAATGGGCTTGCGATAGGTCAATTGACTTGTCCATGGATGCTATCACCCAAGTCATCTATGACTGTGACATTTGTGCTGCTATTAAGCAGGCTAAGCAAATCAAGCCCTTATGGTATGGTGAGAGATGGTCAAAGTACAAGTATGGAGAAGCCTGTCAGATTGACTACATCACTTTCCCTCGATCTCATTCTGTCAAGCAGTATGTGCTAACGATAGTAGAGACCAGTACTGGATGGCTGGAAACCTATCCAGTTCCACATGCTACTACACCAACACCGTTGTTGATTTGGAGAGACAGATCATGTGGAGACATGGAACTACATAGAGAATCAAATCAGACAATGGTTCAAGAACAAACTTGTGAGGAACTGGACCAAAGAGCATGGCATTGGGTGAATATACCACATACCCTACTATGCTCCAGCTTCAGCAAAGATTGAGCACTACAATGGTTTGCTGAAAACCACCCCAAAAGCCATGGGGGGTGGAACTCTGAAAAACTGGGACAAATATTTAGCACAAGCTACCTGGTTGGTAAATAGTAGAGGTTCAGTAAACAGAGAAGGACCTGCACAATCAGATTTGGTCAAAAGAGCAGATGATGATAAAGAATCTATTAAGGAAAACTATTTGGGTATTTTCTCCATCAGGTGAAAATAAACCTGTCTGAGGGGTGGTGCCTGTTGAAGGTCCTGGTCATACCTACTGGGTAATGCAGCAGAATGGTGAAATGCAGTGTATTCCACAAAGAAATCTAACCTTAGCTGAGAGAGTCTAAATTCAGAGTGTATAATACAAGCTGTTAGGAGTTTTCTCCTACCATCGGCATCCAACACTGAAAGAATCTACAAGAGAATCTACAGTATGTGAGCATGAACCCAACGTCATCTGGGAGTCCCTTTTCTCATCTCATCTGTGAGGAGACAAACGATTTGCTATTTTCTGAGCTTTTGAATCATCTACATCTGAGATAGTTGGAATGAAGTGTGAACTGATCCTGTAACATTTGTTAATGTAAACATTGGTTTAGATTATTTTTGGTATTTCCCAGTAATTCTCTGAGTGAAATAGACAGCCGTGGATTGTGCTAGTTTGAAGCTAGATAGAAGGTTTTGGTGAGAAGAACTAGATTACAGCCTGTGAAAGACAAACAATGGTGATGTCTACTTCACTCATAGGCTTGCTGAGATGTATAAGAACAAGAATCCAAACATAAACAAGAGAGTTGCTCTGTGTCCAATCTCTGGGCAGCATTTTTCTCTCTAACCTCAACCTCTGTTTCTCTGATTAATCCACTTGCTTCCTAACGCCCCTGGCCAGCATTCCATTCTTCCTTGGGGCACAAGGCAATGTCTGGGGTAAGGTAGGGGAGTGGGAGAAGGTGGAAGGGTGTTTGGGAGCCCCTCCTGGGTACTCAGGTTTCTGGGATGGGTGCTATGTTTTCTGTGTTACCTTTTACCTTGTATATTTCTGTATATAAATATATATATTGTAAATATCTGTTTGTACATTTTGCTAAGCTGTAAATGTAAGCTTCATTCAAATTTCCAGAGCTGGCTGAGTCTAGTCTGGGTGATTTCCAAAGTATGTGGGGGGCAGGTAACACCCAAACCACCACAACTACCCAATCTTTAGCATGGAAATCACCACATTGCATCAATACTTATTACCTCAAGGAATTCATTTTATAGCATATCATTTTACAATAAACTCAGTGAAGGAAGTGTGGTATAGATGAAAGGACAAAGAAAAAACTGACACCCCAGGGAAAAATTACTGATAGTGTATGGTTGTCCCACGTGTAAATTTCTCTTCACGGGCAATAGGTCTTTAAACTCATTTAACAGTGTCCACAGTTCAGTGTCAGAATTATTTCATGCTGGTAAAATGTCTCATCCCTTTACCAATTATTGAGAATTTATGAGTTTCTTGGTTCATGTAAGATTGAGTGTTACAGGTTTGGCAGCTGAGTGATTCTGAAGAGCTTTGAAGAAATATCTCTTCAGATCTCCATTTTACAAAGTGCAGATGAAAATGTCAATTTATTTATTTAGCGCAGTTCAAAATACAAATTAGCTTTTTGCTTTAATCAAGTAGCCTCTGTGTTTGTACTCAGATCAACCTATGTTTTAGCCACATATCACAAATTGTTCGTACAGTAATTGTAAATGTACTTCATATCTCCTACTTCCATATTATCTTACTAGTCATAATGGCAACATTTCCAGAAGGTTAACTAAAAAAGATGATAAAGAGCCTGTGAAGATTAGAAACACAATGACTCTTGTAAGATTTATGAACAACAGAAGATTATTGTAAGCTGTTCTGTGGTTTAGAGTAGGGGAGACCAGGAGCTAAATTATGAGAACATTTTAGAAAATCCAGAGAAATTAGTACACTCTTGTAGCACCTGTTACTTAAGGAATGCAACTTTAAGGAGTCTGTGTCTGGAGACTTCATCATAAAAATATACTAGAAAGAAATAAATACTGTCTCTGTTAAGTGGGCATCATTTACATTCTAGTATTGTTTTTAATGTTTTCTATCTTTTTCCTAGGATGCTAGTTTGAAGCAAGCTAGAATGTTTTGGTAAAAGAAGTAGATAACGGGCTGTGACATGAAAAACAATTATGTCAACTTCTCTCACAGTCTCGCTGAGAGCTCTGGGAAGAAGAAAGACTTTTTCTCCATTTTGTCTTCTCTTCTGCCTTTGCCTTCAGACCTGGTCACATCTCATTAACCTTGCTCCTACTAACCTTGCTCCCTAACCTCTTGGCTGCACCTCTCTTCTTCCTGAGAACTGGGATAAGGTCGAGAGGGCAAGGGGAGGTGTTGAGGTGGTTTGAGAGCCCCTCCTGGGGACTCAGGTTTCTGGGAGTGGAGCTGTGCTTTTGTATTGTTTATCCTTTGTATATTTCTGTATATAATTGTATATAACTGTATATATAGTAAATAGCTGCTTGTAAATTCTGCTAGCTGTAAATAAATTGCTTCATTTATATTCCCAGGGTCCATCTGAGTTAGCTGGGGCAAATACAAAGTGTGGGAGGGGCGGGGTAACCCCCAAACCATCACATTTTTTATTGGCTTTCCCAACGTGCGGCTAGTTATTTGAGTGATTGGAAATTAGCTCTGGGAATTAAGATGAAGCTAATCAAGCAGCTATTGTATTTGGTTGGTGCATTGCTCTGGTCTGGTTTTGTTTTCTTGGCATTTAATTGGATAAAAGCTCAAATTGTTGCTTATTTTATTGATCTGGCTTATAATAAAGCTAAAGCTAAGGTTTCAGATATGTTCTGGAGCTGGGGTGATTTGATTCTTGGTTATGCTGGTTTTAATATCTCTGAGAATATTACCAAGGATATTACAGGAGCTCTGGTCAATAATGTGACAATCAATGGAAATTCTGCTTTAAATACGGCTGTAATGAGAGTTATTCAGCCTAAGACAGGAATTCCAACTGTTTGTTTAGGTACATGCTCATGTAAAACTGTTTTGCTACTTACAGTTTTTAATATTTGCCTCATGATTTTAATACTCATATTAATTTTGGCATTGTTGGTGAAAAATTCTAAACCAGCTTCTGTAAGAGCTAGGAAAAATTCTGTGTCTCAGAAGCAGTCTCTTTCACAACAAAACAAGGGAACACAGTTATCGGCTTCCCCCTTGCCAGCCTCTGCCCCTCCTTCTCCAAGTGCTGGGAACACGGCCAATGTTCCCACCAATAACATAAACAATGATAAGGATAGCAAAAACAATGGGCAGAGTTTGACAGGAGCCCCAGGAGGACAGGCAGGTACCCAAGGTCAGAGTGTTTCTAATAACACGTCAGGATTGGCAGGCATCCTAGGAGGACCGGCAAACAATCCCACTAATGCTGGTAACGCTAGCCCAGTCAGTCCAAATCCTAATGACACCAGCTCAGCCAATTCGAACCCCCAGCCAGCAGACCAGAACCAAAATCCTCCTGTTAAAAGCAAGGCAGATTTGAACTCACAAGCTCCAGGTCAGACCCCTAATGATTCAAATGCTCCAAGTCAGACACCTAATAATTCAAATCCTCCAGCAGACACATCCAAGTCTGTTGCTGCTCATCCCCTTCTGGCACGTGCTAAGGCAAAAGCTAAGACAAAGAGTGGTTCACAGGAGGATGTAAGAGAGGGGACTTCTGGTCATCAGCAGCAAGGAGAAGAGGAGGAGGAGATAGTTAGTCTGCGAGACCTTGCAGATGTGCTGAGACAACAATACTCAAGTGAGAGGAGCACTGTGAGGTTGGCTGCCAAGAAAGTGGATGGTTCCAATGAGTTTAAGAGTGCTATGAGGAAGGTTATGTTAGGCCCAGTACCACTAGATCAACAGGTGGAAGAGGAGGAGGAAGATGACATCCAGGGCTCCAAGGATCCACTCAGAGAGGTCAGGGAAGTTAGGAAGGAATACTCAAGGGAATCAAGTGAGCCAATCCTAAGATGGCTAGTGAGATGCCGTGGCATTGGTGCTAATGCCCTGCAGGTAGGAGACAAGTCTGCCAAGCAGCTGGGACCACTCACTAAGGAGAGTGGAGTGGACAAACACCTAGCAAGTCCTCTTGGTAGGGTTAGCTTGTGGACACGCCTTTTGTTGGCTGTGGCTATGAGATATCCTTCCCGAGATGATTTGCCATGGGCTGTCAAGAAGTAGAACATCATTGAGCAGGGAATTAAGCCTCTGAAGGAGTTCGCTGTGAAGGAAGTGCTTTATGGAGATCATGGTATCCATGAGCCTGACAATATTCCTTTGGGAACAGGTCTCATGAAGAAGCTTATTGAGCTTGCTCCTTCATCCTATGCTAACATCTTTGCCAGTAAGTTTCTATCAAGGAGTGATAATGGAAGGTCTTTCACTGTTGGTGAATTCATTGATCAGCTCAGGCAGATAGAGGACAGCTTGTCACATTCTGGTCTAGTTTGTGCCATACAAACTATGACTTCTGAAATAAAGGGCATGAAAGATGGTTTTGAGGATACCATGAAAGAACTGAAGGAGGATCTCAAAAACATTACCAATCTGGTAAAGGATACCATTCCTGCATCATCTGAATGGGTGCATGTTTCTGCAGTCACGAACAGACGCCCACCTCCTATAGGGCAATTCCAGCCCAGCAGGAGACAAATTCCACCTAGACATCAGGAATCACATGCGTCACTGTGGATAATTCCGCGTGACACATACGGTGAGAACATGAACAAATGGGATGGTAAACCGACTTCAGCTCTTTCAAAGAGGGTCAGGGAACTGCAGAGTGGCAGAAACAGAGGCAGCAATGCCAGAAAAGTAGCTGTCACTTCTTCAGCTCCCGAGAGCAACTGCAATTGTTCTAACAGTTGCAATTCCTCTCACAACACCACCAATCACTGTGTACACCCTACATGCCATGTTCAGCATTAGGGGTGCCCTGCATCCAGCCAGGAGGAGGAAAGGGATAGTGGAGAGAACCGAATCTATTGGAATGTATTCATTAGGTGGCCTGGCAGTTCAAGAGTTCGGAAATACAGGGCTTTAGTTGACACAGGTGCTCAGTGGACTTTATTGCCATCCAATTGCAAAGGGACAGAGTCCATTTCTATCTTTGGAATCACTGGTGGATCTCAAGAGTTAACTAAGATACAGGCTGAGATCAGTTTAACTGGTAAAGGGTGGAAGACACATACTGTTGTAACTGGTCCTGATGCGCCTTGCATTTTGGGAATTGACTTTCTGAGACAAGGTTGTTTCAAAGATCCTAAGGGTCATAAACGGGCTCTTGGAATAGCATCTGTAGAGATTGAGGATGATAAATTGAAGTTGTCCATTAGACCTGAACTTTCTGATGAATCTGCAGTTGTGGGACATCATGACATAGAGGACCTGGAAGTGCCAATTTCAACTCAAACTGTTCACCACAGACAGTACAGAACTAACCGTGACCCTTTGTTACCCATTCATCAGCTGATTCATCAACTGGAGAGTCAGGCTGTCATCAAGAAAGCTCATTCACCTTTCAACAGTCCCATCTGGCCTGTGCGTAAACCTACAGGCGACTGGAGACTGACAGTTGATTTTCGTGCCCTCAACGAGGTGACGCCACCCATGAGTGCAGCTGTGCCGGACATGCTGGAACTCCAGTATGAGCTGGAATCAAAGGAGGCTGAATCGTATGCAACCATAGACATTGCTAATGCTTTCTTCTCTATTCCCAGAGCAAAGGAGTGCAGGCCTCAGTTTGCATTCACCTGGAGAGGAATCCAGTATCAGTTCAACCGTTTGCCTCAGGGGTGGAAACACAGCTCAACCATCTGTCACTCAGTCATCCACAATGCACTGGAGAAAGGTAAAGGTCCAGAGCACATCCAGTACATCGATGACATCATTGTGTGGGGCCAAACTGCTGAGGAAGTCTTTGAGAAAGGTAACAAAATCATTGATATTCAGTTGCAAGCAGGTTTTGCCATTAAGAGAGACAAGGTCAAAGGCCCTGCCAGAGAAATTCAGTTTCTGGGAGTGTGGTGGCAGGATGGTCACCGTTACATTCTTCAGGATGTGATCAATAAAGTCTCTACCATGGCTGTTCCCACCAGTAAGAAGGACACACTTTCTTGGTGTGGGGGGATTTTGGAGACTACACATTCCTGGTTTCAGTCAGATTGTCAAACCTCTGCACGATGTGACTCGTAAGAGAAACAATTTTGAGTGGGGACTTGAACAACAAGCAGCCTTTGATCAAATTAAGCGAGAAATAGTCCATGCAGTGGGCTTGGGACCTGTGAGATCTGGTCTGAACATGAAAAACATTCTGTACACGGCTGCCAGTGACAATGGTCCAACTTGGAGTCTTAGGCAGAGAGCTCCAAATGAGACATATGGTCGTCCACTTGGCTTCTGGGGACGTTGCTACAGAGGTTCAGAGACAAATTACACTGCAACTGAGAAAGAGATTCTAGCAGCCTATGAGGGAGTGAAAGCAGCTTCTGAAGTGATTGGAACTGAGTCACAATTGTTTTTAGCTCCTAGACTGCCAGTTCTTAACTGGATGTTCAAGGGCAAAGGTTCATCACCACATCATGCCACAGATGCAACCTGGTCTAAATGGATGGCTTTGATAACCCAACGAGCACAAATGGGTAATCTTGATCGACCTGGTCTGGTGGAGGTGATCACCAACTGGCCGGAAGGCACAGACTGTTCCAAACCTCCAGATGAGAAAATAACTTGTGCTGAGGAAGTTCCTCCCTGTGGTGATCTCTCTGATCAGGAAAAGAACGATGCTTTGTTCACAGATGGTTCCTGTCATCTTGTTGGGAACAAGCGAAGATGGAAGTCAGCGGTTTGGAGTCCTACCAGGTGACTTACCAAAACGAAAGATGGAGAAGGAGAATCCAGTCAGTTTGCTGAGGTAAAAGCTGTTCAACTTGCTCTTGATGTGGCTGAACGTGAAAATTGGCCTATCCTTTACCTCTACACCGACTTGTGGATGGTAGCCAATGCTCTATGGGGTTGGCTGAAGGACTGGAAGAAGCATGGTTGGCAGAGGAAAGGAAAGCCTATTTGGTGTGCTGATCTATGGCAGGACATTGATGCACGGCTGGAGAAAATTCCAGTGAAGGTGCAGCACGTAGATGCACACATGCCTAAGAGCAGAGCCACTGAGGAACATCAACATAACCAGAAGGCAGACCAAGCTGCTAAGATTGCTCAAGCTGATACCAACTCTGAGCTTGACATTGACCTTGATTGGAAACACTGAGGTGAGCTGTTCTTAGCTCGGTGGGCCCATGATTCATCTGGACATCAAGGCAGAGATGGAACATACCGATGGGCTCGCGACAGGTCAATTGACTTGTCCATGGACACTATCACCCAAGTCATCTATGACTGTGACATTTGTGCTGCTATTAAGCAGCCTAAGCGAATCAAGGCCTTATGGTATGGTGAGAGATGGTCAATGTACAAGTATGGAGAAGCCTGTCAGATTGACTACATCACTTTACCTGGATCTCATTCTGGCAAGCAGTATGTGCTAACGATGGTAGAGGACAGCACCGGATGGCTGGAAACCTATCCACTTCCACATGCTACTGCACCTAACACCATTCTTGGTTTGGAGAGACAGATCTTGTGGAGACATGGAACTCCAGAGAGAATTGAGTCAGACAATGGTACTCATTTCAAGAACAATCTTGTGAAAAACTGGGCCAAAGAGCATGGCATTGAGTGGATCTATCACATACCCTACTATGCACCAGCTTCAGGGAAGATTGGATGCTACAACGGTTTGCTGAAAACCACCCTCAATTCATGGGGGGTGGAACTCTGAAAAACTGGGACAAACATTTAGCACAAGCTACCAGGTTGGTAAATAGTAGAGGTTCAGTAAATAGAGCAGGACCTGCACAATCAGACTTGGTCCAAACAGTAGACAGTGATAAAGTTCCTGTTGTACGTGAGAAGAATCTGTTAGGGAAAACTGTTTGGGTATTTTCTCCTTCGGGCGAAGGGAAACCTGTCCGAGGGGTCATTTCTGCTGAAGGTCCTGGTCATACATACTGGGTAATGCAAGAGAATGGTGAAATCCAGTGTATTCCACAGAGAAATCTGACCTTAGCTGAGAGAGTTTAAATTCAAGCTGTTAGGAGTTTTCTGTTTTAGGTAACATCGGCGCCCAACACTGAGAGAGTCTACGATGGAATCTACAGCACGTAAGCACGAACCCAATATCACCTGGGAGTCCCTGTTCTGAGCTTTTGAATCACCTACATCTTATTGAAGTGTGAACTGAACTTGTATATATTGTTTTAGTGTACATATTAGTTTAGATTAGATTGGATAATTCTCAGCGATACTCTGAGCAAAGTAGACAAGGGGTGGATTGTGCTAGTTTGAAGCAAGCTAGAATGTTTTGGTAAAAGAAGTAGATAATGGGCAGTGGAATGAAAAACAATTGTGTCAACTTCTCTCACAGTCTCGCTGAGAGCTCTGGGAAGAAGAAAGACTTTTTCTCCATTTTGTCTTCTCTTCTGCCTTTGCCTTCAGACTTGGTCACATCTCATTAACCTTGCTCCTACTAACCTTGCTCCCTAACCTCTTGGCTGCACCTCTCTTCTTCCTGAGAACTGGGGTAAGGTTGAGAGGGCTGGGGGAGGTGTTGGGGTGGTTTGAGAGCCCCTCCTGGGGACTCAGGTTTCTGGGAGGGGAGTTGTGCTCTTGTATTGTTTATCCTTTGTATATTTCTGTATATAATTGTATATAACTGTATATATAGTAAATAGCTGCTTGTAAATTCTGCTAGCTGTAAATAAATTGCTTCATTTATATTCCCAGGGTCCATCTGAGTTAGCTGGGGCAAATACAAAGTGTGGGAGGGGCGGGGTAACCCCCAAACCATCACAGTTAACTAGAAAAGATGATAAAGAGCCTGTGAAGATAAGAAACACAGTGACTCTTGTAAGATTTATGAACAACAGAAGATTATTGTAAGCTGTTCTGTGGTTTAGAGTAGGGGAGACCAGGAGCTAAATTATAAGAACATTTTAGAAAATCCAGAGAAATTAGTAGACTCTTGTAGCATCTGTTACTTAAGGAGTGCAACTTTAAGGAGTCTGTGTCTGGAGACTTCATCATAAAAATATACTAGAAAGAAAGAAATACTGTCTCTGTTAAGTGGGCATGATTTACATTCTAGTATTGTTTTTAATGTTTTCTGTCTTTTTCCTAGGATTATTTCATATCAAAGAGAGGAATATACACATAATATTGTGATGGGGTCCTCTATTTTAATTTTAGGCTTATGCATTATTAAATAAATTGCCACAAAGCTTGGAACATAGTAAATGTTTGGACTCACAGCACCTTGCAACTAATCTTTTACATTTTCCATACCAAAGACAGTTACCCTCAAGGCACATCTTCATTGTTCAAGCTTCATAAAATTGTCCATGGCTTCCACAGTGATATTTTGGCTAGCATTCCAGGTATCTAATACCTAGTTCTAACCAATTACTCTGTCAGAACAAAGGTAGGGCTTTAAAATAGAGATAAATGCATTTCCATACCTCATGGCAGCCTGCTAATATGCATTAGGTACCAAGAAGTACATTTTATCACCGGAATACACATTTTTCTATGCGCTGTACTTGCTGAAAATATGATTGTTCAAACAGTCACAATACAAAATATCTTGCTTCTGAGTGAAATGTGGGTTCCATCCTAGAGTGCTGAGAGAGAGGCAGATAAGCTGGCCAAGCCACTCTCCATCATTTATCAACAGTCCTGGCTCACCAGAGAGGTCCCAGAAGACTGCAAGCTGGCCAATGTGTTGGTCATCTACAAGAAGGATGGAAAGGAGGAGCCAGAAAACTACAGACCTGTGAGCCTGACCTCAGTGCCAGGCAAGGTCATGGAACAGGTCATCTTGAGTGCAATCACAAAGCACCTACAGGATGGCCGAGGGATGAGGCCCAGTCAGCATGGGTTTAGGAAGGGCAGGTCCTGCCTCACCAACCTGATCTCCTTTTATGATCAGGTTCCCTGCCTGGTGAATGTGGGGAAGGCTGTGATGTAGTCTACCTGGACTTCAGCAAAGCCTTTGACAGCGTCTGCCACAAGAAGCTCCTAGCCAAGCTGGCTCCTCGTGGCTTGGACAGATTCACTTTGATATGGGTGAAGAAGTGGCTGGAAGGCCGGGCCCAGAGAATCGTGTTGAATGTTGACACATCCAGTTGGCAGCCAGTCACTAGTGGTGTTCCCCAAGGATCAGTGTTGGGCCCAGGCCTGTCCTATGTCTTTATTGATGATCTGGATGAGGGGATTGAGTCCAGTATCAGTACATTTGCAGATGGCACCAAGCTAGGAGCAGGTGTTGATCTGTTGGAGGGTAGGAGAGCCCTGCAGAGGGACCTGGACATGCTGGATGGGTGGGCAGAGGCCAATGGGATGAGATTTAATAAGATCAAGTGCAGGGTTCTGCACTTTGGCCACAACAACCCCAAGCAGCACTATAGGCTGGGGACAGAGTGGCTGGAAAGCAACCAGGAAGAAAGAGAGCTGGGGGTACTGGTAGGGAGTAGGCTAAAGATGAGGCAGCAGTGTGCCCAGGTGGCCAAGAGAGACAATGGCATCCTGGCCTGTAACAGGAACAGTGTGGCCAGTAGGACAAGGGAGGTTATTCCCCTGTACTCAGCACTGGTCAGGCCACACCTTGAGTGTTGTGTCCAGTTCTGGGCCCCTCAATTCAAGAGAGAGGTTGAGGTGCTGGAACATGTCCAGAGAAGGTCAACAAAGCTGGTGAGGGACCTGGAACACAAGGCCTATGAGGAGAGGCTGAGGGAGCTGGGGTTGTTTAGCCTGGAGAAGAGGAGGCTCAGGGGTGACCTCATTGCTGTCTACAACTACCTGAAGGGAGGTTGTAGCCAGGTGGGGGTTGGTCTCTTCTCCCAGGCAACCAGCAACAGAACACGGGGACAGTCTCAAGTTGTGCTGAAGGAAGCATAGGCTGGATGTTAGGAGAAAGTTCTTGCCAGAGAGAGTGATTTCCCATTGGAATGGGCCATCCAGGGAGGTGGTGGAGTCACCGTCTTTGGAGGTGTTCAAGAAAAGCCTGGATGAGGCACTTAGTACCATTGTCTAGTTGACTGGCTAGAGCTGTGTGATAGGTTGGACTGGATGATTTTGGAGGTCTCTTCCAACCTGGCTGGTTATATGATTCATGACCATTGTGGAGAACCAATTATTTTTAGAAATAATGATCCTGGGGGGCAGGAGTTCTGAATATCAAAATTAAGAAACAATATTAACTTTGGTGAAACCCCAGTTAGATTGGCTTACTTGTGCAAAAGAACTACTAGTCTCTGGCTTTTGTGATAAAAAGAGATGAGCAGGTAAACACAACATGCTTCTGACATTCCTCTGCCTTATTTTGTTTTCTACCATTGCCTCCTGCCATGCTATGCTAACTCTGCTACATAACAACAGGCCCTGATATTTTGGTTTTCTCTATCTGGAAACCTGCTTCAAATTTACAAGGGAACAGGCCATGGGTGCCTTCATACAATAGGCTTCCTTAGCCGACGTGACAATGTGCCTGTCTGCATATCTGGAAGACTTACTGCCTACACCTCTGCAAAACTCCATGCTGAGTCTGGAGTCCAAGAGGAGCCAGGATCAGGTTAGAGATTGTCTGCCTCTGTCCCAGCACCCTGTTAATGCCTGGGAAGATCAATCACTATCAAGACAATGACAGAGCTCTCTGCAAGTGTATGTACTGTCTAGAAACTGTAGTTAGCCCCAGGAGTCTGGAGATATAATTTTTGTGAGTAAATAATCAAAAGCCTCTTTTGCAAAACTTTATAAACTCATAAGTGAATCTGAATGCCCTCTGCCTTAAGCAGAAAGAAGCTTTTTGAGTCTCACATATGGGTAAGCAGTATAAATGGCTGCAAGAACCTCTTTCCAATTCTAATGATTTAACTGTTGTTTTATTTTGGTAGTTATTTCATAAGTGTTCCAGAGTCTGCTTTCTGATGTTTGATACGTTTCATGACCATTGCAAAGAACCTACTCTTGATATGGGGATATGAAGAAATAGAAGGTAGCATAGAATAGAACATTATGACTAATTGAGGATATGAAGAAATTTGAGATAGCACAGAATAGAATAGAACATTATGACCAAAAGTATATCTACATGGAGAACATAGAAACAAAGTAGGCAAGCATGAAATCACACCGAAGTAGATGACTAACAAGGGGAGAAGCTGATCTTAATCACTAACAAAGGATGTATTCGCAAGTAGCAATATGTAGGCATTCCAAGGATGTCTAAAGAGCAAGGCAAGAGCAAATACATCATAATGTTACCTGGGTGTCACGGAGGGGGATTCTGACACCTACACCAATTTTGGTGGAGGGGAGAAATTAACTGGCATGAGATGATGTTATATAAAAATATATATTTATTAAACTCAATATTCTGAACTCTCGCCACCCCCAACCACTGTGTAATAATATTAAAATGTTCTTACATGGTTATGGAAACATTCTAGGATAAACATCTACAATATAACTTATTAATAACTAGCAAACATTCAAACTATAAACAGAGAGAGGACTTTTCCCCACTGCAAATACCATTTGGGGGTCTATATGCTATTCGTCCAGCAGAGCAGGCTGGAAACTGATTCTGCTTTATGGCAGAGACAATGGATTGTTACAAAGGTATTAAAGCATTTACTCACAACTCTTATTAATCAATAATCACTCTACAGGGCTATGTCACAGCCTATGCCTAATGTCCAAACTTCAGGGGAGCTCTACCCATGGACTTTGAGGCTGGAATCCTCCTGGCTTGAGGGGAAAGGGTGAATCCTCCCAGTTTCTGGGGAAATAGTCTCTGACATGGTTCTCCTGGCAAAGGATGCAATCCCTGTCTTGGTGCTTATGGCTTCTTCTGGATGGATTCTTAGCAGGCAGGATCTCAGGTGCAGAAGGAGAATATCACGCAGTCTCAACATGGTTCTCACATGGCTAGCAGGCTGATAGCATGTGCAGACAATCCAGAGTCTGCTTACTGGTTAACTCAGTGGCAGTGCTGCTTACCAGGCAGTAATAAGGCAGTGGGCATACAAAGTGTGCACGGCTGCTCAGGAGACTGTGCTCCGTAGGTAAAGGCAGGCAATACAGCATCTCGTCCTGATAACACAGTGTCGTGCAAGTGTGCACAGCTGGCTGGAGACCATAGGCTCCACATATATATATATAGGCAGGCTTAAATGAGCTCTGCAACTAAGGTACACAGGCAGGGGAATCCGCGTCACATGTGGGTCAGAGCATGAGGGTCTGAGCAGGAGGTCTGAGCTATGCAATGGAGTCCATGCAGGAGGTCTGAGCCATTGAGGTCTAAGCATGTTGTTTACCTGTGCACTCCTATTTATTGAATGTGGGAAGAGATTAATGGCTCCTTTGGCCACTAGAACGATCAATCAGGTTGGCAGTCAGCCAAACTTTACCATAATGGACAAATGCCACTTGCCCAGACTTTCCCAAATATGAAGATCACATGGGCCTTACACCAGGGAGACATGAGCTGGGTGTGTAGGGGCTTACACCCCAGACTTTATGTCATCAGGTCTCTTGTGCCTCCTTTTTATCCATTTAATGTGTTTACCTCTGGTTTAGGCAGAAAAACATGTCCAGGCAGGGCAAGGTGTAAATAAGCCTCTTTTTGGGCCTACAGGCCCTCTACGACACTGGGAAAAGAAGAACTGACCAGCACTCATCATAAACCTGTCAGTAGGTATCCATGGTGAGAAAAAGCAGATGACCATCAAGGACATAGGCTGATAAGGGTATTGCAGACCAGCATGAACACCGAATTCCAGGCAAGGGGTGAAAACTACACTGTGACTGAGGCCCACGACATTCCTCCAAGCAACCACTGCCCACACTTGAAGGACCCTGCTCACAATTTCTGAAGGGAACTACGCAGGCACAGAGGATTGATAAGATAATTAACATATGAAGTGGGAACAGGTGGGTTTCAGTGATAAAAATGTATAGGCACTTCATGAATATGCATTGTTTCAGTGTATAAATGTGGGATAGCTTGCTCCTTTGGGTTATGCACGATTTTGGAGGAAATAACCCCCGTCCATCTTGCGCAATAAACATACCTATTTTATAACTTTGGAGTTATAGAGTCCTTTCTGTATGTCATTATTATTGAAATTGTGGGCAGTATTGAAATTCCTGAATATCAACATTAGACAATATTAATTTTAAAAAATATCATCTTGCACCGTACTTAACAGCCATTATAGACTGTGGCCCATGAGTGTCAGAGAAAACAGAACTTTAATTTCTTAATATTCTTCCTGAGCTCCTATTTCATTCACTTTTTTTTTTCCCTTTAAAATGGTTTTCTAATTTAGTCAGTTTCACACTAATTATAATTGGATAGCATTTTAGTTCATGTTAAACAATCATGTGAAAGAGATTAGTTTTACATTTTTAAGGGTGAGAAGGGCTCATACTACGGTTTTTCACATTTCATTCTCTTTCCAATTGCTGTGACAGACCTGACTAGGCCAAAATTGGCCTAAATATGTCCTGGCTTGCCCAGACTTGTTTTGCTCCTGTTTACATCCTGCAGTAAACAAGGTATATACATTCTGCTTGTGCCTACTTCATGAAAGGCCTGTTTTCCCAAATCTGGATAAAAGAAAGCCTTCTCCTAATATGGTCAAGCCTGGATAATTGCCATTCTGATCTGATATTCTGTATCCAAAGGTCCATTAGGTCCAGGGCTACAATGATAAAAGAGATAGGAAGTTAGAGACAACAAGCTGCTGCTACTGCCTGCTTCCTTGCTTGCTTGCAAGCTTGCTTACTTGCTTCTTGCAGCCTGCTGCTGCTGCCATTTTTCCTGCCTTATTGTGCTCTCAGCTCCTGGCAGCATTTTGCTTCGCTGCCTTATTGCATTCTGCCATGCTATGTGTTGTGAAGGGGTTCTGTCTGTGTTTGGAGTAAGATAAGAGGTCGAATTTAACAAGGTTTTAAATATTTTAATATTATATACAAAGAGAATTACACACACCCCACTCCCCCAAACTTATATACAGTTAACCTACACAAGTTCTTTGTAAGCGGTTGTTAAATTATTTTACAGAATGTCTGTTTACAGTAGGATTAAGGAATTTGATAGAGGTTTGGAAAGGTTTGGATAGAGAGTCCTGTGGCATAAAAGTGCACAGGTAAAGTCACTGAAATTTCTAAGCTGTTCAAATCGAGATTGTTCAGTTACTCACTAGTTGGAGTCACAGTCTCAGTGGTCCCAAATATGTGTAGCGAAAGCCACGCTGTTGATCCTTGTGGACCTGAATGGTTCAAATATTATATTGGGACGCGCTGTCTGAGAAGGCCCCATGGGCACGATCGGGCTGAGAATGACGAACTGGGATGGCGGCTGGCTGGGAGTGCCTTGGTTGATGGTTCCCCTGGATGGGTGCAAAGTACCATGGTCTGGAAACATACAGCAGTGGTGGCCCCAGGCAACAAAGAGGCTAAGAGCAGTGGGTGGAGGAGGGTGGCAGGAACACTGAATCGCCCTATTTATGAGATGTGGGCGAGATTGATGGTCCTTTGGCCACAATACTGTCCAATGAGTGCCTGGCAGCAGACCAAAACATGCCAAATAAGGTAGAGTCCACAGGTCTGGTACCCCCAAATACGGAGGGGGCACAGGTGGGCCCACACCCTAAGCACATGAGCTTATGCAACTTGTTTACCTCAACCTTGCAAGCAAGGCAGGCCAGACACTAAGGCGCCAGGCTTCTTGTGCCCCTTTGTCCGCTTAATTTGTTTTCCCCTGGTTTGGACAGAAAAACACCTTTTGGAGGGAAAACATGTCCAGACAAGTATATACTTGTAAACAAGTGTATTTGAGCCAATGTGGCCCTCCACCACACTATGATAAGCTATAAATTAGTTCTGCTGCATAATAACCAGCCCTAATACATTGGGCTTGTCTACTTGGAAACTGTCTGCTCCAAGTTTACCAGAAATAGGCTTTAAATGCCTCCACACTATAGGCCTGATTAGCCAGTGTGACACTGTGCCTTCTGCACATCTGCCAAGACATCCTGCTTATACTTGCAAGTCCTCCTGCCAAGATGGGTAGCCCTGGAAAGACACAGATCATCCAGAGGAATCAGAACCAGGTCAGTGATCATCTGCCTCTGTCCCTAGCAGTCTGTAAAGCCTGAGAAGAATTACAGGCCTCATTGGCTGGCAAGACATCAACAAAATTCCCTGAAAGATTTTAGATACTTTCTGAAACTCTAGTTAGCCCCTTAAGTCAGGAAATAATTTTGTGAGTAAATACGTAAAGCCTCTTGTAATACATCAATTGTCTTCTGCCTTAACGCAGCAAGGAGCTCCTTCAGTGCATCTAGTGCATGAGTGGTATAATTGACTGCAAGAACTTCTCTTATGATTCAATTGAATCTAATGTTTGTGTTATTGTTTTTTTTTTCCTTACATGTTCTAGATCCCATGCTATCATCTGTATAATGTTTCCATGACTGTTGCAAAAAAAAATTATTATTACTAAAACTAGTGATCAGGGGTGGCGAGATTCCTGAATACCAAAATTAGTAAACAATTTTGAAAAATATCTCATCTCACATTAATTATATCCCTCCATATCACCAAAAAGAAACAACATATGACAAAACATGATGTCTTTTTAAGCTACCACAATGTACCCTGTAATCAGTAAATCCCATGAAGACCATATGACATGTTTCTTTTATCAGTTTTAGTTGTCTATATATCATTTAAAGCAGACATCCTTGTGCTATCACTTATTCAGCTAAAAATATGGGAATTTCCATTGCACAGAACCTCAAATTAGTGAACTGTACAAAAAAACTATAATATAACAAGACAACGTTATAACATCATCTTGGATTTTACTCTCAAAACTCTGCCACACACAGAATGTTATTTATTTATGCCATTGAACTTATCTAACAGTTTAATATGTTGCTGGAAAGTCAAAATCTTGGTATTGGCAGAGTTCTGCAGCAATATATTGGTTGTTCCATGTCAATTCTATGGCACTGTGTATGACTGTTGTTTTTCATTATGATGAAATATATTAGTCTATGGTGGTTGACATTCACTCAGCTGGTAACAAAACACCATATGTTGTGGAGGCAGGGAATTAATGTAGAAAAACAGATTATTTTATTTTCCTGAAAATCCGCCTCCAAAACTATATACAGAAATTAATTTAGTTTTAATTACCAGATTCAGTTCGTTTGATAAAATCTACATGATACCATAGATAATTTGACTATTCTGGAAGTCAGAAGTTGGAAAAGGCTTTTAGCTATTAAATTATAGCATTTCTCTTAATAATAAAGCTGAGCCAAACAACTCACAGTCAGGCTGGCTGAAAAGGGTGGACTGCTGATCATCTTCTCGAGTTCTCTTTCAGAGGCCCCAGGAGGATCGTTAAGACCTTAATAGACGTTAATGGGTGAAGCAGTCTTTCAAGCAGAGCACTGGGCTCCTTCTGTAGAATCTATTCAGGTGCGGGGCGGGGGGGAGAAGTCTCAGGCAGGCACATCTCTAAGGCGGGAAACCCAAAGGCAGGAAGTCCCCCAATATTACCACTTCCTACGTGCGAAGACCACAGCTAATTACAGCCCAATTCCAGCACAGGCACTGCATGGGGCACCCCTCGTGCCGGAAAGGACCCCTTGTTCACCCCCCTTCACGCCTGCAGGGCACGGGGGGAAACAAGTCCATTCGTGACTTTTCCTCTCCCATTCAAACCACAGAAGGAGAGGAATTCAGGGGTATACAGGACTCCAGGACACCATACAACTGCTGACTCAGTCATATGCCTCTCCAGTGGGATGGGGAGAAGAAAATATAACAGAAGACTCAAGGATCAAAACAAAGGACAGGGAGGATTCCTTCACCAGTTGTGGTTATGGTATAATTACAGATCTGGCTTGGGAAAACAGAACCAATTTGATTTAAACAAAACCACCAACAACTCAGCAATTGAGCTGGAGTAAGACTGAATCATAAATGCACATTCTCCCAAACACCCGGATCTGCTATCTTCTCCCAATTAGCAATGCAGGATGACAGGGAATGAGTCAGTCCCAGACTATTCTATGTTGTTTCTGCCATTCATTCCTCATCAGGAGAAAAACCTCTTTACAATCCCTCTCCTCAGCAATGTGGAATTTCTCCCATAGGAGGCAGCCAGCCATGACCCAGATTCTGCCTCTTCCACAATCTGTGATGCTTCCAGACATGTATTGGTCCAGTATGAGTCTCCCTTAGAACCATACACATATTCAGGAGATCTTCCACAGACAGCAGATTGGATTTTTCTCTAATGTCTAATTTCTGGTGCTGCAAGGGTTCAGCTTGACATCTTAGCACAGGTCAAAGGAAAATGGCTGCCCTGATGTACCTTTGTACCTCCTTCCTCTTTGACCTTGATGTCTACATGGTTGTCTCATACCCCATTCTTTGACAAAACACCTGCCTGGGTGTGTGTCGCAGAGGAGTATTCCGCAATCTACGCCGATTTTGGCGAAGGGGAGAAATTAATTGGGGCAAGATAATATTCTATAAAAATATATATTTATTAAACTCAATATTCTGAACTCACACCACCCCCAACCACTGTATATTAATATTAAAATGGATTCTACACAGTTATGAAAACTTTCTAGATAAATATCTACAGTAACTTATTAATAACTAGCAAACAATTAAAATTATAAACAGAGAAAAGAGTTTTTCCCTGTGGCAAATACTCTTTGGGGTCTACATGCTATTTGCCCAGCAGAATGGGCTGAAAACTCTTTCTGCTGTATGGCAGAGACTCTGTACAGATATTACAGAGGCATTAAAGCATTTACTCACAATTCTTATTAATTATCAATAATCACCCTCTGGGGCTACATCACAGCTTATGCCTAGTGTCCAAACTTCATGGGCATCTTTGCCTGTGGACTGTGAGGCCGGAATCCTCCCAGCTTGAGGGGAAATGACTGTCTATGACCTTGTGCTGCTGGCTTCTTCTGGATGCCCTCTCCAGGGCAGGATCTCAGGTGCAGAAGGGGAATATCATACTGTCTCAGCACGGTTCTTACACGGTTAGCAGGCTGATCACGTGCAGACAATTTGGAGTCTGCTTACTGGTTAACTCAGTGGCAACAGTGTTTACTAGGCAATGATAGGCAGCGGGCATGCAAGGTGTGCACAACTGCTTGGGAGTCTGCGCTCCATAGGTAAAGGCAGGCAATACAGGATCTGGTCCTGATAACACAGTGGCGTTCAAGTGTGCACAGCTGGCTTGGAGACAATGGGCTCCACATATATATAAGCAGGCTTAAGTTAGCTCTGCAACTAAGTATGCAGGCAGGCAATCAATGTGAGGGTCTGAGACATCGGGAGAGTCCGAGCTAGCAAGGCAGTGTGATCAGGAGTGTCTGAGTGTGTTGTTTACCTGTGTACCCATATTTATTAAATGTGGGCCAAGATTGATGGTCCTTTGGCCACTAGAATGACCAATCAGGTTGGCAGTCAGCCAAACCTTACCATAATAGGTGAAAGCCACTTGCCTAGACTTTCCACAAATATGGAAATCACATGGGCCTAGCACTACACACACATGAGATGAGTGTGTAGGGCTTACACAGCCTGTTTACAACTACATTATACAACATAGACCCTAGGCAGGCCAGACTTCGTGGCACCAGGTCTGTTATGCCCCTTTGGGCTTTTATTGTGTTTACCTCTGGTTTGGGCAGAAAACATGTCCAGGCAGGGCAACACATAAATAAGCCTATTTTCGGGCCTACAGGCCCTCCACAAGTGTGTGACAGCTTGGGAGTTAGGCGCCCCCACATTTAAGAAAATCATCCTGATTAGACTCAGCTGACTGAAAGTTAAGGAATGAAGCTATGTTTACAGCTTAGCACAATATATAAGCATATATTGTGATGGTTTGGGAGTTACCCATCCCCCACAGTTAAGAAAATCACCCAGACTAGACTCAGATGGCTGAAAATTAAGGAATGAAGCTATGTTTACAGCTTAGCACAATATACAAGCATATATATACAAAAATATATACCATTATATACAAATTAAAATTAACACAGAAATGCAATACCCTTCCTGAAACAACCAAAGTCCCCAGGAAGGCTCCCGACCCACACTCCCTTCCCCTCCCATCAGAAATAACCAGATCAACACACGTATATGTCACATGATAAATTCGGTGATCTGAGGTGAGATGTCAAAAAAAGAAAGCCAGCAAGAAGTTTAGAGGAAAAAAGGGTTAAGTGGATTAGAGAGTTAAAGGCAGAATCAGCCAGGAAGGGCAGAACACCAGAAAGAAGACACAGCCCAAAGTGAGGAGCTGAGCTCTGTGTGTGTGTGTGTCTGTGTCTGTATCTATGTCTGTGTGTGTGTGTAAAGTGGCCACCTTTTGGGTTACCCTACGCTAGATCAGGCTGGCCAAAGCCTCATCCAGCCTGGCCTTAAAGACCTCCAGGGATGGGGTCTCAACAACCTCTCTGGGCAACCACTCTCATGCTGAAGAGCTTCTTCCTCCCATCTAACCTACCCACTTCCAGCTTTGCTCCATTCCCCCTAGTCCTGTCTCTACCTGATAGCCTAAAAAGTCCCACACTAGCTTTTCTGTAGGCCCCTTTCAGATACTGGAAGACCACAATAAGGTCACCTTGGAGCCTCCTCTTCTCCAGACTGAACAGCCATAACGCTTTCATTCTGTTCTCAGAGAAGAGGTGGTCCAGCCCTCTGATCATCCTAGTGGTCCTTCTCTGCACACATTCCAGCATGTCCACATTCCACTTGTAGTAAGAGCTCCATGGCTGGATGCAGTACTCCAAGCAGGTTCTCACCAGATCAGAGTAGAGGGGGAGAATCACCTCCTTTGGCCTGCTAACTACACTTCTCTTGATGCAGCCCAAGATCTGGTTGGCACTCCGTGCTGCAAGTGCACACTGCTGGCTCATGTTGAGCTTCTTATCCACCAGCACCCCCAATTCCCACTCCTCAGAGTTACTAGCCAGTCACTGAGGCCCAGCCTGTATTTGTGCTTGGGGTTGTCTGGACCCAGATGAAGGACCTTGCACTTGGTCTTGTTCCATATGATGTTTAGCCCCACTGGATGCTCTTGGTAGCCAGGTGATGCCACAAAAAAATGATCAGTTCTTTTCAAAATCATGACTCTACAAAAATTATGAGTTCCTTCTGCACCTCCACTCTGCTTCACGAGACCTCTCCTGGATCACTACATCTAGTTCTGGTGCTCCCAGCATAAGAACATTGAGCTGCTGTAGTGGGTTAAAATCAGAGGGAGGACTACCGTCCCTGGGGAACTTTAAGGCAAGGTTGGACGTGGCATTTGGTGCCATGGTCTAGCCTTGAGCTCTGTGGTAAAGGGTTGGACTCGATGATCTGTGAGGTCTCTTCCAACCCTGATGATACTATGATACTATGATACTATGACTAACAAATCTGACATCCTGGTTGGAGTCTCAAACCAGGGATACACACATTAAATGGACAAAAGGGACACAACAGACCTGGTGCCATGGAGTCTGGCCTACCTATGTTGTAAAAGGTGTTTGTAAACATGTGGTGTAAGCCCCCACACACCCAGCTCATGCTTCCCTGGTGTAAGTCCATGTGATCCCCATATTTGGGAAAGTCCAGGCAAGTGGCATTTGCCTATTATGGTAATATTTAGCTGACTGCCAACCTGATTGGTCATTCTAATGGCCAAGGGGCCATTAAGCTTGGCCCACCTTCAATTAAAAGGGGTGCACGATGGGAGTGCTATACTGGGGGGATACAAACCCTTCAGGAGAGATAGGCAAGGGAGAAGAGGAGGAGGGGTGGCCCTGTATATTAGGGAGTCACTCCTTGCCACTGAGCTTGAGGTGAGGGATGAAGGGATTGAGAGCTTGTGGGTTAAAATCAGAGGGAGGACTAACAAATCTGATATCCTGGTTGGAGTCCATTATAGACCACCCAACCAGGACGAGGAAACAGATGAGATATTTCACAAACAGTTGGAGGCTGTCTCAAGATCATTAGATCTTGTCCTTGTGGGTGACTTTAACCTGCCAGATATCTGCTGGGAACTTAATTCAGCAGAGAGGAGGCAGTCCAGGAGATTTCTGCAGTGCATGGAGGACAGCTTCATGATGCAGCTCTTAAGCGAGCCTACTAGGGGTCAAGCTCAGCTTGACCTACTGTTCTCCAACAGAGAAGGACTGGTGGGAGATGTGACAGTGGGAGGCTGCCTGGGGTGTAGTGATCACGAGTTAGTGGAGTTTTCAATATGCAAGGAGCTAGGGAGGCACTACAACAGAACCTACACCTTGGAATTTCGGAGGGCAAACTTCAATTTGCTTAAGAAACTTATTTGCAAAGTCCCCTGGGCAGCAGTCCTTGAGAACAAAGGGGTCCAGGATGGTTGGACCTACTTTAAACAGGAGCTCTTGAAGGCACAGGAGCTGGCAGTTCCCATGTGCCGAAAGAGGAGCCGGCGGGGAAGGCAATCAGCCTGGATGAGCAAAGAGCTCCTGAAGGAAGTGGGGGAGAAAAAGAGAGTGTATCGTCTTTGGAAGGAGGGGAAGGCTTCTCCTGACATGTTTAAGGAGGTAGCCAGAGTATGCAGGAGAAAAATTAGGGAGGCTAAGGCCCAGTTAGAACTTAAGCTGGCCACCTCTGTGAAGGATAACAAAAACCACGTTTATAAATTTATCAACGCTAAAAGGAAGGGCAAGAAGAGACCCCACCCCTTACTGGACCAGGAGGGAACATTATAAATGATGATGAAGAAAAGGCTGAGGTCCTGACTGCCTTCTTCACCTCAGTTTTCAACAGTAAGGAGGGAAGAGTTCAGGGCAAGTTGCCTCTTGAACTGGAGGATGGGGTCAGGGAGCGGTGTGTTCCCCTGGAAAGAATTAGTTCAGAACCTGCTGAGTCATCTGGAGACCCACAAGTCCATGGGACCAGATGGGATCCACCCCAGGGTGCTGAGAGAGCTGGCAGCTGAGCTGGCCAAGCCACTCTCCATCATTTTCCAGCAGTCCTGGCTCACTGGAGAGGTGCCAGGAGACTGGAAAATGGCCAACGTGATCCCCATCCACAAGAAGGGTCGGATGGAGGTACCTGGGAACTACAGACCTGTCAGCCTGACCTCAGTGCCAGGGAAACTGATGGAGCAGGTTATCTTGGGGGTGATAAGAGCGCACCTGAGGGATGGCCAAGAGCTCAAGTCCAGCCAGCATGGGTTTAGGAAGGGCAGATCCTGCCTCTCCAACGTGATCTCCTTCTATGATCAGGTCACCCACTTGGTGGATGTGGGGAGGCCTGTGGATGTGGCCAGACAGAGAGGGATCTGGGGGTGCTGATTGATACCCACCTGAACATGAGCCAGCAGTGTGCCCAGGTGGCCAAGAGAGCCAGTGGCATCCTGGCCTGCATCAGGAATGGTGTGGTCATCAGGAGCAGGGAGGTCATTCTGCCCCTATTCTGCACTGGTTAGACCACACCTTGAGTCCTGTGTTCAGTTCTGGGCCCCCCAGTTTAGGAAGGACACTGAGATGCTTGAGCATGTCCAGAGAAGGGCAACGAGGCTGGTGAGAGGCCTTGAGCACAAGCCCTACTAGGAGAGTCTGAGGGAGCTGGGATTGTTTTGCCTGGAGAAGAGGAGGCTCAGGGGTGACCTTATTGCTGTCTACGACTACCTGAAGGGTGGTTGTGGCCAGGGGGAGGTTGCTCTCTTCTCTCAGGTGGCCAGTGCCAGAATGAGAGGACACAGCCTCAGGTTGCGCCAGGGGAAATTTAGGCTCAAGGTGAGGAGAAAGTTCTTCACTGAGAGAGTCATTGGATACTGGAATGGGCTGCCTGGGGAGGTGGTGGAGTCTCCGTCCCTGGGGCAGTTCAAGGCAAGGTTGGACGTGGCACTTGTTGCCATGGTCTAGCCTTGGGCTCTGTGGTAAAGGGTTGGACTTGATCATCTGTGAGGTCTCTTCCAATCTTGGTGATACTGTGATACTGTGAATCTATAGATGTGCCATAAAAATGATCAGAAGGCTGGACCACCTCTCCTGTGGAGACATGCTGCAAAATCTGTGGCCATTCAGCTTGGAGATAAGAAGGCTTCAGAGAGACCTTTTATTAGCCTTCCAGTTCCTGAAGGAGACCTACAACCCACTTCCAGCTCTGCTCCATTCCCCCTAGTCCTGTCACTCTTTCAGAATCAAAAAAGCCATTCCCCATCTTTTCCCTAGGCCTCCTTCAGATACTGAAAGGCCACAAGAAGGTCACATGGAAGCATCCTCTTCTCCAGACTAAACAGCACCAACTCTTTCAGTCTGTCCTCATAGCAGAGGTGTTCCAGCCCTCTCATCATCGTCATGGCCCTTCTCTGGGCATGCTCCAGAACGTCCACATCCCTCTTGTAATGGGGACTCCAGAACTGGATGCAGTACTCCATGTGGGGCCTCAGCAGAGTGGAGTAGAGAGGGAGAATCACTTCCCTCAACTTGCTGGCCACACTTCTCCTGATGCAGCCCAGGATCTGGTTGGCCCTCCGGGCTGCAAGTGCACACTGCTGGCTCATGTTGAGCTTCTTGTCCAGCAGCACCCCCAAGTCCCTCTCCTCCAGGCTGCTCTCCAGCCACTCACTGCCCAGTCTCTAGTTGTGCTTGGGATTGCCCCAACTGAGATGCAGGACACTGCACTTGGTCTTCTTGAATGTCATGAGGTTGGCTTGTGCCCACATCTCTGCAGGAATAGGGGGATAGCTTGTTAGTAAGGAACAGTTGCCCGAGATGAAACAAGTAC
The DNA here is from genome assembly GCF_015220805.1 of Pogoniulus pusillus. Taxonomy (NCBI): domain Eukaryota; kingdom Metazoa; phylum Chordata; class Aves; order Piciformes; family Lybiidae; genus Pogoniulus; species Pogoniulus pusillus. The sequence goes on from NC_087309.1 coordinate 19,224,538, forward strand.
AGCATAGACCTTGGGCATGCAATGTGTGGATCAGACAGACCTCAGAAGAGAAAGATAAGTAGGATCCTGTGGTCAGGACTGCTCAGATAGTTGCATAGCAACATATATCAAGGAGCAGAGAAAGTAACGAAGAAAGTAGAAACAGCATCTTTCGCCTGTGCAGAGTGTTAGCCAAACATGTAGTAGTTACTAACTTTTTTACTGAAATTCTAACCAATCAGTGATTAACATGCTAGCCCTTCTGAGACAATATATACCTGCCTATTTTTCTAATAAAGTGGAATTTTGGCTTGCATCAAGTCGTTGCCCCATCCCTTCATTGTGGCAAATGGTGACTCACGATGTGATATCAGTGCTTATCATCCGGGATATGAGGACGACCGGCCACGAGCCTCTGGGAACTGAAAGCTGCTGAAAGGAAGCAGATTGTGGGCCCGCATTTCATCACCTTCTTGAGATTGGTAGGTGAGCTCAGAGGAACTTAAACATGGGGAATCAAACCTCACATGAAGAAAGGGACATTTATAAGCTCATGAAAGAATTTGTATATGAACATAAGAAAGAGATGTACAGTTATGAGCTGGAATTACTTATGAGATGGGTCAAGGATAAATTCCCTGACACTACAGAAATTACATTTTTTGAGTCGGAACTATGGGACAAAGTAGGGATCTGTTTACGGGATCTTTCTACAAATGGTGATTCAGAGGCACAGCGCTTGATTGTACCATGGTGAAGGGTGTTTGAGGCTGTCAAAGAACAGGAGGGGAAGTTGGGGAGACCATTTGATCCCTTAGATTTAAAGAAGGAGGGAATGCAGATGAATGCACGATTCAACCCTCTGCCCCTCGCCTGCCTTTTGATGCTGAGGGCTCGCCTACCCTACCGGCGCCTAAGCCGTGAGTGCGATTTAAGCCCACTGTGGGAACTTTGCAATCAACATCATGTGATGGTTTGGGCTTTTACCTGCCCCCCCACACTTTTGGTATTGCCCCAGCTAACTCAGACAGACCCTGGGAATATAAATGAAGCTATTTATTTTACAGCAGCAAATATATAGGCAGCTATTTACAATATATACAGTTATATACAGAAATATACAAAGGATAAACAATACAGAAGCACAACTCCCCTCCCAGAAACCTGAGTCCCCAGGAGGGGCTCTCAAACCACCCCAACACCTCCCTTTCCCCTCTCAACCTTATCCCAGTTCTCAGAAAGAAGAGAGGTGCAGCCAAGAGGTTAGGGAGCAAGGTTAGTGGGAGCAAGGTTAATGAGATGTGACCAAGTCTAAAGGCAAAGGCAGAATGAAAAAAAAAATAGAGAATGTTTTACTTCTTCCCAGAGTTCTCAGCGTGACTGTGAGTGAAGAGACACAATTGTTTTTCATGTCACAGCCCATTATCTACTTCTTTTACCAAAACATTCTAGCTTGCTTCAAACTAGCACAATCCACCCCTTGTCTACTTCACTCAGAGTATCACTGAGAATTATCCAATATAATCTAAACCAATATTTACACTAAAACAATATATACAAGTTCAGTTCACACTTCAATCAGATGTAGGTGATTCAAAAGCTCAGAACAGGGACTCCCAGGTGATGTTGTGTTCGTGCTCACATACTGTAGATTTCTCTCAGTGTTGGATGCCGATGGTACCTAGAACAGAAAACTTCTAACAGCTTGTGTTATACAATCTGAATTTAAACTCTCTCAGCTAAGGTCAGATTTCTCTGTGGAATACACTGGATTTCACCATTCTCTTGCATTACTCAGTAGGTATCACCAGGACCTTCAGCAGAAACCACCCCTCGGACAGGTTTCCTTCGCTCGAAGGAGAAAATACCCAAACAGTTTTCCCTAACAGATTCTTTTCACCTACAACAGGAACTTTATCACCGTCTACTGTTTGGACCAAACCTGATTGTGCAGGTTCTGCTCTGTTTACGGAACCTCTACTATTTACCAACCTGGTAGCTTGTGCTAAATGTTTGTCCCAGTTTTTCAGAGTTCCACCCTCCATGGCTTTTAGGGTGGTTTTCAGCAAACCATTGTAGCATTCAATCTTCCCTGAAGCTGGTGCATAGTAGGATATATGATAAATCCATTCAATACCATGCTCTTTGGCCCAGTTTTTCACAAGATTGTTCTTGAAATGAGTACCATTGTCTGACTCGATTCTCTCTGGAGTTCCATATCTCCACAAGATCTGTCTCTCCAAACCAAGAATGGTGTTAGGTGCAGTAGCATGTGGAAGTGGATAGGTTTCCAGCCATCCGGTGCTGTCCTCTACCATCGTTAGCACATACTGCTTGCCAGAATGAGATCCAGGTAAAGTGATGTAGTCAATCTGACAGGCTTCTCCATACTTGTACTTTGACCATCTCTCACCATACCACAAGGGCTTGATTCGCTTAGGCTGCTTAATAGCAGCACAAATGTCACAGTCATAGATGACTTGGGTGATAGCATCCATGGACAAGTCAATTGACCTATCGCAAGCCCATCGGTATGTTGCATCCTTAATGTCCAGCTCGGCCCACTGAGCTAAGAACAGCTCACCTCGGTGTTTCCAATCAAGGTCAATGTCAAGGTTAGAGTTGGTATCAACTTGAGCAATCTTAGCAGCTTGATCTGCCTTCTGGTTATGTTTATGTTCCTCAGTAGCTCTGTTCTTAGGCATGTGTGCGTCTACGTGCCACACCTTCACTGGAGTTCTCTCCAGTCGTGCATCAATATCTTGCCATAGATCAGCACACCAAATAAGCTTTCCTTTCTTCTGCCAACCATTCTTCTTCCAGTCCTTCAGCCAACCCCATAGAGCATTGGCTACCATCCATGAGTCAGTGCAGAGGTAAAGGATAGGCCAATTTTCATGTTCAGCCACATCAAGAGCAAGTTGAACAGCTTTTACCTCAGCGAACTGACTGGATTCTCCTTCTCCATCTCTCACTTTGGTAACTCTCCTGGTTGGACTCCAAACCGCTGACTTCCATCTTCGCTTGTTCCCAACAAGATGACAGGAACCACCTGTGAACAAAGCATCGTTCTTTTCCTGATCAGAGAGATCACCATAGGGAGGAGCTTCCTCAGCACGAGTTATTTTCTCCTCCAGAGGTTTGGAACAGTCTGTGCCTTCCGGACAGTTGGTGATCACCTCCACCAGACCAGGTCGGTCAAGAGTACTCATTCATGCTCATTGGGTTATCAAAGCCATCCATTTAGACCAGGTTGCATCTGTGGCATGATGTGGTGCTGAACCTTTGCCTTTGAACATCCAATTTAGAACCGGCAGTCTAGGAGCTAAAAGCAATTGTGACTCAGTTCCAATCACTTCAGAAGCTGCTTTCACTCCTTCATAGGCTGCTAGAATCTCTTTCTCTGTTGCAGTAAAATTTGTCTCTGAACCTCTGTTGCTCTGCAACAGCAAGAGGCAATAGACATTACAGAGGCATTAAAGCACTTACTTACAAATTCTTATTAATTCTCAATCACCCTCCAGGGCTACGTCACAGCCTATTACTAGTGTCCAATTCTTCAGCGGACTCTTTCCCCAGCTTCAGGGGAAAGGAGAATCTTCCCAGCATCTGGAGAAAGGATAACCTCTGTCCTTGTCTCCTGGCTTCTTCTGGACGCTCTATCCAAAGATTATTAGGCAGGACCTCAGGTGCAGAAGGAGTACAATGTAACACTGGCCATGCAGGCCTGTCACATGCAGACAAGTGCAGTCTGCTTCCTGGTAACTTCGGCAGCAGTAGCATGCACCAGGCAATAATAAGGCAGCAGGTGCACAATAGGGTGCACGGCTGCGCAGGAGACTGAGCTCCATAGATACAGGCAGGCTTAAGCATAATAATGAGAGCAAGCGAGCAAGAAATGTGGGGTAGCCTGAACACTTTTTTTGCCTGTGTACCCCCATTTATTAAATTTGGGCCAAGATTAATGGCCCCTTGGCCACTAGAATGAACAATCAGATTTTGGCAGTCAGCCAAACCTTACCATAATAGGCAAAAGCCACAGGCCAGAACCTTCCAAATATGGAAATCGCACAGGGGCCTGACACTAGGCAGTCATGAACTGGGCGTGTGGGGGCTTACACAACCTAAAGCCTGGGCAGGCCAGACTTTATGGCACCAGGCCTATTGTGCCACTTTGTGCTCACTTATGTGTTTACCTCTGGTTATGGGCAGAAAAACATGTCCAGGCAGGACAAGGCATGAATAAGCCTATTTGGGCCTATGGGCCCTCCACCACAGTCCCATGGACTTGAACACTTTCGGATTCTGATCTTCACTTATGATGGGCAGTTTCCCCTTCCGGTCCCTGCTGTTATCTTCCATGGCTCCAGGAGTGTGGCCGGAGGACTTTGCAGTGAAGAACGAGGTAAAGAAATGGTTGAGAACCTCAGTCTTTTCCATGTCACTTGTGACCTTTTCACCTCTTTCCTTTCTGAGGGGGCCCACACCTTCCCTAGGCTTCTTCTTACCATTAATATACCTGTAGGAATTCTTGATATTCCCTTTGACCACCCTGGCTAGAATCAATTAAAATTGTGCCTTGGCTTTCCTAACCAGATCTCTAGCTGCTTGTGCGGCTTCCTTATATACCCTCCATTCCAGCTGTCCTTTCTTCCACTCCTTGTGGAGTTTCCTCTTAAGTAATAGCATGGCCATGAACTCCTTGTTCATCCAGGAAGGACTCATAGTATTGTTTCCTGCTTTCATCTTTGTTGGTATGCATTGCTCCTGGACACAGAGGAGGTGATCCTTGGATTCTAACCAGCTGTCCTGGGCCCCTCTTCACTTTGAAGCTTCATCCCATGACACTTTGGCCAGCAGATCCCTAAAGTGATCAAAGTCTGCATGCATAAAGTCAAGTGTTGTAAGCTTGGAGTGCCAAGGATCTTAAATTCAACTGTATCATGGTTACTGCAATAAAGGCTATCCCTCAGCCTCATGTCAGTCACCAGCCCTTCCCTGTTGGTGAGAACAAGGTCCAGCATAGCAACTTTTCTTGTTGGTTCCTCTAGCATTTACAAGAGGAAGTTGTCATCTATGCAATGCAGGAACCTCCTGAATTGTTGATGCCTTGTTGTGCTGTCCCTCCATGAAGACCAGGGCTTGAGGCCTGGAAGCCACTTCTATTTGCCTGTGAAGGGCCTTATCTGATTGGTCCTGCTGGTCAGGTGGCCTGTAGCAGACCCCTACTGTAACATCACCCTTCCCCTCTCTTCCCTTTAATTTTAACCCACTCTCAACTGGCTCATCATCCTTCCCCAGGTGGAGCTCCACTGATTCTAGATGGTCATCGATATAGAGGGCAACACCTCCTCCTCCCCTTCCCTGCCTATCCTTCCTAATGAACTTGTAACCATCTATGCCTACATTCCAGTCATGGGAATCATCCCACCAAGTTTCAGTAATAGGCACTGTCATGGCATCCCAGCAGCAGAGTGGCCCTTGGGTCATCCTGTTTGTTGCCCAAGCTCGGTGAATTTGCATAGTGGCACTTCAGCTGGGCTGGCCATGTGGCCTCTTGTGCCAGTTCCCCTTGATTTCCTCAGATTGTCATGCTGTGTCATGCCTGGCTTGCTTCAGGGCAGCAAGTTGAGGGCCTGTTGTGAAGGCTTTTTTTCTGAATTTTGGGTAAGATATGAGGCCAAATTTTGAAGGTTTTTAAATAATTTAATAATACATACAAAGAGAATTTCCCCCAAAATTATATATATATATATATAACCCACACAAATTCTTTATATGTGGTTAGTGAAATTATTTTACAGAATGTCTATTTACAGCAGGATTAAGGAATTTGGTAGAGGTTAGGAAAGGTTTTGGGTAGAGAGTGGCATAAAGTGCCACTGGCAAAGTCAATGAAATTTCTTAGCTACTCAAATCGAGAATGTTCAAGTACTCACTAACTGGAGTCACAGTCTCTGTGGTCCCAAAAATGTGTAGTGAAAGCCATGTGGTTGATCCTCATGGATCTAAATAATTCAGTTTGGATATTGGGGCGCACTGTCTGACAAGACTCCATGGGCATGATCGGGCTAGGAATGGTGAGCTGGAGTGGCGACGGGCTCGGAATGGCGGCTGGCTGGGAGCACCTTGGTCGGTCATCCACTGGATCAATGCAAAGTACCGTGGGATAGAATCATATACAGCAGTAGTGGCCCCAGGCGACGAAGAGGCTAGGAGTGGTGGGAGGAGGAGGGTGGCAGGAACACTGAATTGTTCTATGTATAAGATATGGGCCGAGATTGATGGTTCTTTGGCCACAATACTGTCCAATAAGCATCTGGCAGCAGGCCAAAACATGCCACACAAGGTAGAGCCCATAGGTCCGGTATCCCAAATATGGAAAGAGCACAGGTGGGCCACACGCTAAGTACGTGGACTTATGCAACCTGTTTACATCAATCTTATATAACCAGGGCAGACCAGACTCTAAGGCACCAGGCTTATGGTGCTCCTTTGTCCCTTTAATGTGTTTTCCCCTGGTTTAGACAGAAAAATACGTTTCAGCGAGAAAACATGTCCAGGCAAGCATAGGCCTGTGAATAAGCCTACTGGGGCCTATGTGGCCCTCCACCACAGGACCATCATTGGTTCTCCATCCCTCTGCCTCCAGTGAGTTGCCTCAGTTTGTCACGAGCCAGCAGATGACTATTAACCCCTTCCCCCTTCAAATCTAATTTAAAGCCCTATCAATGAGTCCTGCCATCTCCTGCCCCAGGATTCTTTTCTGCTTCTGGGACAAGCGCATTCTAATAGTTGTTAGTAGTTCTGGTGCCTTGTCAATCAAGTTGTGGTTCTAGAATCCAAACCCCTGTTGATTACACCAGCCCCAGAGCCATGATTTGAGCTGTTTTGAACACCTTCAGGGACGGTGACTCCACCACATCCCTGAGCAGCCCATTCCAATGGGAAATCACTCTCTCTGGCAAGAACTTCCTTCTAACAATCAGCCTATACTTTCCCCGGCACAACTTGAGACTGTGTCTCCTTGTTCTACTGGTGGTTGATTGGGAGAAGAGACCAAGCTGCACCTGGCTACAGCCTCCCCTCAGGTAGTTGTAGACAGCAATGAGGTCACCCCTGAGACTCCTCTTCTCCAGGCTAAACAACCCCAGCTCCCTCAGCCTTTCCTCATAAGGGTTTTTGTTCCAGGCTCCTCACCAGCTCTGTCACCCTTCTCTGAGCATGTTCTAGTATCTCAACTTCTCCCTTGATTTCAGAAGCCCATAACTGGACACAGTACTCAAGGTGTGGTCTGACCAGTGTTGAGTACAGGGGGAAGAATAACCTCCCTCATCCTACTAGCCACACTATTCTTGATATGGGACAGTATGCCATTGGCTCTCTTGGCTACCTGGGCACACTGCTGGCTCATCTTCAGCCTACTATCTATCAATACCCCCAGGCTCCTTTCCTCCTGGCTGCTCTCCAGCCAGCCTGTCTGCAGCCTGTAGCGCTGCTTGGGGTTGTTGTGGCCATAGTACAGAACCCTGAACTTGGACTTGTTAAACCTCAACCCATCGGTATCTGCCCTCTCATCCAGCCTGTCAAGGTCCCTCTGCAGGGCTCTCCTACCCTCCAACAGATCAACATCTGCTCCTAGCTTGGTGTCATCTGTAAACTTAATGGTGCTGGACTCAATCCCCTCATCCAGATCATCAATAAAGATATTGAGCAGGACTGGGCCCAGCACTGATCCTTGGGGAACACCACTAGTGACTGGCTGTCATTTGGATGGGGCACCATTCACCACCACTCTCTGGACCCAGCCTTCCAGCCAGTTCTTGACTCATATCAGAGTGAATCTGTCCAAGCCACAAGCTGCCACCTTGGCCAGGAGCTTCTTGTGGCAGACAGTGTCAAAGGCTTTGCTAAAGTCCAGGTAGACTACATCCACAGCCTTCCCCACATTCACCAGGTGGATAACCTGATCATAAATGGAGATCAGGTTGGTCAGCCAGAACCTGCCCTTCTTAAACCCATGCTTGCTATATTGTACATGTGCTTAAGAAAACACCAGGATAAATAGATTCTAGAGTAATGGTATGCATAACATCACTTTAGGAATCCCCCGCAACTGTTGTTGAGAATCTTTTATTTTCTGTACATCCAGATGGAGATCATCAGATGTAAACTAAGTTTACAAAGGAGGAAATGTGAATTCTTGCATGTGTTTTCTTTTTCGTAGTCTGTTGGAGAATTCTTGTTAGCAGAGGACACAGAAATGATAAACATGAGCAACTGTGCTGAGAAATGGCCTTGGGACACTGCTAGCCCAGGAAATCAAACTGTAAACAAGTGAGCACCACAAACACAGCTGCAGTGGGCAGAGTTAGATAGCCAAGGGGGCTGGAGTAGGTGGTCCGGAGGGCTGATCCTTAGAATGTTATGGTATGCTGACCTATCCATGCCTTATGTGTAACCTTGTACCCTCTGATTGTAACCAATCTTAGTGGAGCATGCTGTTGTAGAGGCAGGAATTAACGTGTGGCCAAGTGAGAAATATTATACAAAAGTAGTTATTTTATTTTCCCAAAAACCCACCCCCAAAACTATATATACAAAGATTAATTTTGTTTAATTAGCAGATTCAGTCACATGAGAATTATCTACAGGGATACCATCAATAATCTGACTATTTTGGAAGTCAGAAGTTGGAAAAGGCTTTAGCTATGAATTAATAGTGGGTTTCTTACTAATAAAGTTGAGCCAAAATAACTCACGATCAGGCTGGCTTCCTGGTGGGGTTTGTTTCTCTCGTTCTCCTGCAGAAGCTGTTGGAGAGTCGTTAAGAGGTATTCAGTTCTTACAAAGGTGTCAGTGGGGAAGCAATCCTTTGAAGCTTTCTGTATTCACCTTAGGCGAGCAAGGGGGGGGGGGGGGGGGGGGGGAGTCTCAGGAAGACACGAATGTCCAGGCAGTAACCAAGTCCAAGGCGGGAACCCCCAAAGGCGGGAAGCCCCCCAGTTTATACCCTTGCTAGACAAAGGGCAGAGTTACCACACCTTAGGCATGAAAGCGCACAGCCAATCCCAGCCAGATCCAAGTGCGGGCACTGCACAGGGCACTCCTAGTGTGGGCAGGACCCCTTTGTTCACCTCCTTCATGCCTGCGGGGCAGGCGAGGCGGGGGGGAACCATGCGGCTTTCCCCCTCCCATTCAAGCCACGGAGAGAGAGGAATTTAGGGGTACACAGGACTTCCAGGACACACGCCTATTGCTAGAATGCATATAAGTCTCTGCCTCACAGAAATAAAGTGGATTATGACCATCTAACCATATTGGTGAACAAAGAGCCATTTTACCCGTAGCACTCCACCAACAGTAGTCTTACCTTGTATGTCTCCCAGAGCTTCTTTTTGCTTTCCTCTCTGTTTCATTGCACTTCTCTAATTTCTAGTCTTCCATTCACTTTCTATCTTTCTTGGATGCAGTGGGATTTTGGAGACTACACATTCCTGCATTCAGTCAAATTGTCAAACCTCTGCATGATGTGACTTGTAAGAGAAACAATGTCGAGTGGGGACCTGAACAACAAGCCGCTTTTGATCAGATCCAGCGAGAAGTAGTCCATGCAGTGGGCTTGGGAGCTGTGTGATCTGGTCCAGACATAAAAAACATTCTGTACATGGCTGCCAGTGACAATGGTCCAACTTGGAGTCTCAGGCAGAGAGCTCCAAATGAGACATGTGGTCATCCACTTGGTTTCTGGGGTCATAGGAACAGAGGCTCAGAGTCAAATTATATCCCAACAGAGAAAGAGATAGTAGCAGCCTATGAAGGAGTGAAAGCAGCTTCTGAAGTGATTGGAACTGAGTCACAATTGCTTTTAGCTCCTAGATTGACAGTTCTAAACTGGATGTTCAACGGCAAAGGTTCATCACTGCGTCATGTCACAGATGCAATCATTGTTTCCCTTTCACAGTCTGAAATATAGTTCTTCTCACCAAAAGATTCTAGCTAGCTTCAAAATAGCACGAGTGGTAGATTTCAAAATGTGGTAAGTTGTTTGTTCTTTATTGCTTGTCCCCATTTAACCCTCTAAGATGAGAATTCTTGCTTTAACATAAAGCAACATCAGGTTGTAGATTTACACATTGTGTGTTGAATACTGTATCTCTATCCTGTAATTTTTCTTTAATTGTGTTCCCAATTGCAAAGTGTCCAGGATAACAGCAGTCATCATTGGTATGTGGTTAAATGATATCAGTGATGCACATGGTAAAACATGGTTTTTGCAGGGTTAAATCAGATCATCAGCTGCTGTGGCAGGTGAGATATTAACTGGATTGATGCAGCTGCTTCTTGCAAAAATAATCTACACAGCTCTGAGCTTTCATATTAATATAATTTCCGAGGTGCGAGATGTGTGTGTGCATACACATAAGAAAATCAGAATACTTTTTGAATTTTAAACTGTTGTGTATTTTCTTTGGGAGTTTATAAAGCTGTTACATTATGTCTCTTTTTTCTTTACCTCCCTTCTCACTTATGTGCTTTACCATCTTTATATATGCTTATTAGATTCACTGAATTTACAACCACAAAGGACCTTCTGGTTAAGTAATCTGACCTGCATGAGTCACAACATAGGTTTCACTACACCTAATCCTAAAACTTGTAATTGAACTAGAACACAAAATGGTGAAAAGCACTAAGTTTTGGGGGATTTGCATTTAAAACAGGAGTAAAATAACTTCTTTACAGCTGGAAGATTGAATTTGCTCTCCTACCTTGTCATAACAACATTCAAACTAAATTTTCTATGTTCTTTGATTAGTGAAAGAGTCCATATCCTCTGCATAGAAAACAGAAAGAATGCTTCCTTTGTGAAATTATTATTTCTTCAGCTTTTTTTCATCATCTTTTAAAATGAGGCTAGTTAGAAAAACATAATATTTTCCACATTTTCTCATTTCAAGATTTTTTTTTCAATTCATTCTGCTTTTCCAGAATGAAACTAAATAAAGGTTGTATATATCTTCCTCCTTCTGTTCTTTCATGCTTGTAAACTTTTTCATATCACTGGAAAGCCACTAGAACATGTAAGAACAAATTTTAGGTATTTAAATTGCTACTTTGAAACACTTTTATCCTTTAAATGTTTTAGTGTGATATTTAAGAACATAAAAACACTTCATAATTTGCTAATAATTAAAAAAAAATAAGTTGAATCGGCACTTTTGGATTAAAAAATAAATTCAAAGTAAGCTACAGTACATGTTGCCCAACATTCACCTAGGCAATCATTCTAAGAGAAACTAAGTTTGAGGAATTTAAATATTAGAGATCTTTCCTTAATTTATATAAGTAGTGAATGTCAATAGAGAAATACAGTTGTTGATGTCCACAGTGTTACTTTCTTTCTAATGAAAGACAGAGATGTATTTTGCAAAGGTTTCCCTTGTTTTCCTGCTGGCCAGTTTTTCTGGGGCCTCATATTATTAGCATCCACCTTTGCAATGCAACAACTTATTGTCATGGAATAGGAAACACGCCTTATGAATCTCTGTGGTGGAAGGTCCAAATTATGTCTAGAACACGTATCCATCACACACCCTAAACACCTGCCCAAATACCCACCTTGCCTCCCCCCTTCCTGCTTCTTCTTCCTGGGTGGAAGAAGCGGGAAAGCAGACAAAAAGCTTTGGCACCTCTCAGTCTATCACAGACCCCATGTTTGGCCTTGTTTTCCATCATGCTTTGTTTTGTGATAAACACAGATCATGACCCTAGATCTGTGCATCTTCCTTTTTTTGAAGAAATAATTCAGGATTTATTCCAGGAATGGTTTTCCCTGTTGCTATTGGTCAAAGATGCTCCCAAAAATGCTTAGAAACCCTAGCAATTTTGCTTGTTTGCTGCTGCTGCTTTTGTTTTGTTCACTACCTGTTTGCCTTACGTGCCTCTGTGTGCCGCTACACTTTGCATTACACATAAGTGGGGACTTGCCTGCAACCTTGACTATGACCTTGCCTGGGTAACAGCCCAGCAATGACCTAGCAACAAGTTTCGACATTGGGACTTGCCGGCCCACCACTCCAGCCTGACATGCCAGCCCGAGGGCTGACTGCATGCTATACGCAGTACTCAATCAGACTGCTCCAGCCCGCAAACCTGGACCCTGCTTTGCCCATGTGGCTGCTGACCACCCAATGACTTCCTGACAGCCACAGAAGACCTCTCTCATGTCTGTGGGCCTTCTCAGACAGTGTGCTCAATTTGGACTGAACCAACATCAGAACCCCATTGGATCATTACCACATGAAGTCCACCACATGGCTTTCACTACATATATTTTCCTGCTTCTGTTTTTGGAGTGCAAGTATTGAGACTTTTGACCAGTGAGTACCCTAACTCTCTTTACTTGTTTGTAGAAGTTTATGCTTAACCTTTCAGCAGCAGTTTGTGCTGCAAGCCTCTCTAGTTATAAACATTTCTAAAGATTTTTCCTAAATCATTTGACTGTGTATATATATATTTTCTGCAAAACAGTTTTACCAACCACATAACAGAATCTATGTGTGTTAATTGTAAATAAGTTTGGGAAAGTTTTCTTTGTATAATTAATAAACTCTTAAATAATTTTTTACATCGGCCTCATGACAATTCAATCCTAACCCAGACTCACACCTCTCCTCAACAGTCTGATGAATTCAAAGTAGTTATAGCTGAGGGCTTCTGTTATCATTAAGAGACACTAACATTTGCTCTGTCCCATAAATGAAACAAAAAGACATCTTAAAGATCTTCAAAGACATAATACTCAAATCCATTCAGAGAAAAACATGTCTGCAATTCTGATCTCTAAGACATTACTACATTTATTTTAAATTCACATATCCTCTCAAACCACTGCATCTTTGTTAGTGTGCATCCATCCCCACATCTGTAAAACAGAGATTTCAAAGTTTATGCAGTTAGTGGATGTTCCTTGCTCTGTGCGAACGAGTGACACAGAAAGTTGTGACTAATATCAGAATCATAAGTGACGATATGTTTTATTCATAAACCCTGCATCTCCAGTGAAATTAAAAGCAAAGCAAAGGGTTGAATCTCTGAATCTTTTTTCCTGGAGTCTGTAATCCAATAAAGGTTTTATATTAGCTATCGATATGTATCTCTGACTCGGCTTAATAACATCTTATTCCCTGTTTTCAGCAGCCATCAATAATATTTCTGCCTGTCCGCTCAGGTCCCTATCTCTGCGTGCAATTGCATTATAAGGGTCTATAAGCCCAATTTGCTTCACATTCTTATTTTTGGAAAAGGCTGGCTGGCTTTCATAATGAGAGCAGCTGCCAAGAAGGCTTGACAGAGTTTGTGACCCAGCTGGCTTATAATCTTCATTCAATATCACAGGAGCCTAAACTCCCAGACCAGCTGATAAGTCAGAGTGTATAGGCAGGACATGGCAGTAATATTCTTTGTGATTTCTCATTAAGGACAGGGATATCTCAGTGAATCTCTCATATCCTGGATAACACATTATTTTATTTTCTTTTCTCTCTTTTTTGTCTCCTTTATTTTTTTTTTCCTTTGGTAACAAGACCAGTGTTGTCCTAATTTTTAAAATTATGGTTTAAAAAATGGCAGTTTAAAAAGTATTTGAGTTCCCTTGAATAACTTTTAGAAAACAAGGATCCGATTGTACATTTGAAATCAATAGCAATTCACCCTGGCCCCTATATAAGGTATGTGTGCTGACATCCTCTCAGAATCAGGGAAAATATGGTAATGAGTGAACCCAAGAAATAATTTAATCAAATTTCTGTGACATAAAGTTGGATCAGTTATGTCTCCAGGATCTTCAGGCCTCAGTCACCACTGTAGCATCCCCAGACTGTCTCTTTGTTGCTTCAAATTGTAACTCATCAAAGTTTTTTTTGGAATCTCAAGTCCTCTACAGCTTACAGTTTTCACTCTGAAGACAGAAACAACTTGATTTACCTTACACATTCCTCAACCTTTGAACACGTAATCTCTAGGTCTTTTACTCTATCATCGTTGAGCCAAGTTTTCTACACCTCTGCTCATATCTGCCACTATTTTCACTCTCAATTTACTTTATGGACTATTAAATTACATACAGAGATACTTGCAGTACAGATACATCTCCTACATTAGGCAGTCTGCCTAGATTCCTGAGTTGGAGCCCTGTTGTCCTTTAACATTTCACCTGGATTCAGCTGTGTGAAAGTTAAACCTCCACTTTAAATCTTCCTATGAGCCTAGACATCTTTCAAATGGCAGAGACAGATAGCTCCAAAGTGCAAATTGTCTCATCCAGTTTAAAGATTTTTCTTCAGAAGGTTTGAGGTACTTTTTGAGATAGCAGTCTTTCTCTGTTGACTACAGTGGAGACAAGTTATGACTAGAGACCAAATTTTACAGGACTATCAACATGAATTCCTGCATTAACAGAGAAAATTAATAATTTATCTTTTTCTTATAGGTCTTCATGTCACATCTAAGTTTTGGTTACACTCTGTCAAAGCATTTATCACCCTTGTGATAACAGTATTTGGACTCTTTCATATGCATACTTTTCACAAGAGACTCCTTTGCTGCACCTGATCAGAAATAGCCCAGGAGATATTAAGGGAAGGGACTCAATGGTCAGTCAGAAAAACGCAAACCCAGACATCTTTATACAATATTTTTCATACAATCTTATGACTTCTTTTGTAATGTTCAAAGTCTCACTCAAAGCATAAATATTTAATAATAAAATACAAAATAAAAATAAAATAAATGAGACCAATGTTAAATAAAATAGAAAAGATCCTAGCTTGTCTGAAAGGACAGTTTCATGAACATGAGAATGAAAAACACTTGAAAGGCATATCACTGAGAAAGAGATTGGATAGTTTAGAAAATGAAGAAGCCTCTTTTTCTTTTTATTTATTTTTTAATCTCTGGTTTCAGTGGGGGTTTTGTTTGTTTGTTTGCTTGTTTTTCATTAATCTGTTTTTAAATTTCTTATTGAGATTTTGTGCATTGGGAACCACAGACCTAAAAATCCTCTAAGGACTAGAGGAGTCTAGGGGGTGGACACAGGACAGTGTAAAAATTGTTATTCAATCCCACTATTCTGCTATTTCTTTGTAAGGTGACAGTGTGGTGGAGGGGCAGCAGCCCCAAAACTGAGGCTTCACCATGCCTCTACATGCCTGGACATGTTTTTCTGCCAGGACCCACGAGGCAGCAAACAAAGTGTGTAACACATACACACCCAGCCCGTGTGCTCCTGAGGTCCGGGCAGGTAATCCCCTATTGGGAGGTCCAGGCATATCTCTATTGCCTATTGGGGCAAGGTTTGGCTTACGGCCAGCCTGATTGGTCATTTTAGATGTCCAACGAGCCACAAATCTTGGCCCAGAGTCCATAAAGAGGGGTGCACAGCAGCACCATGTGTTCAGACGGTCCAGAGGTTCAAACCGTTCAGAAGCTTAGAGCATTTAGACTCAGCTCTTATCCACAGCAGCATCCTGCTGCCCTGACCTGCTTGCATGGCCTAAACACAGGATCAGGACTTACTCACTTGCAAGCATTACAGAGGCTCAGACCTCATGCATTGATCTCAAGACGCAGTCAAGCTATCTGCAAGCCCTTTGAGAAGCAAAGCACATTCATGCCTGCACTTCATACATATGGGGAGCCGAGAACCCCCGGCCTAAGCCTAGAGCTATCTTGATTCATCTACGAAGCTCGTCTCCATGCAGCACGGCATAGATCCTGCTTGCACGGCATAAATACTACTTGCCAGCTATTCTGTAACTCTGGAAAGACCCAGCGCCCAGCAGACCCTCAGACAGTCTGCAAACCTGCAAACACAGCCTGCTAGCTGTGAGACCGTGTCAGAAGCTACACGGACAAATCCTTCTCCTGCACCTGGAATTCCTGATCATCCCTGGACACATGGCTTCCAGAAGAAGCAACAGCTCCAAGGCAGAGACTACTTCAGCCCAGGAGAGAAGGTTATAGAAATACTGTTACCCCAGAGACTGGGAAAAACTTTATCATCCCTTGCAAGCCGGGACAGACTCCAGCTCACCAAGACCCCAGTACTGGGCACACGCTGAGACAGAATCCCAAGAGGGTGATTAATGATTAATACTCAAGAGCATCACATCTAAGTAAGCTTTAAACCTTTGTAATATAAGTTATCTTCACCTGAAGAGTACACATAGTTTCAGCCCTCACTGGGCAGATACTAGAGTTGTTAAGAGGCATTAAGCCTAAGAAAATATTTCTCTCTGTCTATAATTGTTCATAATTTGATATTCCCACTTAATAATCAATCCTTGTAAATATATCCCAAAGCTATTTTCATAACTTTGTAAACGAACCGGATTGGGGGTGGTACAAATTTGTAAATATTAATTTTAATAAATAATTTTATAAAAAAATCAAAACCTCTCAAATTAATTTCTCACCTCCCCCTAACAGATGAGGAATAGAGAAATCCTCTCCATGACAGGCAGCAAGGCCAATTTGCTTTCCTTTCTTTTTCCTCTTGCCAGCTGTCTCTGGGGAGAGCTACTTATCTAGGTAAACATGTAGAGAGTGGGCTTTGTTATGTCTGGAGAGGCCTTGTGTTGTGGAGGCACAGAATTAATGTAGCTGAGTCAGGAATTTTATAGAAAAATAGAGTTATTTTATTTTCCCAAAAGCCCGCTCCCAAAACTATATACAGAAATTAATTTAGTTTTAATTACCAGATTCAGCTCGTTTGAGAAGATCTACACAATGCCATAGATAATTTGACTATTTTTAAAATCAGAAGCTGGAAAAGGCTTTAGCTATTAGTTAAATAGCGTTTCCCACTTAATAATAAAGCTGAGCAAAAATAACTCACAGACAGGCTGACTTGGTCCAGCCTTCTTTCAGAAGCCACAGAAGAGTCGTTAAGGGTCGTTAAGGTCTACACAAAGGACATGAATGGGTGAAGAAGTCCTTCAGAACACTGAGCTCTTTCTGTATCCAGGCCAGGCAAGAGGAGGGGAGAAGTATCAGGCAGGCACGAACGCTCAGGTGGGAACAAACTCCAAGGTGGGAACCCCAAAGGCGGGAAGTCTCCTGTCCCGGGTTAGGGCAGATCCCTCCCCCAGGAAGAAATAAACTCACCACAACACAGACCCCTTTTTTTGAGAGTCAGGGAAAGATGAAATTGTGTTTCTTATAGTATAACAATGTAAATAGAGATAATAACTAGAGAAGGAAGAAAAAAAAAATACAATAACCTTAAGGGAGATAGGGGAGGGGTCAAGCGGCGGCAAAGTAGCAGGAGCAGCAGCAGCCAAAACAGCAGCCGGGAAGATAGGCAAAGCTGAAGCAGCAGAAGCCATCAGGAGAAGGGGGAGAACAAGCTGTGCTTCTAGACATTAAGCTCTTGATGATCCAATGAAATTATATTAATTTATCTATTGTTGCCATTATGTGGCCTATCCCTGGAGTGTTCATCTTTCCCCTATGTCTGAGCTAGAGAATCAGTTCAAACGGCCACAATCCACCCCTTTAATATAATTTACCATTGCAGCATCAAGTCATTCTACGTAACTAGGGATAACATCAGTATAGTAGATGGTCGTTGTCCAGGCTTCAAGCTTCTTTCTTCAATTTCCGGTCATTCATCTTCTCATTTCCGTCTGTCTCAGGCATTGGCTAGCTCAATGGATTTCTAGAAGAGTCTGATGTTTTCTTCAATGAATGGAATAGAGCAGGACTCTTGGCACTCACAGGGTTCATGCTGATGGAGAGTGGGGTCTTCATGGTTTTTTTGGGCACCATAATCATCTGCAAAAGAACTCATAACAACATGTCTACATTCTTTCTGCCAATGTCAGATTCTTTTGTGGCACACATCGAATTTCACCATTCTTCTGCATAACCCAATATGTATGACCAGGTCGTTCAGCAGAACCCACCCCTAGGAGAGGTGTAGCCTTCCCTGAAGGGGAGAATACCCAAACAGACTTGTCCAACAAATTCTTTTCACGAATGACAGGAACCCTGTCACCTTCTACCTTTTGTAAGACCTCTGAATGAACTGGGCCAGCTTGGTTGGTGGAACCTCTACTATTCACTACCTGAGTGGCTTGGGCTAGATGTTTCTCCCAGTTCTTTGAGGTTCCTCCCCCCATTGCCTTTAAAGTTGTTTTTAGCAAGCCATTGTAGCATTCAATTTTGCCTGAGGCAGGTGCATAATAGGGGATGTGATAAATCCACTCAATGTCGTGCTCTTTGGCTCAAGTTTTTATGAGATTATTTTTAAATTTTTAAAGTGGGTACCACGACCCTGAGATTAAGAGTCTCATACTCTACCGACTGAGCTAGAAAATCAGCTCAAATGGCCACATCCCCCAATATTTATACCTTCCCTAGACAAAGAGCAGAGCTACCACTTCCTAGACGTGAAGACCACATCCAATTACAGCCCAACTCCAGCACAGGCACTGCACGGGGCACCTCTCATGCTGGAAGGGCCCCTTGCTCTCCTCCTTCATGCCTGCAGGGCAAGGCGCGGGGAGGGGTGTGTGTGGGGAAACACGCGGCTTTTCCTCTCCCATTCAAACCACAGGGGGAGAGGAATTTAGGGGTACACAGGACTCCAGGAGATCTTGTTGGGCCTGTGGGTGGCAGAGTGTGGTGGCTTAAATAGCCTTGTTTACAAGTCTATACTTGCCTGGACATGTTTGCCCTCCAAAAGGTGTTTTTCTGTCCAAACCAGGGGAAAACAAATTAAGTGGACAAAGGAGCACAACAAGCCTGGCGTCTTAGTGTCTGGCCTGCCCTGCTTGTAAGGTTGAGGTAAACAGGTTATATAAGCTCACGTACTTAGTGTGTGGGCCCACCTGTGCTCTCTCCATAGTCGGGGGTACCAGACCTGTGGACTTTTTATTGGCTTTCCCAACGTGAGGCTAGAGATTTTTGAGTGATTGGAAAATTAGCTCTGGGAATTAAGATGAAGCTAATCAAGCAGCTATTGTACTTGGTGGGGATTGCTGTGTGGCCTGTTTTCTGTTTTTTTGTGTACAATTGGATCAAAGATCAAATTGGTTATTTCTTGCTTCATGTAGTTTTTAAGAAGGCTAAAGTTAAGCTTTCAAACATGTTCTGGAGCTGGGGTGATTTTATTCTTGGTTATGCTGGTTTTAATATCTCTGAGAATATTACCAAGGATATTACAGGAGCTCTGGTCAATAATGTGACAATCAATGGAAATTCTGCTTTAAATATGGCTCTAATGAGAGTTATTCAGCCTAAGACAGGAATTCCAACTGTTTGTTTAGGTACATGCTCGTGTAAAACTGTTTTTCTTCTCACAGTTTTTAACATTTGCCCCACGTTGGGCGCCAATAAAAAAATGTGATGGTTTGGGGGTTACCCCGCCCCTCCCACACTGTGTATTTGCCCCAGCTAACTCAGACAGACCCTGGGAATATAGATGAAGCAATTTATTTACAGCTAGCAGAATTTACAAGCAGCTATTTACAATATATACAGTTATATACAATTATATACAGAAATATACAAAGGATAAACAATACAAAAGCACAGCTCCCCTCCCAGAAACCTGAGTCCCCAGGAGGGGCTCTCAAACCACCCCAACACCTCCCCCGGCCCTCTCAACCTTACCCCAGTTCTCAGGAAGAAAAGAGGTGCAGCCAAGAGGTTAGGGAGCAAGGTTAGTGGGAGCAGGGTTAATGAGATGTGACCAGGTCTAAGGCAAAAGCAAGAGTGAGAAACAAAATGGAGAAAAAGTCTTTCTTCTTCCCAGAGTTCTCAGCGAGACTGTGAGAGAAGTTGACATCAATTGTTTTCATTTCACTGCCTGTTATCTAGTTCTGTTACCAAAACATTCCAGCTTGCTTCAAACTAGCACCGGACTGTACCTTATTTGGCATGTTTTGGCCTACTGCCAGATGCTTATTGGACAGTATTGTGGCCAAAGGACCATCAATCTTGGCCAACATCTCATAAATAGGGCGATTCAGTGTTCCTGCCACCCTCCTCCACCCACCGCTCTTAGCCTCTTTGTCGCCTGGGGCCACCACTGCTGTATGTTTCCAGACCATGGTACTTTGCACCCATCCAGGGGAACCATCAACCAAGGCACTCCCAGCCAGCCGCCATCCCAGTTCGTCATTCCCAGCCCGATCGTGCCCATGGAGCCTTCTCAGACAGCGTACCCCAATATAATATTTGAACCATTCAGGTCCACAAGGATCAACAGCGTGGCTTTCGCTATACTTATTTGGGACCACTGAGACTGTGACTCCAATTAGTGAGTAACTGAACAATCTTGATTTGAGCAGCTAAGAATTTCAGTGACTTTACGAGTGGCAACTTTATGCCACAGGATTCTCTATCCAAACCTTTCCAAACCTCTATCAAATTCCTTAATCCTACTGTACATAGACATTCTGTAAAATAATTTAACAACCACATACAAAGAACTTGTGTAGGTTAACTGTATATAAGCTTGGGGGGGGAGGATTCTCTTATTATATAATATTCAATTATTTAAAAACCTTTCAAAATTCAGCCTCCTATCTTACCCCTAAATTCAAACAAAACCCCTTCACAACACAGAGGCGTTGGGGAAGGGTAAAAAAAGGAGCATTGAGGATTGTAGATTGAGTTTCAAGTTGGGAGAAGTTTTAAAGAGTTTGCTATGGACTGCTATATATTCTCTGTCATTTTTCTGTATCTTTTATTTTCAAAGATAATTCTCTATTTCTTTCCAATTCATTTGAGAGTGTCCCATTCTGTCCACTCTTAAAAAAAAAAAAAAAAAAACATGACAAGAGAAGACAAGACTCTGGCTAACATCATAGATGCCTTCCAACTTGGACAAGCAGAATTGTTTTAAGCTCAGAGAGAGTAGGTTTGGACTGGATGTTAGGAAGAAGCTCTTCAGTATGAGGGTGGTGAGACTCTGGAACAGGTTGTCTAGGAAGATTGTGGATGCCTCTCTCTTTCAGCTATTCAACACTAGGTAGGACGAGGCCTCGAGCAACCAAGTCTATTTGAGAGGCATCTCTGCCCTTGGAGGGGAGGCTGGAGTAGACATCTCTAAGTCCCCTTCCATCCTAAGCCATTTTATGATTCTATGAAGTCAGACTTAAATGCCAGCATTAGACATTATCATGAATGTAACCAAAATGACATTTGCTTTATAGTCCTTTCGGCATTGTAGTCATCTTCTTTTTCATTGTATGGGGTTTTATGAGCATAAGGAAAGTAAAACATTAAGAAATTTTACACAGTATGGCAAATAGTTTACTTCACAGATGGGTCTAGTGATTATTTTTAAGGTTCATTGCAGTTGGGATAAGCATGATGTTTAATTTCTATCACTACTTATTGTACTGTTAACATGGCATGAAAATTGCAGGATAAAAAAATAATTAAAAAATAGTCCAGGTTAAACAAATTTTACTTCATTCTGTGACTAAACTGCTCTCTACTCAGGTAATTGCCCATGGAGTCAGTTAGAGTGGGTGAATACAGGAAGAATTCTCGTACTAGTTTTCATATCAGTGTGTCGCAGAGGGGGACTCTGACACCTATGCTGATTTTGGTGGAGGGGAGAAATTAAGGCAAGAGGATATTTATAAAAATATATGTATTTATTAAACTCGATATTCTGAGAACTCGCCACCCCCAACCACTGAACTTTAATATTAATATTTGTTTTTACATGGTTATGAAGACATTATGGGAATATATATCTACAAAAACTTATTAGTAACTAGCAAACATTGAAACTATTAACAGAGAGAGAGTTTCCCCCGTGGCTTAATGATGCTTGGGGTCATAGAATCAAGCAGGTTGGAAGAGATCTCCCAGATCATCCAGTCCAACCTAGACTAGGTTGGATCATCCAGTCCAACCAGTCTAGGTTGGACTGGTCTAACACTATAATCTGCTTTCTGCTTTATGGCAAAGATAATAGAAATTACAGAGGCATTCAACTATTTACTCACAATTCAGATTGATCAATAATCACCCTCCAGGGCTACGTCACAGCCTATTGCAAGTATCCAATTCTTCAGGGTCTCTGCCTGTGGACTTTGAGGCTGGAATCCTCTGGCGTTAGAGGAAATGGCAGTCTCTGACCTTATGTGGCTGGATCCTGTTGGCTGCTCTCTCTAGGGGTATATAGGCAGGAACTCCAGGTGCAGAGGCAGGATTCTGTGCAGTCTAAGCACAAGTCTAACACTGGCTTCTCAGGCCAATTGAATGCAGACAAGCAGATCTGCTCTTGACAACAAGCTGGAATGGTGGACACCAGGCAATCATATAAAGTCAGGCATAAAGCTGCAAGGCAGTACGCATGCAGGCAAGCAAGCAATGGGGCGGAGCTGCAAGTAATGTGGGGATAGGCTGCACCTGAGCCCATGTACCCCTATTTATTATATGTGGGCAAAGAATTAATGAACTTACTGGCCACTAGAATAACCAATCAGGTTGGCAGTCAGCCAAACCTTACCATACTGGGCAAAACCCACAGGCCTGGACTACCCAAATATGGGAATCACATGGGCTTACAGCAGGGAGACACGAGCTGGGTGTGTAGTGGCTTACACAATCAGGTGTCCTGGGCAACTGACTTTATAGCCCCTATGTCTTGTGCCCCTTTGTGCTTGTTTACCCCTGGTCCAGGCAGAGAGACATGTCCAGGCAGAGCAGGCATAAATAAGCCTGCTTTTGGGCCTACAGGCCCTCCACAACACAGTGATAAGAAGTTATTTAGAAGTATCGCATATTAGGAAAAGTATAGCTAAAGTTAAAAACAAATAGCTAAAGGTAAGCCACAACCTGAAAACTGCACATTACCTGCTTGCAGCAGAGAAACTCACCTCATTAAATCGAAACTCATGAGCTCACTGTGCATTAAATACTTAGCTCCATTTGTTTCACTGCTGCTTTCTGTTCAGCTCTCACCTGTTTTCTGCTCTGTGTACCATATCTGACTGAGAGTTGGTATAAAGCAATTCATTTCAGTGAAACTCTAAGAAGTTTACCTATAAAACTTGCCCTCACTTTCTTTTATTTTTTCTTTTATTTCCCTAAACTGTATAGTGGTTATAGTTCCTTCTTCAAGACAAAGATCATTTACACTGTGTATCAAACTGGGATGAGGCTGTCAAGCTTTTTCTTTTTTTCTTTTTTCTTTTTTTTTAATATCTGAACATCATTGAAGAGCATTGATAGGATTTGCAGAAGAATCATCTTTCCATGTTTTGGAATGATGAGATTTCAAATATTGCAGAGTTTTAGTTATATTTGCTAAAGCTTCTCCTGAGGTATGTAACTGTCAACCAAATGGAAAGGTAAAAAATGGTGAGGATAACAAAGAAATAACAATAACGTCAAATTAATACTAAATACAATTATTTCGAAACCATCCCCATGGGGTCAGTAGTAAGCTACTTTGCTAATAATGTAAGAAACAGAAACTGTGGTGGAGAAAGAGCATATGAGATGGGGAAAAAAAAGGTTTTATAAAAATCAGCTTTATTAATGGTTGACGCTGCAAGAAAATAGTTCAGGGAATCATTATCTCAAAAATAGCAGCCCAAACTGACAGGAATGGGTGAAAACTTCATGACCCCACAGACTAGTGGATTTCACAGTTCCTTGATTTTTTCTTTTTAAAAATTAGGAGGTGGAGAAAAGAAAAAGAAAAGGAATAGCCTGTTCTCTGAAGCCTTGGGGCTTTTCTGCTATTGCAGAAAGGAAGTAGAGTGAAAAACAAGCATAAACAAACTAGACACACTGCCTACAAATAACCAACAGAAACTAAAGATGCTATTAAAATTGTACAATAGTTTAAGGTCAACATATTCCCTTTTCTAAGTTTGTGAAAGCCTGACCCATATAAGGTATTAAAATTCATAACACATGAAACTCCTGGAAGCAGTTTCTCTTTTCATAAGCATAAATTTCACTGCCTACATGTAGCATTTAAAGGAAACCATCCAGATAATTACAATTCCTATACATGAAATTTCAAAGTTAAATGTTTTTTCTTCATTTCTTTAGTATAAAAAAAAAAAAAATTACTGCTTAGGGAATGCAAAACTTTATTCTAAAATAATATCTCTTAAATACCAGTATCTTTGTAAAAGAACAGAATAATTAAAGTACGTCAAGTAAAATAGGTTTATAAGTCTAACTATTTCACTATTCAGTATGTAACCTTTATGAAAGAGGGGAAGTTCATTGTAAGTGTATGTACTGTTTTTAAATTGCTATCATTTCATTATTTAAGCATGAGTCAAAGTGCATGTGGCTGTCAGTCCAGTGTCTGGGAGCTTTCAGATTCCTTCTCATAGTTCTCTTTTTTTTTTTTTTTCTTTTTTTTTTTTCTGATAGATGGAACTGTTGAAACAAGGAAATAAATCACACACAATTAAAATTAATAAAAAATGGTAAAAAAAAAAGATGTATCAGTGATTATATTAAAGAAAATGAGAGGTGGAGAGAAGCTGTACCATTAAGTGATAGCAACCATGGGGTGGATTCCTTCATTTATTATTCATATACACTGATACCTGAATTTTAATTACAACCTCCAATGTGATTGACATCTATCAGGATTAATTAGTTCTTCATCATGAAGTGGGGCAAACTTGGCCTTGAGATGGATTTAAAAAATAACTGCAAGTGGTAGGAGGCGTTCGTGGTAGGAGGCCTTCATGGTAGCATGGGAACGATATTAGGGACTTTCTTCCCTCGTGAATGCAATTTAAGGAATGTACAGCATTTCATGTCTTCTCCTTTTGTTAGTTAAAAGCATATTTTACATTTTGTATTGGGAGACATGTAATCAGTTCACAGAATCACCAGCATGGTTCCAGGAATGGAGTGGAATCGAGTGCACACTCAGGAAGTCTGCAGATGACACATGAAATCAAGATATTTGGTCCTATTGACGTGCTGAAAGAAATTGAGGAAATCCAGGGGGATTTTGACAGGCTTATGTGGTGGAGGGTTACAAAGCCCTCTTACAAAGCCCTCATTTATACAGAATTGTGGCTCGAAGGACTATCAGTTGAGGAGTTAAAACCTTGCTCTCATTTGCCTGTATGACTACAGTCGCTGTCCCAACCACCGTTTCTATCTGTGGGAAGATTTCTCCACCAGAGGGACATAAAGCTGTAAACATGAGCCATTGTTTTGGGAAAAACACCTTGGGTCTGAGACACTGCGAGCACCCTATGCACACCTGCTGGGGGCTGACCCCTGGGTGCTACCACAGGCTGTTTTTGGTAAAAAATAGCCTATCTCTGTGAATTACACATAACTTTGAACCAATCAGTATTGTCCAGCTAGCATCAGTCTGGCTGGATACACCTCTTCTGAAACACTATAAAAGATGCTGCATTGCCTTCCTTGCTTGCTTGCTTGCACCGCTCGCTCACACACACACACACACACAGAGCACGGCTTGGGATGGCACGGTTACAGAACCAACTCACCAGCTCTTCGATCTGCACCAGTCTCCAGACAGAAGCCTGCACCCAACTTGGCTCGGACCCGTGGAAGCTCAGACAGCGCACCCTGATCCACAATATTTAGGATTTTCAGAACTGAATTTGGACAGTGAGTAACTGAGAAAACTTGATCTAAAGCCAGAATAATCTCTCAAAGTCTTCCAGTGGAACTCTCTCAAGCCACAGACTCTCTTCATAAATTCTTTCAAACTGTTGCTAAATTCCTGATTTCTTACACATAGACATTCTGTAATTTAATTCACAACTGCATATAAAGGACTTACGTGGGATAGTTATAAATAAGTTTGGGGAAGGGGATTCCTAGTGTTTATAATAATAAATATTTTAAATTCTTTCAAATTCGGCCTCACATTTCATTCCCTGAAACCCAGACAAACTCCACTCCATAACAGCTTGAGATGTGGGTCATTAGAGAGTCTCTTGTATATGCAAATCAACAAATATAAAATCACCTTTGCTTACCAGACAGTAGCTGCCTGGGTAGGAGTGTGGTGGAGGACCCTTGGAACACAGATAAGATCATTGCTACCCAAAAAGACAGCAGCTACCTTGGAAAGGGGGGATGATGAAAAGATCTCTGAACTATGCAACAGATCTTTTCCTGGCCTGATAAAACTCTGGAAGGTATATTGGTGTGTGGACAGGTAGAAGGCAAAGAAGGGAGTGGAGGCCCACCCCAATGCCTGCCAGCACACAGGAAGATACCCTGAAGGCAACATCTGCACTGCACATGAGGGGCCAAGAGGAAGCAGTCATTAAAAGAACTGAATAAAAGCCCTGAGCTACTCTAGCTTCTGTGGGGGAACACCACCATGGCTCAGCCTGGCAGCAACAGCCCAGGACATCTCCGAACACCATCACTACCACCAAAAGACCGTGCTGTGCCCTCTGTAGGATAGAAGAACTCCACTGAAGGCACTACATGCTGGAGGCTGCACAGAGCAGGGAAAACTATCACAGCTCCATCTCCTGTGGTTAGAGACACCACATGCTGGAACAACATTGTTCCTGGCAGTATCTTTGGATAACACAAGCTGAAAAGGACTTGGACTCTGTTATATGTGTATATATTTCCTTTATGCATACATAATTCCTGTAATATAATTCCTTTCCTACACTTCCCCTCTCTTTCTCTCCCTCTCTCTCTCCTTTTTCTCCCTTTCTCTGTTCTGTTCACTTTATCTTATTCCTCCTAGCATCCAGCCTAGACCTCCCCCAGCACAACTTGAGACTGTGTCCCCTTGTTCTGTTGCTGGTTGCCTGGCAGGAGAGACCACCCCCACCTGACTACAACCTCCTTTCAGGTAGTTGTGGACAGCAATGAGGTCTGCCCTGAGCCTTCTCTTCTCCAGGCTAAACAACCCCAGCTCCCTCAGCCTCTCCTCACAGGGCTGTGTTCCAGGCCCCTCACCACCTTCGTTGCCCTTCTCTGGACACCTTCCAGTACCTCAGCATCTCTGTCCATACTTATTTCTTCTGCTCCTCTCAAACTCTCTAAGACAGACAGGTGATAATAAAGCAAAGAATGTCTAACTACAGGCAGAACAAGATTTGTGGAAAACACAAGTTTATTACTGTTCCTAACCCAAGACTGGCAAAAATACCCATTATAACAACAAAAGCTAGTCAATTTCTTAATGCTCTTGTATAGAGAAATCAAAAAGGAGCACAAACATGACCATACGTGAAAAGAGTCTTAGCAACGTTATACGGGAAATTAGAAATGCAACAGCTATGGAAGATACCAGACTGGTGTTCATCCTACAGCAGCCATTAGGAGAGACCCTTTGAGTCTGAACAGGTACCAGCAGTTCAGGTCAGCAATGACTGATTTGATTTGGAGGAAGAGCAAAGTGACCAAGCAGATTTGGTATTTCAGGTACTGAAGCCAATAAACTGGTCCCAGTTAAGCTTGAGTAGTTATTAAACTCAACTCAAAGCTGGTCATTTAGCAAACAGATGAACATTGTAGCTCAGCAGGTCATTTCTGGAATAACTGCATTAAACTTTACACCTAAAGTTGCAGGAAACAGTTGAACAGGAAAATTTGCACAGAATGCTCTGTGTTGCCATCTGCAGGCCTATTGGATTGAAGGAAAGAAAATCTTCTTTAGGGTAAAAAAGGTTTATGCCTAGCAAGGGGACACAGTCTCAAGTTGTGCCAGGGGAAGTATAGGCTGGATGTCAGGAAGAATTTTTTGCCAGAGAAAGTGATTGGCTTTGGAATGGGCTGCCCAGGGAGGTGGTGGAGTTGCTGTCCCTGGAAATGTTGATGCAAAGCCTGGCTGAGGCACTTAGTGCCATGATCTGGTTGATTGGCTGGGGCTGGGTGATAGGTTGGACTGGATGATCTTAGACGTCTCTTCCAACCTGTTTGATTCTATGATTCTATGATCCTTTAACAAGTAGCCTTTTTGGATATTTGGCACTGTTCGTGCCTTAATTTCACAACATGGGAACATTTAAAAAGAGCTAATTAATCTATCTCCTCCTCTGAACCAAGACAGGCCCAAGTCAACATCATGAAATTCAACAAGACCAAGTACAAAATCCTACACAATCCTACACCCATGTGAGATCAGTCCCAAGCATAAATATAGGTTACATGGGGAGCAGATCAAAAGCAGTCTCCAGGAGAAGGACTTGAGGGTACTAGTTCATGAAAAACTCAAAATGAGCTGTAAATGTACAGTTGCAGGTCAGAGGTCAACTGTATCCTGGGCTGCATCAGAAGTGTGACCAGCAGGAGGAGGGAAGTGATTGTCATCTGCTCTTGTGAGACCCCAGCTGGAGTACACATTCAGTTCTGATGCCTGCAGCATAATGGGGACATTGAGCTGTGGGAGTGGGTCCGAGGGCCGTGAAGATGATCAGAGGGCTGAAGCATCTCCCCTGTGGAGAAAAGTTATGAGAGTTGGGACTGTCCAGACTGGAGAAAAGAATGCTCTGGGAAACACTATGGCAGCCTTCCAGTACCTGAAAGGGGCCTATAAGAAAACCAGTAGGAGAAATTATTTAGCAGAATGGATGATATGA
Source organism: Pogoniulus pusillus (assembly GCF_015220805.1). Lineage (NCBI taxonomy): Eukaryota > Metazoa > Chordata > Aves > Piciformes > Lybiidae > Pogoniulus > Pogoniulus pusillus. The sequence continues at coordinate 19,253,124 of NC_087309.1, forward strand.
TCACATACTTAAAGCAGACAGATATTTTAATGTATGCAGAGATATTAATTCAGGGACAAAAAATGTAGTAAATTACCTTTCTACTGTACTGTAAAGATATAAAGGTTTTGAGCTGTCCAAGTAAGAAGCAAATTTTAACTCAGGTGAAAAAGTGTTAGTAAGCCTCACTTCAGTTCCTCTTTGCTCAGTGAAAGACCAAGGATTAGATTCTTCAGAGTATTCATATATTTAGATAGATACGTGCCTAGTGAGATTTTCAAAACCATCTATGCATTGATTTGATTGGGAATTAGGCATACATGAAAGTTAGAATACTAATTTGATGTCTATTTGATGCTTTATGCATGTCAATAGCTATATAAGCTACTTCTGAAAGTGGAGCTTAGCTATTTAAATTATTTGGGTCTTATTATGCTTAAGTCAAAATAATTTTAAAATCTAGGCATTAAAAATTGATTTCTGATATTTCACATAGAGTTACATGTAGGAATCATGTCCCGTAATACTAGTTGCCTACAATTTAAACCTCCTGTCTAAGCTGCATGTCAAGGCCCTCTGTAATCAATGAAGAGAGTTAAGATACCTCCAGAGGATGATTCATCTAAAAATGCTACCTAAGAGAGCTGACCTCTCTTCACCTCTCTTCATTAACTACAGAGGCTAGACAATGATCCTTGCCCAGAATTCAACTGTAAGACAATGTAAATTAGGGAAAATCATGCCCACTGTTGTGATAGCTAACATTCCAAAACATTGATTTCAGGTTAAAGCTTTACATATATATATAAGTTGATTTTATCACAGAGGGATGGGAGATCTGTTACAAATATCCAAAATCATCAAGAAGAATTTTCTGTTATCAATACTGATGTAACATCTCAGTAGTACTACGAAAAGGACTGAATTGATTTTTGGTTGTACAAGCTTCTTTCATAATTTTATCCTTAATCTTTATTAAATTAATTTTAAAGTAGCCTATAACATTTTTTGCAATGGTCTTTTTTTGCAAGTACAAATTAATCTTTTAAGCAATTTTTTATCTAAAATGAAAGTGCATGATTTCTTTTCCTTTTCTTCATAAAGAATTTCAGAACAATTATGAAAAGTATGTGTTAGATATATCTCTATCATATGAAGTAACGTACTGGTTGTTCTAGACATTTTTTATTTCAGTTTACAGTAGGTAATGTAGGCAAAACAAGGTCTCCTACAAAAATAAATTCTACAGGTAGTCTGGAAAGGGTGACTGAAAGATGCTGCCAGCATGATGCTATGTGCCAAAAGTAACAGTAAACAGCTTTTCCTTTTTTATATATATATATTTTTTTTTTTTTTTTTTTTTTTTTTTTTGTGGAGCTAGTTACATAAGATCTTTTCATGGTTAGACAAGGAAAAAAATCTCTACTAAATTCTTCTTAAAATTTGCTCCTTTGTTGTGTTTTTGTAAGTTTCTGTAAGTCAATAGGGAAATGTACTGGCTGTGGTTTATGGAAGATGGCCAAGATATAATTAAATTAGCCCTCGAGTTTCAACAACATCAAGAAATCACAGAATCAGAGAACCTTTTAGATTGGAAGGGACTTCAGAGATCATTGAGTCCAACCTGGCTCCCCAGGCGGGATCACCTAGGGTAGTTCACTCAGAAATGCATCCAGGCAGGTTTTGAAACTCTCCAGAGAAGGAGACTCCAAAGCCTTTCTGGGCATCCTGTTCCAGTACTCTGTCACCCTCATTGTAAAGAAGTTTCTCCTCATGTTGAGGTGAAACCTTTGGTGTTCCAGTTTGTAGCCATTGCTCTTTGTCTTATTGCTGCTGACCACCAAAAAGACAATGGCCCCATCCACTTGACACCCACCTCTCAGATGTTTGTATACATTGATTAGATCTCCTCTCAGTCTTCTCCAGATGTCATAGTTTGAGGTCACGAGCAACCAAAGACTGAATGACAGTCTTAGGCTCTTACGACGAGGCTGGTGAGAGGCCTCGAGCACAAGCCCTACGAGGAGAGGCTTAGGGAGCTGGGGTTGTTTAGCCTGGAGAAGAGGAGGCTCAGGGGTGACCTTATTGCTGTCTACAACTACCTGAAGGGTGGTTGTGGCCAGGAGGAGGTTGCTCTCTTCTCTCAGGTGGCCAGCTCCAGAACAAGAGGACACAGCCTCAGGCTGCGCCAGGGGAAATTTCGGCTCGAGGTGAGGAGAAAGTTCTTCACTGAGAGAGTCATTGGGCACTGGAATGGGCTGCCTGGGGAGGTGGTGGAGTCGTCGTCCCTGGGGCAGTTCAAGGCAAGGTTGGATGAGGCACTTGGTGCCATGGTCTAGCCTTGGGCACTGTGGTAAAGGGTTGGACTTGATGATCTGTGAGGTCTCTTCCAACCTTGGTGATACTGTGATACTGTGATACTGTAATGAAAATACTGAACACTGATTGGAAGTTTAAAGAGATATTCTATTTACCAGTGCATATATGCAAAAGGCAATCAGGTAAAATAAACACATTTGCAAGCTAAGCCAAGACTATCAGACTATATCTAGAATCCTCCACCCATTCCACCCTCATCAGGCCTGAGAGTAGGTCACAACTGCTCTTCCTTCCTCCGCCATCTTAGGCCTACAAAGCCTTGGCAGGCTGCATGATGTAGCTCAAATTTCCCTGCAAGCTAGTAGTTATCTCCCACACACAAACCATGAGATAAGAAGGGATGCATGCTCTTCCTGGAGAAAAGAAGTGAATGGAGAACAGGGAGGGAGGGAGGAAGGGAAGAGAGTGATATCTGTCAGGCACTGGCTCAGTAAGATGTGATGCCAGAAAATGGAATGGAATAACAATATTACAACATCTTGGGGCACTCAGATCCATTTCCTGGGACAGGTCTTGGTCCCTGTAGTTTTCTCAGGAGACCCTGGGATGCCTCAAACTACAACACCAGACTAAGCAGCTTCACGTTTATCAGTCTCTCTTCGTAAGGGAGATGCTCAAGTCCCCCAGATGTTGTCACAGGGTAATAAAGTCTTCTAATAATATGTGGAGGGTTTTTGGTTGGTTGTTTTATGCTGATGTTATTTTGTTTCCCTTCATAAATGGTTGGAAATTATTACTATTTATTAATAGCACTTCATGCTTCCATACTAATAAAGCATTTCTCAAAACAGTTTAAATTTGCTCCTAAAAATTACATTGACATCACAGTTTCCTGATGTAGATATAAATATTAAGGAAGAAAAAGTATGTTGAGGGTGTCTAAACTTGCAAAGCAATGCCAAGAAAGGCAAAGGTTTGGCTGTGATTTATAGATATGCTGGCATCACAGAAAGCAAGGCAGTAAAACAGCTTTTGGGAAACCAAAGTACATACATAATCCAAGATACAAGGACCGTTACATGTTCTTTACTTCCTGCATCAGTTTGTGATGGTTTGAGTGTTCCCTGCCGCCCCCCCTCCCCCCCCAGCTTCAGAAATCATAGAATCAACCAGGTTGGAAGAGACCTCCAAGATCATCTAGTCCAACCTATCACCCAGCCCTAACCAATCAACTAGACCATGGCACTAAGTGCCTCATCCAGTCTTTTCTTGAAGACCCCCAGGGACAGTGCCTCCACCACCTCCCCGGGCAGCCCATTCCAAAGGGAAATCACTCTCTCTGTGAAGAACTTCTTCCTAATATCCAGCCTATACCTACCCTGGCACAACTTGAGACTGTATCCCCTTCTTCTAATGCTGGTTACCTGGGAGAAGAGGCCACCCCCCACCTGGCTACAATGCCCCTTCAGGTAGTTGTAGACAGTAATAAGATCATCCCTGAGCCTCCTCTTCTACAGGCTAAACAGGCCCAGCTCCCTGTCATGGAGAGTAGCAAAAGCTCTCTAAGCTTTTGCTATATTGTGTAGTTTCTAGTGCCTCACATTCAAGCCAGAAGCATCGAAAAACCAAAACAATCTTTCAGTCCCATGGGAAGATTTCTCCCTAGGGTAAGTGAAAGGTAAACACTGGCCATGTTTCCCTTTCATTTGGCCTTGCTTTCCAGACAACAGGGTATTGTTTTGGTTAAGTAGAAACGACTATCTTAGGCCTGCCCAGCACCTGCAGGTGGGCTGGCCTGAGGAGTGGTCTTTACATTGTTTAGGTAATGTTATCCAATTGTATAAATTGCTTACTGTTTTTTTACCAATGTATGTGAACAACGTAGAAGTGGTCTGAATTGTGGGCTAGTCCTATTTTGGAACATTATAAAAATGGTGGACAGGCCAGGATCGAGGCCCTTGCGCCCTTGCCCTAGCCTTCTGGGTCTGCGTCTTGTCCTTCTGGGTTTTTCCAGCCTTTCTGTTTTTTTCCCGGACTTCTAACAACAACAAACTGCTTGCCGATCGCCGATCTAGCCTCGCCTCGGGCGGACCCCGAGTCGCAGAGGCTAAAGCCTGCATGCCTGGACCCTCATCGGGAGAAAGGGACTCCCTACCAAGCTACAGACTGTGAGTAGCTGACGAACTGTTAACTCAAACCTCAGAGACTCGAAAGAACTCTCTTTAAACATCATAGACTCTTTAATTTGCCATTTTCGGAAATGTTACTTTGATCTCAATCAAAAGAATTCACAGTGGTGGTGTAGTTTCGGGAAGAGGGAATTCGCATTCTTTGCAATAAATCACTAATAAAATAGTCAACGCCTCGCGTATTTCCCCCATAAATTCTGCCGCGAAACTGCATTCCACGACACTCCCTCAACCTCTCCTCATAGGATTTCTGCTCCAGGCCCCTCACCAGCTTTGTTGCCCTTCTCTGGACATATTCCAGCACCTCAACATCTTTCTTGAATTGAGGGGCCCAGAACTGGACACAGGACTCAAGGTGTGGCCTGACCAGTGCTGAGTACAGGGGAAGAATAACCTCCCTTGTCCTACTGGCCACACTCTTCCTGTTACAGGCCAGGATGCCATTGGCTCTCCTGGCCACCTGGGCACACTGCTGGCTCATCTTCAGCTTACTATCTATCAGTACCCCCAGATCCCTTTCCTCCTGGCTGCTCTCCAGCCACTCAGTCCCCTGCCTATAGCGCTGCTTGGGGTTATTGTGGCCAAAGTGCAGAACCCTGCACTTGGCCTTGCTAAATCTCATCTCATGGGCCTCTGCCCACCCATCCAGCCTGTCCAGGTCCCTCTGCAGGGCTCTCCTACCTTCCAACAGATCAACACCTGCTCCTAGCTTGGTGCCATCTGCAAACTTACTGATGCTGGACTCAATGCCCTCGTCCAGATCATCAATAAAGATATTGAACAGGACTGGGCCCAGTACTGATCCTTGCAGAACACCACTAGTGACTGGCTGCCAACTGGATGTGGTGCCATTCACCGCCACTCTCTGAGCTCTGCCATCCAGCCAGTTCTTGATCCGGCACAGAGTGAATCTGTCCAAACCAGGAGCTGCCAGCTTGGCTAGGAGCTTCTCATGGCAGACAGTGTCAAAGGCTTTGCTGAAGTCCAGGTAGACTACACCCACAGCCTTCCCCACATTCACCAGGCAGGGAACCTGATCAAAAAAGGAGATCAGGTTGGTGAGGCAGGACCTGCCCTTTCTAAACCCATGCTGGCTGGGCCTAATCCCTTGGCCATCCTCTAGGTACTTTGTGATGGCACCCAAGATGACCTGTTCCATGACCTTGCCTGGCACTGAGGTCAGGCTCACAGCTCTGTAGTTTTCTGGCTCCTCCTTACGACCCTTCTTGTGAATGGGTATCACACTGGCCAGCTTCTAGTCTTCAGGGACCTCTCCAGTGAGCCAGAACAGCTGGTAAATGATGGAGAGTGACTTGGCCAGCTCAGCTGCCAGCTCTCTCAGCACCCTAGGGTGGATCCCATCCGGTCCCATGGACTTGTGAGGATCCAAATGACGCAGCAGGTCCCTTACAGCTTCCTCATGGATCAGAGGGGGACTGTACTGGTCCCTGACTCCATCCACCACTTCAGGAGTCCAGCTGTCCTGGAGACAACCTGTTCCACTAGTGAAGATTGAGGCAAAGAAGGTGTGAAGCACCTCTGTCTTTTCCTCATCCTTTGTCACTATGTTCCCCTCTCTATCTAGTAAGGACTGGAGGTTGTCCTTGCCCCTTCTCTTGCCATTCATGTATTTAAAGAAACACTTTTTATTTTCCTTGGCAGCCGTGGCCAGCCTGAGCTCCAAGTGGGCTTTTGCCTCTCTAATTTTTCCTCTACAAGACGTAGCAACCTCCTTGAACTTCTCCTGGGACACCTCCCCTCTTTTCCAAAGGTGATACACTCTCTTTTTAATCTTTAATTCCTTCAGCAGCTCCCTGCCCATCCAGCCTGGCTGCCTCCCTTGTCGGCTCATCTTCCGGCTCAGTGGCACTGCCTGCTCCTGTGCCTTCAGGAGTTCTTTCTTGAAGCAGGTCCAACCTTCCTGGACCCCTTTGTTTCTAAGGGCTATTTCCCAAGGAACTTTCTGAATTAGTTCCTTAAATAGGCTGAAGTCTGCCCTTCGGAAGTCCAGTGTGGAGGTTCTGTTGATGCCCCTCCTGGTTTCTCCATGTATTGAAAACTCTATAATTTCATGGTCACTGGACCCCAGGTAGCCTCCAACCACCACATTCCCTACCAGCCCCTCTCTATTTGTGAGCAGCAGGTCAAGCAGGGCTGCCCCCCTGGTAGGCTCACGTAACAGCTGGGATAGGAAGTTGTCTTCCACACATTGCAGAAACCTTCTAGACTGCTTCTTCTCTGCAGTGTTTAAGTCCCAGCAGATGTCTGGTAGGTTGAAGTCGCCCACCAGAAAAAGGGCAGGTGATCTCTCGTGATCACTGAGACTAGACTCAGCCAGCTCTGGAAATATGAATGAAGCTTATATTTACAGCTGGCACAATGTACAAGCAGATATTTGCAGCATATACAGTTATAGACATAAAGATACAAGGTAAAAGGGAATACAGAAACACAACTTCCCTGGGGACTGAGTGGCTGGAAAACAGCCAGAAGGAAAGGGAGCTGGAGGTACTGACAGATAGTAAGCTGAAGATGACCCAGCAGTGTGCCCAGGTGGCCAAGAGAGCCAATGGCATCCTGGCCTGTAACAGGAAGAGTGTGGCCAGTAGGACAAGGGAGGTTATTCTTCCCCTGTACTCAGCACTGGTCAGGCCACACTTTGAGTACTGTGTCCAGTTCTGAGCCCCTCAATTCAAGAGAGATGTTGAGGTGCTGGAACGTTTCCAGAGAAGCGCAACAAAGCTGGTGAGGGGCCTGGAGCAGAAATCCTATGAGGAGAGGTTGAGGAAGCTGGGCCTGTTTAGCCTGGAGAAGAGGAGGCTCAGGGGTGTTCTTATTACTGTCTACAACTACCTGAAGGGACATTGTAGCCAGGTGGGGGGTGGCCTCTTCTCCCAGGTAACCAGCAATAGAAGAAAGGGACACAGTCTCAAGTTGTGCCAGGGTAGGTATAGGCTGGATATTAGGAAGAAGTTCTTCACAGAGAGAGTGATTTCCCTTTGGAATGGGCTGCCCGGGGAGGTGGTGGAGGCACTGTCCCTGGGGGTCTTCAAGAAAAGACTGGATGAGGCACTTAATGCCACGGTCTAGTTGATTGGTTAGGGCTGGGTGATAGGTTGGACTGGATGGCCTTGGAGGTCTCTTCCAGCCTGGTTGATTCTATGATTCTATGGTTCTATGATTCTATGATTCTATGTTATCATTCCTGGTTAGAGCATTGTCAGCTTTCTAAGAATCTAGAGGAGGAGGTGTTCCTTGCTGTGAGCTATCTTTGTTTTGGTTTGTGTCACGGAAGGTAGTTTGGGAGGTTATGGGGAAAATACGTGGAGACTCACTTGTGGATTTTCAAGTGATTTATTGCTCAAACACAGAGATCCCCCTCGAATAACAGTTCAGAAAATAGCAGACAAAGGAGAGTCTGTGATTTCTTTAGAGTTCTTTTGAGTCTTTAAAGTTACTCAGTCTTTAGGTAAAGAGTTCTTTCTCTGATTTACTCACTGTTCCGTAGTTCAGTTCAGCAAAGTTCAAAGTTTTTGGGCGGTGTCCCTCTGTTCGTCAGGATCGGGCCCAAGCAGGTTTCAGGCCTCTGAGAGCCCCTCGTCGGGCAGGGCCGATCAGGAACGTGAGGTCACCGCGGCAGAAGCAAGGCAGGCAGGCAGGCTAGCGAGCGAGCAGGTAGGAGCAGGTACCAGCAAGCTCAAGCCAGCAAGCGCCCTGATCCAGGAAGGCACACCATTTTTATAATGTTCAAAAGAGGTGTAACCCTCCAGCCCAAGCTATTTTATGTTATTCTACCAGATTGGCACAAAATTACAATTAACCTACATAATTGGACAGTTCTTACCAAAACAACCTGTAGGACCACCCAAAGCTCAGCCCATCAGCAGGTGGTCAGTGTGCATGAGAACCAAGGCCGAAAGTTGGAAAACAAGGCCGATGTTTACCTTTTATCTCCTCTAAGGAGGAAACTTCTCATGGGACTAGAGGATTGTTTTGGCTTTATGATGCTTTTTCTCTGCAGTGTTTAAGTCCCAGCAGATGTCTGGTAGGTTGAAGTCACCCACCAGAACAAGGGCAGGTGATCTTGAGGCAGCTTCCAGTTGCTTAAATTGTAATAAACCAACCTCTTCTTCCTGGTTGGGTGGTCTGTAACAGACTCCAACCAGGATATCAGCCTTGTTGGCCTTCCCCTTAAGTCTCACCCATAAGGACTCAACTTGATCATCTTTGATTTCTACCTCCATGACATCCAGAGCATCCCCAATATACAAAGCCACTCTCCCGCCCTTTCTTTCCTTGCCTGTCTCTCCTGAAGAGTCTGTAGCCATTGATTCCAGCACTCCAATCATGTGAGCCATCCCACCACGTTTCAGTGACGGCGACAATATCATAGTTTTCCTCCAGCACTAGAGCTTCCAGCTCCTCTTATTTATTACCCATACTGCGTGCATTAATGTACATGCACTTCAGCTGGGCTGCTGCTTTTACCCCTAGCTCTAGCCTACCATCCTCAATTCCCTTTGATTTATCTCTGGTGCTGTCATGTTTAACCCCCTCCCCCTTCCATTCTGGTTTAAAGCCCTCTCAACAAGCCCAGCCAGCTTATGTGCCAGGGTCCCTTCTGTGATAGTTGTATCCCATCTGTTGCTTGCAGACCTGTGGCAAGATGAAGTTCCCCAAGATCAAAGAACCCAAAGTTATGTTGGATGCACCAACCTCTGAGCCCCTGGTTCATCAAATACACTTTCCTATTCTTTTCTGTATTCCAGCCTGTAAGGATGTATATGAAAAGATTACCTGTGCCCCTGCTTCCTCAACTGCTTTCCCCAGTGTCTTAAAATCCCTTTTGATAGCTTTTAGCCCTCTGTTATTTATCTCATCATTCCCTGCCTGTATAACTAATAAGGGATATTAATCAGAGGGCTTCACTGCAATAGGCAGCCTCCAGGTAACATCCCTGACCCAGGCCCCAGGGAGGCAGCAGACCTCCCTGTGGAAGGGGTCTGGCTGGCATATGGGGCCCTCTGTTCCCTTCAGAAGGGAGTCACCAATAACAATTACCCTCCTCTTTTTCTTCTGGGTACCTGTTCTGATGCGAGGGGGCAATTGATTTGTCTCAGTTGCCCTCCCAGCTGGTGATGCTTCTGCCTGCTCCAGGATCACCTCATCCTCAACCTCTAATGCCCTATATCTGTTATGTAAGGGCAGCTCGGGATGTGAAGATGGCTGGAAGGGTTTTCCCTTGCCTCTTCTGACAGGTGCCTGCATCCATTCTCCTTGGTTGTTCTGTTCGTCTCCCTCTGGCAAGGGTGACTGCAGAGCGTGTCGCTCTCTTTCAGCCTTTCCCTTTCAGCCTTCAGGCGTTCCACCTCTCCCTTGAGTTCAGCCACCAGGTTAAGCAGACAATCAATCTGCTCACACCTAATGCAGCCTATGCCTGTGTCTCCCTCGACTTCGAGTGCCAGGCTCCAGCACTCCTCACATCCGGTTGCCTGAACACCTTCATCCCTATGGGTGGGCTCTGTTTGGGTGCCCACAGTTTTACAAGTATTATACAGCTTGGACCTAGTTTGAACCATGTCTGGCTTTTCTGAAGGTCTGGTGTGAGTTGTTTGGTGGTTTGTTTTTGTTTGTTTGTTTGTTTGTTTGTTTGTTTTTCCCAGTGGCGCACGCTGCGCTGGGCTCAGCAGAGACACCTAGCTCCTCGTTTAAATCTGCCACTCGCCAGGCACCGCCCCTCTGACTCACCTTCCTGTGAGCACTTATCGCCTGCCTGCTGCTCCCTGCCTGCCACTCCCTGCCTCCCTCTGGGCTCCTTGGGTGGAGAGAGCCTGAAAAAGGAGGAGAAAAAAGGCTTCGAGAAAGCACATTTCAGCTGAGCTAGCCTCGGTCCTTCTCTCTTGCCAAACCAGGCTTGCCGAACTTGGCGAGGATTCCCAGGACTACAGGGAAATAATCAAACTCAAGATGTTCCCTCAACTAATAACAGTAACTCATCCAGTTCGAATCCCCAGGCAGCAGACAACAAGGACTCTACCTCTAAGGGAGATTTGAATTCACAGTCCTCAGGCCAGACCCCCAATAATTCAAACCTGCCAGCAGACTCATCAAAGTCTGTCTCTGCTCAGGCCATCTTGGTGCCTGCTAAGGCGAAAGCTAAGATGCCATATTTGACAAAGAGTGATTCAAAAGAGGGCATAGGAGAGGGGACATCTGGTGAGCAAGAGGGCAAGAGGAGGAAGAGGAGACATATAGTCTCTGAGATTTGGTGAAAATGCTTAGATCCCACTACTCTGATGAGAGGACCTCTGTGAGGTTGACTGCCAAGAAAGAGGTTGGTTTCAATGAGTTTAAGAGTGCTCTTAGGAAAGTTCTGTTTCAAGGACAGGGACAACCAGATCAACAAGAGAAAGAGGAGGATGATGACATCCAGGAATCCAACGATCCAGAGACATTAGGGAAGTTAGAAAGGAATACTCAAGGCAATCAGGAGAGCCAATCCTAAGCTGGCAAGTGAGATGCCGTAGCATTGGAGACAAGTCTGACAAGCAGCTAGGACCACTCACCAAGGAGAGTGGAGTGGACAAATACCTGGCAAGTCCTCTTGGTAAGGTCAGATTGTGGACACTCCTATTGGCTGTGGCTATGAGATATCCTTCACGAGACGATCTGCCATGGGCTGCCAAGAAGTGGAACACCATTGAGAAGGGAACTAAGCTTCTGAAGGACTTTGCTGTGAAGGAAGTGCTCTATGGAGATCATGGCACACATGATGACATTCCTCCTGGAATAGGTCTCATGAAGAAGCTTATTAAGCTTGCTCCTTCATCCTATGCTAACATCATGGCCAGCAAGTTTCTATCAAGGAGTGATAATGGAAGGTCTTTCACTGTTGGTGAATTCTCTGACTAGCTGAGGGAGATAGAGGACAGCTTGTCACATTCTGCCATAATCTGTCCCATAAAAACTCTGGGTACAGAGATGAAAGATAGCATTGCATTGAGAGTGGCATTAAGAATAGCACAGAGAATGGCAATAGGAAGGAATGAAAGAACTGAAGGAGGAAATCAAAACCTCCATTTCCAATCTGCTAAAGGATACCATCCCTGCATCATCTGAATGGATGCATGTTTCTGCAGTCAGGAACTTCAGCTCTTTCAAAGAGAGAAAAGTAGCTGGCACTTCTTCAGCTCCCCTCAGAGCAACTGCAATTATTCCAACAATTGTGATTTCTGTCAACAACACCAATCATCATGTACACCCCACAGCATTAGGGGTGCCCTGTCTCCAGCCTGGAGGAGGAAAGGGAGAGTGGAGAGAACCGAATCTATTGCAGTGTATTCCTTAGGTGGCCTGGCAGTTCAGAAGTTTGGAAATACAGGGCTCTAGATGACACAGGTGCTCAGTGGACTTTGCCATGCAGTTACAAAGGGACAGAGTTTATCACTATTTCAGGAATGACTGGTAGATCTCAAGAGTTAACTAAGTTGCATGCTGAAATTAGTTCAACTCGTAAAGAGTGGAAGAAACATACTATTGTAACTGGTCCTGATGTGCCTTGCATTCTGGGAATTGGCTTTCTGAAACAAGGTTGTTTCAAAGATCCTAAAGGTCTCACATGGGCTTTTGGAATAGCATCCGTAGAGATTGAGGATGGTAAACTGAAATTGTCCATTAGACCTGAACTTTCAGATGAATCTGAAGTTGTGGGACATCATGACATAGAGGATCTGGAAGTGCCAATTGCTACTCCAACTGTGCACCACAGGCAGTACAGAACTAACCGTGACTCTTTGTTGCCCATTCATCAGTTGATTCACCAACTGGAATGTCAGGCTGTCATCGAGAAAGCTTATTCACCATTCAACAGTCCCATCTGGCGTGTGTGCAAACTTATCGGAGCCTGGTAACTGGCAGTAGATTTTCATGCCCTCATCGAGATGACTCCACTCATGAGTGCAGCTGTGCCAGACATGCTGGAACTCCAGTATGAGCTGGAATCAAAGGAGGCTCCACGGTATGCTACCATAGACATTGCTAATGCTTTCTTCTCTATTCCCAGAGCAAAGGATTGCAGGCCTCGGTTTGCATTCACCTGGAGAGGAATCCAGTACCAGTTCAACCGTTTGCCTCAGGGGTGGAAACACATCTCAACCATCTGTCATTCAGTCATCCACAATGCACTGGAGAAAGGTAAAGCTCCAGAGCACTTACAATTGATCGACAATACCATTGTGTGGGGCCAAACTGCTGAGGAAGTTTTCAAGAAAGGTAACAAAATCATTGACATTCAGTTGCAAGCAGGTTTTGCCATTAAGAGAGATAAGGTCAAAGGACCTGCCAGAGAAATTCAGTTTCTGGGAGTGCGGTGGCAGGATGGTTGCCGCCACATTCCACAGTATGTGATCAACAAAGTCTCCACCATGGCAGTTCTCACCAGTAAGAAGGACGCTCTATCTTTCTTGGGTGCTTTGGGATTTTGTAGACTACACATTCCTGATTTCAGTCAGATTGTCAAACCTCTGCATGATGTGACTCGTAAGAGAAACAATTTTGAGTGGGGACCTGAACAACAAGCAGCCTTTGATTAGAAAAAGAGAGAACTAGTCCATGCAGTGGGCTTGGGACCTGTGCGATCTGGTCCGGACATTAACAACATTCTGTATACGGCTGACAGTGACTACAGTCCAACATGGAGTCTTTGACAGAGATGCAACATACCAATGGTCACGTGATAGGTCAATTGACTTATCCATGGATGCTGTCACCTAAGTCATCCAAGACTGTGACATTTGTGCTGCTATTTAGCAGGTTAAGTGTATTGAGCCCTTATGGTATGGTGAGAGATGGTCAATGTACAAGTATGGTGAAGCCTGGCAGATTGACTACATCACTTTACCTCGATCTCATTCTGGCAAGCAGTATGTGCTACCAATGGTAGAGGCCAGCACCGGATGGCTGGAAACCTATCCAGTTCCACATGCTACTGCACATAACACCATTCTTGGTGTGGTGAGACAAATCATGTGGAGACATGGAACTCCAGAGAGAATCGAGTCAGACAATGGTACTCATTTCAAGAACAATCTTGTGAAAAACTGGGCCAAAGAACATGGCATTGAGTGGATCTACCATATACCCTTCTATGCACCAGCTTCAGGGAAGATTGAGCATTACAACAGTTTGCAGAAAACCACCCTAAAAGCCATGGAGGGTGGAACTCTGAAAAACTGGGACAAACATTTAGCACAAGCTACCAGGTTGGTAAATAGTAGAGGTTCCGTAAACAGAGCAGAACCTGCACAATCAGGTTTGGTCCAAACAGTAGACGGTGATAAAGTTCCTGTTGTAGGTGAAAAGAATCTGTTGGGGAAAACTGTTTGAGTATTTTCTTCCGAGGAGTGGTGTCTGCTGAAGGTCCTGGTCATACCTACTGAGTAATGCAGGAGAATGGTGACATCCAGTGTATTCCAGAGAGAAATCTGACTTCAGCTGAGAGAGTTTAAATTCAGAGTGTATAATACAAGCTGGTAGGAGTTTTCTGTTCTAGATAATAGTGATGTCCATCAAGGAAAGAATCTACAGTACATGAGCATGAACCCAATGTCACCTGTTCTCACCTCATCTGTGAGGAGACAAACCATTCTGAGCTTTTGAATCACCAACATCTGAGATAGCTGGAATCAACTGTGAACTGAATTTGTAATATTAATTAGTGTAAATACTGTTTTAAATTAGGACAGACAGTTCTCAGCGATACTCTGTGTGAAGTAGATGGCTGGATTACGCTAGTTTGAAGCAGGCTAGATTGTTTTGGTAAGAACAACTAGATTACAGGCTGTGGAAAGAAAACAATGGTGATGTCTACTTTGCTCACAGTCTTGCTGAGAAGTATAGGAACAAGAAATAAAAACATTAAATAACCACTCTCACTCGGGCTGCTGGCTGAGCTGCATCTCTCTAACCTCACCCTCCATTTTGGGCTAGCCCACTTTGCTTCCTAACCTCTGGCCAAACCTCTGTTCTTCCTTGGGACTGGGGTAAGGTTGAGATGGGTAGGGGGAAGATGTAGGGGTGGTTGAGAGCCCCTCCTGGGGACTTAGGTTTCTGGGAGGGGAGTTGCGTTTCTGTATTACCTTCTACCTTGTGCATTTCTGTATATAGCTGTATATGCTGTACATTGTGACAGCTGTAAATATAAGCTCCATTCATATTTCCAGAGCTGGCTGAGTCTAGTCTGGGTAATTTCTAAAACCATCACATCTTCTGCTACCCTCCATGACAGTTTGGATTACTTTGTTTATCTTTCTTGTGGGCCACAGAATCTTTCCTTTTAGTTTTTACAGGCATCACACTTGAGTTTTTCTTACATAGTGCCAAAATTAATATGAAAATCAAAATTACAAGGCCTAAAATCGTTCTCAACAGAAAAGCCACAGTCTGATATGAATGAAATTCTGAACCAGGGTCTGACATCTTGGGTTTAGGAAATATTATCCTGATGAGGGCTGTAGATAAAGCACTAGAAGCACTACTTCCATTGCCTGTAATGTTACTGGTGAATAATCCTGTAATGTTACTGGTAAAACACTCTGTGACATTGAATCCAACATAGCCAAGGATGAAATTCCAACTCAAAAAAATGGATGTAAGTTTAGCTTTGATCTTCTTAAAAATTATATGAAACAAAAAATAACTAATTTGGGCTTTGATCCAATTATACACAAGAAAACAGAAACTAGGCCACACATTAGCCTCCACTAAGTAAAATAACTTCTTCATTAGCTTCATTCTGATTCCCAGAGTTAATTAACAATCACCCAAAATCAATTTGTCCCACATTAGAGTGCCAAATAAAAAGATGTGATGGTTTTAGAAATTACCCAGACTAGACTCAGCCAGCTCTGGAAATATGAATGGAGCTTATATTTACAGCTGTCACAATGTACAAGCAGATATTTGCAGCATATACAGCTATATACAGAAATACACAAGGTAGAAGGTAATACAGAAACACAACTCCCCTCCCAGAAACCTAAGTCCCCAGGAGGGGCTCTCAACCACTCCTACATCTTCCCCCTACCCATCTCAACCTTACCCCAGTCCCAAGGAAGAACAGAGGTTTGGCCAGAGGTTAGGAAGCAAAGTGGGTTAGCCCAAAATGGAGGGTGAGGTTAGAGAGATGCAGCTCAGCCAGCAGCCCGAGTGAGAGTGGTTATTTAATGTTTTTATTTCTTGTTCCTATACTTCTCAGCAAGACTGTGAGCAAAGTAGTCATCACCATTGTTTTCTTTCCACAGCCTGTAATCTAGTTGTTCTCACCAAAACATTCTAGCCTACTTCAAACTAGCACAGTTTTTTATTATTCTGCTTTTTAAGAAAAACTTTTTCTTTCATGTAGCCATGACCTTTTTTTTTATCCACAAAAATCAAAATCTCATATCCCTTGCTATTGATACTCTGAGACCTAACTTATAGGTGGGCAAGTAAGTCACAGAGCACTTGAAAATTAGCTGCAAGACTATGTGAATAGTGAATTGCAAATATTAAACTGTTATGATGGATTGGGAGATACCTGCTCCCTCTTAAGAAATCACCCAGAATAGATTGAGCCAGCTGGAAGGTAAGGAATGAAGCTTTATATTTACAGCTTAGCACAATTTGCAAGCAGATATTTACAATATATCATAAATATATACAGAAATGTATAAGCTAAAATTAATACAGAAACACAAAACCCCTCCCAGAAAGCAGAGTCCCCAGTAGGGACTCCCAACCACCCTTCCACTTTCTTTCCACCCCTGTACCTTACCCCAGAGTATGCCTTACGTGCAAGGTTAGTTTTG
Organism: Pogoniulus pusillus; assembly: GCF_015220805.1. NCBI lineage: Eukaryota > Metazoa > Chordata > Aves > Piciformes > Lybiidae > Pogoniulus > Pogoniulus pusillus. The sequence continues at coordinate 19,269,457 of NC_087309.1, forward strand.
AGAATTGGCAAGGGGGTTAAAAGCAGAGGAAGCCCAGGGAGAAAAGCCTAGACAATGACTTTAAGAGAGACACATAGTCTCTGTCTTACATATATTTGTATTCATACTTCTATACATCTAGAAGATTGTCATTCAATCCCATAATTCTGCTATCTCTTTATAAATTCACAACAAAGTCAGTTTGTTCTCCTTTCCTCCTCCTCCTGCCCTGTGTCTAGAGGGAGTCACTTTATCGGGAAGAACACCTAAGCAGTAGGCCTGTTTTGGGACCTCCAGAGGCTTGTTTATGCCCCTTGGATGGCAGAAGTATTGGGGTGGGGGAGGAAGATTGGAGCATTGGGGAGTGTACATTTAGGGTTTTTTGGGTTGGAGGAAAATTCAGGGGGTTTGCCAGGGACGTGATAATTGCTTTGTAATGTCTGTCTCTGTATTTCTTTCTAAGTATAATTCTGTATTTTTTTTCTCCAATTTCATTTGAGAACTTCATTTCTGTTGGCTATCTTTAAAACCACAACAGATATTGTCTCTCTTGATGGCACAACCTGATTGCAAGAGAATGTCAATTATTTTGTTATCTTTCTTGAAGACTTCCTTGGCAGTTTAGCCCCACACAATGATGTTGTCAGTGAATGACATATGTTCTTGTGCTAGCTTGAAGCAGGGTAGAATGCTTTGGTGAGAAGAACTAGATCATAGGCTGTGAAAGGAAAACAATGGTGATGTCTACTCCCCTCAGAGTCTTGCTGAAGAAGAAATAAAAACATCAGATAACACTCACCATTTTGTGGCACTCTGCCTCGGGCTGCTGGCTGAGCAACATCTTACTCCCTAAACTCACCTTCCACTCACCTTTGCTTCTTAACCTCTTGGCTGAACCTCTATTCTTCTTTAGGATTGGAGTAAGGTTGAGAGGGGCAGGAGGAAGGTGGGGAGTGGTTGACAGCCCCTCCTGGGGACTCAGATTTCTGGGAGGGGAGTTGTGTTTCTGTATTACCTTTTACTTTGTATATTTCTGTCTATAACTGCATATACTGTAAATACCTGCTTGTATGTTGTGCTAGTTGTAAATAAATAGCTTCATTTATATTCCCAGAGCTGGCTGAGTCTAGACTGGGTAACTTCTAAAGTGTGGGGGGTGGGGAACACCCAAACCATCATAGTTCTGGAGCTTTAGATTTCTCCAATGCATTGTGGATCACTGAGTGACAAATTGTTTCCACCCCTGAGTCTACTATGAGATGCCAGTCTCTGTTTTAAACTTGCACACAGGCCAAATCGGACTGTTGAAAGGTGAAAGAACTGTCTCAATGACAGCCTGCCTCTCCAGTTGACAGATCAGCTGATGAATGGGCAACAGTCACGGTTAGTACTGCCTGTGGTGCACAGTTGGAGTAGCAATTGGCACTTCCAGATCCTCTGTGTCATGATGTCCCACAACTGCAGATTCATCTGAAAGTTCAGGTCTAATGGACAATTTCAATTTATCATCCTCAATTTCTACAGATGCTCTTTCAAAGGCCCATTTATGACCCTTAGGATCTTTGAAACAACCTTGTCTCAAAAAGTCAACTCCCAGAATGCAAGGTACAACAGGGCCAGTTACAATAGTATGTTTCTTTCACTCTGTACCAGTTAAACTTATTTCAACCTGCAACTTAGTTAACTCTTGAGATCCATTAGTGATTCCTGAAATAGCTGTAGATTCTGTCCCTTTGCAATTGGATGGCAATAAAGTACACTGAGTACCTGTGTCAGCTGAAGCCCTGTATTTCTGAACTTACTACCAGTCCACCTAAGGAATACATTCCAACAGATTTGTTTTTCTCCACTATCCCTTTCCTCCTGCTGGCTGGAAGCAGGGCACCCCTAATGCTGAACATGGCATGTGGAGTGTACACACTGATTGGTATTGTTGAGAGAAATTGCAATTATTAGAATAATTGCAGTTGCTCTGGGAAGCTGAAGAAGTGACAGCTACTTTTCTGGCATTGTTGCCTCTGTTTCTGCCACTCTGCAATTCCTTGGCTCTTTTCAAATGAACTGAAGTAAGTTGACCATATCACTTGTTCATGTTCTCACCAAATTGGTCACACAGAATTATCCACAGTGACCCATGTGATTGCTGATGTCTAGGTAGAATGTCTCCTGGGCTGGAATTGCCTTTCAGAAGGCAGACATCTATTCCTGATGACAGAAACATGCATCCATGCAGATGATGAAGGAATGGTATCCTTTGTCAGATCGAATATGGAGGTTTTACATTCCTCCTTCAGTTCTTTCATGGTATCTTTTATATCTGTACCAAGAGTTTTTCTGGCAGAGACCAGGGCAGAATGTAACAAGCTGTCCTCTGTCCACCTCAGCTGTTCAATGAGCTTACCAACAGTGAGAGACCTTTCATTATCACTCCTTGATAGAAACCTGCTGGCCAAGATGTTAGCATAGGATGAAGGAGCAAGCTCAATAAGCTTCTTTGTGAGACCTGTTCCAAGAGGAATGTCATCATGTGTGCCATGATCTCCATAGAGCACTTCCTTCACAGCAAACTCCTTCAGAAGCTTAATTCCCTGCTCAAATGTTTCATCTGACCTTCAGCTTTTGCGGAAGCAACAAGGGTAGTTGTCTCGGTTCTAACTTAAATATCCAGAGACTCAAATAAATTTGGTAGAACCAATAAAATTTTTGATGGAATGCCCTTCCCTCTTCCCCCTTCTTTCCCAAGAGGAAGGGATTATATGTAGAGAGTGAAAAAGTAAGCACACACAAATAAATGAATTTCACTCAATTTGGAAGTTAAAATAAAAGTTTAGTAATAACTTTTAAAAAAGGTATCTAATGTAGGGAAGTTGCAAAATGTATAGGGAAGGGAAAACAAACACAAAACGTATAAATGCAACACAATTTTGATGATGATGGCTTTGTCTGCCTCATGGGTGATGGTCACATGGTAAAACAAAGAGAAACAGGAACAGGATGGTGATGGTGCTAAGCACTGAGGAAGGGAGCACAGAGAGAGTGAAACAGGAATTCCCCCTGATTTTATGGATCTTTAGACAGGAAGGGGGAGTGGGTTAACCATTACCTGGTGGTGTTCAGACCCACTCCTGGGGAGAGGTCAAGACCATCTAGGGTCAGGCTCAAGGTTACTCCCCCTGGAGGGTTTACCCTATACAGTAGTAGAAGTACCTTCTAATGGGTCTGAATCTCTAAGGGTCTGAGAGTTTGAATCTGTCTGTAAGTTTGAATCTGAGTATTAGAAGCTGCTGCCTGAGGATGTGATCTAGGTGAAGAAACAACAGAGACTTGAACACCTGAACCTGTTCTTTGGCTGCCTGCCTGTTATTTTCCAGAACTGAGACTTTGGCTGTTGTCCCAGAATCTGTGGGAGGAGATGCAGCAGTGGACATGGTGGCTCCCTCTCACTCTCCCCCCCAAACAGAAATTGTTTTGAGAAAGTTACTCATTATCAGTTCTGGGAGTCTGGACAAATTCTCTGTGTCTTATCTCTGTCACAGGCTGAGATAGTGTTGTGAAGGTGTTTAGTTTGGGTTTTAGGGGGATGAAATATAACCCTGAATTTAAAAGGGTTTAAATAATTCAGTGTTATATACACAAGGAATTCCCCCCCTTCCCCAAACTTATCTACAGTTACCCTACACAGGTTCTTTGCATACGGTTGTGAAATTATATTACAGAATGTTCAGGTATTATTGGGGTGCTCTGTCTGAAGGCTCCATGGGCACAATAAAGCTGGGAACAATGGGCTGGGGCAGCAGCTGGCCGGGAGTGCCTTTGTCGATTTCCCCTGGGCTGGTGTGCGAAGCGCCGTGGGTCAGAATCATGCAGAGGCGGTGGTCCCAAAAACGGCGAAGTGGCTGGGAGCAGCGGGTCAAGGAGGGTGGCAGGAACACTGAATTGCCCCTTTTATGAGGTGTGTACCTGAGATTGATGGTCCTTGGCCACAATTCTGTCCAATAAGAGTTTGGCAGCAGGCCAAAACATGCCAAATAAGGTGAATTCCATGGGTCCAGTACCCCCAAATATGGAGGGGGCTCAGGTGGGTCCCCACCCTGGATGTGTGATCTTACACAACGTGTTTACTTCAATCTTGCAAGCAGGCAGGCCAGACTCGAAGGCACCAGTCTTATTGTGCTCCTTTGTACCCCTTAATTTGTTTGCCCCTGGTTTGGGCAGGACAACTACTTTCGGGGGGATAACATGTCTGGGCATGAATAGATTTGTAAACACAGCCATTTGAGCCTATGTGACCCTCCACCACAGATACCATAGTAGCAGAAGAGATGGAGAGAAAGCTTGATACAAGCAGGTTCCAATCAGGAATCCAGTTTATTGCACCCAGGCATGGGCCTATATACTTTCTGTCAGAAGGCTACGTAACAGGATCACAAAATCATGTTCTCTGAACAACATATATATTGTGTCTGACAATTCAAAGTCAGCAGAGATAGGTGAAAACCACAGAGTCCAGGCTAACGCTTGTTTACATTTGCTAAGGTCATTCTAATCCTCTATCAGTACTTCTGAACTCATGTACTTTCGATGGTTCCTGGCTTGTATTCCAATGTATAATATTCAGACAATTCTATAAAATCACTACATTTAATATTACTATATCCAACATATCTCTAACTCTTTTTGTGAGGAAACTTGCTTTTTTGTTTTCTTAAAGCAGCCACATTCAATTTTTTAATGCAGAATGAAACCCTTAGTGCTAAACCCAAAATTATTAGGGCTAAGATCACGCATGATAAATATAACACAGTATTACATGTGTAGAACTCACTACAGGGGTTTGGTGGGTCAGTTTCAGACAGAATCACATCAGAGATATTGAATAAGTGTCAGCTGTTTTAAAATTTCCTGACTTACTAAGACCAGATTTGGTAATATCTTCAGTAATACTAAATCCGACCCAGTTGAGAAGATATTATCCAAAATCCAAAAACATCTCTTAAATCTTTCAAACAAGAGGGAACCAAGATTTGCAACAATCCAACTGTGCATGTACCATAGATACAATGGATATAAAATACTACTGATTAACCAGATAAGCTTCATCTTAACTTCCAGACTTAATTAGCAATAAACCAACTTTAATTTGCTCCACGTTGGGTACCAAAATAAAGATGTGATGGTTTGAGAGTTACCTGCCTCGCCACTCTTATCGAATCACCCAGACTAGGCTGAACCAGATGGAAGTTAAGTAATTAAGTTTTCTATTTACAGCTTAGCGTGATATACAAGCAGATACTTACAATATATCACAAATACATACAGCTATATACAGAATTATTTAAGTTAAAATTAATACAGAAACACAATACCCTTCCCAGAAAGAAGAGTCTTCAGGAGGGACTCCCAACTACCCTTCCACCTTCTTTCCACCCCTCTACCTTACCCCAGAGTATATCTTATGTACAAGGATCAGCAAGGGGGAGTAACAGCAAAAGGATTACTTACACAGAAGCAGCCCAGGGAGAAAAGCACAGACACAGACTCTGATGGAGTCATACGCTCTCTGTCTCATCTACATTTGTGTTCTTGGTTTTGCACGTCTCAGCAAGACTATAAGTGAAGTAGACCTCACCATTGTTTTCTTTTCATAGCCTATAATCTATTTTTTTCTCATTAAAATATTCCAATTAGCCTCAAACTAGCATATCTATGCAGCATGAGCTGTCTTTCAGGAAGATTGTTCATAGAACTTGGGGTTCTAACCTGTGTTAATTTTATGAATTGCATATTAGGCATAGAGGGGCTATAAGCAAATACATGACTGGACAGTATTTGAATGTTAATATCTCTGACGTGATACCTATGTGGGCTTATCTGTGACATATATGTGGAAATTGCATGTGTTCCCTATCCCTTCTAAAAGTCTTCTAAAAAGATGTATCTTATTTATATCTGTATCAAGAACATTGATCTGTGGAATATGAACTGAGATCATCTAAATTACTTGTTGTTTAAAGAAAGAATACCATTAGATACATGCACAATTACCCAATCTGCATATGCAAATTTAAACTCTAAATAATTTTGATTACTAACTGAACCCTTATGAGTTATTCCAATAGGATTTAACATACATGAGTACTTTCTATAGAGACTTATTTTTTTTTCTGTTGGTGTTTGTGGTGGGTTTTTTTGTCTTGTTTCAATGTTGCTTGTTTGTTTAGTCGGCTGAATGTTTTCTTTTGCTTTGTTGCTCTTGTTTCATTTGTTTGATTTGGTTTGGTTTTCTGAACAGTTCTGGTGACTGGTGGGAAATTAGTTGCCTCAAAATTTGGGGAATCTTTTCAAGTATCTATTTAAGAAGAAGAAATACAACAATTCCATCATACCCTTTCTGTTATGTACTTCCACATGAAAGATTTGCACTTAATTAAATTCTTATAATGGAAAGAACACTATGTTTTAAGAAACAAAAGCTAAAAACATGAAAACATTTATTGAAATGAGTAATTAACTTCAGGCAGGAAAAATAATTGCCATTCTCTTAAGGTACAACAGGGTACTCAACTATTCTTATTCAACTGGATGTTAGGAAGAAGTTCTTTACCATCAGGGTGGTGGGACCCTGGAATAGGTTGCCCAGTGAGGCAGTTGAAGCCCCGTTCCTGAAGCTGTTTAAGGCCAGGCTAGATGAGGCTCTAAACAGCCTGATCTGGTGTGAGGCGTCCCTGCCCAGGGCAGGGAGTTGGAACTAGATAATCTTTCTAGTCCCCTCCAAACCTGACTGATTCTGTGATTATATGACTTTGAATAAATGTGCATATTTGTAGCACAACAAATAATTTTACCATTGTTAGTTGTTTCCTCTGTCTGCATACATGTGTTCTTTTGTCATTATATCAAGCAACCACTTTTCAAGTATAGCAGCTTCCTTATTTTTTGTTCAGTCTTTGCAATTGAAAAAAAAAAAAAAAAAAAGAGTCAAGCAATAAGACCAAACTATGAATTCAGAAGGTAAAGGTTGCTATGGACTTGTCATGGTCACTTTTGAAATATCTACAGCCTGTGTAGTCATTTTTTACTAAATTACAAATATATATCTTTAAATACTATATTTTTGTTTCCTTCATTGCATGGCCAGTGTAAATGTTGTAATAGAAGTACACCCTTGGTTATTAGACACTCATGAAATTTGTCTTCTACATTTAGAACTGGAAATTTGGACTGAAATAAGTACATTAAAAGGATGAAAAAGAATGGACAAGATGATTCTTTACAGGAAAGACTTGAGATGACTCTTCCAATGGGAACTTTCTTTGGGAACAGAAGATATAATTCCTTTCACTGGGTCTCAGTCTTTGCTTTTTTTATCTGTTGGGTGTTGATATAACATCTTCACGGAAAACTGAAAAAGTGACTGAAGGAGGAAGGGGGTACATGTTTGGCCTACACTCTCTGTAGCTTCGCTATAACTGATATTTAGAGTGAAACAGAAATGGTGAACAAACAGAGGTGAGTGTCCACAAAAATGGGAATAATTCAAGATAACTGACAGTCTTGTGTTGTAATTATTAACTATGTACTAGAATATTCTAGATTCTTTTCCCAGATGTTATCTGAGACTGCTAGACAGCATCTCATACTCATACATCATATTTGACTCGAGTTTGGAGTTGACATTCTTTTTGATAAGCATCACTTAAAGTGTTTTTGAATATCTTAATCTACATCGTTGTCTTGATTCTAATTTAAATTCCTAGAGACTCTAATAAATTTGATAGAACCAATAAGAATTTGTAGAGTGCCCTTCCCTCTCCTCCCTCCTTTCCCAAAAGAAAGGAGTTAGAAGAGAGGAAAGGTAAGCACACCCAAATAAATCAGTCTCACTCGATTTGGAAGTTAAAAGTTTAACAGTAACTTAAAAGAGGTATCTGAGGTAGGGAAGTTTACAAAGGATAGGGAAAGGAAAATAGCAAAATACAAAATGTATAAATACAATCTGAGTTTGTGATGGTGGCTTTGTCTGCCTCATGGGTGATAGCCACGTGGTATGCAGGGAATGGAGTGATGCAGAGAGATGCAGAGAGTGAGGCAGAGAGAGATGCAGGGAGAGAGAGAGGAACAGGAAGTCCCCATGCTTTTATGGGACAGGAAGGTGGGGGAGTGGGCTAACCATCACCTGGTGGTGTTCAGACCCGCCCCTGGGGAGGGGTCAAGACCCCCACGGTCAGGTTCAGGGTTACTCCCCCTGGAGTGTTAACCCTATACAACCATTAAAAAAACAAAACTAAATCCAGTGTCCACTTTAGTTAGGCTTGTATTGATATTAAGGCTATTATAAACTAATGAATGTCTAGGTGGTTAGTGTTTTGGGTTTTTTTTTTTTTTTTAATTGTTTTTGTGTTTTTTTTCCCTGGTAAATAATTCACTTTGGAAGTTGTCAAACTTCAAAAAATTCTGAAATATCACTTGTCAAAGTAACATTTTACACTTATTGATTTTGCTAATTCCTCTAAATAACTAAGAATACCTTTTTTATTATCTTCTATGTGCCTTTCATTTATGTCAGTTTTTTTCCCACTCCTGACTCCAGATAGATGTTCAGCACTCATCTAGGAAACTGAGAAATGGCTCAGACTATGCAGGTGATGTGGAGGGGGTTCTCAATGCCTACACCTATTTGGCAGAGGAGAGAAATTAATTTGAGGTGATATAAATTTTATACAAAAATATTATTTATTAAATTTAATATTTTGAACTCTTGCCACCCCCAACCACTGTATATTAATATTTATATTCAATCCACGGTTATGAAAACAATTTAGGGCAGAATATGTACAGGGAATTAGTTATTTAACTAGCAAATATTCAAACTATAAACGGAGAGAGGAGTTTTCCCTTTGGCTTAATGCCGTTTGGGATCTTTGTGCTCTTTGCCCAGCAGAGTGGGCTGAAACTCTTTCTGCTCTATAGCAGAGGTAACTTATATTATAGAGGTATTAAAGCTTTACTCACAGGTCTTATTATTAATTATTAATCATCCTCCCGGGCTGTGTCACAGCCTGTGCCTAGTGTCCAGACTTCAGGGGCTCTGCCTGTGGACTCTTTGAGGCTGGAATCTTCCCGGCTTGAGGGGAGATGGTAAATCTTCCAGGTCTCTGAGGTCTTAGGTTTTCTAACTTTTGTTCTCCTGGCAAGGGATGATCTCTGCCTTTGATGCTGCTGTCTTCGTCTGGATACTGTGTCCAGGGATATCAGCTTGGCAGGATTTCAGGAGCAGGAGAATATCTGTGCAGTCTCTGGCACGGTTTCTTCACAGGTAGCAGGCTGTGTCTGTGTGCAGACAATCCAAAATCTGCGTCCTGGTTCTCTCAACAGCAATGGCTTTTACCAGGCAATAATCAGCAGGCATGCAAAGTGTGCTCAGCTGCTGGGAGTCTGAGCTCCGTAGGTAAAGCAAGACAGCTTCCAGATGTGCACAGCTGGATTAGGAGGCTATAGGCTCCTTATATAAATATGCAGGTTTAAATGAGCTCTGCATCTAAGGTATGCAGGCAGGGAAGCCTGAGATTTGAGCCTCTGAATGCTGCAAGTGAGGGTCAGATTCTGTGTCTGAGCTTTGCAGATGAGTCAGGGCAGCAGGGCGCTGCAATAGGGTTAGAGAGCACAAGTCTAGCTGTGCACCCCCATTTATTGACTGTGGGTCGAGATTAATGGGCCCTTTGTCCATGAGATTGACCAATCAGGTTGGCAGTAAGCCAAACCTTACCAGAATAGGCATAAGACTCTCACCTGGGCTTTCCCAAATATGGGGATCACATGGATTAGCCCCAGGAAGACACGAGCTGGGTGTGTGTGGCTTAAGCAACTTGTTTGCAACCAGGGGTCCAGGCATGTAGAGGCATAAGTAAGCCTCTGTTCAGGCCTACAGGCCCTCCACGACAGCAGGATCTGTGTCATCCAACACATTTATCTCTATTTTCTCCACAGTCAGTGATGTTAGTCCATTTCCTTTTACTCCACAGGAATATGCAAAGCAGTTTTATGTCTATGCATTTTCAACTTGAGCCAGTTGACTCCTTGGTTTCATTTGTGTTCAGGTTTATACAGCCAACTACTTAAGTGGAATTGTTCCTTTTCCCTTGCCTTAACATCATTCAGCTGCCTAGGAGTTTCATCATAATTAATGTTATTCAAAAGATGACCAAAATCATTAATAATGATTAGATACTTAATGTCAAGCCCTATCAAGTGAAACCATCTTCCACAATGTGAGTACAAATCATCTGAATCAAGAACTGCCCATCTTCATTCAGAATCTTCCAGACAGTATAGGGAGAGTATGCTGAAAGTGATTTTATCTACCCATAATATGTGCAACAGTTTGTCCTGCCCTTCCTCTAAACCATGCAGTTACTGCTGAGATCTGAGCCAAAGATAATAAGCTCTGGTGGGAGGGAGACTGAACTATCTTGGGTTGAACAATATTGTAACTCCATCACAGATCTTATAAATTTGATCTGGGTTGTGTCTTATGCTGTGGTTAGAACTATCTCACATGTGCCCCAGATCGTCCAGGCAGGTAGATCCTAACACATATATAATAGTAATAATAATTGCACTGTTTCAGTGCATTACAATAGCATTATATTCACCCTCCAGGAATTGATATCTGAGTCCTGTTCTCTGTTTATTTGTGCATGTATAAATATGCTGAGAGTCGGTGTGCTGAAGAAAAAAAAAAGAGGGTTAGAAAATGTCTTGCAGACAAGAATTTTTAATTTTTTTTTTTTGCCTCTCCCCTCACCCGGCCCCATCCTCAGTATATTTGATTGCAAACTAAATATTCAAACTATTATTATCATTGTTATCATTATAGTTGGAGCTTTATCTTCATAGCTAGAGAACATACACCTAGAACATTGGCTTAGTGTGACCTTTCAGAATTCATAAGCAATTCTTTTGCTCTGCCATAGCACTAACAGAATAGATCAGATATTTCCTGAAGACATTATGATAGAGTTTAACTGTATAAGCTGTACACTAATGAAAAATGTAAAATCCATCTCTTCTTTATAGTCCTCTCTAATAGAAGAGAGAAGCTGTCTGGTAAAGAGCTTTCCATATGGTACACCAGGATCTTGTACTGTATGGCACATTTCAGCAAGTGCAGACCATTCTTTTTCTTCCTGTCTGGGAGCCATTTCAATAAAGACATGAATGCATAAATAATAATCTTTTATCTACCTTAACTTACCCATTACTAAATTCACTTGCAGTAGCAAGCAACAGTGAAATACATTTTTTTCTTTCAAAGAGATGTGACAATGGCTGTCATGGATGAGAGCAGAGCCCTCTTGCAAAGGTCCCATTTGTGCACAGGATCATGGCTCACATGAAGGCCAGCCATCGAAAAATCAAAACAATATTTCTATCTGCTGTCCCAGCAGTTACAGAGCCTCTGAGAAGATTTCTCCCCCAGAGGGGCAGAAAAGGTAAACATAGGCTATGTTTTGGAGTAAAAGACCTTGGTTCCCATCCCCCAATGAACATCTGTTGTGGGCTGACCCCTGGGTGGTTCTACAGGTTATTTTGGTAAAAATTATCCGATTGTCTGAATTGATTATAACTTTGTACCAATCTGTAAAATTAACGTAAAATCACCTGAACTGGCTGAACACACCTCTTCTGAACACTATAAAAATGCTGCATTTACCTTAATTGAGCACCTTCCCTGCTCTCCTTCTGAATGATACCCTGCCTGCACATGCATCACTTGGCATTCACACTGCAGCATTAAAGTTACGGCCAGCTCAGGACAGTATGGCAGCGCCCGACCCTCGCCAACTTCAGAAGCCAGTGCTCAGCGTGGCCTGGACTCGCAGAGGCTCGGACAACGTGCCTTAAATTCCTAAATACTCTAAGACTCTTCTCTAAACTGCTTTTGGACAGTGAGTAACTGATAAACTTTATTTAGAGATGGAATAATCTCTCAAGACTCAAATGAACTCTCTTAAAATCACAGACTCTCTTAATTTTTACCATTCTGTATTTTAATTTGCAACCACGAACCAAGAACTTATGTGGGATAGTTATAAATAATTTTGGGGAAGGGGATTTCTAGTGTTTAGTAATAAATCATTTAAACTTCTTTTTTATAAATCGGCCTCGCATGTTATTTCCCCAAAATTCCCCTAAACTCTATTCCGCAACAGTGGCTGAATGTAATAAATGCTTGATTTCATTCACTTTTTGTGCAGAATCATTCCTTCATGTGTAAATTACTGTAGCTCCACTTACTTATTACACTTTTGCAAGCCACAACATGATAATGTCCATTGCGTGTTTTAGAAAAAAAAAGTTTTTTTTTTCTTTATATGAAATAAAAGGAAGTGTTTTAAATATTCCAGGTTTATTTTTTTTATTAAAATAGTGAAGATACAGACTGAACCTATCTGTAAACAGGATTTCTATGTCAGTTTGTAGAATAACCCTCAGCAAGTTCACTGATGATATAAAACTGGGAGAGTGACTGACAGCCCATCTGGTTGTGCTGGCATCCAAAGAGACCTGGACAGGCTGGAGAGCTAGTCAAAGGCAAATCTCACCAAGTTAAAGACAAGTGCAAGGTCCTCCATTGTCCTGGAGTCCTGTATACTCCTAAATTGCTCTCCCTCCATGGCTTGAATGGAGAGCAAAACGCGTCTGGTTCCCCCCACCCCCTCCCCTGCCCTGCAGGTGTGGAGGAGGTGAGCAAAGGGGTCCTGCCCACATGAGGAGTGCACCATGCAGTGCCCACGCTGGAATCGGGCTGGGATTGGCTGTGCCTTTCGTGCCTAAGGAAGTGGTAATTCTGCTCTATGTCTAGAGAGGGTACAAATATTGGGGGCTTCCCGCCTTTGGGGGTTCCCGCCTTGGAGTTGGTTCCCGCCTTGGAGTTTGTCCCGCTTGGAGTTCGTTACTGCCTGAACCTTTGTGCTTGCCTGAGAGTTCCCCCATCTCTCTCGCCTCACCTGGATACAGAGAGATCGTCAAAGACTGCTTCACCTACTGACACCCTTTGTAAGCCTAACGACCCTTAATGGTCCACCTGCAGCTGCTGAAATGGAACGAGAGAGAGACAGACTGCTTGAGGAAGTCAGCCTGATCATGAGTTATTTTGGCTCAACTTTATTAGTAAGAAAATGCTATTAATTAATAGCTAAAGCCTTTTCCAACCTCTGACTTCCAAAATACTCAGATTACAGTATCACAATACCAACAAGGTTGGAAGAGAACTCATAGATCATCAAGTCCAACCCTTTATCACAATTCTCAAGGCTAGACCATAGCACCAAGTGCCACATCCAATCCTGCCTTGAACAGACCCAGCAATGGCGACTCCACCTCATCCCTGGGCAGCCCATTCCAATGTCCAATGACTCTCTCAGTGAAGAACTTTCTCCTCACCTCAAGCCTAAATTTCCCCTGACGTAGCTTGAGGCTGTGTCCTCTCATTCTGGTGCTGGCCACCTGAGAGAAGAGAGCAACCTCCTCCTGGCTACAACCACCCTTCAGGTAGTTGTAGACAGCAATAAGATCACCCCTGAGCCTCCTCTTCTCCAGGCTAAACAATCCCAGCTCCCTCAGACTCTCCTCATAGGGCTTGTGCTCAAGGCTTCTCACCAGCCTCATGGCCCTTCTCTGGACACGCTTAAGCATTTCGATGTCACTCCTAAACTGGGGGGGCCAGAACTGAACACAGGACTCAAGGTATGGTCTAACCAATGCAGAGTACAGGGGCAGAATGACCTCCCAGCTCCTGCTGGCCACACCATTCCTGATGCAGGCCAGGATGCCACCAGCTCTCTTGGCCACCTGGGCACACTGCTGCCTCATGTTCAGGAGGGTTATCAATCAGCACCCCCAGATCCCTCTCTGTTTGGCTGCTCTCCAGCCACTCCGACCCCAGCTTGTATCTCTGCATGGGGTTGCTGTGGCCAAAGTGCAGCACCCTGCACTTCAAGCTATTGAACGCCATCCCATTGGACTCTGTGTAGATGCACTCCAGCTGGGCTCTCAATTCCTCAATTGTCCCTAGTTTCCTTCCCACTCGCTCCTTCTCAGGGAGAGTAATTGCCTCACCCACCCCCTTCAGACCTAGTTTAAAGCCTGTCTAATGAGCCCTGCCAACTCCAGTGCCAGGACTCTCCTGCCCCTCCTAGACAACTGCACCCCATCATGATCAAGCAGGTCTGGATCAGTAAAAGTTCCCCCATGGTCAAAGAACCCTAAGTGTTGCTGCTCACACCATCCCTTGACCATTTGTTGATGACATGGGTTCTGTTGTTCCTCTCTGTGAACTCCCTTGCCACAGAGGGAATTGAGCAGAACAGCACCTGTGCTCTCGCCCCATCTATCAATTTCCCCAGGGCCTTAAATTCTTTTTTAATTGCCCTGGTGCCCTTCTTCTCAATTTCATCCCTGCCAGCATGTATTACCAGCTAAGGGTAATAATCAGAGGGCTGGATTAAGTTAGGGAGTCTCCTGGCGATGTCCCCAACCCGGGCACCAGGAAGGGAGCAGACCTCCCTGTGAGATGGGTTGGGATGACAAATGGGTCCCTCTGTCCCCCTCAAGACTGAGTCCCCAAAAATTATGACCCTTCTCTCTTTTTTTTTTTTTTAATTTTTTGTGGAGCTAGTCACCACAGTTGGTGGGGACTGCTCCACCCTAGGCATCATCACAGTTGGATGCTCCTCAGTGCTCTCATCCTCTGTGCCCTCTGCATGCAGGGCCTCATACTTGTTGTGCAAGGGCAGAGGAAGAGGAGGAGAGGGTCGGGGTGGATTTCCCTTACTACCCCTGACAGGGAGCTGTACCCATCCCTCCCTGTTTCCCAGGGCAGTTCCCTTAGCAGGGGCAATCTGCAGGGCCCGCTCCCACAGATCCATCTCCCTTTCGTTCTCTCTTATTGACCTGAGCCTGGATACTTCATCCTTCAGCTCAGCCACTTCATCTTTCAATTCTGCCACCAAGGTGAAAAGAAAGTTCACCTGCTCACACCTGGCGCAATTGTTCACCCCTTCTCCTTCTACAGCAAGTGTGAGGCCGCATCACTCCCTGCAGCCAGTAGCCTGGATTCCTGTGTGTTCCTGGGTCTAGTCTGTCTGCTTGCACACGCTTTTCCTTCCCTTCGTAGTGCGAGTGACAGGCATGGTGCACAGTGGTACTGACAGTGAGAAACAGGAAGAGGGAAAAGAAAAAAAAAAAAAGCTCCCAGATGCAGGAGACCTAGCTCTGCAGCCAAAATGCAGCACCCTGCAGGCATTTAAACTTCCTGGGGCTGACGTCACAAGCCCTCATCACAGCTCCGCTCAATCCCATGAGACAACAGCCCTGCTGTCCCCCCTGCCTACCTGAAGGTCCCCTGGGACTGCGGAGCAGCAGAACAGAGCAGAAAGTCCAAGCTCAGCAGCAGTGCCCGCAGTGCTCTCTCGATCAGCTCTGCAGCCAAAATGACATTATCAATGGCATTCCTGTACATATTCTCAAGCAACTGAATCTGCTAATTAAACTAAATCAATCTTTGTATATATAGTTTTGGGGGTGGATTTTGGGAAAATAAATAACTCTAGTTTTGTATAAAATTCCTGACTTGGCCAGACATTAATTCCTGCCTCCACAACAGTATGGCGCAGCAAATGCAGGGTAGTTCAATCATAGAATTTCTACATGAAAAGGGATGCCTTATCACAGGATTTGATTTAATTTGGGCTCAGCAAAATTGTAAAAATCCGGAGAAAATCCTGGAGAAATTAGCTGAGAGCTCAGACCCTGTGATTACTGAGTCTCCAACAGAGTGTTACACTGTGGTTTTGGGGTCAGTGGTGACCCAGGCTCTGAGTGAATTCAAAAATTATGAGAAAAGAATTCAGGCCTTGGAAAAGGATTTATTAGGGGAAAAGGCAAGGACCCAAAATATCTGGGAAAACATGCTGACGCAGACAAAGAGCCTTACCAAGGCGTCAAGCACCCAGATGAAAGAGAGGCCTGTAACTTCTTCAGACACCAGATCGTCAGCCTCCCTCTCTGCATATGAAATGTGCAATTCGTGGGAACTGCGGAGAAAAGCAGAGAATGTCCTGAGGGACTCTTTGGGGGAAAGGAGTTCTTCAAAGTTAGGCAAGAGAAACTCAGCTAGTGACTCAGACAATTCTGCTGTATCTGCCTCTGTGCGGCAGAAAGGTTCAAAGCTGCGCAGAAAGCCCAGGTCCCAACCGGACCCTCCCGTAGCTAGCGGGGAAGAGAGCTCCGGTGAGGAGGGCACCATGGTGCAAAAACACGTGCTGCCTGTAATAAAGACTGAGACCTTGAAGGGCAGAAAAGGTGGTGCAGGGACCACCATTATCAAAAGGGAGTACACAGACACACACAGCTCAGTGACTTGCAGGTCAAATATAGGAGAGAGCCTGGCGACTCCATAGCTGAGTACGTTTACAGAGTCTCTTGAGCCAGTGGGGACAAAGTCTTTCTAGACTCTGAGGAAGCAGCCGGAGACTGGGGGGATGATGTGTTCCTGATGCATGAGCCCGAGGAGATGCACAGCCTCACCGCCCAGATAGCTTACTGGGCAAGTAGTGTCTGTCCAGACTACCGGGGAGAGCCGACAGAACTGAGAGTCACCAGCTCCTCTGAATTCATCACCGCTCTCCACAGACTCGCCTGTGTGCAGGCTATATATGATAAGGGGAAATATGATTGCCCCTTTTATGCAC